>NC_135590.1:14847500-15472500 GCF_965152235.1 Eretmochelys imbricata | reverse complement strand
CAGGATTTGGGGGGAACCCAGGCCTGCCCTCTACTCCGGGTTCCAGCCCAGGGCCCTCTGGAATGTAGCTGTCTAGAGTGCCTCCTGGTACAGCTGTGTGACAGCTACAATTCCCTGGGCTACTTACCCATGGCCTCCTCCCAACACCTTCTTTATCCTCACCATAGGACCTTCCTCCTGGTGTCCGACAATGCTTGTACACCTCAGTCCTCCAACAGTACATGTTCTCACACTCAGCTCCTAGTGCCTCTTCCTCCCAGCTCCTCACACTCACACCAACAAACTGAAGTGAGCTCCTTTTTTAAAACGCAGGTGCCCTGATTAGCGTGCCTGAATTGATTCTAGCAGCTTCTTGATTGGCTGCAGGTGTTCTAATCAGCTTGTTTTAATTGTCTCCAGAAGGTTCCTGTTTGTTCTGGAACCTTCCCTGTTACCTTACCTAGGGAAAAGGGACCTCCTTAGCCTGGGGCTTATATGTGTGCCTTCTATTACTCTCCTATAGCCATCTGGCCCGACCCTGTCACAAATGTTAAACTATTGTAGCATGATTTGGGTGAGGACAAACAGTACTTGTTGAATTAGAAAACAGATTTGCGTTGTTTTAGCATTGGGGGAAGCTACCTCTAATTCCCAGGAAATAGCACTTAACTGGTAAATTGCAGTGACTTCCAGTGGAAGTTGACAGGTCTTAAATTTTTAGGCCCTGATGACATTTTGAAAAATTTTGTCCTGGTTTCGTGTCCTAGATAATTGCACCTGTGCAAAGCTGAGTTTACACTGGTGCGGCTTATTACTGAAGTATGTCATGTGGGTGTATGCTTGGGGTTTGCAGTGCTCTAACTACATTGATATAATCAAATCAGTGCATGTTTTTTGTATTATCACCAAGGCTGTTGACGGTAGTTTGTTAGCATTTTTCTAGTAAAAATTAAATAAATCATTTACCAATATTAACGTTTTACTTGAAAGGTGACCTACATTAGAAATTAAGGTCTTTCCTACCCTGGAAGACTGTGGAAGATTAATAGGATTATGAAATTACAATCACTAAGGAAGTGAGACTTGATTGAGAGGGGTTTTTCTTTTTGAGTGCTAGTCTCTATGTGTGTTCCTCTGTGGAGTACCTATGTACTCCTTGCCCCCAGAGCTGAGGAATTTTGCAAGCAATGTCCATCGGTCCACATGTGTCCTCTGGCTCACTTAGTGCCTCTGACCATGGAGATAGAGGGTGGGGTGGACTGACGGCCTCTCCAGTTTCTTATCACTGCCACATCGTCTGGATTGGAACCTCCAGTCTGAAGCTTCAGCTTTCTTCTGTAATAGTGAAAATATATTTAGATATCTGTAAATAGATTTTACATTCTTGAGTTTTAAAATTTTTATATGACAGTTTGTGTTATGTAGTCTCCCCAACCCCCGTACTCTATTGAAGTTCTGGGCTTCAAAATTTGTGCTTCCTGCCTGCAATCCTTCTTGGTCATCAGTGACCACCAATGCTGCTTGTACTGCTTTGGGGTAGCCCACATCACGGCAAGATCCAGTATATGCTGTTCATTCCCTATCTGTACCTGGGAAGGGCAAGAACTTCACCTTACAAAGCACCTAATGGAAAAGGTCATGAGGCCGTGGTCGGACCCAGGCTCGGGGACCCCACCATACATCAACCTGACTCAGGAGTGAAGGAGTCTACCCCCAGAGGTCCCTGTGTGGGGTCTTATCAGGAGTGCAAGTTATGTCTTTCTCCAAATCCACTTTGAAGAACCTAGGTCTACAGAGGCAACATGCACTAAGCTTCCACCTCTCCCCCCACAAAAAGAGAATACAGCTGCTCTCTCCCCTTATGGAGTGGGCCCAGAAGAGGTGGAGGAAGCAAGGTCTCTGTGTCCCCATGCTGCTTCCTCCAGCATCTCTCTTCCAGAGTGGGGAACCAGGTCCAGGGGGTTACCCTGGGGACCACCCAGGTTACCAAGCCACCATCTCCTTCTAAGGGAACCTTCAGAGCCCAAAACTGGCTCCTTCCAGAGCAGGGAGCTGGGTTCAGTACTTCTTCTTTTAGGACTCGAGCACTGACATAACCCCGTACATGCATGTCTGCGCATATGTGTATCTTCTGCGTTGCCTTACTTCAATATGCAGCCTGGTATTTACACTCAGACTAACTTATTAGCATAAACAGATCGACCCAATGTAGTGTATTGGTTTTTGTTAACATAATCAGTATTTTAATGTGTTTGAGTGGTCCAGATTTTGGTGAAAATCAGTGTAACAAAACCAACTAATAGCTTTTGTAAAACCCAGGATTTTTTTGTAAAAATTGAAAACTAAGTCCTTGGGAATGCTGGAATATTGCTTGTGTGCCATCCAAATATCGGGAACCATTTTACTAATTGCCCCTTTAATATGCAATTGTGAACTGGAGAGGCTGATCTGTCTAGTTCAAATCCTGTCCGCTTTCTTGGATTCATGCATGCATACACCTCTGTGGCCTCTGTCCTCTATCCCCTCCCACTCTGCTTGCTTTGCTCTTACACAAGCTCTCCGTGCCTAAAGTTTGCAGCTGGTTGCCTAAGGGTATGTCTACGCTACGAAATTAGGTCGAATTTATAGAAGTCGATTTTTTAGAAAGCGATTTTATACAGTCGATTTTGTGTGTCCCCACAGTAATGCACTAAGCGCATTAAGTCAGCGGAGTGCGTCCACAGTACCGAGGCTAGCATCAGCTTTTGGAGCGTTGCACTGTGGACACAGCTATATCATAGTTCCTGCAGTGTCCGCCGCCCATTGGAATTCTGGGTTAAGCTCCCAATGCCTGATGGGGCAAAAACATTGTCGTGGATGGTTTTGGGTACATGTCGTCAGTCGCCCCTCCCTCCATGAAAGCAATGGCAGACAATCGTTTCGCTCCTTTTTTCAGTGCGGGTGCCATACTGCTTTCAGCAGACGGTGCAGTAGGACTGCTACCCGTCATTGTCATCCACCGATTCCACTGCCACTCTGCTCTCTTGATGCTATGAATCCACCTCGCAGGTCCTCTGAACATGACCATCGTCATCCACTGCTTCCGCTGGCACTCTGCTCTCCTGGTGATCTCTCAGGGTTGCTTCCGCTGCAACTCTGCTCGGCTGCTCTTGTCTCGCCATACCCCGGCAAGTGTGCAGCCCATTTAGCTGTTGTGTCCTGGCAGCAGACTGTGCAGTAGGTCTGCAAAACTGGTCATCCAGCCACCGCTTCCCCTGCAACTCTTCTGTCCTGCAAACGCCATACCACGGCAAGCATGGAGGCCGCTCAGGTCACCGCGGCAGTTATGAGCATTGTAAACACCTCGTGCATTATCACGCAGTATATGCAGAACCTGCAAAAGCAGGCAAGGAGATGACTGCAGCGTGGTGATGAGGTCATGGACATAGACTTCTCTCAAAGCACGGCCCGGCAATTTGGCCATCCTGGTGGCAATGGGACAGGCTCATACCATGGAATGCCGATTCTGGGCCTGTGAAACAAGCACAGACTGGTGGGACCTCATAGTGTTGCAGGTGTGGGATGCTTCCCAATGGCTGCAAAACTTTCACATGCCTAAGGGCACTTTCATGGAACTTTGTGACCTTGCTTTCCCCTGCCCTGAAGCGCAAGAATACCAAGATGAGAGCAGCCCTCACAGTTCACAAGAGAGTGGTGATAGCCCTCTGGAAGCTTGCAATGCCAGACTGCTACCGGTCAGTCGGGAATCAATTTGGAGTGGGCAAATCTACTGTTGGGGCTGCTGTGATCCAAGTAGCCAACACAATCACTGAGCTGCTGCTATCAAGGGTAGTGACTCTGGGAAATGTGCAGGTCATAGTGGATGGCTTTGCTGCAATGGGATTCCCTAACTGTAGTGGGGCAATAGGGATATGCGTTCCATCTATCTTGGGACTGGACCACCAAGGCAGCCAGTACATAAACCGCAAAGGGTACTTTTAGTGGTGCTGCAAGCACTGGTGGATCACAAGGGACATTTCTCCGACATCAACGTGGGATGGCCAGGAGAGGTACATGACACTCGCATTTTCAGGAACTCTGGTCTGTATGAACAGCTGCAGCAAGAGACTTACTTCCCAGACCAGAAAATAACTGTTGGGGATGTTGAAATGCCTATAGTTATCCTTGGGGACCCAGCCTACCCCTTAATGCCATGGCTCATGAAGCTGTACACAGACACTTTGGACAGTAGTCAGGAGCTGTTCAACTATAGGCTGAGCAAGTGCAGAATGGCGGTATAATGTGCATTTGGACATTTAAAAGCGCGCTGGCGCAGTTTACTGACTCGCTCAGACCTCAGCAAAACCAATATTCCCATTGTTATTACTGCTTGCTGTGTGCTCCACAATATCTGTGAAAGTAAGGGGGAGATGTTTATGGCGGGGCGGGAAATTGAGGCAAATCGCCTGGCTGCTGATTATGCACAGCCAGACACCAGGGCGGTTAGAAGAGCACAGCAGGGCATGCTCCACATCAGAGAAGCTTTGAAAACCAGTTTCATGGCTGAACAGCCTACGGTGTGACAGTTCTGTTTGTTTCTCCTAGATGAAAACCCGCCTCCTTGGTTTGCTCTACTTCCCTGTAAGCCAACCGCCCTCCCCTCTCCCCTTCGATCACCACTTGCAGAGGCAATAAAGTCGTTGTTTCAAATTCATGCATTCTTTATTAATTTGTCACACAAATAGGGGGATAACTGCCAAGGTAGCCCGAGAGGGGTGTGGGAGGAGGGAAGCACCGGGTGGGGTAGCGGAGGAGGGAAGACAAGGCCACACTGCACTTCAAAACTTATTAAATGTCAGCCTTCTGTTGCTTGGGCAGTCCTCTGGGGTGGAGTGGTTGGGTGCCTGGAGCTGCCATGCCCCTCTCTCCCCAGCGTTCTTGGGCTTCTGGGTGAGGAGGCTTGGGGAGGAGGGCAGTTACACAGGAGCTGCAGTGGCAGTCTGTGCCTTTCCTGCATCTCAACCATATGCCGGAGCAGATCAGTTTGATCCTCCAGTAGCCTCAGCATTGCATCCTCTCATCATGCTGCCGCCATCTGTCCTCTTGATCCCGCCATCTGTCCTCAACCAGGTGACCATGGATGATATCACTCTCCTGAGGATAACACAGAAAGATAAAGAATGAATGTTGCTTGAATGCCAGCAAACACCTGGACCACACTCTGCCATGTTTTCTTATGCAGCGATTTGCCAGCAGATCGAGGGACGTGATTGTTCCCCTCTATTCGACATTGGTGAGGCCTCATCTGGAGTACTGTGTCCAGTTTTGGGCCCCACACTACAAGAAGGATGTGGATAAATTGGAGAGAGTCCAGCGAAGGGCAACAAAAATGATTAGGGGTCTGGAACACATGACTTATGAGGAGAGGCTGAAGGAACTGGGATTGTTTAGTCTATGGAAGAGAAGAATGAGGGGGGATTTGATAGCTGCTTTCAACTGTCTGAAAGGTGGATCTAAAGAGGATGGCTCTAGACTATTCTCAGTGATAACAGATGACAGAACGAGGAGTAATGGTCTCAAGTTACAGTGGGGGAGATTTAGGTTGGATATTAGAAAAAACTTTTTCACTCGGAGGGTGGTGAAACACTGGAATGCGTTGCCTAGGGAGGTGGTGGAATCTCCTTCCTTAGAAGTTTTTAAGGTCAGGCTTGACAAAGCCCTGGCTGGGATGATTTAACTGGGAATTGGTCCTGCTTCGAGCAGGGGGTTGGACTAGATGACCTTCAGGGGTCCCTTCCAACCCTGATATTCTATGATTCTATGACAAAGCCCTGGCTGGGATGATTTAGTTGGGGATTGGTCCTGCTCTGGGCAGGGGGTTGGACTAGATGACCTCCAGAGGTCCCTTCCAACTCTGATATTCTATGATTCCAGACTATGTGCTACTGGCCTGCGGTGGTAAAGTGTCCTATCATGGAGGACGTAATAAGGCTGCGCTCCCCAGAAATCTTTTGCAAAGTTTTTGGGAGTACCTCCAGGAGAGCTTCATTGAGATGTCCCTGGAGGATTTCTGCTCCATCCCCAGACACGCTAACAGACTTTTTCAGTAGCTGCACTGGCTGCGAATGGATCCCAAGTCTTCAGGGCAAATTAATCATTAAACACGCTTGCTTTTAAACCATATATTTATATTTACAAAGGTACACTCACCAGAGGTGCCTTCTCTACCTTCATGGTCCGGGAGCCCGGCTTGGGAGGGTACTGTCTCCAGGCTGATAAACGGTTCCTGGCTGTCGGGGAGAACAGTTTCTCCGCTTGCCTGGTGTGCGCTATCTTCAACCTCCCCCTCCTCATCATCTTCCTCGTCCCCAAAATCCTCATCCCTGTTGCGTGAGACTCCCTTAGAGGAGTCCACGTACAGGTGTGGGGTAGTTGTAGGGGCACGCCCTAGAATTGCATGCAGCTCATCATAGAAGTGGCATGTCTGGGGCTCTGACCCCGAGTGGGCATTTGCCTCTTGGGTTTTTTGGTAGGCTTGCCTGAGCTCCTTAAGTTTCACACAGCACTGCTGTGGGTCCCTGTGATAGCCTCTGTCCTTCATGCCCTTAGAGATTTTTTCAAATATTTTGGCATTTTGTATTTTGGAACGGAGTTCTGATAGCACAGATTCTTCTCTCCATACAGCGATCAGATCCAGTAACTCCCGTTTGGTCCATGCTGGAGCTCCTTTGCGATTCTGGGACTCCTTGGTCACCTCTGCTGATGAGATCTGCACGGTCATCTGTGCTGATCAGCTTGCCACGCTGGCCAAACAGGAAATGAAATTCAAAAGTTTGCAGAGCTTTTCCTGTCTACCTGGCCAGTACATCCAAGTTGAGAGCGCTGTCCAGAGCGGTCACAATGGAGCACTGTGGGATACCTCTCGGAGGCCAATACTGTCGAATTGCGTCCACGCTAACCCAAATTCAATCCAGCGATGTTGATTTCAACGCTAATCGCCTCAATGGGGAGGAGTACAGAAACAGATTTTAAGAGCCTCTTAAGTTGACAAAAATGGCTTCGTTGTGTGGATGGGTTCAGGGTTAAATTGATCTAATACTGCTAAATTCGACCTAAACTCTTAGTGTAGACCAGGGCTAAGTGGGAGTGGAGGATTGATCTGTGATGCAGCCCTTGTTTTGATATTCCACCTTTCTCTCCTGAATCTAGATTAAATTTTAAAACAGTACTGTGTCTTTTGGGTCATTAAAAGATGGTTGAATTTTTAGGCCTGACAACTTTGAAAGATTAGCACTGCAGCACATAAGAACATGTTAACTGCTGTGCATTACACTTGGTAATCATTAAGGAAATTGCTAGTTTCTTGTACCTGGGTGTCTGGAATGTCTGATTAGATTATTGAGCCCTGTAGCAAACATACACTAGTCACTTTTTCAAGTAGTCCCATTAAACTCAATGGAACTGCTTATATTAGTTAAGTTACATGTACCTTTGCAACATTGGACCTCTAGTCTGTTGTTATAGTTGGATTGTTTGAAGTAAACTGTGTTTATAGGGGAGATTTACCTGTAGTTTAAACGTAAGTTTCTATGATGACACTTCCTGGAGTTCAGTCATTACATATTGAATTTTGTATTTTGGAACCAGAGTTAGTGTTAAGTGTATCGGTGCCATAAGCAAATAATAATTTTGGCAGGTGATCGTGAGCCAAAAGAAAAGTCAATATTTTGTTCTCAAAATATAATTTGAAAAGATTTGGTAAATTTGTATTGCTGATAACTGCCCATAGAAAGACATTGAAATATAGGAACATCCCTAATATAGACTTAAATTTAAGCTGAGTACATGTTGTCTTGCTTTCTTCCTTTACCTCACTTTTTCATTTTTAAAATGTTTCATTCTATATTTTGTTTGCAGTTCTTTTTTTCTGCCATTATCCCCTCACCACCTCTTTCCTTTAACTCCTTGGGTCTTCCTGATATGACTTTTATCTGTTTGTCTCCCCCTCCCCAGCTTTTTGAGATTGATAGATTGAGTCAAGGGAAAACAGTATCTGTCTCCCACTCCCCTAGATTCTTCCCTCAGTCTCCTCCCATTGTAGTTCCAGGGATGTTGCGGTTGGCTCTAAGGGTTGGCTTCTTCATCTTTAGACAGGCTTCCAAGGATGGAGTTCCTTAAGGTTGCTGCTGCTACCACGTTTCTTCTTTCTTGAAGTTAAGTGTGGAAGAAAGGAAGGTGATTCACAGAGTCAGAGATGATTCTTTTCAGAGTAGGAGCCGTGTTAGTCTGTATTCGCAAAAGGAGAAGGAGGACTTGTGGCACCTTAGAGACTAACCAATTTATTTGAGCATAAGCTTTCGTGAGCTACAGCTCACTTCATCGGAGTGTAGCTCACAAAAGCTTATGCCCAAATAAATTGGTTAGTCTCTAAGGTTCCACAAGTCCTCCTGTTTTTTTTAGAGATGATTCTGCTGCTTGTAAGGAGTTGGGCGTGAGAAGAGTCTAGTGTAGAAGTCATGGAGCAAAAGTTTGGCAACATTGTTGACACCTTACATGAGTGCCTACGAGGCCTGTGCTGCCAATGTTTCAGTTCACATTTTCCTACTTTTAGGGAGACATTTTATATGCTGGAAGTCGTGAGACCTCTCTTTGAATCTAGGTTTTGTCACTTACACACTGTGACTTTGGGCAGGTTGCTTCCCTCCTGGATCTAGCGTGTCTATCTGCAATATGAAGAGTGATTCTTACTCACCTTTGTAAAGCACTTTGAATTGTATAGATGAAAAATGCTGTGTAACCGCTGAGAAATATTAGAACACTACAAACAGTGCTTTCTCTCGGAATAGTCCTTATGTTGAAAGCCTTTATTAATGTTTCACTATGCAAAACCATTTTTAAACAGTTTGTTTTGGGAGAGGAGTTTTTATTTATAGTGTGATTTCCGACTTCAGAAGACCTGCTAAGTTGCTGAAGAAACAGTTGTAACCTGTTTCTTAAGGCTTATTGTAAACTTGGAGTAGTATAAAGATGTTCAGAGAATCTGGTGTTGTTTTAAAACTAACGTGCATCTGAATTTGCACTTCCTATCCCTCGCAGGCAGAATGTGTGATATCAATCTATGTGGATCAGGTAAACTTTAGTAAAGAGCCATTGTAGGCTCAGATGGTGAGGTGTTGTTTAAGGTTGATGATTTTATGCTATATACTCTGCCAACCTGTTGATTTTAAATGTTAGTGTGCTACTTCAGAATTTTTTTTATTTTTCATTGTTTAATATTGTGAATGTTGATTCTATCCTGTCTTTTAATGGAGATCATATTAACCTCTGCATTTTTTTCATTTGCTTGTACACAGAGATATTAATGCAGCTCTTTTTTCAATATTCATCTTTACTGTAGCAAGGGAAATCACTCTTATCTGTCTTAAAGTTGCTTATTTTTACTTTTGAATATATTTGTAGAATTGGTAGAAAATATACTCCAGATTTTAAGAGTTGTAAAGGTAAGTCATATTTTGCACCTAAACAGTCCTGTGGTATACTTTATTAAAGAGTAAGGTTCACTGGCATTTTATGTCTGAAAAAAAATTATAAATTATGATTACCTTTTTATTTGTAATAGGAATGAAATATAGTCAGTTCCTCATATTTTTCTCCTCTATTTATAATAGGTGCGTTCAATGGATGAACTGAACCATGATTTTCAAGCACTAGCTCTGGAGGGAAGGGCTATGGGAGAGGTAAGTGAAACATCTTTAGAACAGGGTGTGTGTGTGTGTGATGGAACGAAGGGAGAAGAGCTCTTTCTTCAGAAATGAGAGGTGGATTCTCTTCTCAAAACTACATCCACTACTCCTCCCTTGAGGAAGTCCTGCATCATGGCTGTTGCAAAAAGTCTGTTAGGAGGCACTCCAACCTAGGAAGAGAAACATCTGAGCCCTCCAGGTGTTCTACCATCAGCAAGTAATAAAATGGTGCTTGTGCTGAATGGTGGAAACATTAGAATGGAACTTGCTTAGTTTATGTGAAGGGGTTTATATGATGGGCTTGTCTGCAATAGCAGGGAACTGGAGTTGATGACCCAAGAGATCCCTTCCAGTTGTATGGCCTGTGTTCCTATGTCTTGCTACGAGGTATCATACACTTGTCCCATGTTCCTTTTAGGTATACAGGTAATTAATAGACAACATAACCAAGGCTGCTGCTTTTTTTTTCTCTGTAAGTGATTGTTCTCCATTTCTATAGGCAGTTTTAGCTATTGTGATGAAGTTTAAAAAGCTATACATGGAGATCTTGCAGCTTTAAACTTGTTAGATATCTTAACCTCATGCTTCAAAACTGATGGGTGTCTATTTCTGTGTAAGTTAATAAGAACACGGCGAAGGGGCAATGTCAAGGGTGGTAACTGGGGCAAAAAGCAAGATTCCCCCCTCCACTAAAACGATCCTCAGTCCATGAAGTTGTGTGGGTAAAAAGTTCTCTTGTGAGTTTACCAATGCCAGCAGAAGAGTTAGAAAGAAGGTTATCAGGTCTTAAATGAAAAAAAGTAATAATAATTTACTTGATTCTTGTATCCTAAGAGGAAATGTAGAATTACTAGCTTCAGACATGGTGTGAAATGTAACAACGCAAATGACCAGCCCAACTTTAAGTGTCCATGTTAGTTGCAAAACATGTTTTGCTCTCCCGGTCTCTTCTGGCTCACTTTAATATTCCTTCTGTTGTTCAAAGACCAGTTTATTTTCTCTTCTGTCTTGTGAGTTGGCTGGCTGGCTCCTCAAGCCAGTGTTCTTGTCAGAGTGGATAAAAATCGATGATTCTTAAAAAAACCCAAAATACAGGTTTATTTAGAATTAAATTTGAAATAGACAACCTATGTTAAGGCCTGAACTTATTATAATCCTATTAAAATAATTTAAATTCAGTTCAGTTATTCAAGTAGTAAATGTTTGCTGCCAGAGTTCTAAAGAGAGTCAAGTTATTGAACAGGTGTAAATGTCTGTCTAAGCACCTGGAACCAGAGTTTGAAGAGCCAAATCAGTTTTTTTATAGCTGTAGGTGCAGAGAGAATATTTATTTTCAGTTCAGTCGCTATTTCAATTCAATCACTACTTCATTCAAAGTTGAGTGACCTATTGGAGTTGGAAAAAGCAGGAAAGTCTGTTTTCCTCTTCAAATATCTGAATAAAAATGGAGGGGTGAGGATGAGATCTGCTAATTCTTAAATCTTGAAGGACATGGTTGTTGGGGATAATTTCAGTTTGCTAAATATAAATATTTTGTTTTAATAAATCAGTTTTAAACGTAAAATGTAGAATCATAGAATCTAGGGTTGGAAGGGGTCATCAGTTCCAGTGCTGAGGCAGGACCAAATAAACCTAGGTGTTTTGATAAATATTACATATCTAGCACATTTAACATCATTTAAAAATGGGTTGTGCATTTTAATTGAATTCCAGTTTCCATCCAAATGATCTTGGCACTAATCATTTAATAAATACCGCATCATTCACTGTTCTCTATCATAATGTAAATATTAAGAATAAGAATAAATGTATATTAAGCTATGAAGTTACTTAAAAGAACATGTACAGATATAGTATATCCTCCTAATTAGGGGAAAAATTAGTTTAAAGTCTGTATTTAGTTGAAAATCAACATGTTTTAATGATTACCAGCCAATGAAACTTGACCTTTCTTTATGAAAATAATGAAGTACAGAAGCAAAAAGAGATTAAAATAGATAGATATAAATCAAGGCTTCCTGCTTGCTGATTCTGATCTCTCTTAATTTTTGTAAAGAGAATGATATTGCTGTTTACAAAAGAACTTTGCACAGTGTGCTATTGTTCTTTATCCATGCCAGCTACATGGGATTAGCAGTTTAGGTATAATGTATATTTAATTTCTAAAAAAAAATCCACCTTGCTTATTCCTCAGATTGTAATGCCTTTGATGTCTCTGTTCCCTGGCTGAACAGCTCAGCTATTTGCAGTGATCTTCCACACTCTTGTTGGTTTTCAGTAGGGGAGCATTGCTAGGGAAAGCTTTAACATGTACACTTGTCTCGTTGTTGGTCATAATGTTCTGTTTGGTATTGACTGTGTGAGGGTCCACAGTCTACATAGATGTACTGTATCACATATTATAGATTGAAAGTTGATTTCCATTTAGTCCCTCTCCAGCCAGGGCAAGACTTTTTTTTTTCTTCAGCACATTTTCTAGAACTATGTCCAGTCAGGTTTTAAATACCCCAGGCAGTTGGGCTTCTGCTACATCCCTTAGATCAAGGGTGGGCAAACTACGGCTCGTGGGCCGGATCCTGCCCATCATGGCTTTGGATCCGGCCCGTGGGATTGCTCCCCATGGTGCCGCAGGCCCCGTGTCGCTCTCAGAAGCAGCTGGCACCATAAGGGGGGCAGAGGGCTCTGTGTGTTGCCCTTGCCTCCAGGCACCCCCCAGCTCCCATTGGCTGGGAACGGGGAACTGTGGCCAATGGGAGCTTTGGGGGAGGTACCTGAAGGCGTGGCAAGGGCAGCGTGTCCTTGCTCCCCCCTCTCCTCTCTTCCGGGGCCCTGCACGGACATGGTTCCAGCTGTTTCCCTGAGTGGCGCAACATGGGGCCAGGACAGACAGGCAGGGAGCCTGCCCCGTCCCCGGTGTGCGCCCCTTCCACCCAGAGCTGCTTTAGGTAAGCAGTGCCAGGCTGGAGCCCGAACTCCTGCCCTAAGCCCCCTGCCTGCACCTCGCACCCCGCCTGCACCCCAACTCCCTGCCCTGAGCCCCCTGTCGCACCCCTCCTGCACCCCAACCCCCTGCTGCAGTCTGCACCCCTCCTGCACCCTTGCCCTGAGCCCCCTCCTGCACTCCACACCCCTCCTCTGCCCCAGTCCCTTGCCCTGAGCCCATTCCTGCACACCGCACTCCCTCCCGCGCCCCGGCCCTGCATACAATTTCCCCACCCAGATGTGGCATTCGGCCCAAAAAGTTTGCCCACCCTTGCCTTAGACTCTTATAGCACAGTACATCCCTAGAAGCTTTCCTAACATTCATTGGGAATTCTTCTATCCTGAAGTTTTGTCCTCTTGTGACGTCTTTAAATAATTCCTTTTCATCCTTAATGTTTGCACCTTTAATATATTTGTAGACCATTCTCTGTCCCCTCCCTCCTACGTAGGTGCTGCTTAACCAAACAGTGCATGTTTAGTTTTAACTATTCCTCATAAGTCGAACACTCCTCTCCATATCATTTTAGTTATGTGATAAATAAGAACAGTTCATCAAGCTTCCCAACTAGTCCCAGCATTCAATTGCTGGTCAAATACCAGAGTGAGGTTGATACCCAGTATGAAAGTAGATAGACCTATTCAAAAATAAAACTGCAAAATAGCAAATGATTCAACAGGCTTATGCTCAGTATAGTACTCAAAGAACAGAGCTACACACCAAGATAGCTGTTCCAAGGTATTTTCAGTGTTTGAATCATTGCAAGAGGCAAGTAACAAAGCTCTTAAGTGGAAATAAGATAAATCATAAAGTCTGATCCTGTCCTCAGAGGATCTTAAAATATGTTCCAGTGCAAAAAGTCCCCCTGGCAAAGTTCCTTGGATTACAAACATCATCCAGTCCATACGTGCAGCTAATATGCTGAAATCTGCTGTATGGAACTACAAAAATCCTGCCCATTCCACCTTGAACTATTGTCAGTATACAGGTTTCAGAGTAACAGCCGTGTTAGTCTGTATTCGCAAAAAGAAAAGGAGTACTTGTGGTACCTTAGAGCTGTAGCTCACGAAAGCTTATGCTCAAATAAATTGGTTAGTCTCTAAGGTGCCACAAGTACTCCTTTTCTTTTTGTCAGTATACAGACATCAAAAAAGAAAAGTACTTACTTTCCTCAAGCTAAGCAGAAATACTTTGGATGATATACACAATATTACCAATTCTACTCTGTAGTATAGCTCTACTACATATACATTCCAGAAGAGAAGGAGTACTTGTGGCACCTTACGAAAGCTTATGTTCAAATAAATTGGTTAGTCTCTAAGGTGCCACAAGTCCTCCTTTTCTTTTTGTGGATACAGACTAACTCGGCTGCTACTCTGATTCCAGAAGAGGCAGCTTTAGTGTGTAGTGGCTTCTTTTTTCATTAAATTTTATTCTTTCACTAACACAAGGAAGTTTTAAAAATCATTCTGCTTGTCCACACCCATTCTAGTCTGTTGTGGAGACCAGTCCCATGGAGGCTGTAGATTCCATTGGTGACCCTTTAGTGACAATTCCATTTTGCTTTGACAAATGCTACTCTTCAAAATACCTTTCTTCTTACATTTGGTATGTTGTGAAAAGTGCAGAATTGCAGCTCTGTAGCCATAGAAGGGGGACAGCACCAGCCCAAGCTTCTCTTGCACAGCTCCATCAGTGTAGCTGCAGGGACTACCTTGGACTGTGAGAAGTATACTTCAGTCTGTACAGCCCATTCAGTCCTTGGCCTTTGCTGAGAATCTTGGAATGTTGATACTGGTTGTTCTTTCCAGCCGGTTCCCAATAGGCTACCAAACTTACTTGACATACTGGTTAAAAGCTGTTTAGCAGCCTGTTGTAGCTCTTAGTCACTATCAAGTTGGGGTGGATTTAAACCAACCAATTTGAATTGCAGAAGCTTAATAGCTCATTACAGATTCACTGACCCAGCCCCTAAAATGCTTGTTTTAAAGTCATGTGATTGGATGTTGTTTTCTCAGTTGCTAAATTCAATCTTCCCAGGAATTGTGATCCCTCTTTGGGAGGCTGTAAATGGCTGCTCTTCCCCATCCCTTTGCAGATGTTGAATGACATAGGGTAAAAATGCATGTTTGTAGTTCCATACAGTAGTAGTTCAGAATAAAATATTGCTGCTTCCCGAATTACACCATCTCTGTGTTTTTTAAACGTGCTGTGTTAGTGACTTTCACATGACTAGTTTGAGGTCTGGTCCCTCCATCCACTATTCATAAAGATCAGGAAACAGTGTTGTGTGGGTGCTCTCTGAGTAGAGTTCTTATCCGTTTTGCAAGACCCATCTGACCAAATTGTGCCATTTGGTCATAGGCCCACGATGGCTCTGTGTAGAACCTCTCTGCCCAATGAGGAGTGCAGGGAAGTAGTGCTTAAGAAGGCACAATCCCACCCAAGCAGACTGGCGTGCCAGAGGCTGATCCAGTCTCTCAAGGAAAGAGGTTCATGGTCCTAGCTCGTTCCCAGAATCTTTGGGGCATCATGTATCCCTTAGGCACACACCAGTGGGCTGCACAAGAGGGCATGAGGAAGGCTCCTTGCAGGCTCCTCTCTCCACCTGCGAAACTATCTGACCCTTTAACAGGAGGGTAAATTTAAGTCCTGAGCTTCCATACCTTTAGGAATCTAGATATTTGACTTTTGCTGCAGGAATGAATCTCTGTCACTTAACTCCTTCATCTACTCAATTTAAGAGCAGTTTGCTCACTTTACAACCACATTATTACCAAAGCAAATGATGCAGTGTTCGATGTTGGTGATTCTTGCGTCTAGCTTATCTGTAACTTGTTTTTAGCACAGTCGATGCTTTTGCTTCACTGGTGTTTTTTTTTCTTGTGCTGATCTAGTTCTGATTATAAATTTCCTGCCTTGACAGAAAAGCTGGAACTGAATGCAAATTCGATCTGTATCTCTGTTTTCTCCCATCCTTTCTGTAGTCAGATTCTTTGGAATCTAGAGAATATCAATTCGCTTGGTTACAGTGAGTGTTGAGAGAGGAGTCCAGGAGGTGTGGTTTGGCTTTAAAGCACGCTAGATGTGTTCCCAGTTGGATTCCTTCTCCTTATTCTATAAAATGTTTTCATCTGTGCATGTTATTCAGCTGTTAAACTTTTCTCGATTGTAACCATGCTGAAAAGTGGCAAACTTTAAAACAACATAAGGATACTTCTATGCTAGTGATTCCAACAATGCATTGAAAAAAAACGAGGAGTACTTGTGGCACCTTAGAGACCAACAAATGTATTTGGGCATAAGCTTTCATGGGCTAAAACCCACTTCTGGGTTTTTTTGCTAATACAGACTAACACGGCTACCACTCTGAAACCGTACATTGGTTTATCAAAAGGCCAAAACACACTCATTGTCTTACAAAACAATGTTTGAAGATTCTTAGAAGACCAACAAAAAAATTATGCTAGCTGGAGACAGTTGTGGCAGTGAATGATTAACTAGAACAGATAAATATTTGCATGTAAATAAAGATTAAACAACTTGAATTTGAGATGTTAGAACTTCTTCCTTTAAATTTAGAATTTAAAAAAATCTAGCAAACTCTCCCAGCCCTGGAAAAAGAGCCCCCCTCCTCCTCCAACAACCAAAAGCAGTTCTGATCTTCTAAAATCTTTCAGAGTAGCAGCTGTGTTAGTCTGTATCTGCAAAAAGAAAAAGAGAGTACTTGTGGCACCTTAGAGACTTAACAAATTTATTTGAGCATAAGCTTTCGTGGGTTATAGCCCACTTCATCGGATGCATCTAACTCACGAAAGCTTATGCTCAAATAAATTTGTTAGTCTCTAAGGTGCCACAAGTCCTCCTGTTCTTTTTTCTAAAAATCTTTGCAACTTGGATTTAAAAAGTAGCTGCTCAGGATATTATGGATGAATCCACTGGATTTAAAAGAGCATTCTGAATGCTCCAGAGAAAATCCATCAAAAGCTATAAGTGAGGAGTCCACCTTAAAATTACATGATCAGCGAAAGAACCACCATGTTTGAGAGCCTCCCTTTTTCTGTGCCGATCTGTAAAGATCATGCTTATTTATATTCGTCCTCCTGATCCCCAACATCAAATTTGTGACCCAAGTGAAAAGGCATCCCCCAGTTCCATTAAAAGGATCACCTTGGAGAAAACACTTCTCTTCTGCTTAGCAAGGTCCTGATCCTGCAGTATGATCTGTGTGAGCAAGCCCTTGCTCAAGTATGAAAGCTCATTGAAGCCACTGGGGCTGCACTCCCACGGGTCAGATGGTAGGGTTAAGGCCTTAGTTTGTAGTACTATTGGCTCAAGACAGTGGAAGAAGGAATGATAAGAGATCTATGTTACTAAGTGCTCTGAAGACTGGACTTGGAACTGCTAATATCCATTGCATGTGGTATGAAAAATCTCAAAGATGAATTACTAGAAGTGAGGACATACATAGATTTATTTTAGTACATCACTTGATTAAGATGTTTGTCTTTAGTGAAGTGCACAGACATTTTGAGGATATCTGCTAAGACCAAGGAAACACCTGTGCTACACCTCTATTTGATATCTGACCATATTAGTCAGTTGACTAAAAATCTAAGGACATTCCTGTATATATGGTCATGTTACATAATTTGGGGCTTAACAGTATTTTTGAGGAAATAGGTTGTCAGAGGTTGGTGTTTTCATCTTAACCCTCCAAATGGTGGTTCTCTTGTTTTTTTTCCTCCAAGTGCTAAGGTCTCTATATAATAACAGTTTGTATTCTTACAACGTCTTATGTTAGTAAGGACATTTGTAGAAATTTCACAGAGTGCACTGTTCAGGCATTGAGCTAGTCCACAAATTGAAGTGTGAGGTTTGGGAGAGGGAGGTCACTTCAGTTTGCTTTCTAGTCAAAGCAAAGACTAATGTTTGATATCACTGCTCTTGTTTACCTAGTCAGATCTGGCCACAAGATTCCCTCTCCACTATGTATATGTTTGTGCTTCCTTTTCTCATACTCTGGCTTTGGTGCAGCAGTTTACCAGCTCAGCTCTTAGCGGTATTTCAGTATCCCTGATGAAGCTAGTGCACATCCACCGCTTCTTGAGTCAGCCCTATTGGGTTAGTTGCGATCAATGCAGGGCTGCATGCACTGACTTTATAGACGAGTCTGTTTTTAATATAAAGGCTTTAGAGCTATGCAGAAAACTGCACTTCTCTTTTTCTTAGACACTGTACTAGCTTGATGCTGTTAGTTTGCGTTGTGTTTCTATTGAATGTGAAGGAGAGAACACTGACAAAAATATCTAAACAAATAATAGTAAAAAAAGAAAAGAAACTAATGTTTGGGATATGTGTGAGGAAAAGAAGGAATGTTCAGATTATAAGTTCCTGATTTTTGAATGTCATCTGCAGGAAATGCAAGCTCATTAACACTTGTTTGCACACTGAGCTAAGACTGGCAAGTTCACAGAAAGAGAAGGATGAGTAAGAGACAGCCCCTTTTTCTTCTGTTGGGAAAGAAGGCACTGAATGCTTCTTCCTTCCTCCTGCCTCTATTCCTGCCTCTATTCCCCTCTATATGGATTTTGTAGCAATATTCATCAGCACCTTGTGTTAATTCGTTTGAGGAGTTTTCTGAAGCCAGTATACTGGGGTGGGCAAATTTTTTTCCCCGAGGGCCACATCAGGGTTGCGTAACTGTATGGAGGGCCAGGTAGGGAAGGCTGTACCTCCCCAAACAGCCTGGCCCCCGCCCCCTCCCACTTCCCGCCCCTTGACTGCCCCCCTCAACCTCCAAACCTCTTCCCCCCCCCACCCCCGGCTCCTTGTCCCCTGACTGCCCCCTCCTGGGACAACCGCCCCTTCCTTATCCAACACCTCTGACTGTCCTGACCCCTATCCACACTCCCGCCCCTGACAGCCCCCCGGGACTCCCACCCCCTATCCAACCGCCCTCTGCTCCTCGTCCCCTGACTGCCCCCTCTTGGGACCCCCCGCCCCAACTGCCCCCCAGGGTCCCACCCCCTTATCCAACCCTCCCTGTCCCCTGACTGCCCTCCCAACCCCTGTCCACACCCCTGTCCCCTGAGAGGCGCCCCCCCCCTCCAGTCTCGCACTCCCAACCCTCCCTGTACCCCATCCAACCGCTCCCTGACTGCCCCCCACTCCCTGACTGCCCCCCAGGACCCTCTGCTCCCTTACCCAAACCTCCTGCCCCCTTACCAGCAGCAGGAGCTCACAGCCGCGCCATCTGGCCAGAGCCAGCCACGCTGCCCAGTAGGAGCGGCGGGCCAGAGTGCTGCCCGTGTGGCTGCAGGGGAGGGGCCAGGGACTAGCCTCCCCGGCTGGGAGCTCAAGGGTTGGGTAGGACGGTCCCATGGGCTGTAGTTTGCCCACATCTGCTGTATACAAACCAAGACATCATAATGAGATTATGAGAGAGTTTAATGTCTTGTCATAATTTTTAAAACAACAAAACCTGACAATACATAGTTTTTGAATTCATAACATGCATTGCTGCTTCATTGGGGTAGAGGTGCAGGATATTTTAAAAACACGCTTCTCTTCTACATTGTAACCTTACCCATCTTCAAAACCCACCTACTGAAACCAACTTCATTCCACCCCTCCCCTACCCCATAAACAAAATTATCATCCTTAACACTTCCCCTTCAGTCACATACCTGTGGAAAAAGTGAGCCTTGCACTCTGTCCGAAAGCTAGAGATTTGGATTCTTTGGTTAGTGGGAGTGATCATCATTGTGGAGGGCCATCTTCTGAGAGCACTGTGGCACCTCTTTCCTCCCCCCTAATATCTACATCTGTTCTGTTTTTATTTAGATTTGTCAGGGTGCTTTGTCTTACACTGTGCTGTTATGTTTTAATAAAAACAAGGACATTTAGGAAGCATACCGAGAACCATTTACATGTAAAGGAAGTCTGCACCCATTTTGATTTACCTTCTTTCCCCATATCTGTTGGGCCGAAGAGTCACTTAAAGGAGATCTTGAAGGAGCAGTTGGTAAGGGAGAAGAACTAGGAGTGTGCAAAGACACAGAAGCCCAGAGCAGTCAAAAAACTAAAACAACATCTCTTGGAAAGAATAAAATTACAGAGAATATACGTGCATTATGGGAATTACGAAGAAGTAACAACAATAATACAAGTATGTGTTGGGAGGTGAGTGTGAGAGAGACTGTGTGTCCGTGCTGGCTGCTGGGGAAATTTGAGAGACTGTGCGCTGTCTCTTTTAGCACAGCGGCACTCACCAGAAGGGTAGTTCAGGCTGTGACAGCTGCCAGTAGCTCTGTCCTGCCCCTGACATCAGCGCCCCCCACCTCTCCCTGTTCTGCACAGCAAGCAGGAGGGTCCCAGGAGCAGCTGGCCAGGGGCTCCAAGGCAGAGGGCCGGAGCAGCACAGCTGCAGAGCAGCGTGGGGAAGGGCACCTGAACACATGTCGCCAGATGTGCGCTTCACTTGATTGACTCTTGGGCCGCTGCGCAGCTTAGAGGAAACACCGCTCTTCTCATTTTGAATATTTGGAATGGTTTAGAGGAAGTGTGAGATGTCATGGTCTCCTGTGCCACCAGTATGTATGAAGACTATGTTCAGCTGCATGCAGCTTCCTCGATTTATGCAGTTTCTGCCAGCAGTAAGATAACCCAATGCCAAAAAGAAACACACAGGTAAGCACCCGACTTTAACTTAATCCAAGGAAGACAAGGATAATGGGAACAAAGAAGCATTTAGAGGACCTTACCAATACTCTAACCTCACCAACAATTTGAAAGTATCAGCTCACAAATTGTCAAAGTAGTGCGAAGACTTGGGATCATGCTGGGCCCCTCCGTAATGTTGGAGACACAAGTGGGTGAGGAATGTCTTCCCAGATTTGGACTTTTTCCTGACAAGGGTTTAGCTACTGTGATCTGTGTTTTTGCCACCTCCAGTTTGCTGTACTGCAACTCATTGTATTTGGCATTAAAGGTTATACTACATGATAGCTGTAACTGGAACAGCACACAGCCGCAAACCTGTTAAGCAACAATGGCTGTGAGATATTGAAGACTACTTCCCCGTTTGTGACCCACTCATCTGGAGAGGCCTCAAACAAGATGCTGCATTTCCATTAATGAAGAGCATTCTCAGTAGTGGGGGCACCAAAAATAAACTCGTTGCCAAAATGTGCTCAAGCCTGTCTGTATTCATACCAGAATGCAAAACTCCCCTTTTTTGCTAAAGCTTCTCCAGTAATGACTTTCCTGTACTCTCCAAAATTAATTATCCTTTAGGAGATGGACGCAAATGCTGGTTTTAGTTTAGTTGTGACCGGCACTTAGGTACCATGATGATGGACACCTTAAAAATAAGAAGTTTGGCTAGTTTGTAAAGCATGTTGTACTCCCCTCACTAAAGTGCTGTGTAGACTGCAGCCTCTTCAGGGCAGGTGATATCTGACTCTATTTGTAAAACAGTAAATTTGCAATGCTATGTATGAGTTTTCTAACCATGATCAAGATACTATAAAAGGACAGAGCGTCTATTTGTGGGATTTTCCATGGTGTTCTCACCCTGCTACTATAGTCTCTCAAATGGCATCACCATCTTGTGTCACAATATGAGCCTACTTGCTTAATATCTAAATCACTTACTTAATTTGCCCAGTTTATAATCGTGTATCAGTGGGAATCCTTACGTCATCATACCCCTTAAGTGTGGAATTATACTTCATTTTAACCTTTTTAAATGCTCCATGTTGCCATTTTAAAAAAACTAAGTTAAAAGAAATGCGTTTGCCCCTTAACTGTGCCCAACTATTGGTGTTAGCCTAATTGTGCAATGACCTTTGATTCGCTGAAAGAATACAATAGAAGTATAAGTTATGTTTTTTCAGCAAGTTGGCTGGCTCCCATGCTCAACTCAGGCCCATTTTAATTTAAAACTTCAAATATTTTCTGTTCAGAGATTTGCTTCTTACCTGTTGAACTTTCGTACTGCAGGGCTGATCAGAAATGGATGATTTTCCTTGAGAGAATTCTTTATCACAACTGAAAGCACTTACATGAAAAAATTCTTATGGTCAAAGCCTATTCCTTAATTTTACACCTTGCTAATAGCTGTGTCTGTTGCCAAGCCATTTTTAAGTTTGGGTACAGCAGCTCTTGATAGCTTGGAGGCTGGAGGAGTTGTTTAACATCATCCATCAAATTGTTAAATGCTGTATTCTAATGATTTTACACACGTTGAACAAAAACAGATACTGTAATCTCCATGTGAAGGCAGGACTGTTCTTCAGTGTTCTGATGTTTTGGTATGCTCTGTTAATACTAGGCAACTTTGTGCAGATAACCACTACAAAGGCAGAGAGAAGGTTGTTTGAGTGATAGTCAGTGAAAACGTTTGTATCAGTATTTTGTACAGGCCGAGCTTGTGATTCACTTCAAAATTATAAAAAAAAACACTTTGGGATGTAAAGTTCTTGAAGAAAAAAGGTGGATTGATTTAAATCATTGATTTTAAGCAACTTTTCTTTTGTACCTCAGTTCTTTTCTAAACACAAATGCATTCTCATTTGTAGATGTAACCATTAAAACATGTTGATTTACAACTAAATAGTACCTTTACGCTCGATTTGGTATATCTTTTTACTGCTTAGGAGGGCACACTATAAGTATATACATTTATTTTAAGCAAATATATAGCTTAATATTTTCAGACTCTTACTAATTGTGCTTCTTTAGTATGTTAGAAAATAGTGAATGAATATTCACAATTTTGAGAACTGAGCCAGTCAGCTGAGAAAGGGAGAGGCTATAAAATAGGAGCATGAGATCACCTGGGTGTGCTCAGTGGATGATCTTAATCAGGTACATGATGGTGTCTCCTGAAGTCAGAGGCCAGATCCCAAGTCTGTGATGATACTCTTGCACCCAGTAGGACAGCCCTTGGGCCCCCCAGAGGATCAAGCCCTTACTACAGTATATGACCTATTGTGTCCTATTTATAAAACTTGACCTCAAAATTTAGATGTTTTCCCCCCGATTCTTTTCCTGTTTCTTGAAAAACAGTCTATAATTAATTTTTTTTTGATAGAGGCTCATGGATTTAGCATATTTTATTTTTTATTTAAATGTTTTAAGAGATTATAATTTTAGGCCTTAACAGATTTTGTATTAAATTCAGATGTTGTTCTAAAAAGGTTTATTTTTTAAAAGAAAAAAAAGTATTATAATTTAAATGGTAAAATGAAATTAAATAAATAATGAGATTAAACAATCTAGGGACATAAAGAGTAAAAAAGGAAACATTTTACAAATAAGTTAGAAGCAAGAGGAAGATCAGGGACAGGGTAGGCCCATTACCCAGTGAGTCAACAATGTAATATTGTTGCCAAAAAAACAAACAAAAAACCAAACATAATTCTGGACTGTATTAGAGGAGTGTTGTAAGCAAGACACAAGAAGTAATTCTTCCGTTCTGCTCAGTACTGATAGGGTCTCAACTGAAGTTTTGATTGTGGTTCTGGGAACCACACTTTGGGAAGGATATGGACAAATTGAAGAAAGTTCAGAGAAGAGCAACGAAAATTATTAAAGATCTACAAAATATACCTAGGAGGAAAGATTGAAAAACTTGTGTTAGTTTTGATTGGAGAAGAGAAGACTGAGTGTGGACATAAGCTTCAATCAAGTACATGAAAGGTTGTTATAAAGAGGAGGGCAATAAATTGTTCTCCTTATCCACTAAAGGCAGGACAGGAAGTAATTGGCTTAAGTTGCAACAAGGGAGATTTAGTTTAGACATTAGGAAAAACTTCCTAACTATAAGGGTAGTTAATCACTGGAACAAATTGCCCAGGGCAGTTTTAGAGTCTCCATTGTTGGAGATTTTTAAGGACAGGCTAGACAAACACTTCTCAGGAATGGTCCAGATCAGGGGTTCTCAACCCTTGTATTTCTGAGGCTCCCCCCAATATGGTATAAAAACTCTGGGGTCCATCTGTGCCACAACAAATGGGTTTTTTTCAGCCCCACCACAGCTTCAGACCCCCTGCCACAGGGACTCGAGCTTCGGCTTTCTGCCCTGGGCCCTAGCCAGTCTAATGCCTGCCCTGTGTGGTGGCTTCCTTGAAACCTGCTCGCGGCCCCAAGGGGGCTGCGGACCTCTGCTTGAGAATAGCTGGTCTAGATAATTCTTAGTTTTGCCTCAGAGCAGGGTACTGGACTAGGTGACTTATCAGAGTCCCTTCCAGACCTACATTTCTGTGATTCTGTGACTAAAGATCGCTTGCTATGGTGTTTAAGAACCTGTTGTTTTGGACTGCATAAGGGTATTCCCCTACTCCTAACCTTTAACTGGACAGGCATGCCGAGATGTTTATATGCAATTGTATTTGAGAAAAATTAAACACATAATGATTCATAGTGTAAAAATCTCCCTCCCCACTTGTTTAATTGCATGGCTTGGTGTAATTGCGATTTGTAAGTTGTTTGCAAAATATATTAAATTTGATATAAAAAAAAAAAGACTAGAGGTTTTCATTAATCCACAGCGTTTAAAAGATCAGTTGAAAGTTCAAAATATCAAACATTAAAATTAAGAATCTAATTTTTGATCCTAAAACTAATTTATCTTCCATTAAAAAGACAAAATGACACTGACCTCTTAAAAATTCAACAAAGGTTGAACCTAGTCATTTACAATACTTCTCTCTGGGGGTAAAAAAAAAGCCAGCTCTTAAGGCTACAGTCCCATTTGTTCTGGAGGATGAGATTGTTTTTAGGAGTATTGGTATTTAAAGTGACCTGAAAAATTATGACTCCAACAACTAACTGGCAATTTTCTTAAACACAAGTGCTTCTCTTTTGACTCTTAAGTCAGTATTTTAAACTGATTATTTTTTAAAGCAGATTTTCTGAAGGTGTAAATAGAGAATTTGCTGAACCAAACACTACATACATGTATCTGATGAAGTGAGCTGTAGCTCACGAAAGCTCATGCTCAAATAAATTGGTTAGTCTCTAAGGTGCCACAAGTACTCCTTTTCTTTTTGCGAATACAGACTAACACGGCTGTTACTCTGAAACTACATTTTATGTAACCTCCATGGTGGAAAAAATCTGGCAACTGGAAGCTCCTGAAGGGTGTTCAATTTCATTGTAAACCAACAAAGAGTATTTTATTGAAAGAGCATAGCCTATGTGATTCTCCTTTGTCTCCTTAGTTCATGCGTGTGCACGCCCACACTCTGCCTTATTTCGCTTCCTTTGGCGTCACAGGGGGTGTGGTTTATTCAGAACACTGCATCATATTACATTTACAGTTACCATCCTATTAAATGAGTGGCTCATTGCAGCTGAATTTTAATTTAGCAACTCTGTTTCACTTCATCTGAGAAATTTGATTCTCAGTGTGGCTGGGCAATAGTCTTTTTCTGTACTGGAAATTCTGATGAGTTGAGGTGGTGGTGGAAGCAGAAGGAGAGACACAGCCGATAAATTCCTTCAGATCTGTGGCTAGTAGATACTTAATGACTATTTTAACACACAACACTAGTGGAAGGCTTGGAAAATCTTGCCCTGTTTGTAAATGCTTCACCCCCCTAACACTATCTTTATCTGTGCTGGAATTACTACTACTTGTACACAGAGAAGATGGTGAAGCAGCTGCAAGTTGTACTCTGTTAATTCTCCTCCGCCCACACACCACCTTGTTTCTGTGCCTGTTGCCTAATTATGTTTAGATTGGTTTCAGAGTAGCAGCCGTGTTAGTCTGTATTCGCAAAAAGAAAAGGAGGACTTGTGGCACCTTAGAGACTAACCAATTTATTTGAGCATAAGCTTTCGTGAGCTACAGCTCACTTCATCGGATGCATTCAGTGGAAAATACAGTGGGGAGATTTATATACATAGAGAACATGAAACAATGGGTGTCACCATACACAGTGTAAGGAGAGTGATCACTTAAGATGAGCTATTACCAGCAGGAGGGGGGAGGGGATCCTTTTGTAGTGATGATCACTACAAAACTCCCCCCCGCCCCGCCCTCCTGCTGGTAATAGCTCATCTTAAGTGATCACTCTCCTTACACTGTGTATGGTGACACCCATTGTTTCATGTTCTCTATGTATATAAATCTCCCCACTGTATTTTCCACTGAATGCATCCGATGAAGTGAGCTGTAGCTCACGAAAGCTTATGCTCAAATAAATTTGTTAGTCTCTAAGGTGACACAAGTACTCCTTTTTATGTTTAGATTGTAAGCTCTTGGGGCTGGGGACTTCTTTAAAAAAAATACAGATGTGTACAGTACGTATCACTATAGGGGATCCGTGTTAGGTGCTTCAGGGCACTACTGCAATACAAGTAATATTCCAGAGATTAGAGAATTGCTTTGACTATGTTATTGGGAACTAAATATCTCAAGGGATTTGTAAGAGAGCCATTCAGTCTCCATAAAGACATTTAAAAAATGGATAAAGAACCATTTTGCTTCTAGGTTGCTGGTTGGTATACTATAGTGATCAGAAGTTTCTACCCTCCTGCTTCTTGTCGTCTGTCTGAAATGACCTAGGCTTAGTCCAGTTCCAGAGGACAAATTATCCATTTAACAAAAACCACCTCCACAAATGACCCAGTTGTTTGACTCTCTCTTAGCAGAAAGATGAACGATTGATTGCATGGGCCGTGGAGAGTGAACTGTCTTCTCCTCCCTAGAGTTGATTCTCCAGATTAGTTTTGGAGCACGTTGGAGGGCAGCATGGGGTCTGCTCGCACTTTTGCTTCCTGTTCCTCACCTGTAGTGTGAATAACTAAGACTAGTCTGTAAGGCTGTCATTCCAGCACCTTTTTGAGACCTAGATTCACCCACAAACTCATTTGTTTGTTTTTTTTTAAAAAGTTTGATACTGTCCCCCTAATACTCTTCTTGGATAGATATTTCCCTTGCCACTTACCAACTGTGATAGTCACTGGTTGTATTAGGGGTTAAACCAGAGTATAAAGGACCAGAAAGGGAAAACTAGGGTATGTTCTTCCCATGGAGCTACGGGTGCAAACAGAGCAAGGTGTCTGCCTTCTACAGTTGCACTGTATTTAAAGGAAGGAGATGAAAAAGGGAGCTAGTGCCACCAAATAGAATGCTAATTTTGAGATCATTAAATTTTTGGCAAGGGGGAATGCCTTGTATCTGAAAATGGGAGAGAGTAAATTGGAAAATTCAGAGGAGACTATTAAATGGATAAGTGGTCTTGGCCAGACAATGACATGCAAGATAGAAACCATATTGAAGTGAGTGGGGCTTCATACATTGAACTGAAGGAGAATCCAATTAAAAGTATGGTTCTTGAGAACTGGGACTTTCGAATTTCTGGTGCAGAAAGCCAATATCCGATAGTGTTATACCATCTTGGTTTTGAATCTAGGAAAGGAAATAATCCTCCTCTTGTGCTAAAAGGAGCCTTTCAGAGTCTGATTTCATAGTATGTACAGTACTACAAAGCACTTCAAATGTATCTTTATTTCACTATTGATAGAGATAGTTAACCTGTTTTAAAGAGTAGTGGAGATACTGCAGGATTTTTAATATCTAATGATGACTGAAGTGGTAAGTGTTTCAAGAACTGTGGGGTATAGCTTATCTTGGTCTTTCAAATTCAGAAGCATGACTTCTTACATAACTGAATTTGTTTGTGGCAAGACAGTGGCAAAAAGGAAAGCTTTGGCTGCATGATGAGGTAGAAGGAGAAGCTGGGCTATGGCAGAACTTACCGAAGTGCATGCCTTCAGTAAAAGAGGAAATGCAATACCATTGAGTAGTCTCAGCTTCCTAGATTTATCTATATTTATGTCCCGTTTGGGTGCCATTCTGATGCATGGCCTTTCATTACTCAAGATAGAGAAATTGAGGTTTTGTCTGTGTTCCTGTGCGGTACACTAATCTTCCTGTAGGAAAATCACAACCCTTTTAAAGGCTCTTGGAGCCAACAGGTCTCTGTGCTGGGACCCAGAGCACTCCATGCCATCTGGCATTGCCACCAATTGGTGCACATCATCATATAACTGGACACTTCATATTTTGGACCTTGAGGCTCCTTGCAAGTTAGTTCATTTTTGTATCCTCTGATTTGCGTGTGTGATCTGTTTGATGTATTTTCCACCTCCAGCATGATGGTGCTTTTGTTTCCTCCTCTCTCTGCACCACCTCTTTGGAGCATTTGTTCAGTGGTAATGGTACGTGGGGAGTGAATCATGTACAATAATTCCTGTTGCCCCCTGAGTTTATATAGATTAAGACTTGTGATTATAAACAGCAGTGCTTCTAATTTCCATTTTGTTCATTAGTTTATTTAAATTTGTTCTGTGCCTGCTACTTGTGCAGGCTTTCCCCAGCAAAGCTTTTGACACGGTCTCCCACAGTATTCTTGCCAGCAAGTTAAAGAAGTATGGGCTGGATGAATGGACTATAAGGTGGATAGAAAGTTGGCTAGATTGTCGGGCTCAACAGGTAGTGATCAATGGCTCCATGTCTAGTTGGCAGCTAGTATCAAGTGGAGTGCCCCAAGGGTCGGTTCTGGGTCCGGTTTTGTTCAATATCTTCATAAACGATCTGGAGGATGGTGTGGATTGCACCCTCAGCAAGTTTGCAGATGACACTAAACTGGGAGGAGAGGTAGGTATGCTGGAGGGTAGGGATAGGATACAGAGAGCCCTAGACAAATTAGAGGATTGGGCCAAAAGAAATCTGATGAGGTTCAACAAGGACAAGTGCAGAGTCCTGCACTTGGGACGGAAGAATCCCATGCACCGCTACAGACTAGGGACCGAATGGCTCGGCAGCAGTTCTGTGGAAAAGGACCTAGGGGTTACAGTGGACGAGAAGCTGGATATGAGTCAATAGTGTGCCCTTGTTTCCAAGAAGGCCAATGGCATTTTAGGCTGTATATGTAGGGGCATTGCCAGCAGATCGAGGGATGTGATTGTTCCCCTCTATTCGACATTGGTGAGGCCTCATCTGGAGTACTGTGTCCAGTTTTGGGCCCCACACTACAAGAAGGATGTGGAAAAATTGGAAAGAGTCCAGCGGAGGGCAACAAAAATGATTAGGGGACTGGAATACGTGATTTATGAGGAGAGGCTGAGAGAACTGGGATTGTTTAGTCTGCGGAAGAGAAGAATGAGGGGGGATCTGATAGCTGCTTTCAGCTACCTGAAAGGGGGTTCCAAAGAGGATAGATCTAGACTGTTCTCAGTGGTAGCTGATGATAGAACAAGGAGTAATGGTCTCAAGTTACAGTGGGGGAGGTTTAGGTTGGATATTAGGAAAAACTTTTTCACTCGGAGGGTGGTGAAACACTGTAATGCGTTACCTAGGGAGGTGGTGGAATCTCCTTCCTTAGATATTTTTAAGGTCAGGCTTGACAAAGCCCTGGCTGGGATGATTTAGTTGGGGATTGGTCCTGCTTTGAAGAGGGGGTTGGAGTAGATGACCTCCTGAGGTCCCTTCCAACCCTGATATTCTATGATTCTGTGATTCTAAAGGGTTCAGTTTTGCTTGGCCAGTGTCCTTCCATCTGTTTTCTTACTTTCAGAAATCATTCTTTTGTGGTTGCAGATCCTGTAATGGTCTCTTTCATTCAGTTGCTTCTCAGTGTAGCTTCTATAATAGGCTTGCCATGGCACCAAGACAGTAAAAAGAAAAGGAGTACTTGTGGCACCTTAGAGACTAACCAATTTATTTGAGCATAAGCTTTCGTGAGCTACAGCTCACTTCATGCATCCGATGAAGTGAGCTGTAGCTCACGAAAGCTTATGCTCTCTAAGGAGAGTGATCAGGTAAGGTGAGCTATTAGCAGCGGGGGAGGGGGGAACCTTTTCTAGTGATAATCAAGGTGGGCCATTTCCAGCAGTTGACAAGAACATCTGGGGAGGAGGGGAATAAACATGGGGAAATAAGTTTTACTTTCTGTAATGACCCATCCACTCCCAGTCTTTATTCAAGCCTAAGTTAATTGTATCCAGTTTGCAAATTAATTCCAATTCAGCAGTGTTTCATTTCATTCTGTTTTTAAAGTTTTTTTGTTGTAATATTGCGACTTTTAGGTCTGTAATCGAGTGACCAAAGAGATTGAGGTGTTCTACGACTGGTTTATGAATGTTATAATTCTTGACATCTGATTTGTGTCCATTTATTCTTTTACGTAGAGACTGTCCAGTTTGGCCAATGTACGTGGCAGAGGGGCATTGCGGGCACATGATGGCATATATCACATTGGTAGATGTGCAGGTGAACGAGCCTCTGATAGTGTGGCTGATGTGATTAGGCCCTATGATGGTGTCCCCTGAATAGATATGTGGCCAGAGTTGGCAACAGGCTTTGTTGCAAGTGTAGGTTCCTGGGTTAGTGGTTCTGTTGTGTGGAGCGTGGTTGCTGGTGAGTATTTGCTTCGGGTTGCGGGGGCTGTCTGTAAGCAAGGACTTACAGTAGTGTTGTTTGGTGTTAGATACTCCACAGTATCATTGATTGTTGATTATGTATCTGAATATAACCTACCTTCTTATCTTTTGTAACTTTTAAAGCAGTGCAGCATAGGGAATTCTGCTTTTCATAGGTGAGGTAGCAGTTTTATTATAGTACCTGTTTTGCTGTCCTTTGTGCAACCTATTACTCTTGATATCCAAATCCATGTACCTTCAAGTATCAGTTGTCATGGAGAGATTGTTTTAAAATGTGTATCTGAATCAGATAAGACTTTAAGTTAAAAATACATACTAAACAAAAGTTGTATAGCTGCTTCTTCCTTCCCCCCCCAAATATAGATTTAAAAGCTGCTTATGCATATTTAAGCTTGCTTCATCAAATGTATCTCTTTGTCTTGGAGTGAATATTGGCTCTGTTATCCTGTAACACCCTGAGTTAACACAAACCTTCTGCTAAATTATATAGACTTGAGCTGCTTAGCATTTCTAATATATAGGACACTTTGACTAGTCCTTCTAGTTCGTACTGTGCAGTAATCTAAATGAGAGATTCTCAAGTGTTTGTTAATCTTCCAGCTCCTTCCATTCTGTCCCGAATTCAGCAGATAGGCTTATTTATTGAACTCCTTGCTGTGACTGTGCTACTTTTCTCTCTCTCTGAATCACACCACTCCCATTGAGACAGAGGATTTAATTTAAAGATTGTACTGTTACTATCTAAGGCACGTAAGCAGCACTTGGAATTCGTCTTGCCATATGTAGTTGCCATAAGGCAGATGTTTGCCGTATGGAACTGCTATTTTTAAAAAGCATCTGTTATGCCTGGTATATGTTTGTGAAGTTTGTCCTTTTTGCTGTCACTACACTTTCCTGGAATTGATTTAACCTGAGGGTAGTTTTCTGTCCTGCTGCCCCTGAATTAGAAGAAAAGTTAAGCACCTTTTCAGAATAACATAAGCTGTGCAGAAGCAGTGGCTTAGAACTGTTCACTCTCATCACTGTTTACAAATATTGCCAAAGTATTAAGTACCCTTAACTCCCATGGAATGCACTGGGAGTTGAGGGCGCAGAGCACCTTATGAGATCAGACCCACAATATTTGCATGCGAGAGATGGAAATTCCCAGTCCCCCATATTGGAGTGAAGATTCTATAGGTAACTATATACAATTCAGATGCAATTCTGATTCATTAAAACATGCTCTTCTGATGAGAGCATATCTTTCTTACTAACATTTGTTACAAATGGCTCTCATGCATAGAAATGTGTGAGTGCTGATGGGGTGTGTGTGTTAGGCATAAAGGGCTGATGCATATAGGATCCCTCCTATTTTTCTGAGTTACTCTATGCTTCCACAGGGTGTCACAATCGCTTCATCGCTCTCACCTTGGGAAAGCATAAGCACTCTGATTGTAAAGTGTCTATCAGCTTGTTTTAACATGACTGATTTTTTTTGGTTCCACAAGGAAAATGTTTATGGTTTACACTTGCACTTTTATGCTAACATTAAACATGTTTGTTCCTTTTTATTTGCAGCAGCTGTTGCCAGGTAAAAAGTTTTGGGAAACTGATGATTCAAGCAAAGATGGACCAAAAGGGATATTTCTAGGAGATCAGTGGAGAGACAGTGCTTGGGGAACATCAGGTAACTTCCTCAGCAAGCTGGCTAATTCTGAATTTCACAGCTACCAAATATGTCAAAAACCTGGTTGTCTCTGATTATAGCTATTCATATACCAGTCCTGTGTAAAACTGAAGTTAACAAAAAGATGAAAAAAATCACAAAAGGATCAGTAGAAATAGATAGGTTTTAAATAATTCTGAATATAAGAAAATCCACATTCTTGTTCAGTTTTCACCAAACAGTGGGTCCCAACTCACCAATGTGTTGCAGGAACATTTTAGATCTGTCATCAGGGCCAGATTAACCCATCAGTTCTGCACTCTGGACGTTACAGCCTAGTCCATAGGATCACACAACCACTCAGGTTTGGCCTTTCTGATGTGATGGAGGGGTGGCTGGGCCAAACCTGAGTGACACTGTGACTTTGTGCACCAGGTTGCAATGTCCAGAGCGGGGAATTGAGCTGAGCCCTGTGGGACAGGAGCCACTGCGGTGGAGTGAGTGTGAGATGGGTTCGCTCTCCACCTCACTTGACTCTCCTCCCAATCTGCTACAGGATATCCCCTCTTCACTGGGTCAGGATTAGGATTACAGTGCATATATGTAATGGTGGGTCTCAAAAAAAAAAAAAAAAAAAAAAAAAGACACAGTATGGTGTGTTGCCTTAGTAAAACATTTGGGAACTCCTGTTCTAATGTGTATCGTGGGAAGCATTCTTAAACCATTGTTTACCACTTTATTTTGGGTTGTGTGCACCATGTGATAGTTTAAAAGAAAATTTTAGCAATCATCACTCAGATATTTAATCTACTAAATCATACACGTGTACATGTATAATATAGGTGGAACAGTTGCAATTATTATGGCTGCCTAAAAATCAATTATAAATCCTCCAGTGCAGCCATTTCAGAGATTGAGGGTAGCGCAAAATGTGTTGTGAACATTTAAAAAAAAAAATCAACTTTTTTAAATCAATAGCTCCAGTGCCTCTGTGGTTTGAAGTAGGCAGACTGAAGCTGTTTGTTAGGGGCATGATCCAGTGATCAGAAAGGTGCCTTGACCAAATCTGAATACCTTTTCCACAAAGATAAGTTCTAAGTCACAGAAGTAGTCATTTGCACATGCTCTACAGAACATGTTAAGCCCTTTCTCAATTTTCTGGAAGTTCCATCTATACTGAGCATGCTCCCAGGCCCCACTGAGCCTCATGCATTGTTTCCAAACAACTGGACAGATCTCTAGCTCCAGAAAGGACACCAGTAAAATTTACCCCAGTCTGCCTCTTTCCCCCATCAAAACGTTGCATGGCCTAGGGGAGGGTGTGCTGAGCCAAGAGACCATGAGTTCTAGGATAAAGTTTTCAGGGTCTATACTACAGAGTTTGGTCAATATAAAGCATCTTACGTCAACCTATTTCTGTAAATGTCAACACTACAGCCTTGCTCCCACTGATGTAAGTCCCCTCACTACACTGACCTAATAACTCCGCCTGCGGGAGAGGCGTAGCGCTCTAGGTTGATGTAGTTAGACTGATGCAGTGTCTGTATAAACACTGTTACTTACATCACCTGTCAGCTCTGTGCCCTTCCAGCTGGGAGCTTCTCACTGAGCTGAGAGCCTGGGCTCTCATCCCCCAACACTGCTGCTCTTAAGTTGGTGCAAGTGCTCCTGGTAAGGACGCACACCACTGGCAGAAGGAGGATAGTGTGGACATGAAAAAACGCAGTAATTACGGCAGTGGCTGTAAGTCGACCTAACATAGGTCGACTTAATTGTGTAGTATAGAGAAGGCATAAGTCACTTTTGAAAATAGGATGTAGGCTGCAACGTCCCATCGACTTTTAATGAAACGTAGTCATTTGGTCAGGGACTGTTTCTGTTCTGTTTGTACCATGGTCTGTGAATGGGGCCACGACGTTGTAAGGTAGTACTACTAATAATGAATCTTAAAGATATGTGTATGTGTTTGTTGTAGATCATTCTGTTTCTCAACCAATAATGGTTCAGAGAAGACCTGGTCAAGGCTTTCATGTGAACAGTGATGTCAACTCGGTGCTGTCGCCACGGTCAGAGAGCGGAGGACTTGGAGTTAGCATGGTGGAATACGTGTTGAGCTCATCTCCTGGGGATTCCTGTCTTAGAAAAGGAGGATTTGTAAGTGTGCCTGATTCTGAAATTTGGGTTTCTGTGATTTTTTTCCCCCTCCATTTGTTGCTGTTTTTTACTTCCTTCCTAAAGACAGATATTCTACCTCTTGTGGGTGTTATGGTTGTATCCACCAGCATGTCAAGAAGGGTAAGCCACCGTTTTAGTTGTTGTTCATGCTTACGTAATGGGATATAGAAGAAAGAAATACAGCAGGAGTGAGATGGCCAGCCATCTCTGATCCTGTTGGTGAACACACCTGCCATATTGAGACACTAGAAATATGATGTGCAAAAATACTTGGCTAAATGCTGGTGTTCTTGAATATTCTGTAAAGCATGCTTTGCTATGAGACTTGTTCTCTGTTTTCAAAAGTGTTGCAAAAATCACTGCACATTAGTGAGCTGTAGCTCACGAAAGCTTATGCTCAAATAAATTGGTTAGTCTCTGAGGTGCCACAAGTACTCCTTTTCTTTTTGCGAATACAGACTAACACGGCTGTTACTCTGAAGCCTGACATTACATAGCGGGAATTTATTAAAGGACTGTTCTCTTTTCTGCGACCAGTGTGCTGCTCCCCACAATGCACTTCTGGCAAAGAAGGGAACAGAGCAGCCAGCTCATACTACCTGTTAACTAGCCACCCCTCCTCCCCCCCCCCCCCGCTTGTGTGGAGGGAGAAAGGTATATTCAAGTACCATCCGACTGCAGTGGGAAGAAATCTTACACCCTCAAACTGCCAAGAGGGAATAGCTCTAAAACTCCCAGACATCTACTAGTTAGGGTTGATATAGGAGGGGTATGGTGGAGCACAGGTGCCTCATCTATCATATCAGGTGTTGTACTCACTCCTACTAGTTGTTCTGAGTTTCCTATCAGAACATAGCTTCTGCACCCTTCTGCAGAACCTCATTCCACAGAATCATAGGACTGGAAGGGACCTTGAGAGGTCATCTAGTCCAGTCCCCTGCACTCAAGACTTGACTAAGTATTATCTAGAACCATCCGTGAGAGCTGTTTGTCTAACCTGCTTTCAAAAACCTCTGAGAGATTCTACAACCTCCCTAGACATTTATTCCAGAGTTTAACTATCCTGATAGGAAGTTTTTCCTAATTTCCAACCTAAACCACCCTGCTGCAATTTAAGCCCGTTGTTTCTTGTCCTACCCTCAGAGGTTAACTAGAACAATTTTTCTCCTTCCTTCTTGTAACAACCTTTTATGTACCCCCTCACTCTTCCCTTCTCCAGACTAAACAAACCCAGTTTTTTTCAATCTACCCTCATAGATCATGTTTGCTATCATTTTTGTTGCTCTTCTCTGGACTTTTTCCAATTTGTCCACATCTTTCCTGAAATATGGTACCCAGAATGGGGGACAATACTCCAGTTGAGTCTGTATCAGCGTGGAGTAGAGCAGAAGAATTACTTCTTGTGTCTTGCTTACAGCTCTCCTGCTACTACATCCCAGAATGATGTTTGCTTTTTTTTGCACCAGTGTTACACTGTTGACTCATATTTAGCTTGTGATCCATTATGATCCCCAGATCCCTTTCCACAGTACTCCTTCCTAGGCAGTCTTTTCCCGTTTTGTATGTGTGCAACTGATTGTTCCTTCCTAAGTGGAGTACTTTGTATTTATCTTCATTGAACTTTATCCTATTTACTTCAGATCATTTCTCCAGTTTGTCCAGATTATTTTGAATATTAATCCTATCCTCCAAAGCACTTGTGACCCCTCCCAGCTTGGTATCGTCCACAAACGTTGTAAGTTTCTTTTTTTTGTCAGCCCCTAATTAGTAGGTGCCTGGTAAATTTGTTGAGCCCTGGCTGTTAATAAGAAAGAAGTAGGGCTTGGATGCTGACAGGTATTTAGAAATCTGAAAAATTTGTAGGAAGCGGGGAAACTGTTAACTAATCTAATGTTGGAGAATGGTCTAAGTGGTGTTTTATGATGAAAACAGAGGATTCTTCATACATGTCCTTACAATTCCAAACTCATAGAATGTAATTTACTATCTTTAAAGGAAAACTGTCCCAATATGATTGAAAGATAAGGTGGCTAAGGTAATAAGAACATAAGAGCAGCCACACTGGGTCAGACCAAAGGTTCATCTAGCCCACTATCCTATCTTCTGAAAGTGGCCAATGCCAGGTGCCCCAGAGGGAATGAACAGAACAGGTAATCATTAAGTGATCCATCCCCTGTCGCTGATTCCCAGCTTCTGGGAAAAAGACGCTAAGGACACCATCCCTGCCCGTCCTGGTTAATAGCCATTGATGGACCTATCCTCAATGAACTTATCTAGTTCTTTTTTGAACTCTGTTATAGTCTTGGCCTTCCAAACATTCTCTGGCAAAGAGTTCCACAGACTGACTGTGCATTGTGTGTAAAAATACTTCCTTTTGTTTAAAACAAACATGCTGCCTATTTATTTCATTTGGTGACCCCTAGTTCTTGTGTTATGAGAAGGAGTAAATAACATTTCCTTCTTTACTTTCTCCACATCAGTCATGATTTTACAGACCTCAGTCATATCATGCCTTAGTCATCTTTTCCAAGCTGAAAAGTTCCAGACTTATTAATCTCTCCTCATATGGCAGTTGTTCCATACCCCTAATCATTTTTGTTGTCCTTTCTCTGAACATTTTCCAAGTCCAATATATGTTTTTGAGATGGAGCGACCAGATCTACACACAGTATTCAAGATGTTGGCGAACCATGGATTTATATAGAGGCAATATGATATTTTCTGTCTTATCTATCCCTTTCTTAAGGATTCCAAACGTTCTGTTCGCTTTTTTGACTGCCGCTGCACATTGAGTGGATGTTTTCAGAGAACTCTCCACAATGACTCCAAGGTTTCTTTCTTGAGTAGTAACAGCTACTTTAGACCCCATCATTTTATATGTATAGTTGGGATCATGTTTTCTAATGTGCATTACTTTGCATTTATCAACATTGAATTTCATCTGCCATTTTGTTGCCTATGTATCCAGTTTTGAGAGATCCTTTTGTAGCTCTTCGCAGTTTGCCTGGGACTTAACTGTCTTGAGTAGTTTTGTGTCATCTGCAAATTTTTCCACCTCACTGTTTACCCCTTTTTCCAGATCATTTATGAATATGTTAAATAGGACTAGGCCCAGTACAAACCCCTGAGGGACACCACTATTTACCTCTCTCCATTCTGAAAACTGACCATTTATTCCTACCCTTTGTTTCCTGTCTTTTAACCAGTTACCAATCCATAAGAGGACCTTCCCTCTTATCCCAAGACAACTTACTTTGCTTAAGAGCCTTTGGTGAGGGACCTTGTCAAAGGCTTTCTGAAAATCTACGTACACTATATCCACTGGATCCCCCTTGTCCACATGCTTGTTGACCCCCCTCAAAGAATTCTAGTAGATTGGTGAGGCATGATTTTCCCTTTACTAAAACCATGTTGACTCTTCCCCAACAAATTCTGTTCATCTATGTGTCTGACCATTTTGTTCTTTACTATAGTTTCAACCAGTTTGCCAGGTACTGAATTCAGCCTTACCAGCCTATAATTGCTGGAGCCCTTTTTAAAAATTGGCGTCACATTTAGCTATCCTCCACTCATTTGGTACAGAAGCTGATTTAAATGATCAGTTACAGACTACAGTTGTTAGTTCTGCAATTTCACATTTGAGTTCCTTCAGAACTCTTGGGTGAATACCATCTGGTCCTGGTAACTTATTATTGTTCAATTGTTTCAGAAGTCCTCTGATGACAGCTCAATCTGGGACAGTTCCTAAGATTTGCCACCTAAAAAGAATGGCTCAGGTTTGGAAATCTCCCTCACATCCTGAGCCATGTAGACAGATGCAAATATCCTTTGTTGGACCAACTTCTGTTAGTGAGCGCTTGTCTCTCTCTCCAACAGAAAGTTGGTCCAATAAAGGGTATTACCTCACCCACCTTCTCTCTAAAATCTTAGCACTGATGCTGCTACAACAACACTGCATACACCAAGAAGCTCAATGCACTATTATTAATGTGCAGAATAACTATCTATTATTGCCATATTTAAACTGTGAAATGAAGTTGAGAATGAGGGTCAGTCCTGAAACCAATAGGCTTGTTTGACGGTCCTGTTTGGGTGAGTAAAGGTTGCAGGATTGGTCCCAATTCATATCCATAACTGAACTGGCATTTCCTAGTTCTACTGGTGATGCTAATTAATAAAAATGCTGTTTTGCTGACTGGTGGCATCAGAAGAACTTTACTTTCTAAACACAAAATGTCTAGTTCAAATATGAAACAAGGTTCTCCCAATAGATAATCCTGTAGTAAGGCAGGATGGAAACTTACTATCGTTTTCATGGGGTTCAGGCACCACTGGTGTCATGTGTGAACTACTTTTCCCTTATTTGTAGTAGTAGACTGTTAATGAATGCAGCTTTCTTTAGTGGAAAATATTTTCTCTGTGTGCAGTTTGAAGACATCGCCCCCCTCCCCACACACAAATATGTGAAACTGTAGTATGGCCCATTGCAAACACATAAGCATGAGAGTAATTTTAATTATGTCCGTAGTCCCGTTGGGCAAAATTTTAAAAAGAATGAGTCCCATTTTTCAAAAGTGACTGTAGGTTCTTAGAAGCGTAAGCCTTATTGAAAGTCACTTTAGATAAGCTATTACCAACAGGAGAGTGGGTTTGTGTGTTTGTGGGGGGGTAAGGGGGGGAGAAAGAACCTGGATTTGTGCTGGAAATGGCCCAACTTGATTATCATACACATTGTAAGGAGAGTGATCACTTTAGATAAGCTATTACCAGCAGGAGAGTGGGGTGTGGGGAGGTATTTTTTCATGCTTTGTGTGTATTAAAAAGGTCTTCTACACTTTCCACAGTATGCATCCGATGAAGTGAGCTGTAGCTCAAGAAAGCTTATGCTCAAATAAATTGGTTAGTCTCTAAGGTGCCACAAGTACTCCTTTTCTTTAAACTGCTAAATGCCTAGTCACTTTTGAAAATAGAATGTGAGTGCTCTTGAAAATGTTACTCATTAAAGTAAATGTTTAATGTGTTAACAGAATCAGGCCCTGACTTACCACATAGAGGAAACTGTTAAATTGATTGTATGTAATGTTGTAAAATACACAAAGTAGACTTAGAAAGAAAAAAATACTCATTCCCTAATTGCTTCCAGTTATGATAATGTTAAATGTTACCTATTATTGTTACAAGTAAAAATGACTTTTTAAGGGGACATGTCCCTTTAACTTTGTAATTTATTAAGGTAGAAATCCCCAGGGGAAAAAAGTAAACTTGATCTCAAAATGAATACATTAAAATGTTATATTTTTTTCCAGGGTCCAAGGGATGCAGAGAATGATGAAAATGATAAAGGTGATAAGAAAAATAAGGGCACATTTGATGGCGATAAATTAGGAGATCTAAAGGAGGAGGGAGATGTGATGGATAAGACCAATGGTTTGCCTGTACAAAATGGGATTGATGCAGATGTCAAAGATTTCAGGTATATGCTTTGTTACCTGTGAATTAGTTTGTGTTGCATTTAATTTTGTTGGAAATCCTGCAAGAGCGCTGTCTTTTGTTCTGTCTGTACAGCACCTAACATAATGGAGTCCTGATCCAATAATAAGCCTTGTGGTGGCAATGCCAAAAAGACTGTTTTTTGGCCTCAGGAATGTGTGTGTCGAGAGAGCGAGTTGACATGGCATCTTAGCATTTTTTCCTGTGCAGAGGGAATCATTACAGAAGTTAGAGATGGAGAACACCTATTAGTTTTAGTCCGTCCATTGACCTGTGCAGGACTGGTTCCATACTATATATTTGTTTTTAAACATTTCATGCAATGGCATGAAAAGGTCAGCTATTTCCCTGCGGGAGACTGTCCCTAGATATTGTCCTTGCTTGTGGACCATCGTCTAACTTTTAAAAAATTACATTTGTAGTTATGAAATCAGAATCTCCTGGAATTTGGGCCGTTAAACTGTGTGTTTGTTACTGTATAATTACCTACTTGCTATGCCGTGTTCTCTCTCAAAACTAATGAAAACTGCTATAGAATAAAATAAAATATTAGGTGCTGTGAGAAATGCATCCATTTTAACAATTGATCAAAAACCATTGGCCTTAGGATTACTATCAACCATTCCACATTTCAGTCCAGTCCTTGCATAATGCAATTCAGATGTTATGAGAGGAGCTTTAGGAATGTTTTAAGAGGTGATTTGTAGACCAGCAGCATTAACTGGTTGGAATAATTACCTAGCAGCTCTGCAAAGATGACACACCTTTTGAAAAAATTCTAATTCTATCAGTTTTTAGAACTGTTGTCATGACTGGCTTCTCCTGACCTAGAAACCAACCATAGGAAGGGACATAATGATAGTTGACTTCAGAAGGGAGAACAACTGAAATGGTTTAAGTTGGCACCAAAATAATCTTTCTTTTTTTTCTTTTCTTTTTTTTAATGAAGTGTTCAGGAAGGAGGGTCCATTGAAGTAAGTCAAGTCAAGTGGTGGAGTTAGGGATCTCCTTTTCTTGGATTCCTTATAACTACAAATGCAAGTTGCAAAATGAAGAGAAGCTTGTAGGTCAAACATTTATGAATTATAAATTGAATATCAGCAAAAGCATTTTAAAACAGGAGTGGAATTGCATACACATTTCACAGAAAATTGCTTTTTATAAATGGGGTGGGGGAACACTTCAGGGTATATCAGTGGACCTTTCATGAACCCATTTCTATACAGGTGTGAGCAAATGTGTCCGCTGATTGGATCTGCCAGGAGACTACCATCTCGCTGTCTGTTCTGATAATGTGGGGAATCTCCAATTCCCATGTTAGCTCTCTGTTTTAGACGGGTGATGTGTCATCACAGGAGAGCAGTCTTGTCCAAAAGCTTTTCAACCAGTCACAGCTCCTTTTGTTTTTCTTGCTACCCAGTGAATTACTACAAACCTTTTCCAAATCTGATTTGCTCAGCATACAGCTAGAGTAGTTACAGTTTGAGAGGCTCGAGGCTCTATAGAGGCTATCTCCAGTTCTCTCTAAGTCAGTATTTCAGTTCTGTGGTGTACAGCACCTATTTATAACATATCTTTGTGGTGTTAATAGCTCAGAGTATCTAAAAATTGATAATTGAGTGGGCTAGGCTCTGTGTTCTGCTTAGGTGGCATAGCACATGAGTTACACCTTCAGGATTCTAGTCTGGTCTGGGGTTTGGCATGATTCTGGAACTGCTCTATGTTATGCACGCTGCGGCATCTCTTTCTAGAGCTGTTTGGCAGCCCAGAATAGTCAGATTTCGCAGTGCCCGTGCACAACCCTCAAAGGGCATGACAGGGCCATTATGCCAGGCCTGCACTTGATGGTTTTCCGGTGGGCTGCTTATGTTGCTTTGGCACTCTAAAAGAACCACATTGGAGCCCAGAATCAGAGCCAACATTTGCTTTTGTTTTTCTTGCTATATGTGATTGTGATTTTTGCTTTATGCTCAAAATAGAATGGCCAGTTTCACTTTGCAGAATTGTAATGCTTATTGTGTTTGAGATCCTAATCTGAAGGAAGATGTTTTTATTATTTTGGAGGGTTAGAGAGAGGGGGGGCTTCCTGTAGAAATGATAGGAGATGTTAGAGACAAATGCCTGTAATATTATACAGGCTTTGAACAACCATTTTCTCTTTTTCACTTCCCCATTTCTAAATCTTGATTAAACTCAGTGTAAGGGTTCATTAAATTTATATTCTAAATTCTCATAATGTGACAAATTGGTTGCTTGGTAAAGAGATCATGGGTTTTGTTTCCCAAATTGGGCCTATTTAAAGTGTCCTGGAGTTTAAATGTGGGGATGTTTTTTTTAAATTTTTCTCTTGCTGACAATTGTTTATAGGCTATATTTTGATGGGGCTCACCAAAATCAGTGGCTGTGCAGTAAACGTAATTAGCTAACAAATATTCATTAAATTATATGATCAACATGTACCAAGATACTTAGATATCAAATGGTTCTATATAAAATTATTTAAATACAACTGTGCTCATTTCAGTTCTGTTTGAAATGCATGCTGTTTGCCAAATGCAAAAATGACAACATTGTTAGGAGGAAGGATAAGCATCTAGGAAAGCATCCGAAACATTGGAGAATGTTTTTTTTAAAATGGCTTAATTCATTGCAGTCAGATGTCTTCATCTGTACAGACCTTTAGATAAAATAAATATTAATATGACCTCATTTGTTTAACTATCTGTAGGAAAGAAACTGTTTCAGAGGAAATATGTTGGTAGCATACTTGGATTGTATGCTTAACTTGACCACATCTAGCTGTTTCTTTTCAGAGCATTTGAGTTAAAAAGTATCTGCCAGTAATTCTGGTTGGCACTAGGGTCGGCTGTTAGTGATGCTAACTGATATGACGTTAACATTGCCAATAAGGTGTTGCCAGTTTATCTTTTTGAGCAGATACATTTTAGTGACACTTAACTTTTTGTTTTTGTGTAGCCGTACGCCTGGTAACTGCCAGAACTCTGCTAACGAAGTGGATCTTCTGGGTCCAAACCAGAACGGATCTGAGGGCTTAGCACAGCTGACTAGCACTAATGGTGCCAAGCCCGTGGAGGATTTCTCCAACATGGAATCCCAGAGTGTTCCCCTGGATCCCATGGAGCATGTTGGCATGGAGCCGCTTCAGTTTGATTACTCCGGCACTCAAGTACCTGTGGACTCAGCAGCAGCAACTGTGGGACTCTTTGACTACAATTCTCAACAACAGGTAAACTATTCACACAGATATTCCACCTCTTTCCTTCCCCAGCCCTTCCAGTGGTCACATCTAACTCACTGGTTTGAGTCGCCCCAGAGGTAGCATGTTACTTCATTACTTGATTGGAGGCGCTGACTCACTTAGCCTAACAGTAACATTGTTCAATAATGAGTGAGGTTACATGTTCAGGACTCTGCTAAAGTGAGCCAGGTACAGGAGACTTATCTGATCAGTGGCAAACAGAAAATGCCAAAATAACACATCTCAGGTAGCATTAAGCACATTTAATATCAGTAATTATAAAGCTGCATTGAGTTAAAATAGAAACCTACATGTTTGTTTTATTAGAGAAGGAAACAAACTGCTGCTGAATTATTGTGACTTCATACAGTTGATATTTGAAAAAGCTGCTTTGAAATAACAGACCAACAAAGGCAAAGAAACTGACTTAAGCCTTTGGGTACATTTGTGCCTAGATGTTGCAACACTGGTTGGGGACCTCTGGAATACCAAATCACTGTAGGGTAATTGAAGAAAAGTGTGAATTACATTGCTTTTGCTTGATCATGGGTTAAGACAAAACGAGATCAGGATCCAGTGTAATTTCTGAGGACCTTCCCCCTTACTTTTTTTCCTCAGCCCAAAAGGGTTCCTTCACCTTTCCTCCTACCTAGGCAGCCCAGTCTCATGCTTCCTGGACAGAGTAGTCCAGGGGTCGGCAACCTTTCAGAAGTGGTATGCCGAGTCTTCATTTATTCACTATAATTTAAGGTTTTGTGTGCCGGTAATACATTTTAATGTTTTTAGAAGGCCTCTTTCTATAAGTCTATAATATATCACTAAACTATTGTTGTATGTAAAGTAAATACGGTTTTTAAAATGAGTAAGAAGCTTAATTTAAAATTAAATTAAAATTCAGAGCCCCCTGGACCGGTGGCCAGGACCCGGGCAGAGTAAGCGCCACTGAAAATCATGCCTTTGGCATGCGTGCCATAGGTTGCCTACCCCTGGACTAGTCCTTGATTTACGTTCTGGCCCCTTTTGAACGCTAGGCCTAGATTCAAGGATCCACTCTAAATCTGCTCGTGTTCGTGCTGGTTTGTGTAACAACCGTAAACTTTTGTTCCTTTTCTTTTGTTGGTATTAAAGCTTTCAAAAAAATGTTACTGCTTAAAACAAAAACGTTGTCATGGCAGGCTGAAGAGCATGCATCTAGTCGCCAGTTCATAAACCCTGTGTTGGTGGTGTGCCTCGCAAACAGTCAATGAAAGACTGCACTTCTCGGTAGCCCATATGCTGTGTAATCTAGTGGCCCATAATGTTCTCTTGTTGTTTGAAATTTCTTTATACAAGATATTTTTAGGGTTCACGAGTACAAATTGGTATTAGTAAAGCATATATTTAGTTCATAATTTAATGACTTGGAAATGATCAAACCAGTTTTATTTTTTAAATGTGGTATTAATCTCTTGAGTAAAAGCTTTGATGCAAAGAATCACCTCAGAAAACATTTTTATAATGAAACCTACACACTTGAAAACCAGTGTTTGTAGTGGAAATATTCACACAGTCCTAACTGTGGGCCTGTGTTGGAGCTTATTAAGATTAATTTTAGGTTTCAGAGTAACAGCCGTGTTAGTCTGTATTTACAAAAAGAAAAGGAGTACTTGTGGCACCTTAGAGACTAACCAATTTATTTGAGCATAAGCTTTCGTGAGCTACAGCTCACTTCATCGGATACATCCGATGAAGTGAGCTGTAGCTCACGAAAGCTTATGCTCAAATAAATTGGTTAGTCTCTAAGGTGCCACAAGTACTCCTTTTCTTTTTATTAAGATTAATTGTTTTTTAAGGTATGGTTATGGTCAGAAAGGACACTGCAAAAATTTGACACCTGTGTAATTAGCTTTATATTCTCCTTCAATGTCTTGCATATAAAATGGGACTCACTGACAAGTCAAATCAAGTTTTATTTTTTCTGCAATTCTGCAAGTTCTGTTATATGCAAATCAGATATCTGTTTCTGTTTTGTACCTAACCACTGACAATAAAATTCTGGAAGCAGAGCCTCATTGGAAAGCTTGCTACTACGTGAAGCAAATAAGAGTAGTTTTCTTTTCTGTGGCTCCATTAGATCTGCATAGATGGCAGTAAGGGTTTGGTTTTTTTAAGTGTAAACTAAGCAGATAACACCTGAAGCAGATTTGCCAGTACAGAGAGCCTTTTTCAGAACGTATGCACTTTAACTATTTCACTGCTGAACTCTTTACCTCTCTTGCCATCACACCTTGACACACGCCACAGTTCTATACTGCCTTTTTAAACTACTTGGATTTCACTGGAACATGAGGATGCACAAGCAAGCTAGACAACAGGTAGTATATGTCCATTGAACATATCTGGTGCACTCAGTTCAGCTACTCAGATCAAGGTAATGATATTGTGAATAACCAGATCCGAAACTGTCTGATGGGAACTAGTACTTCGATATGTCAACCTTATTTTTATGTTTTGATAGCAGCCTCATCTATTTACTTACACTTGTAGCAACCTTATATTATACTATTTGAAAACATGCGCTGTATTTAATGTAGGGCTTTCACTATTGTGGCTCTTAACTCCTAATTGTAACTTCCCACTTCTTAACATATGTCAATATAAAATGCAATATCCTTGGCTCAGAAGACCAGAGGAGGATTTACTTAATGTGTCCAGCAGCCAGTGTTTCCAGGGGTCTGTTCAAAAATAGTTTCTGGTGCCTTTGTCTGCCAATTACACATTGTACTTTGGAGTAGAATATATTGCTAAGTAAAATTGGAAGCTATACCAAATGGAGTTTGTGATTGTGTTTAGACCTGTAGTAAAATCTGGCTTACATTTAACTCTTTCCAAAAGGAAATATATCTTAATCAAAAGGACCTCATTTGTATAGCACCTTTTATGAGGCATCGAAAAAGATACCATATACTTTGAAGGGATTATGAATCTGTGCAGCTAAAAGCAATATTAAGAAGGGGGAGTCTTAACTGTGCATAATCTGATTAGAAATATCAGATGTTTGTTGCAGAAGAAACTAGACTACGCAAATCTGAACTTTATAACATTGACATAATATAAGCTTGTGATGCCTCAGTTTGTTCCAAGTTTTTCTCCTATGACCTCTTGACAAGGTGTGTTATGACACTAGCTTTATGTGTAGGTGAAACTCTGAGAGTTTTAGGACTTAAAACAGTATCTCAGACATATCAACAAAACTCGTCCAAACATGTCTTCGCCATGAGCTGTGTCCTAGTATATGAATATGACTTACATGAGGCTAAAATGTTATACGCTCAAATATTTTTGTAACTGAAGCACTATTTCTTAGATTCTCACTATTTTAATTGAAAAGGTGAAAATAAATCTCTTGTGGAAGGGGAAGGACACCCAAACTAATATCCGTGTCAGAGCCAAAACCAGCAGTAGATCAGGAGTATAAAAATACAGTTTAATTTAAGGTCAAGACTTGGTTATAATAAGCTTTTTGTTTGGGTTTTTCTCTTCGATCTTCTCTACCAATCCAGGTGTCTGGAGGTTCCTCACTGCCAACAGATGGAGACAATGCATTGAGACTTTATTAATATCTTCTGAATATATGGGGTTTGCTGGCTCTCAGCGCTCAATTGTTTTTGCCTCAGCAGGTGGAGTATCAGCTGGTTAAGAGAGACCTTAACAAAGCAAAGAATAGAGCAGGCCTTGGACGCCTACAGGGATTTCTAGTCACACAGCAGCATGCAGCAGCCTCTGCAGCACTTTGTGGGGGACCACAAACTGTAGTTAGGATAGAAACAGCCTTCCTCAGGATATCCACAGTGAGTGGAGTGAAGAGCCTGTAACCTATGCAGAACAGGGTGGATTCTCTCCTCCAGAGACTGTTCTTGTTGCCTTCACCAGGGACTGCTAAAGAGCCTTAATCTGCTTTCTTTAGGCATGTCTCCTGGTGTCCCAGCTGCTCCAAGGCCTCAAGCCCATCACCCTTCATCCCTTCCAGAGTCTGCAGTTGGACTCTCTTAGGTAGCCGTTGACATCCCTGCCTCCCCTAGTTGGACCCCTCTTTTAGGAACAGTACCTCTAGGTCTGAATCCCAGAGTGATGTTTGCTACTGCTGCTGTCTTTCACACTTGTGCTTCCGTAAACACGCACGCATAGTGACAATAGAAATATGTATCCATAGCTACCTGAAAATGTCTTCTCTCTGATTAATAAGATCCATAGAGCCAGTACCATGCATATTTCCACCTGCTTGCAGTTCAGTGGCAGGATCAGACCTGTCAGTCACTGGCAGGGAAGGTTTCAGAGTAGCAGCCGTGTTAGTCTGTATCTGCAAAAAGAAAAGGAGTTCTCTAAGGTGCCACAAGTACTCCTTTTCTTTTGGCAGGGGAGGAGTGCCCTACCTTCTGAAGTTTCCTCCAATTGAGAACTTCCACAGCCAGGTTAATTCAAATCTACATTCTTAAATTACAGACTCTATTAAATGTAATTTGAGGAAAAAAATAACACTCTCTCCAGAGAATGGTAAATTCTGCATAATGATGACAAACTGCAAATCCTTGGATATCAATTTCCATCTCTATTCTGGATCATCAGTTTGTCTCCTGGGTGGGCTGGATCTGTGGACTTTATTACCCAACGAAAGGAAAATTTCAGGTAAGCATGGATAAATTTTCCTTTTCTTTGCACTGAGGTCCACAGATCTGTTAAAATGGGATTTTCATAGCAGCATGCCTCTGGGTGAAAAGCATATTCTTTAAATATGGACATCCAAACCAAGATTCTTTATAAATAATCTATCTCCTCCATCTTTCCCTGGGCACTAAAACTTCTGCCAAAAAGAAAGGAAATGGCAGAACTTGGTGAACTTAAATATTGATGGCCATCTGGCTCTCTCTCCAGTCTCAGTACAGGAGATGTGGCTTTTTTGCCCTGTGATTATCAGTGTTGTTAAGGACTGGAATTGGATGCTTAACTGAAAAGAGAATATTTCTTGATTTTACTTAAGGAGTGATTTGCTATGCCAGTTGAGGACTATCTGTCTGAATTAAAAGTATAATACTGGGTCTCATTAGAGAAAGCTTGCAATGTCAAATAAAAAAAACCTCGTGATTGGAAATAGTAGTCTTTGGGAGGCCTACTCTAATGGATAGGAAGTACAACACCTCCTATGGGGTATCTGTCTGGGTAGTGCCATAAGGAGCAGAAAGAGTTTCCAATGTTATGCTCTCTGATCTTATGGAGTTGGAATAAAGCTGATGCCCTAAGGAAGCATTTGATGTTGGGATTTGTACAAACTTCCTTTTCCTGGACATGCTGAGAACATGATACTACAGAGATTTGACCTTTATGCTTGGACACTCTTGTTCACCCACAGTGAAACCTTCCTGAAGGATATCAAGGCTGTTTCTTTGGTTTAACCTGACAGTTAAATTATGGACTTTGCACCAGCCACTGGAATAAGTTTTTGTTGTTGACATCTCTTTTGGGGTCCATGCCAGCAATAATCACTTCCTCCAAGTATTCATTTTAAACGTGTCTGGTCCTGGGTGGAGGATTAACTTTACAATAACAGACCTCTGTGGGAGACGTCCAAAGATCCAGTGCTAGAGTCTTCAGACCTGAGAGCGTAGCCTCTTCTGCCAGAAAGGAATAAACAGTGTCACCGCTCTCTCCCTCCTGTCTTTTGTATTGTCCTGGGGAGCAGTGGAAAAGGTTGGAATGCATACATTAGGGACCTTGCCCAGCTTTGTAAGATATTATTCAGCTCACCTCCTTGGTCCTGACAGAGGCTGAAGAGCTCTTAATTTGCTGTTTCCAGATGAAAAGAGCTCAGTCACCAGCCAACCAAATTGACTTACGATGAGAGAGAGATTTCTGGGTGTAGGAGCTGCTCTATTAGTCTAACTTCTGCCATGTAAGTGTTCATCCCCTCCTATGTGGGCAGTACCCAAGAGAGGCGAATCTCTCTATTAGGACCGATTGTGTTCTTCCCAGTTTTTATGAAAACCGTGTCAGATTCATTGACTGTTGCAACCAGGACAGGTCTGTTATCCATGGAAGGAACCATTCTCTGAAACGTTAATGAATTGTGTTCCAGCTAGTGGGTGCTGTGCATTCTCCTTCTGGAATCCATTCTCTGGACTGAATCAGAAAGCTTTCTTGAAAACCCCTTGAAATTTTGGAATCTTCTTAAGACAAGCTCTGCAACAGACAAGGTTTGAACCTGTCTGCAGCTGTGGGGGATGGAAAATAACTAAGGAAATTCAGGAGACAGCACGTTCCCCTGCTCTCAGTGACGGATGGGTCAGATTCTGTCCCCAAGCAGCAAACAGGCTGGAGTTGCTCATTGTAACTGATCTGTGGGCTGTAGCACGAAGAATATATGTCACTATAAATTACTTTATTTCTGATAAGGCAAACAGACAACCAAAGTCACATCTCCACTTGAGAGCTCTGTGAGTTTGACTCACTCAATGCCAGGCTAGAAGCAAGTCTGAGAACAGCATGACTGATGTGCTGTGCAAATGGAGAGGGCCAGGAATATCTTGTTCCTTTCCTGCCACCCTTGGAAACACCCACTCAAACTCCTTCCACCAGACACTATCTCCACCTCCCTTCACAGGGCAAGAGCTGAGAATCTGTAGAATTAGCCAGCTGTTCTCTGAGATTTCAGCTGCATTTAAGTCCAAGCCCTGCTATTCTGCATGTTTGTGAAAAGTGTTTTTTAAGATATTTGAAGAGGAGGTCACTGAGTACAATGATGGCCTTTCAAAAGGAAGCTCATTGTAGTTAAAGCTGTAGAAAGCAGACAAAAACTTCAGCCTTCTGCAGGGTACAACATATATATGGCAGTTTCTGTCTCAGTTACACTAAGCACAGTTTTAAGAAACCAGATCATATTCACTGGTAAAGCAGCTACAGTTCATCTGGAAGGGGTGCTTCAAGTGCACCTCCTTCATTCAAAAAAGAGGACATAGGTACCTGGACACTGCTACCCACCTCCTTATAGCAGTAATGAAGGTACACTTACCAGGCATCCCTGGACTTCATAGGAGGAAGGCTATTCTATTCCTTTCATGCATGGGAACATATAACATCAGATCAATGCCTATTAGGCATCATGATCCATAGTTAGAGTTCAGTTTCAAAACTTTCAGCAGCCTTGTTCAATCTAATTGTACCAACTAAAGTAAAGTAGTTTCCTTGAGGGAGTTTCCAAATGAATGGGGGGGAGGGATAGCTCAGTGGTTTGAGCATTGGCCTGCTAAAACCTGGGTTGTGAGTTCAGTCCTTGAGGGCGCCATTTAGGGATCTGGGGCAAAAATTGGGGATTGGTCCTGCTTTGAGCTGGGGGTTGGACTAGATGACCTCCTGAGGTCCCTTCCAACCCTGAGATTCTATGATTCTCTGAAGTGTCTGCTCAGATGAGTCTACAGATACTTATGCCCAATGCTGCTCTGGCACTTGTGTCCATGTTCCCTGCATTTCACAGCCCTGGAACTATTTTCAGTATTACATAGTATTCAACCTGTATGCATCATCTTGAAGCTGTCACTCACCTCTACATGGATGACTTTGGGTCAAATTATAATGGACAGCGAGGACAGCCATTTCCAGATTGTGCTAGTTTCAGGAACCAGATGCCTAAATACTGATTTGAGAGAAGTATGCAAACCTTGATGTAGATGTTAATACATCTGGGAGTGCAGTTAAGCATCCAGCAAGAATGTTCTTAAATGGGAGACCGACAACACAAAGTATAACAGCAGATCCTTTCCATGTTGTCTTCAGCTGAAATGGGCTCAATCTTCTCCAGATGTAAGAGCAGTCAGGCTTGCTCTTCTGTGCTTTCACCATGCGTTCAAAAATAGCTCAGTGAGATGCAGTTTGAGAACTTGACTGCCATCACGTAGGTAAACTGATGAGGAAAAAGGATATGGCTGAGGCAAACTAGCTGCTGATTGTATGAACAGAAAAAACACCCATCTAACCTATCTGTTGTTCACCTAGCCAGAATACAACACAGTGACCTGGCTAAACTGATCCCAAATATGTAAAGGAGAGTGGAAAATTGAGAGAGCTTTGGGTGGATTTGTTGTAGTGAAGGGGACCACAAGTAGATGCGATGACCACAGGAAGGTAGAGACACAAGGTATGTGCGGTAATACCTTTTATTGGACCAACTTTGTGTTTGGTGAAAGAGACAACAGAATGGTAGACAGCATGATTATGAATGTGAGTTCTAGAGGTAAATTCACCCAGCACGCTGTCATACATTTTTTCACATTGGTCCATAAGGAGGGTGCTGCAGAGAGTTGGCAGATCCTTGGGAACCCTCATTCCTGCACACCTTTCTGAGTCTCAGATTAATCAAGATGTCCTTTCTGTCTTGAAATGTCCATGCATGTCAATACAAAACTGATCCACCTGCTTACTACAGATGACTTATTGGCACAAAGACCCTACTTGTTATGAAGATCCAGATTTCTTTAGGCTTAGGTCATCACAGTTGAGAGGATGCTTCTTGGAAGAAAGGGCTTTTGAGTAAAGGTTATCATAGGCATATGTTCCATATCCACCCGTGATTGTAAGATCTGGAGAACAGTGTGTCCCTGGTGTGATTGATGAACCATGGATTCGATGTGCTTCTCCATAGCCAACATCCTGGAGTTGCTTCGGAATGGTCTAGACTTAGGAATGAGCACCAGCATCTTACGGGTGCATTCATCAGCCTTCAGGGAACACAGATGTACTTAAACCGAGATGTAGCTAGATTTTGATATAGTGGTTGCCAAAAGCCAAAACTTGTATTCAGACAACTTCTTCCTTTTTGGATCTAAAATACTGTACTAAATTTACATCCTGTTCCTTAGTTTGGACCTACAGAAGGAGGAGGAGGCGGCAGAAGAAGAATATCCCGTAGGCTATTGCTCTCTTGTTCGTATTTGCCATCTCCTGACCAAGGAGGATAAGAGTTGAAAGCCGTGCTCTGTGAAGAACTATGCCTGACTTTTCTATCAAGATAGTCCATTCTTTAAACAGTTCTGTGTTTCATGCTGAAGTTAACTACATCCTGCCTGAATCAGGCTGAATTATTATTGTCCATCTACCCCAGTCTTAACATTTTATAAAGAAGCTAGGCCTCTCTGTCTGAGGCCTGGTCTACACTAAAAAGTTAGGTTGACCCTGCTCTGTTGCTCAGGGGTGTGAAAAATCCACATGCCGAAGTAGCATAGTTAAACTGACCTAACCCCCAACATAGACAGATCTAAGTCTAGAAGAATTCTTCTGTTGACGTGGCTACTGCCTTTCAGGGAGGTGGATTACCTACTCCGATGGGTGAACCCCTCCCATCAACATGGGTAGTGTCTATACCAGGGGTTCCGAAACTTGGTTCACCGCTTGTTCAGGGAAAGCCCCTGGTAGGCCATGAGACGCCTTGGTTTACCTGAGCATCCGCAGGTACGGCCGCTCACAGCTCCCAATGGCCGCAGTTCGCTGTTCCCGGCTAATGGGAGCTGCGGGAAGTGGCCCCATAACAAGCAGCGAACCAAGTTTGGGAACCCTTGGTCTATACTGAAGCGCTGCAGTGGCGCAGCTGCAATGTTTTACGTGTAGACAAGCCCACGGTCCTACAAGGATGGAAGTGGAGGAAGGCGGCAGAAAACAGCATAGCATCCAAATCCATTCTTTTCAAGTGGATAAAGCTTCTAGTCAGGAAAGCTTGCTTCAGTACAACAAAGGCAGCTCCCTCTGTTTTCACAGTATATTTCGCTAGGAAGTTAGGTGGAAGCATTGCTACTAGAGTTATTCAAGGCAGCTACCTGGCATGTGTGTTCTCCAGTGTTCATATTCACAAGCTGATGTTCAGGCATCAGCCAGTTGTTGTGCCACAAGAGTGCTGCAGGCAGCCAAGAGGCATTAGGCTGTCCCCTCTATATGGCACTTCACTCCTTTGGCAGGCCCCAAGAATCTGGACTGGCATTGGAAGCTGGAGAGAAACGTTTTGTCCTTTTTTTTTCTTCAAGACTTTCTGTGCCAGCCCTTATCCCTTCCTTCAAGATTGGTGCTCTCTTCAGCATTTCCAGTGGTTTTGCAAATAGTGAGTTTTCAGTGTCTCAAGGTGTGATTTTTATATTACACTTAAATAATACTGTGAACTGCTTTCAAAGATTCAGCTGAGCTGTGAGAGCTGGCAACCCTTATGCAGGGGATAATATCACCAGAAAGTCCCAGTGTCTGCTTTCTGTCTACTGTCAGGGAAGAACTATGTGCACCAAGTGTCTGGACTGATTTAGAAGATCTTAGAGAGAAAATTAACAGGTAAGGAAAGCTTTCCCCCTCATGTTATATTAGGGTTCTTTAACTTCTCAGCATGGATCACGTTTTACAGAGATTCTCGTGCGTATCTGCCATCCCATTCCCAGTCCTGCAGCCCATCTCTACTGCCATTTGCAGTCTCATAACATCTCTGTGGCAACAGAAATTGCCTGCATGGGAAAGTAATAAAGTATTTAGTATATCTAATATAGTATTAGAGCTGGAAACAGCCTGGTGAGCTGCTAGCTTGCCGTGACCCACAGGCCACATTTACGAAGTTTGTCTTACTCTCTTTAAAGAGTAGTTGATGAGTGAAGCTTTCAGGGAATGTGGAGGTAGAAAACCTTCACGATAGGTTAATAATGCTGGAATGAAAATATTTTTAGATGATTGTGGTAGATTATGAATTTAAAACTCCTGTGAACCTCTCTTTTTAAACAGGTTTCAGAGTAGCAGCCGCGTTAGTCTGTATTTGCAAAAAGAACAGGAGGACTTGTGGCACCTTAGAGACTAACCCATTTATTTGAGCAGAAGCTTTCGTGAGCTACAACTCACTTCATCGGCTGCATGCCATGCATTTCCACTGAACGCATCCGATGCAGTGAGCTGTAGTTCACAAAAGCTTATGCTCAAATAAATGTGTTAGTCTCTCTTTTAGACATGTTTCCGTATCATGAAGAGTGTCTGTACTCTTACGATAGTAAATCTAATATGTCAGGGTTGCGTCGGGAGGGAATCTGAGAGAACTTTTCTCGTGCACAAATAAAGAACCAAGCCTGTTCTTTTGTCCCTGCAGTTATTTCAGAGACCAAATGCACTTGCTGTTCAGCAGCTGACGGCAGCACAGCAGCAGCAGTACGCATTGGCCGCTGCCCATCAGCCGCACATAGGTAAGTCCTTCATTTAACGCCTCTATTAGATGGCTGGCGGTGGCTGCTGCTACTTGCTAATGGCTGCCTTCAGAATAGCCTCTGGCAGTGAAAACAGGTCCTTAGGCTTTAGAGGGGTTTTAAAAGTACAGTCCCAGTTATGGATAATTGGCACACAGATTTCAGAAGCAGACCACGTTTGAAGATTATCTTGCAAAATTCTGGTAACATCTTGCTATACGTTTAAAAAGCATCCAAAAATTCCTGTCTACCTGTGATGACCCTTGCTTTGCCCGCATTGAGAATGCTATTCAGTAATGAGAGTATTTTCTAAGTATTCATTTACTCTGAGCCAGACATGAATTGGGGTAAATGGGACAGTGAAATGAGGAAGAATGCACATTTTAGTACAGACCACAGAAACTCGAGTCCATATTTTATGTATTACTATGGTTTAGTCTTGATTAACTCTCCCACAGAATGGAATTTCAGGCTATTCTGGGTGAGACTTAGAAGTTTAAGATGCAGTTATTTAAATGTTACCATTCATAGTATTAAAGAAATACTGACTCGGGGAAAACTGTACATAATCTTGTTTATAGAAAAATAGGTGAACCGCTCACAAGGGCTCACTCATTAATGGTGGGAGTAAATTCCTAGCATCAAAGAGTTTAACTGTAGGTTTTCCTAATTGAATTGAACTTAGTTTTAAAGTGCTAGAAAGAATTATGAAGACACTGTTTCTCGTGTATCATGTATGCTGCACTCCATATTTGTTCAGTTTTGGTGTAGACCCCTGTCATCTTCTCCCCTAATTTAGTAGATTGAACAAAATTTTTATGAAAATGCTTTTATATCTCTAAAGTGCTTTGAGCTCCTATGACAAAAATGAACTTCAAGGGAAAACATATTTTATGGGTATGTATTAATACCCACCAGTATAAATTAATTGGGAGTTGCTCTTTATTTTCCCATTGTTTTTTTTCTAGTTGACTAGTTTCCCAGCCCTTTAAGGGATGTTGCATCTTCGGAGTCAAATCCCATATACATATGGACAGTAACATTGCTATGAATTTCACATTTGATTGTTTCAATAAGACTCCTGGATACTTACTGTCTGCTGTCTACAAAGAACTACATGTGAAAATGCATAATTTGTCTTCTCAAAGTAGCTGCCAGCTTTTCTTACTCTTAAATCATAGCTACACAAGCCTGTTTATCCTCTTCAGTTGCAGCCAGGGTAAATAGCCAAAACATGTAGGTATTCTGGTAGGGCTGCAGTTCTAGTTAAGTTTGTTTTTACTGACAGGTATGTTTTCAGCAGGTTTAGCTCCCGCTGCCTTTGTCCCCAATCCATACATCATCAGTGCTGCTCCACCAGGAACAGATCCATATGCAGCAGGACTTGCAGCAGCTGCAACTTTAGGTGAGCAACTTAGAGTTGTTTGTGTATTAGATGAAATTTTCTATGCCTAAAATGTTTTAACTGTTGCTATCAGAGCAGTCTTAATGTAATCTGTTAGCACGTTTTGAGCTCTACTGAAAAAATAAGTGGATGTCGGTGTGGTATATAAGGGTATTATAAAACTTAAAGTAGAATTTTGTTTTTGTTTTGAAAGTCTTGTCCCTATAGATTAACGCCTAAATTAGAGGATCAAAACTGGTAACGCTCAGTATGGATTCTGTTTTACAGTTTAAGATTAAGAACAAAAATCCTGAAAGAGAGGTGACATTTCATTTATAGTGACAAATATGCACTTATAGTGACAAATGTGTGATTGGTGTTGGGTTGTTATGAGTTTTTTATTTGACATCTGAAAGCCAAATACTTTTGAAGCCTGCGTTACAGGGTATAGAGTAAAGTTTTCCTGCCAAGAAGTGTTAAGTAAAATTTGTTACTGTTATTAATTTGAGATTTGCTATGATAAATTTGGTAAATTATGCTTTTTTCTTCACTGGAGGATCCTTTCTGAACTTTATGCTTTCCAGTCCCTTAATTACCTTGTTCCAGGTCTTATATTTCAAAAGATCTCTCACCTGTGCAGAGGCTGAATATAAAGTGCTCTAGATAGCAGTTCTAATGTGGGTCATTCTTGCCTTCATACTGGACCTCTTTCTTCCAACCTTGTCTAGTCTCTGAACCCTTTCCCAACTTCAAGAGCCAAAATTGCTGTGTCTTGAAACGGTAGCTCCAGTAAGCAATTATTAGAAAGTGTAAAAAATACATTGCATGTTGAATTTTTATTCCAAAAGTCATGAAGTTCTGGCCCAAGTAGTGAGAGTCCTGCGGGTTCTTTCAAAACCAGATTAGTTCTGTACAACCACATTTAATTCTTTCACTGAGCCATCTGGAGAGAGGAAGTCCAGTAAATTCTAAATAAAATGTGCAGAGTTAGATTAGAACATTACTCAATGAAGGTTGCACAACCTCATAACATTTCATTCTTATGCAGTCGGTTTACCTAAATAACACCCCCGTCGCTTCTTTCCACTCCAAGATACAGTTAAAACAAAGCTAGATTGTATTTACTATAAGCAAGTTTTACAGTATTCTGGTTTGCCCAATGTGGGATAGTAAGTTTTGATATGTGACTCTTTGTAATATTTACCAGCTGTTACATAACTGTTCGTTAGCTTTTAAGCTTTGGGGCCAACATAAAGTCAAGCTATGATGAAATGGGATTACAAGTATGACCATATCACATGGTGTTTTTGGTAGAGTATATAAAACAGTATGAAGAATAAGATTATAAAGAGTCCTTTCAGGATTATAATTTTTTTTTTAAAGTAATTTTGAAGAGCTGAACGTTAGGTGTGGTCGGGGCATAATAAAAATGAAAGATGAGGTGTTAGGGTAAAGCCTATTGTTGGCACACAGGTAAGGCTGAGATGAAATGGAAGAAAGCCAAGAAGTAGAGCCCTATGGAAGCTGCATCAACGAGAACATGGACGGAATTGCGGAATCAAAAACGTAACACTGAATCCAGCGGTGTGTTTTTGTTTTGTTTTTTTTAAATCCAGCACAATACAAAATAATAATGATGCCTCCCTGCTGTGGCCGCAGAGCTGAAGGAGCTCTCTGTGCCCCCAACACGGCCCCAGGGCTGGAGAAACTGTGTGTGCCTCTGCTCATTCAAGGTGGGATCCAGGGTTGGCTACAGGTTGGCTACAGCCCAAGGTTTGCTATTGTGAGGGGCATTTATAACAAGGGTGTACTGTATATTCGTTTTTGACAGTTGCTTAGACACATGGCCTGCTACTACTAGTGCAGTTTCCCCCCTCCCCATGGTTCAGTACACAATTAAACATGTCTAAAAAGCATTCTACAACTGGAAAATGCTCATCCAAAAAAGCTAAGAAACCATGCACTGACACCAAAGTTCAGAGCTAGTCTGTTGGCTAATGATATCTGTGAATCGGGTGGTATGATGTTCTGCAAATGCTGTCAACATACAGTAGACTGGACCCGAAAAGATACCTGCAACGATCATCTAATATCAAAACCCTATCTGAAAAATCACGCCACATATGATGAGAATCATCGAGGTTCTCACTCTCTACAGAGAACAGTTGCAGGCAGTATGAAATCTGCAGATGCCAGATGGGAGTTTGTTGAAGTTTTTCTTGTGGTCTTTGCTGAGACTGTCATCTCAGGGGGAAAAATGAAGAAGCTTCGACCTTTCCTCTTAAAACACTGCAGTCATGGTGGGAAGCATTGCCTGAAAATAAAGCAGAACTTTGGCAGATTCTGCCTTGTGTCTATCAGGAGCACATGTGGCAGTGCTGGCCTAAATCCATGGGGGAAAAGATTCCAGTGGTCGACAAGACAACAGATATCGGAGACTGCAGTGTGCTAAATATTCTCATAGGTAAGTTTATTTTTCTTTTACTATGATGACAGGTTCTTAAGTAGGTGCTTTTTTATAATGTATGCATTGGTCTTTAGGAAAACATTTGTTATACTTAGAAAATACTAAACACTTATACAATTTAAAGTACAGATAATTTAAGAAAAAGCATTTAAGATGCTATAACCCCTTAAAATAGCCTTAACCCTCCTCCCCCAAAAAGCACCAAATTGGGATTTTGGAGCTATTCTATAAAATGCTTGTTAGTAATTTTATCAAACATTTTATATTTAATTTGCATTAGGAAATTTAATTGTTTATTGCAGTGCAGCTGTAATATTATGCTTGTATAATATTAAAAAAAAACTTCAACATTAAATGATTTAATAGTGGATATGAAGCTGGATTTTTTTTTCCATTACAGATTTTTGAGTTTGTTTAGTAACAAACAAGTAGAAAAATTTTGACATCAGAATATGTGTATTTTTAGTGTTACAGATCAGTACTATTTGACGATGCCATATTCATGGAGAGCTGCAACCACTCCACATTCTCACACTGTATTCTGGAGTCTATGAATAGGAACCAGCTCAGTCTCAGTGATGTTTGTGCAGTTGTAACCGACAATGCTGCATATTGCATCAAAGCATACAAAGAAACACTGAAATGAGTCATGCCCCAACAGTGTACATGTGACATATCTATGTCATATAATCAATCTGATAGGTGAGACATGGCAGCGTTTTCACTTCTTTAGCAATGTGGCATCTTTCATTACTTGGATGAAATCCGCCTTCTTCAAAAAGCCAGTCAAAAAAGCAAAGATGGGTTGCTTTTCTTAAGTCCGAAGAAGACGTGCACACCATGAAGGTCCCTCCTGAAGCAGTACGCACAAGATGGAATAGCTGGTTTCAGGCAGTAAAATATCATGCACAGCACACTGATCTCTACTGGGACTTTTTTGAAAAAGCACAGGCTGAGACAAACCTTTTGACATAACTTAGCAGTCAGGAGAAATCAGACTTGCTGAAACTTAAGACAGCTTTCATATCTGAAGCTTGCCCCAAAATAATAACGGCCCTTACCATCTGTCAGCATCTGACCACCGCTCTACAGCTGTCTCAGCTTTCAGTATTCTGGAAGACCTGGGATCTTGATTTCTGGAACAGCCAAAACTTTTGGTTTGGTGAAGAAACTGACAGACTCCTGGATGACTTCTCCATAAGTAAGGAGAGAGAGATCCTGGACAATCTACATGAAGCCTGTCAGCTTGCTTTTACTAAATTCTCCAAACACTGGGATGTCCATCCAGTAAAAGATGTGTTGCAACTGATCTGTTTGTTTGATCCCAGGCAGACTCCACCCATGCAACAAAACATCAATCAGTACAGCAAGCTACCACCTCTCACCCACCCCTGACCAGAACTGTATGAACAATGGCTGGTGTTTCTGCACAGCACTCAGAATGAGCCCATTCCAGATCCACTGGACCTTTGCACTTACTGGAAAGTTATGAAGGGAAGAGTGCCTAAAGTAACAGAGGTTGCCCTACCTTACATCATCTTCCCTGTCAGCTCTGTAGACAGAGAGAGAAGCTTTAGTAAATATAAAAAGAAAAGGAGGACTTGTGGCACCTTAGAGACTAACCAATTTATTTGAGCATGAGCTTTCGTGAGCTACAGCTCACTAGCTCACGAAAGCTCATGCTCAAATAAATTGGTTAGTCTCTAAGGTGCCACAAGTACTCCTTTTCTTTTTGCGAATACAGACTAACACGGCTGTTACTCTGAAACCTTTAGTAAATATAAAAATCTACTTACAGACAATAGGGAATCACTTTCTGAGGAAAACACAAAAAAACTGACTAACCATAATGCACCACAATGGAGAAGTCTGCTAGAGATGGGAAAAATAATGACATTTAAGTTTGTCAGTTTGTAATGCTATTCAGCAGTAAACTGTTGACTTAATAGTGTGAAATTATTTAATCAAATTTGAAATTAATTTAAGCATTCCTTCAGAATATAGGAAGCTTGAAAGTACTGAGTTTAATTTAAAATGGCAACAGTGACTACTGCAGAGATGAATTATTTTATGTTTAGTGCATTTATTTTTTATTTTTTAATTATTCAAATATAAATTCAGTTAAATCGACTCTTCTGTGGACTTCTGTGTTATTGTTCAGCAATGTCAGTTTGATCATATTACCGGGTTCTACTTTAAAGAGTGATTTGAAACACATTACTTTTACTGTATATCTACAGGATGTTTCATTTAAATTGTAGGATTTTTTTCTGTAAAATCTGTTTTTCCTGTTGCAATCCAATTCTAAACATTTTTATGCATTTATAGTAAGGCTACTTAATTTTTAATGTGTCAAACAATTTTGATAAAACGATAAAGATGGAATTAATTTTTAAAAAATGGCGGGGGTCAGAAAATAATAAATCTGAAAATTCGCAATAATAAAAGAGAGTTCATAGGCCCCTAAACAAGGATGTTTGTAATAGTCTAGGAGTCAGTGAACTACCATGTGATGGCTGTGTAGCTGTGAATGAATGAATGACTAATACTCTCCATGGGAAGGAAATGTGTTAAGCTTTAGTAACAAATAGACCAAAGCTTACTGGTAGGAACGCACCATCATACATTACTTTTACCAGAAAGACCATCTGTAACTTCACTTACAAGTCTAGAAAGTGGTAAACCTATTCAGGACCACACTTCTTAGAGCAGTGTCAGAGCTGCAATAGAAGTGTTTTGGCCTTGGCCAGAATTTGTCACCGCATACACACCCCTGCCCCAGGATTATGCTCCAGAATCTAAGCTTTCATTTCCCAAAAAAAAAAAAATCTACCTCTCCTGAGTGAGAGGAGAACCTTTAAAAAAACAAGGAGTGTAACTCTATGCAGCATAGCCTGGAACCATAGCTCTAAGATGTCTGAATTGCCCTGTTAATCTCATTGGAGTGTTAACTCTGAAATCTAAAGACGGCAGTACAAATATAAACATAAGCTATTAAATAGTTGCCCCATCGACAATTTCTGTGGTGCAGTCGTGTATTTTTTGTACACGGGTATGTAGCACACTGACAATGCTACTTTGAATCCTTTAAAGATGTACCCCAAATCTACTGAGAAGAGGCCTTCCTATTTTCCTGTGGCAGTGCTAGACTGGAAGGAAACTGAAGGGCGTGGATGTTGGTGAAATGGCAGAAATTAAGTTATAGGTCCCAACTGGTTTTATTCCTTTTAGTTGCTCCTTAAAAAGAAGGGACGTTTTATGGTGGTGTATGGCTAATTTACTGCCAACTGAGGAGACTTTGTATCATCTCTCCAGGACTGTCAATCCAGTGAAGTTTTTCCCCCCACACAAGCACCAAATTAACTATTTTTAAGGAATATTGATTTGAATGGAGATATAGGCTGAAAAGTCTTACAAAGAAGTTATTTATGGGTTTAGTGTTGACGTACTGTTGGGGATACCACTATCTGTGCAGAAAAATATGAGAATTTGTGTGGTACATTTAAAAAGTTTTTGGTGTCAAGTGTCTGGAAATTGGGTTTCCCTGACAGTTATCACCATTCTGTTTGCAATTACTCCTCAGCCCATTGAATAAACTAGTTGCTAATATTTAGGCTTATAGATTCATAGATACTAAGGTCAGAAGGGACCATTATGATCATCTAGTCTGACCTCCTGCACAACGCAGGCCACAGAATCTCACCCACCCACTCCTGCGAAAAACCTCTCACCTATGTCTGAGCTATTGAAGTCCTCAAATCGTGATTTAAAGACTTCAAGGAGCAGAGAATCCTCCAGCAAGTGACCTGTACCCCATGCTACAGAGGAAGGCGAAAAACCTCCAGGGCCTCTTCCAATCTGCCCTGCAGGAAAGTTCCTTCCCTACCCCAAATATGGCGATCAGCTAAACCCTGAGCATATGGGCAAGATTCACCAGCCAGATACTACAGAAAATTCTTTCCTGGGTAACTCAGATCCCACCCCATCTAACATCCCATCACAGGCCATTAGACCTATTTACCATGAATATTTAAAGATCAATTAATTACCAAAATCTTGTTATCCCATCATACCATCTCCTCCATAAACTTATCGAGTTTAATCTTGAAGCCAGATAGATCTTTTGCCCCCACTGCTTCCCTTGGAAGGCTATTCCAAAACTTCACTCCTCTGATGGTTAGAAACCTTCGTCTAATTTCAAGTCTAAACTTCCCGGTGGCCAGTTTATATCCGTTTGTTCTTGTGTCCACATTGGTACTGAGCTTAAGTAATTCCTCTCCCTCTCCAGTATTTATCCCTCTGATATATTTATAAGAGCAATCATATCTCCCCTCAACCTTCTTTTAGTTAGGCTAAACAAGCCAAGCTCCGTGAGTCTCCTTTCATAAGACAAGTTTTCCATTCCTCGGATCATCCTAGTAGCCCTTCTCTGTACTTGTTCCAATTTGAATTCATCCTTCTTAAACATGGGAGACCAGAACTGCACACAGTATTCCAGGTGAGGTCTCACCAGTGCCTTGTATAACGGTACTAAAACCCCCTTATCCCTACTGGAAATACCTCTCCTGGTGCATCCCAAGACCGCATTAACTTTTTTCACAGCCATATCACATTGGCGGCTCATAGTCATCCTATGATCAACCAATACATGGCAGAGTAAGAATTTTTTTATAATTTTGGCTGATATCTATGCTTATTTTTAAGCATTTTTTAGATTTTTTTATTTTAAGTTTTCACAGCTGCGCAAGATTATTGGAGGCGTGTCAAACAATTATTTTATGATGTTAAAATTCAAAAAGTTAAAGCTTTAAACTGTTAAAACACAAATTATCAACATATGTCAAAATATACAAATTAAATATCCTTAAATCAACAGATCATACCTGTTTTTACTGTTAATTTGCTAGCACATATATAATAAGTCTACTTCAGAAGTCTTACTCACTGGATTTTGTTTCCAATATGTTCTCAAACAGGATTTTTTTTTACTTTGCCTAACTATAAATTTTGATTGTTGTTGATGGAAATATATTTGTCTGTTTTTGTGTGCATGGTGAAATCTGTTTAGATTTTTCTTTTTTAAATGGTGGTAATACTGCCAAGCCTGCTAATATACTGTTGCCAACCTCACTGATGTTTTGAGTCATCGAATCATAGAATCTTAGGACTGGAAAGAATCTTGAGAGGTCTTCTAGTCCAGTCCTCTGCACTCACAACAGGACTAAGTATTATCTAGACCATGCCTGACAGGTGTTCAGAGGTTTTTGAAAGCAGCTTAGACAATGACAGAGATTCCGCATCCTCTCTAGGCAATCTATTCCAGTGCTTTTAACCACCCTGACAGGAAGATTTTCCTCATGTCCAACCTAAACTTCCCTTGCTGCAATTAAAGCCTGTTGTTTCTTGTCCTATCCCCAGAGGTTAGCTAGAACAATTTTTCTTCTTCCTCCTTGAAACAACCTTTTATGTACTTGAAAACTGTTATCATGTCCCCCCTCAGTCTTCTCTTCTCCAGGCTAAACAAACTCAGTTCTTTCAGTCTTTTCTCATAGGCCATGTTTTCTAGATCTTTAATCCTTTTTCTTACTCTCCTCTGAACTTTCTCCAATTTGTCCACATCTTTCCTGAAATGTGGCGCTCAGAACTGGACACAATACTCCACTTGAGGCTTAATTAGCACTGAGTAGAGCAGAAGAATTACTTCTTGTGTCTTGCTTACATCACACCTGTACTACATTCCAGAATATTTGCACTTTTGTTTGTTTTTTGGTTTTGTTTGTTTGTTTGCAATAGTGTTACACTGTTGACTCATATTTATCTTGTGATCCACTATGATCCCCAAATTCCCTTCCGCAGTACCTCTTTCTAGGTAGTCATTTCCATTTTGTATGTATGCAACTGATTGTTCCTTCCTAAGTGGAGTATTTTGCATTTGTCCTTATTGAATTTCATCCTGTTTACTTTGAACCATTTCTCCAATTTGTCCAGATCATTTTGAATTTTAATGCTATCCTTCAAAGCACTTGCTGCCCTTCACAGCTTGGTATCATCCTCAAACTTTATAAGTGTACTCTCTATGCTATTATCTAAATCATTGCTGAAGATATTGAACAGAACCGGACCCAGAACCGATCCGTGCGGGACCCTAGGTGATATGCCCTTCCAGTTTGACCCTGATAACTACTCTCTGGCACCCACCTTATAATAGCTCCATCTAGGCTGCATTTCCCTAGTTTGTTTATGAAAAGGTCATGTGAGACGGTATCAGAAGCCTTCCTAAAGTCAAGATATACCACATCTTCGACAACCCCAATCCCTGTCAAAGAAAGCTATTGGATTGGTTTGACAGGATTTGTTCATGACAAATCCGTGCTGACTTTTACTTATCTTTTTATCTACTAGGTGTTTGTAAATTGATTGCTTAATTATTCGCTCCAGTATTTTTTCGGGTACTGAAGTTAAGCTGACTGGTCAGTAATTCCCCGGGTTGTCCTTATTCCCCTTTTTATAGATTGGCACTATATTTGCCCTTTTCCAGTCCTCTGGAATCTCTCATCTTCCATGATTTTTTTAAGATAATTGCTAATGTCTCAGATATCTCCTTACTCAACTCCTTGAGTTATTCTAGGATGTATTTCATCCGGCCCTGGAGACTAGAAGAAATCTAACTTGTCTAAGTAATTTTTAACTAGTTCTTTCCCTATTTTAGCCTCAGATCCTACCTCATTTTGACTGGAGTTCACTGTGTTAGACATCCAATCGCTACTAAACTTTTTGGTGAAAACTGAAACAAAGAAGTTGTTCAGCACTTCTGCCATTTCCACGTTTTCTGTTATTGTTTTTTCCCACCTCATTGAGTAACGGGCCTACCCTGTCCTGGGTCTTCCTCTTGCTTCTAATGTATTGTCAAAATGTTTTCTTGTTACCGTTTGTCTCTAGCTAGTTTAATCTTGTTTTGCATCTTGGCCTTTCTAATTTATCCCTACATGCTTGTGTTTGTTTATATTCATCCTCCGTAATTTGATCTAGTTTCTACTGTTTGTAGGACTCTTTTTTGAGTTTCAGATCATTGAAGATCTCCTGGTTAAGCAAATACTGGCCTCTTGCCATCCTTCCTAACTTTCCTATGGAGTGGGATAGTTTGCTCTTGTGCCGTTAATAATGTTGCCTTGAAAAATTGCCAACTCTCTTGAACTGTTTCCTCCCGGTAGTCTTGCTTTGCACGGGTTCTTATCTGCCAACTCCCTGAGATGCTAAAGTCTGTCTTCTTGAAATCCATGATCTTTATTGTGCTCTTTTCCCTCCTACCATTCCTTAGAATCTTGATCACTTTCACTCAAGCTGTCTTCCACTTTCAAATTCTCAACCAGTTCCTCCCTATTGGTCAAAATCAAATCTAGAACAGCCTCTCCCCTAATAGCTTTCTCCACCTTGTGCAATAAAAAATGGTCTCCAATACATTCCAAAAACTTGGTGGATAATCTGTCCCCTGCTGTGTTATTTTCCCAACAAGTGTCTTCGTAGTTGAAGTCCCTCACTGAGTATGAGTCGTCATACTCTGATTCACATGAATGGCATGATTACAAATATCTGTATAGATTTGATGGTAACACTGATATTGAAAGGAATTGTTTTTACTGTGACCACGTTTGCTGTTCAGTTTACTGGTATTTCTTAAACTCACTTTAACATGTACACACTTTTTGAGTGCATAAACTCTTCAGTGTGTGTGGTGCACAGCACAGTAGAAGTACTTGACTTCAAATGCACTAGGATGTTCTTCCTTTTCTATGGGATCTTTCATAAGTATAAAGCTAGGTTAGTCTCTTGAAGTGAAGAATAACTGCAAGTTTTACAGGTCTGGCAGTGATGACACACTTGCCCTCACTGAGAGACCTACTCAGTAATGAGAACCTCACCATGTGCTCAGATGAGTTTAAGCCAGACTTGCAAAAATGCTCAGAATGCTTTGTTTCAAAGAGTTTACTGCAGTTTTCAGTAATTTTTCTCTTTTTTTACACTTAAAGCTGTAGCTGTTCAAATGAGCAATCCGTAGCCGAGGAAGAGTCCAGACTATGTGTGTATGGTAGTTAGAGCTCAGATTAATAACTTCTTTTGGTTTGGAATAGAGATGCCTGATCTTTGTCCAAATGAAGGTTGCCATGGCATTTGCCAGGAGCCTGACGGCTACCCTGTTTGCATAAAATGAAGCAGATTGTAGCTGCCTCTCTTCAGTACAGAATTGTGGCTTGCAGAAACTACAGGTCCCAGTTTGTGACCTGCTTTGATTAGATACCAGCAGGCACTGATGCATTTTGATCTAAGCACCCCTTGGTTGCTTAGATGAAGATGGGCAACAGCATGCTGGGACTGTTCAATGGGCTGTGCTTCGGTATTCGTGTGCAATGGTAACAGGGCTAAAAGGTATTTTAACATGTAAAATAAGCTGTTGCTACCTGGGAGCAGATCTGTTGAGTGGGATCTAGAGTCGCTTTTCTCACCATCAATGGAGTTCTCTCACAGAGCACCAGACCACTGGAATGCATTTTAATGTGCAAAATGAACTGATATTGCCTGGAAATAGATCTTTGCTCTCACCCTGATTTACCTTGTGGCATTGGAGCCCAGGCTACTCATAAGGTGATCTTGCTGTGCAAAAGAGCTTTTGGGGCTGTGATGACACTGTTTACATAGTACAGTAATTGGTCCTATACAAAATCCTATGTAGACAGACAAATGTAAAATGATTTGATAAGGACAGCACAGTAAGATTAACCAATGTCACCCTCAGAGTAACAGTGTTGCTTAACTTCACCATCTTGCAGCATAATGCTGGTTCTGAACCGGCAACACACCAATTTGTACAGATTGAGTCCAGAATGCTGTTTTGCTTTCAAAAGTTACATTATATATTTTTTTTGAGCAAGTATATGTAATTGCAAGGCCCAAGCCTGCTGCTTAAAAGCCTCTTTTCTATCCTTTTCTTTGTCTTCCAAGCATAAGTGTAGTGTAGAAAGGGGAAGGAATATTTTCCCTGTTCTCTGATCCAAATACCCACTATGAAAGACAAAATTTGTTCTTGATTGCAGCATTTTGCAATTGAACTTTTATCAGATGCGCTAATACATTGTGTCTGAATGCATTGCTTGTCTGTCTTACAATCTAAGCTGGGGTAGACAGTAAGCAGACCGTGGGCCAAATCCAGACTGCCAAATGCTTTTGAACAAACTGTGAAATTTACTTATCGCTATTGTTATTATTTTTGTATTATTTTCTCTGGAATCTGGACTTTGACTATACCTTTGGACCTTGACAGAAAATAATAGATTACCCCTGGTCTAAGCTGTATATTCCTCTGTTAAAAGAAAAGGAGTACTAGTGGGACCTTAAAGACTAACCAGTTTATTTGAGCATAAGCTTTCGTGAGCTACAGCTCACTTCATCGGATGCATTCAGTGGAAAATACAGTGAGGAGATTTGTATACACCCAACATGAAAAAATGGGTGTTATCATACACACTGTAAGGATAGTGATCACTTAAGATGAGCTATTACCAGCAGGGGGTGGGGAGGGAAGAAAACCTTTTGTAGTGATAATCAAGGTGGGCCATTTCCAGGAATGTCTGAGGAACAGTGTGTGGGGGGGAGAGATAAACATGGGGAAATAAGTTTTACTTTCTGTAATGACCCATCCACTCCCAGTCTCTATTCAAGCCTAAGTTAATTGTATCCAGTTTGCAAATTAATTCCAATTCAGCAGTCTCTCATTGGAGTCTGTTTTTGAAGTTTTTTTGTTGTAATATTGCGACCTTTAGGTCTGTAATCGAGTGACCAGAGAGATTGAAGTGTTCTCCGACTGGTTTATGAATGTTATAATTCTTGACATCTGATTTGTGTCCATTTATTCTTTTACGTAGAGACTGTCCAGTTTGGCCAATGTACATGGCAGAGGGGCATTCTTGGCACATGATGGCATATATCACATTGGTAGATGTGCAGGTGAACAAGCCTCTGATAGTGTGGCTGATGTGATTAGGCCCTATGATGGTGTCCCCTGAATAGATATGTGGCCAGAGTTGGCAATGGGCTTTGTTGCAAGGATAGGTTCCTGGGTTAGTGGTTCTGTTGTGTGGCGTGTGGTTGCTGGTGACTATTTGCTTCAGGTTAGGGGGCTGTCTGTAGGCAAGGACTGGCCTGTCTCCCAAGATTTGTGAGAATGATGGGTCGTCCTTCAGGATAGGTTGTAGATCCTTGATGATGCGTTGGAGGGGTTTTAGTTGGGGGCTGAAGGTGATGGCTAGTGGCGTTCTGTTACTTTCTTTGTTGGGCCTGTCCTGTAGTAGGTGACTTCTGGGTACTCTTCTGGCTCTGTCAATTTGTTTCTTCACTTCAGACGGTGGGTATTGTAGTTGTAAGAATGCTTGATAGAGATCTTATAGGTGTTTGTCTCTGTCTGAGGGGTTGGAGCAAATGCGGTTGTATCGTAGAGCTTGGCTGTAGACAATGGATCGTGTGGTGTGCTCTGGGTGAAAGCTGGAGGCATGTAGGTAGGAATAGCGGTCAGTAGGTTTCCGATATATGGTGGTGTTTATGTGACCATCGCTTATTAGCATCATAGTGTCCAGGAAGTGACTCTCTTGTGTGGGCTGGTCCAGGCTGAAGTTGATGGTGGGATGGAAATTGTTGAAATCATGGAGGAATTCCTCAAGGGCTTCTTTTCCTTGGGTCCAGATGATGAAGATGTCATCAATATAGTGCAAGTAGAGTAGGGGCATTAGGGGATGAGAGCTGAGGAAGCGTTGTTCTAAGTCAGCCATAAAAATGTTGGCATACTGTGGGGCCATGCGGGTACCCATAGCAGTGCCGCTGGTTTGAAAGTATACATTGTCTCCAAATGTGAAATAGTTATGGGTGAGGACAAAGTTCAGCCACCAAGTTTGCCGTGACATTATCGGGGATACTGTTCCTGACGGCTTGTAGTCCATCTTTGTGTAGTCCATCATACAGTGTGTATGATAACAACCATTTTTTCATGTTGTGTGTGTATATAAATCTCCTCACTGTATTTTCCACTGAATGCATCCGATGAAGTGAGCTGTAGCTCATGAAAGCTTATGCTCAAATAAATTGGTTAGTCTCTAAGGTGCCACTAGTCCTCCTTTTCTTTTTGCAAATACAGACTAACATAGCTGCTACTCTGATTCCTCTGTTAGAAGGCGAGCGTTCTGTCTGAGCATAGTAAATACACATCTCTGCTACAGTGGAGAGCGGATCTGATGTAAAATTTAGTCTTGTATTTCATTCAGACAAGCACATTCCAATTTAAAGTCATTTTCACTGCAACAGTGAGTAATTTAGCCCTCAGGCTTTGCATTGGTTTTGAAAAAGGTAGAAATTAGAAGATTTTAACCTTCAGCTGATCTCTCCAAAAGACACGAAGCAGACATAAAATATTCTATTGCTTCCAAACGCTATTGTACTGGATGGGATGCATTCTACCAGGAAGTGCAGCGTACAGATTTCTCATCTGATTGATTGTACACCAGTCTTCTTTGGGTAAACTTTTAAGGAAAGAGGCTAAGCCAGGCCAGAATTAAAATAACCGAGAGTCCTGGAAATTGACACAACCCACATGAAAATTCACAATTCTGTTGATCGTTCATTCTCTCTGAAATGTGACATACAAAATGTTAAAAGTGGGACCTGTGCCCTTTAATCCTTTTTTATTACAGGTTTATGTGTTGTATAAAAAAGGCCTGAAAGGGGTTTTGGTTTTGTTTTGTTTTTTGATTCTGCTTGTTTTTACATGGGAAATCCGGGGGTTCTCTAGGTTGGAAAAATCTCCCTGGTGACTGGAGAGCTCAATGACAGACACCACAGGAGTCTTGAGAGCAGAAGCGACTTTTTGTTAACTATGTTGTAAAACAGTGTTCACACCTATAGCTTAACCGTTCTGTTTTGGAGAAAAGATGCCTTTGTTAAAGGTTCATCAGCAGCACCTTCAGTTACTGCGTTGGAGCTCACAATAAAAATCACTTGAGATTCCTGCTAAATGTTGACATGCCTGGTATATAAAAAGCAAAGAACAAGCCAAAGAAAAAACATCCAGCCCTATTTTTATGTTGTGATAAAGGAATAAAAATTGGCACTAGCCCAATCTGTGGTGTAGTAGTTAAAAAGCAAGAACTGGGTAAAGTAACTTCAACTAAACTCCATATTCTCCAAATGAGAAATGAGTAAATTCCATTTGTCCTGGACTACACCCCTGAGCATCAGTGCTTTTGAAATCCTTTACAGGTCACCTTTAAAATAGGCTTTGTTGAATCAAGTGTGATGTGTGCAGGCATTTTTGGTCATGGCTTACTGTTGAGCAGGTCTTGTTTACTATAGAAGTTGACTGAATCCTCCTTTGGCATTTTAGGGCCTGCAGTAGTCCCTCATCAGTACTATGGAGTTACTCCCTGGGGAGTTTATCCTGCCAGTCTTTTCCAACAGCAAGCTGCAGCAGCTGCCGCTGCAACTAACTCAGCAAATCAGCAAACCACTCAACAGACCCAACAGGGACAACAACAGGTAAGTGGCAGTGTCTTGCAGGTACAGTTGGTACCTGGGATTTACATAAGTATGCTCATATATGTTAAAGAATTGCTATTTCCAGTGACAACACATGAACATATGTGAGACTCAGTAGATTCAAAAGACCTTGGCCTCTGTAGAATAGAGGAGAAAGTATTACCTGTAAAGTAACCATTTGGGATCATACCGTTCTTTCTGTGTTTTGGAGTTTCCTGTATGCGGTCTGGCAGTGATGGTCTCTTTTGCACAACATTATTTGCTGCCAAATCAAAACCAGTCAGCAGTGAAAGGAGGAAATTTAAAAATAGCTTCTTGCTGCTTCAGATATCTGGCTGAACCCCTGTTGGAAGTTGTAACTAGCAGAACAGTAGAATAGAAGTGTTAGAACTTATTTCAATTCCAACACATAAAGGAGATAGGGGACAGCTGTTGGCAAGTTTAAGCAAAGTAGTTTTTAAAAAGTGAATATATTGCAGCAAAAAGAAATCTATGAATGAGAATTAAAATTATGCAAAGCAGGTTTAATGGGGAAAAGGCATTTGTGTGAAAAAATTGCATTAGGAATAAGATGTTTCCATCACATAGCAATAGCCATAGCTCTGTTGCTATTGACTATCTACAGCTCTGAAGCTATAAATTCATTTGCAAATTGGATACTATTAATTTAGGCTTAAATAGAGACTGGGAGTGGCTAAGTCATTATGCAAGGTAGCCTATTTCCTCTTGTTTTTTCCTACCCCCTTCCCCCCAGATGTTCTGGTTTAACTTGGATTTAAACTTGGAGAGTGGTCAGTTTGGATGAGCTATTACCAGCAGGAGAGTGAGTTTGTGTGTGTATGGGGATGGGTTTTTGGAGGGGGGTGAGGGAGTGAGAGAACCTTGATTTGTGCAGGAAATGGCCTAACTTGATTATCATGCACATTGTGTAAAGAGTTGTCACTTTGGATAGGCTATCACCAGCAGGAGAGTGAATTTGTGTGTGGGGGGTGGAGGGTGAGAAAACCTGGATTTGTGCTGGAAATGGCCTAACCTGAAGATTACTTTAGATAAGCTATTACCAGCAGGACAGTGGGGTGGGAGGAGGTATTGTTTCATATTCTCTGTGTATATATAAAGTCTGCTGCAGTTTCCACGGTATGCATCTGATGAAGTGAGCTGTAGCTCACGAAAGCTCATGCTCAAATAAATTGGTTAGTCTCTAAGGTGCCACAAGTACTCCTTTTCTTTTTGCGAATACAGACTAACACGGCTGTTACTCTGAAACCAGTTTTAATATGATGGAAGCAGCTTAATCTTAGCACATTTTTTTCATACTGATGCATTTCCCACCTCATACTCAACCCCTTTTCCATCTGAGAAGGAGGGATGAGATTTCTTTCTGTGCAAATGTGGGTTGCTTCAACATTTGCCCAGTTTAAAAAAATACAAATATTCTTAGACTTGTGTATTATCTGTCCTCCCCTCTCCCCTTCATTCACTGTAATGTTTCAAAAACAAAATAAACCTACTAACATTCCCATTTCCCAGTATCTGAAGCAAAAGAACCTTGAAGTTTGCTGCTCTTCCTTCTTCCTTGTTCACATTTTCAGATGGCAGCAGCACTGCGCAAATCAAGGTGGCTCTTGCATGCCTGTTTGCAGAAACTCTAGCCGTGACATAGAGGCAAATATGTTCTGAAAATGTAGGATCCCAAAGAACCCAAACATGGAGCAAATTTTAAGATCTTTCACAACACTATTAGCACCAAGTTTGGTTATTTAGATTGTAATCTCTGTGGGGCAGGCACTATTTCTGGTTATATGTCTGTGTAGCGTCTAACACAAAGGACCTTGAGATGCTACTGTAATGCAACACATGTAAATGTATCTTCACCAAATGTGTGTCACGATTAAAAAGTGCTTTTGCTGCCAATGGCAAAGTTGCCATGCTTGTAAATCCTCAAGCTCAGATGCCTGCAATACCTAGGCACAAAGGGAGAGCTCCGTTGCCTTGGCTTTAACTTTTCTTATGACTAAGGTTAAGATTTTGTCAGTTATTTTTAGAAAAAGTCACAGACAGGTTGCAGGCAATATACAAAAATTCATGGAAGCCTGTGACCTGTCAGTGACTTTTACTTAAAATAATGGTTGGGTTGGCCAGCAGATGATTGAAGCCCAGGGATTGGGGTAGGAACAGAACCCAGTCCCTGCTGCTGGCTAAGGGGTTTCCAGCACCCGCTGCTGCAGCAGGCAGCTCCACGGGCCTCCAATGCAGCCTCAGCGGCTGGAGCTCTGGGGTCCCCCCGTCCCAGCAGTGCCCGGAGGCTCTGGAGCCTCCTCTCGGGGTGGCTGGGGCTGAAGTGGAAAATGTCATGGAGGTCTCTGAAGATCACGGAATTCGTGACATCATCTTATCCTTACTTATGACTTACATTGATCTGTATCACAAATTTGGTATTTCCTAAACATTACTTTTTGTGTGTTTCATTCCTCTCTTACGAGGGTTTTTAAGAGCTGAAAATCCCTTATAGAAGTGTATGAGAGTTCAGATGATAGGCCATAACAGTCTGGATCCCTTAGGTCTTTTAGTAAGTATTTATGGAGACTCTAAGGGCTTGTCTACACAGGGACACTCAGAAAAATTATTCCGGGTTACCTAAAGGTATTAAAGTAGATTAGTTAAACCACATTGAACCCCTTTGTGAACTCTGTTAATTAAAGTTAAAATGACCTTAATTTAATTTAGTTTAATTCACTTTGGAAATGAGTTAATTCAAACCAAATTAAGGCCACTTAGGGGAAAAAAACTAGATGGAAAGGAGGAATGTGAGAGGCGATGCAATATGGAAAAGGCCAGCCAGGTTGTTTGGGGTTTTTTTTTTGGTTTTTGGTTTTTTTGTCCTCTATCTGCACTACAACAAGGAGTATAAAGCATTTAAGAAGTAGAAGTTCAAAATGAATAAAATGAAATCATTTTTACATCAGCATAAAATTAGCCTCTGAAACTCTACTGCAGGACAATATGGAGGCAAATACTTTTGTGATTTAACCAATGCTTATAGAAATTAGTGTGTGCAGCAGTAATGAGGACCAACTACTGAGCGGATCACCAGCTGGAATCAGAAGAAATTTCCCCATGATAATATTGCAAATAAGATATATAATGCGGCTTATATCTTCTCTGAAGCCACTATATTTGGTCGTTGTCAGAGAGATGGACCATTGTTCTGTTCCAGTATTACAAGTCATTTGTCATAAAAATGCATATTAATATCCATTTTAATGCAGCAAGACTTGAACTATAAAGAGAGTTAGAATATTTTGAAAACTCTTACTAACTTAGCTAAGCTATTAATATTAGTTAAGTACATATTAGCTCTTTAAAATGCATATTTTATTAATAGTAACAACCCTTATTAGATGTAGATCAGGTGAGTGCTAAATTAGTCCCTACAAGCATGTGAGAGTGGAAAATGAAAATGACTCTGAAAGTACTGATATAATGTGATGTGGAACGATAGTTAAATTGTGTTACTTAAGGTGGTTTTTCACTATAGCAAAGTAAAAATGCATCATAAATAGTCTGCATCTGTATGGAAATCCAGAAAGTTAACTTAATATTCAACTCAGTATTTTCTGTTTCAAAAATAACTTCCAGATTAATGTTATAATAAATTATTCCATTGTTGCTAAACTCTCCCAGCTCAAGATGGATGATAAAAGGGCTGCTGGTGGCACCACAGTTCCTTTGTTTATAAAAAGAAAAGGAGGACTTGTGGCACCTTAGAGACTAACCAATTTATTTGAGCATGAGCTTTTGTGAGCTACAGCTCACTTCATCGGATGCATACCGTGGAAACTGCAGCAGACCTCCTTACCTTACCTTACCTTACCTTACCTTAGTCCTCCTTACCATCATGACATGAGTAAGAATAGTCTCTGCCCCTCTCATTTTATACCTCAGAAATGCATGCTAATCTGAATTTCAAGCTCTGCATCGACCCTCTCAGATGTATTTACCTAAAACTTGTGCACATATCCAGAGATTGCAAGTTAGACGTCTTTGAGGCTTGAACCTGCTATATTTAGTTCAGAACTAATGCTGAAAACCCACTGCTAATCGAAACACCAAGTCAGGGAGAACATAGTTTAACAACCAGTATCTAATGATTCTTCAGGGCTAGAAACAAAATAAATCTGTTATACTGCTGGAAATCAGAGAGGTACCATCTTTGCAGTGACATAAAGCATTTGCTTTTTAGCTCTTGCATGTTGAGAGTTACTGGACCTTACGTGCTCTTTCTACATGCCATCTTCTCCACTATATAGCTAGCATCTGGACTTAGCAGCTGCTGTCTTTAGAACTGCTAGAACCAGAAACAAATGCTTTGTACCATCTTAAAGCCCTTCCAGATAAAATAAAGCAATACTCTTTCACTCCATTGATTCTGGACCAGTTATGAGAAGGGCAATTTTTGCTTCCTGACGACAAAGTCAATCTTCAAACGTCTGCACCTGGCAAGTCACCAACATGCGTGGTTGAATTGAGCTTCCACACTTACACCAAGAAATGCAGGCACTGGTAAAGCAGAAGAAACGAAGTGTGACAGACTTGCCACTTTAGGCTTGGCATTCAGAGTGGGGTCCTGCACCCTGTAAATCAGGTATATGTGAAATGGCTTTTGGAGTGGTTATTGGCTGGTTCAAAAACCATGTATCATAGATAACCTGTAGTATCTGTCATTATTTTTACAGCCCCAAAAGTGGCCAAAGTGCTTTAGACTTAAAAATGTGTGTATATATTTTAAACGCAAACCTTTCTTCCCCCATGAGACACACCCTGCATTTCTGAGGGAAATCCTCCCAGATGCGCACTTTGAAGAAGTGCTGCTCACATGTTGCTGTGATTTTTTCAGAACTTGTTTGGGAAACCTAGCTTTTCATTTAAAAATACCAGTTTTGCCCTGATTCCTCTGTGCTTTAGTGGTTTCCAAAAGTGTGGCGATGATGATCCACTTGCCCTCACTGAGAACGCTGTTCGGTAATGAGAACGTCGGAGAGCTGAGCCAGCACTTTTGGAAACCTGCTAGAATGATGTATATGGATACTTTCTCGTTCTTGCTTGGGACATCCCAAAGAGGATGGCAGATTCATAAAAACACCAATATTTCACTTGCTGTGACATGTCCTTCATTATGAATGTTCAGTATATTGCACCAGCATTGTGTGTGCTCATCAGTTCACTGCAGTTGTTGAAACCACTTAGACTGGGGGTGAGTTGAGTGTTTGTGAAAATCTGTTAACTACACTCTTCTCTCTTTTGGTGCGCCAAGTAAATATTTGCTTCTAATAACTTTGAGGGAGGCGGGCAGGAGACACCTTTCTGTGTGATCTGTTGTTGTAAAATGTCTAACGTGCGTGGCACCACGTGACAGCTTTTAATAGGCTGAACTCACAAGTGGGTGCACACCTTTTCATAATCACTGGAAGTAGCAGGCTTTCCTGGATAAACTGCAGAGCAGTTAGTGCATCACACACTTTAACTGCAAGGGCTACATGTAAAAGTCATTGTGTGGTCTTGTTATTGAAGGGGTCACTGTTTCACAGATGGGTCTACAGCTTGGAAAAACTCAAGCCAAGCCACCATGTCTCACTAGCCTATGAGAACTAAACTGAGTGTTTCTTCATTTCTGCTCAAGTTGGTAAGCTTTAAGTGTCGTCTCTGCACATCAGTAGCCAGATGTGTTATTTTCAAAGGGCAAATACCAATAACCATCTTTTTCCAGGAGCAGTGACTGTTTCTTAAAGATTTGTTTAGAATGGTGTAAGTTAGAGATGTATGGAAACAGGAATGAAAAGGTTAGTGGGTGAAATTTTCCCAGGTCAGGTCCAGTAAACCTGACAGGGGCATCTTTAGGTATCATGAAAGCATTTGTACCCATTTTGACATCAGGTCTTCTGAGTTTAATACTTCAGTGTGTATAAGACTTTGTAACTGAGAGCATAGTCCACTAAGAATAGAGAGAAAAAAAACTACACTAATTGTCACACATTTGTCATAGCACAGCGGTTCTCAAACTGTGGGTCAGGACCCCAAAGTGGATCGCGACACCATTTTAGTGGGGTCACCAGGGCTGGCTTAGACTTGTTGGGGCCCAGGGCTGAAGCCCGAGCCCCACCACCTGGGGCTGAAAGGGTTACAGGCCTCCTGCCTGGGGCTGAAGCCCTTTGGCTTCTCCTCCCCACCCACTTCCCCCGCACGGGGTGATGGGGCTCGGACTTTGGCCCCCCGTTCTGGGCCATGAGGCTCAGCGGGTTCAGGCTTCAGTCCACCATCCTGGGGTCGTGAAGTAATTTTTGTTGTCAGAAAGGGGTCGTGGTACAATTAAGTTTGAGAATCCCTGTCATAGTGCATAGGAAGCTGTACACTTAACTAGAGAGACAAGGTGGGTGAGATAATCTTTTATGGAACCAACTTCTGTTGGTGAGAGAGGCAAGCTTTTCAGTTTACACAGGACTCTTCTTCAGGTGACCTGAAAGCTTCATTGAAAGCTTGTCTCTCTCACCAACAGAAGTTGGTCCAATAAAAGACATTACCTCACCCACCTTGCTTCTCTAATATCCTGGGCTGTATTCATGGCCAAAACAACACTGCATAAACTTCTTAAATAGATTGTTCATGAAAGTTGTAGAAATGTTTTCAGTTATTTTGACTTATACACTAGTTTCAAAGCAGACAGACTAGTCAATGATCCTGTTTTTCACTCAGGTTCTCCGTGGAGGAGCCAGTCAGCGTCCTTTGACTCCAAATCAGAACCAGCAGGGACAGCAGACTGATCCACTCGTGGCAGCTGCAGCAGTAAACTCTGCTCTTGCTTTTGGACAAGGTCTGGCAGCAGGGATGCCAGGTATGGACTCTGTCAGTGCCCATTAAACAAAGGAGCACACTAGATAAACTACTACTAATATTCTTTGAACCAGCCATGCTTTCTGATGGTTTAAATCCTGTTGTCAAAGGTGAAAAGAAATGTTATCTCCTGTCCTGCTTCACTTCGGATACAGGTTAAATACTCTTACTCTTACGATAAAGTCAGAAGAGAATACGTTCGGTAGCTTGGCTGTTTGAAGGAATTAATGACTTCTGTTGAAATTTCAAGTTTTGGGTATCTATTGTATCTTTATGGATCTTTGCATTGGGTGAAATCCTGGCCACAATAAAGTGAGTAGCAAAACCCCCATCGACTGTAATGGAGCTAGGATTTCACCCTCATATAATACGCCCACGATTTTATGTAGACGCTAGTGGTTTTAAATATAATAATTACAATAAATTAAGTTGTCTAATGTAGTTTGTCACAACTGTTTCTGTTTGTACCATGGAAGCCAATGAGGAAGATGGTCACGATCAGCTGAGAATTTAGTCTTCCACTGTATTGGGTCTTTTGTGGAGCCTGGGTAGGCTGACATCTTTCTTCCTCAGCAACCTACATCATCACTTCCCAATAGTTGTTCCTGTGGGGGCACATGCAGGCAGCCTCGCTGTCCAGAACACCAAGGTCTGCAGAAGATGAGCTCCCATAACATTAGCTGTGACCCACAAGACTGTTACAAACTCTCTTGTCCTATAAACTGCAGTATTGTAAAGTATACAGGCCATTATTGACATGCTAAAGGGATATAAGTATGTCTGGTTGGTCAGAGTTAGGTTAAGTGAATATTCTATAACTTGTCAGCCTGAAGTCTCTTGCTTGGGAATTCCATATGGGTATAGGCCTTCATATGACTTTGAGTGTAACTGTAGAAGGCTTTATTTTGATTATAGAGTGAAAGGTAACATGCATGTTGCAAGGTGTGTTTGATTTATAGGTAGCCTCAAATTGGGCATTATTAATACTACTTGGGCCAAATTTTCAAAAGGGCTCAGCCTCCATTGAGAAATGTTAAGCACTTCTGAAAATCTAGTCACTTGGGTGAGGCATCTAAATGGGAGTTGCCCTTTCTTGACAATCTGGCCCTTGACTTTGGGAGGGCAGTGATTGACAATGTGTATCAGCAGCCCCTCTTCGTGATCAGATGTTGGGATATTCTGCGTCAGCCAAGCTTTATAATGGAGTGTTCGTGTGTGTGCACAATGGTGTAGTAAAGCGGTATAGCTGCCCCCACCCTCACCAGTGTGGACACCGGTGTAGTGGTATAAAAGGCACCTTACACATGTATAGCTTATTCCTGTAAGGGAAGGGAAATAAGTTGTGCTGGTAGGACTACTTTAGTGTGAACTCAGCACGTTTGAGTTTGCACATGCAGCATCCACATGGAGGAGTTACAGCTCAGCACTTCAGTGCACACAGCTATTTACGCCCCCTTAGTCTGAACTGTGGAACAGTGTACACATGCAGAAGCAGAATTTATGCAATTTTTCACCTATTTACATTTGAAAATGTCCTGTAGCTGTAATCAGAGCTTCTCTTGAAATAATCTGAAATGTCAGTAGCTCCTGGTGGTAGATGGCTTAGTTGCATACGTTAATTTGTCTCTGTATTCTTAGGTTATCCTATGCTGGCTCCTGCAGCATACTATGACCAAACGGGTGCCCTGGTGGTGAATGCAGGGGCTAGGAATGGCTTGGGGGCCCCTGTGCGTTTGGTAGCCCCTGCTCCTGTCATCATCAGTTCCTCAGCAGCGCAAGCAGGTAAGTTCCAGATAGCTAGAAACATGTGTGAAAATCTGTCCCATCCATGTGGAAGATGGGGACAATTCTGTGAATGATGATTGTGCACTCTGCTGTAGATGTTCTGGCAATGATGACACACTTGCCCTCACTGAGATCCATTACAGGGATTGCTGCTGAGAACTTTCTCTGTACTCTGTGGGCTGAGCCTCAAAATACATAACTGAAGAGTGAGCATAGAATAGCCTTTGGCACCACTTTGCAAAATTCTGATATTATCAACAGTACCTGGTGGCACCTACTAAAATGAAGATTTTGAAACAGTTTCCATTATAATAATTTACCATGCTCAGTCACCTTTTTTAACTGAAATTTCCCAGGGTTATTTTTTGGATTACTGTGTTTGGGGGTTTTTTTTATTAGGATATTTTGGGAGGTGTTATGGGGAGGTTTGAGCCAGATCTCTTCGTACAGCTTTAAATGATCGAAGAGTGGAAGGAAACGTTCCCTAATCATAAAATAACTCATTTCTAAAGGAAACTCTCAGCATTAATGTTGTGTTAACAACGTTGGCTAATGTTACTTAATACCTTAGATTATTAAAAATCAAAATCATTTTGATTGTCAGATCCTTAGTACTACATGTTTGGGGTTTCACGCATGTCAGGGGAATATTATTTGTTTTTATTGGATGTTTTTAATTAGGTGGACATATTCCTATTGGCCTTCAGTTTTTACAGAATTTAAATTTAATTCAAGCTACAGTTGTCCCTTTAAAATTTAGCTTGGAAGCAGATTGTGTTTGCTTTTGCTACCTTTTGCTTAATCCTCCACAAATGGTGATTATCTTGAAAAAGAGACACACCCAAATACAGTGACCAGGTGTCACAGAGCTATGAGGGGATACTGTTGCAGGCCAGCAAATGAGCAAGACACTGACAAACTATCTGGAAAAAAGAAACATTCAGTGTTCGTAGCACAACTGAAGTGATTTCAAACCATAGCTGTGTAACGAGACAGAAGATCAACACAAGGCCTGTGCAGCACTGCGTGCTGCTTAAGTGGAAAATGTGTATGTTTTGTGACAACTCCCTGCATAGGAGTGAGTATCACCCAGAGGGAAGAGTAGTAAATAAAATCAGTAGTAAATAAATGATACCTGCTAGTTCTAAGCCCCAACATGGATTGTTTTAGACTATATTGTTTAATTGCTTTTCTACAGCGGTTGCAGCAGCTGCAGCTTCAGCCAATGGTGCAGCTGGTGGTCTGGCAGGAACAACAAATGGACCATTTCGCCCTCTAGGAACTCAGCAGCCTCAGCCCCAACCCCAGCAGCAGCCCACCAACAACCTGGCATCCAGCTCATTTTATGGCAACAACTCTCTGAGCAGCAATTCCCAGAGCAGCTCACTCTTTTCTCAGGGCTCCGCCCAGGCTGCCAACACTTCCCTTGGCTTTGGAAGCAGCAGCTCTCTCGGTGCCACGCTGGGATCTGCCCTGGGAGGTTTTGGAACTGCAGGTAGGCATGTTACCTGGTCTGCTGGAGATGGAACAGCTCGGAACAAGCTGAATGTGCTTGTTGAGTATCAATTAGAGAAGGCCCAGGCTGATACAACCCTTCTTTTTTAGGGCTTATGCCAACTAACTGCCATGGGCTAGATAGACATTTCCCTTATTAGACAGGTTCTAATTGTGTCTTTACAGGGTTCTTTTACCTTCCTCCAAAGCATCTGGTATTGTTCACTCTGAGAAAGGAGTTTGAGCTAGATGGAGGCTTGATCTGATCCAATCTGGCAATTCCTGTGTTAATACTGTAATGCTCTTTCGGGGAAGTTCTTCATCATCCTGTTGCCCATGAGGCTGACCTCTCCCGTGGCTGAACAATGTTTCCATCCACAGCCCATCCATGCCTGATGGTCCGAATAGACTCAGTCAAGGGTGACACAAACCCTCATCACTTGAGGCTGAACAAGCTACATTGTTGGGCCCCTACTAATTCCAAGAGCTGTCAGTGTTTTTCAGTAAAATCCTTTTTCATGGGTAGTGTATTAGAGATATTAGATCAACAAACTCTATTAAACAAACTTGGCATTGGGCCAGGCAGCCTCTTTGCATTGATGGAAACAGTTCTAGGGACTGATTATGCCAGGAGGTGCATATACACAATTCCCATTAACTTATGAAAAGAGGAGTCCTGTGCCAAGCAGTTAAAGTGAACACAGGTGCATTTTTCTGTTTATTACATACTTCTCAACACTCCCATCACCCTGAATGGTTTGTAAATTTCATTTAGTTTTATTCTCTCCCATTTCAGTTGCAAACTCTAACACTGGCAGTGGCTCCCGCCGAGACTCCCTTACAGGGAGCAGTGACCTGTACAAGAGGACATCCAGCAGTTTGACGCCTATTGGACACAGTTTTTATAACGGCCTTGGATTTTCCTCCTCTCCTGGGCCTGTTGGTATGCCTCTTCCTAGTCAAGGACCTGGCCATTCGCAGACTCCACCACCTTCCTTATCTTCACATGGATCCTCTTCAAGCTTAAACCTGGGTAAGGAATATTATCCCAACATGGAAATAATTACTGGTGAACTCTTTCTCCATGCTGAGAATTAAACTACTGTTTAATTATTTAGGTAAGATAAGCACACTCTGGGAATCATCCACACCTGGTATTTTTATGGCAGACCTGCTACTTTCACACACCAGACAGAACTCTGAAGGGGCAGTTGAAAGAGCTGGGTTCTAGTCCTGGCTTTTCCAGTGATTCACTCTCATTTTATGCAAGTTTCGGTGTCCCAGTTTCCTGTCTCTAAACTGTGGGTAATACTCAACTCCCTTCCTAAAGCATTTTGAGTGCATGGAAGAAAAGCACAATAAAAGTGTCCAGCATTATTTATTTAAAAAAAAAAAAAAAAGAGCAGGTAGGCTTGACCCATAACCTTTTTAGATGTTTTAAGCTATCCTTTAACCTGTAGGTTAAAGATTTTTGAATAAGGAATTAGTAGGTTAAGGCAATCTCATAGTTTATACCAAACATAGCAATTTCCAGAGCAGCATTAGTTTTATGCTGTGTAAGGTGTAGCTGTTCAGTTGATGAAAATTTCACATTGATGTGGCCTATCAAAAGAAAATTCATAGTTGGACGTTGAGTTTAGTATATTGCTATACGAAGACATCCCTGGCCAACCAGGACTTAAATAATTTGTAAGAAATGTCATTAAAAACAACTAGCCTTTTTAAATTGTTCTTAGAAAAGATTGAAATGAAATGAGTTGTAGACATTGAATGTACAAAAATATACAGAAAATTGTTGGACTAAAATTCATAATAATATACTAAACTAATGCATGTGTTCATATGTGAATGATGGGCTTGTAAGCACTGCCTTCCCACATGAGAGAATTCACTCCTCTAGAGTGATTCAGGGGGACTGGTAACTAACTGGTTTTTCATTATAATGTGTTGTACAAAATAGGAAATTATTCAATATTCAGGTTATTACCTTGTTTTTGACTCTTCATATGAACACACATCCAGATTGGCAAATCTCCTAAATATTTAGAACAGATCTCCCATTACAGGCACCTTTCAACACCAGGGTGTTGAAATTAAGTGATCACCTTCCACGAGTCTATCATGCATATCTCCTACTTGTAATTTAGTTTGTGTGTATCAGCGTGTAGCACATTCCTGGTCTACATGAGCATTGTATTCAGTATTTAATGGCATATCAGTGTAGAATATGAGACTTTGAGTGCAGTGGGGTTATGATACAGTAGCCCTGAAGGTGAGTTTCGATGTGAGAGAGAGGAGTTGGTATAACCTGGAGCTTTCCAGGGGTTGAATATATTTGGAAAGTTTGTAGATTTTATTTTGTATAGTTGGGTGCTCATCAGACTGAAGCTAAATGTCCCACAGTAAAATCAGTACAAAACATTAAAATAGGAGCTAAAGATCGACTGTCTAGAAACAGAGTCTGACGCAAGAGCAGATTTAAGAGCAGTTCCCTTGCAGATAATTGCTCTCCCTGCCTATGGCTGTTCTCAGTAACATTTGTTTGTTAGCCATTTAGATTTTTTTAATTTGGTTTGATTTTTTTTTTTAATGCAAACTCAATTTGGGTGTTAATTAAGTGAGCTTCTTCCACAAGTCTATCATGCAATGAGTGCAGAATGGGGCTTTGGGATTTCACGCTATAGTGAAAGCTCTCGTCATGTTTGTGAATGCCCAGTTCACTTTGAGTTTGGGGATGTTTTAATCATCATCTGATAACACTAGATTCATCATCTTGACTTAGTGCAGAGTCTGGTCTCATCCCCTTTAGAGCTTAATATTGGAACTAGTTTCTGATGGGGAGAGGAAGGAACTCTCACTCAGTGAAGATTTAAAAGACAGCTGGGCCAGTTATAAGGGATTATTAAACCACCCGTTCCTAATCAGTTTGCAAAAGAGGGATCGAAGAAACCTGGTGTAGAATAAAGTTCTACCAATGTATCAACTTGAAGAAAAGTCAAGTTCTTGCAAGCAACTTTGTTTCAGGACCACAATGAGATGGTGGTAGATAAGGTTGAGGTTTGATTTTATTTAGAATCAGCAGTCCTATTGGTTAAATGGTGTACAAGTTGTTCCAGGTTTGTCCTGGTCTATTTAGCCCTGGTCTTCAGTACAGAGTTGGGTCGAATTAAGGTAGGTCGACCTAATTATGTCAGTGTCTACACTATAGCCTGACTCCTGCTGATGTAAGTGTCCTACTACACCAACCTAGTAACTCCACCTCCTCAAGAGGTATGGAGCCATGAAATTGACAAGAAAGCCACTCACAGTTTGGGCTGTCACCCTGGGGCAGGTGGAGGGCTCCAGTGAGAGCCCAGCTGCTCACTGCTGGCCAGGGTCCCAGCTCCTGGCCAGTAGCCCAGGTGCACTGAAGCTCCCAGCTCCCTACTGGGAGCCCAGCTGCTGCCTGGGCTCCTGGCATGGAGCTCCCAGCTCGGAGCCCAGACAGCTGCTGTGTTCCCAGCAGGGAGCCAAGAGCCCCAGGGGCTGCCGAGTTCCCAGTGGGGAGCTACACAGAGCTAAGAGCCTTGGCTCTCAGCCCCCCACACTGCCTCTCTTAAGTCAGCGGAAGCGCTCGTGGTGAGGACATGCACCACCAAAAGAAGGAAGTTAAATAATTGCTGCGGTGGCTGTACGTGGACCTAACATGGGTCGACTTAAGTTTGTAGTGTAGACATGCCCTTAGCCGTGTCATGGCTATGGTCTTTTAACTGGGAAGTGATGTATTCTCTATTACTGAGTGCTGTACAAACCAGGAAGATTCATCCCAGTTCTTTCAGTTGTCTGATTATATCATAGCTGTGAAATATGGCTTATATTTAACCAAGCTGGTTCTTTCTGGCATTGTAATCTTGAGAGTTATTTGGGCAGTACCAAGTACCGCGAACTGCAGATAAGCAGTTCTTGAAATAGCCTACAAAGAGAGACTGCAAGAGGGAGACCCTGAGTGAGATGATTATATCACAACTCGAAAGTACAAAATTTGCATAGGCAAGATAAATATATTATTGTAACGCTACCCTCCATGGATTTTAGTTCAGTATACATACACAGTCTCTCTCCAGTAGTGTTTCTGCTGTTGCCTTAGGTTGCACAAAATATTTTTTTTTCTTCTAACTTCTCAAATTCCATTGCAGAACATATTGATTCTTGCAGATATGTAGGAGAGACAGGGGTCAAATTTTGAAGTCTTAAATGTTGTGGCTCTTGGTGGAAACTTTGCTATTTAAATTCTTGTAGCACATAATGAGAGGCTATAACGTAGACATGCAATGCATGGGTGATCTCTCCTTTGCAGGGTTGGGGAAAAGAGGTGCTTAGAAAGTTGTTGAATCCTTAGGGTTTTTCTTCATTGAGAGTTATTCCTGATAAACTACCCAGATTAAATCCCTGTTTGGATGCTTTTATTCCAGAGTAAGGGTATCTACACAGAGAGTTAGTCAGGAGTGGATATTTTGCTTGAAGTTCACGCCCTACCTTAATCTGAGTTAATGGGTTTAGTGCCCTGTGTTCTGCTGCAGTTAGTGGCATGCTTCAGGGCTCTGCAGTAGATCGTACAGAAAGATCACCAATGAGAAGTGTTAATCAGCTGGTATGGCGTTACTGCTGGGTAATCCTGCCCTTCCTTGCAGTTTGCAAGGCATTTTGGTTTGAAAACTCCTTTTCTTTTTAAACAGGATGTAGGTGCCCTCTAGTGGACAACCACTGTATATCACCCACTAGCCCAAGTTCAGTGTCTCCCTTTGTGAGAGTCATAGCTGGCTGTTTCTCAGAGAGTTTTCTTTTCATCGCCCTTCTGCTGGGAATAGCTTTCATTCCAGCAGTTCCCCCATTCCGAGCAGCCTGGAGACCCTGCAGGTGACGCAATCCCCAAGTGCTGCTTCCAGGAACAGTTAGAGCAGCATGGCTGCAACTGTCACTTTGCTGCTCCAGAGGCCTGTGCCCTCCCTTGCACAGCTCTGGAGCACCTTGAATTCACCACCTCAGTACCTCTCTGGCTGGCTCTTGAATAAAACAGTGCCATCAGATTAACACCTGAGTCCCCTCACCATGCACTGAGGAGAAACCCAGCAAAAAGTTTCCTGCCTGAAGTGGGAAGTGACTTGACTGGTTCAGCAAAGTCAGTGTTGGGATAGCTGCTTCTGTCTCAGATCTCCCCACTACCCAAAACCAGGATACAGAAGCTGTTGTCTTGCACTCCCTGTCTGTTGATTCCCTCTTACCCAAGCCAGGCATTCTGAATGAGCCATCTCTTCTCACTCCAACCCCAAATTGAGCAAGCCTCAGCCAGGCCCTCTGCCTTGCTCAAGGAGATAAAACCATCCTAAACCTGTCATTTATACGACAAGCCTGGACTCAATGCAGGCTCCGGCCCATGCTACACCAGGGGTCAGACTAGAGAATTATAATGGGCCCCTCTGGCCCTAAAAGTCTATCCAACTTAGGGATATGGTTAGGGACTATTTAGAAAAGCTGGACGTGCACAAGTCAGTGGGGCCGAATGCGTTGCATCCGAGGGTGCTAAAGGAGTTGGCAGATGTGGTTGCAGAGCCATTGGCCATTATCTTTGAAAACTCATTGCGATCAGGGGAGGTCCCGGACGACTGGAAAAAGGCTAAGGTAGTGGCCATCTTTTAAAAAAAAAAAAAAAGGAAGGAGGATGATCCTGGGAACTACAGGCCAGTCAGCCTCACCTCAGTCCCTGGAAAAATCATGGAGCAGGTCCTCAAGGAATCAATTCTGAAACACTTAGAGGAGAGGAAAGTGATCTGGAACAGTCAGCATGGATTCACCAAGGGCAAGTCATGCCTGACTAATCTAATTGCCTTCTATGACGAGATAACTGGCTCTGTGGATGATATGGGGAAAGCAGTGGACGTGTTGTTCCTTGACTTTAGCAAAGCTTTTGACACTGTCTCCCACAGTATTCTTGCCAGCAAGTTAAAGAAGTATGGGCTGGATGAATGGACTATAAGGTGGATAGAAAGTTGGCTAGATTGTCAGGCTCAACAGGTAGCGGTCAAAGGCTCCATGTCTAGTTGGCAGCCGGTATCAAGTGGAGTGCCCCAAGGGTCGGTCCTGGGGCCGGTTTCGTTCAATATCTTCTTCATAAATGATCTGGAGGATGGTGAGGATTGCACCCTCAGCAAGTTTGCAGATGACACTAAACTAGGAGGAGTGGTAGATACGCTGGAGGGTAGGGATAGGATAGAGAGGGCCCTAGACAAATTGGAGGATTGGTCCAAAAGAAATCTGATGAGGTTCAACAAGGACAAGTGCAGAGTCCTGCACTTAGGACGGAAGAATCCCATGCACCGCTACAGACTAGGGACCGAATGGCTCGGTAGCAGTTCTTCAGAAAAGGACCTAGGGGTTACAGTGGACGAGAAGCTGGATATGAGTCAACGATGTGCCCTTGTTGCCAAGAAGGCCAATGGCATTTTGGGCTTTATAAGTAGGGGCATTGCCAGCAGATCGAGATACGTGATCATTCCCCTCTATTCAACATCGGTGAGGCCTCATCTGGAGTACTGTGTCCAGTTTTGGGCCCCACACTACAAGAAGGATTTGGAAAAATTGGAAAAAGTCCGGCGGAGGGCAACAAAAATGATTAGGGGACTGGAACACATGACTTATGAGGAGAGGCTGAGAGAACTGGGATTGTTTAGTCTGCGGAAGAGAAGAATGAGAGGGGATTTGATAGCTGCTTTCAACTACCTGAAAGGGGGTTTGAAAGAGGATGTATCTAGACTGTTCTCAGTGGTAGCTGATGACAGAACAAGGAGTAATGGTCTCAAGTTGCAGTGGGGGAGATTTAGGTTGGATATTAGGAAAAAACTTTTTCACTAAGAGGGTGGTGAAACACTGGAATGCATTACCTAGGGAGGTGGTGGAATCTCCTTCCTTAGATATTTTTAAGGTCAGGCTTGACAAAGCCCTGGCTGGGATGATTTAGTTGGGGATTGATCCTGCTTTGAGCAGGGGGTTGGACTAGAGGACCTCCTGAGGTCCCTTCCAACCCTGAGATTCTAGGATTCTAAGTAGCTATCAGACCTTCCCATCATATGTATTCATCAGATGCCACTTCAGATGAAAAATGACCTTCATAGGAACTGGTTTGGGAGGGAGTACTATTAAAGCATAAATTTCCTAGATTTACCAGTAGTCAAGAAAGCCATTGGCTCACTTTCTCCCAAAATTCCTGCTCAGCTAACCACTGTGCACATAGAAAATGAGAGCCACACCACTGGCAGAGAGATCTTCTCTCTCCTGGGGTGTGCAGGATGGGGAATTTTCATATATGCCCCTTGTATCCAGAAGAAGCTGAACAATCAAGGAGATTCTTCCCAGGGGAGTGGGAACTCAGTGAGACCATTTTCAGTTACTTGACTCCCATGGGATGTCCCTCTCAGGGAACCTCTTCACTAAGTACAATGGGAAAGTGCAGTTAATTTTGTTCCCAGCACTGGCAGCTGCAAGCTTGGCTAAAGGAGGCATGCTCTTCAGGTGGGCAGCCCTACAGATGTATGCATCACTCAACCTCTTTCTCTTCCACCTCCTTGTCAGAGATGCCTTACTGGATTTTCGGGCACTGTGCTCCTCTCTGCCCCCATACTGGCCTTGCAGACTGGGTTCCACTCGGATAAGAATGTCTTTCTCTGAACCACATAGTAAAATCTTTCAGTGGTAGCCGTGTTAGTCTGTATCAGCAAAAAAACTCCTAGGATTTCTTGTGGCACCTTAGAGACTAACAAATTTATTTGGGCATAAGATTTTGTGGGCTAGAACCCACTTCATCAGATGTATGAAGTAAAAGATACAGGAGCAGGTATAAATACATGAAATGATGTGGGTTGCTTTACCAAGTGTTAGGTCAGTCTAACAAGATAAATCAATTAACAGCAGGATACCAAGGGAGGAGAAATAACTTTTGAAGTGGTAAGAGAGTGGCCCATTACAGACAACCAATTTATTTGAGCATGAGCTTTCGTGAGCTACAGCTCACTTCATCGGATGCATACCGTGGAAACTGCAGCAGACTTTATATATACACAGAGAATATGAAACAATTCCTCCTCCCACCCCACTGTCCTGCTGGTAATAGCTTATCTAATAGAGACTAACCAATTTATTTGAGCATGAGCTTTCGTGAGCTACAGCTCACTTCATCGGATGCATACCGTGGAAACTGCAGCAGACTTTATATATACACAGAGAATATGAAACAATACCTCCTCCCACCCCACTGTCCTGCTGGTAATAGCTTATCTAAGTGAAACAATACCTCCTCCCACCCCACTGTCCTGCTGGTAATAGCTTATCTAAATATAAAGATAAGCTAAAGATAAGCTGCTATTACCAGTAGGACAGTGGGGTGGGAGGAGGTATTGTTTCATATTCTCTGTGTATATATAAAGTCTGCTGCAGTTTCCACGGTATGCATCCGATGAAGTGAGCTGTAGCTCACGAAAGCTCATGCTCAAATAAATTGGTTAGTCTCTAAGGTGCCACAAGTACTCCTTTTCCCATTACAGACAGTTGACAAGAAGGTGTGAGTAACAGTAGGGAGAAATTAGTATTGGGGAAATTAAGTTTAGGTTTTGTAATGTCCCAACCACTCCAGTCTTTATTCAGGCCTAATCTGATGGTATCTAGTTTGCAAATTAATTCTAGTTCTGCAGCTTCACGTTGGAGTCTGTTTTTTAAGTTTTTTTGTTGAAGAATTACCACTTTGAGGTCTGTTATTGAGTGACCAGAGAGATTGAAGTGTTCTCCGACTGGTTTTTGAATGTTATGATTCCTGATGTCAGATTTGTGTCCATTTATTCTTTTGCGTAGAGACTGTCCGGTTTGGCCAATGTACATGGCAGAGGGGCAGCGTTGGCATATATCACATTTGTAGATGTGCAGGTGAACGAGCCCCGGATGGTGTGGCTGATGTCATTAGTTCCTATGATGGTGTCCCTTGAATAGATATGTGGACAGAGTTGGCACCAGGGTTTGTAGCAAGGTTTGGTCCCTGGGCTGGTGTTTTTGTTGAGTAGTGTGTAGTTTCTGGTGAGTATTTCCTTCAGGTTGGGGGGCTGTCTGTAAGCAAGGACTGGCCTGTCTCCCAAGGTCTGTGAGAGTGAAGGGTCGTCCTTCAGGATAGGTTGTAGATCTTGATGATGCGCTGGAAAGGTTTTAGTTGGGGGCTGGAGGTAATAGCTAGTGGCTTTCTGTTACTTTCTTTGTGGGTCCTGTCTTGTAGTAGGTGATTTCTGGGTACCCTTCTTGCTCTGTCATTCTGTTTCTTCACTTTACCAGGTGGGTATTGCAGTTTTAAGAACACTTGATAGAGATTCTGTAGGTGTTTGTCTGAGGGATCGGAGCAAATGTGGTTGTATCTTAGAGCTTGGCTGTAGACAATGGATCGTGTGATGTGGTTTAGATGAAAGCTGGAGGCATGTAGGTAAGTATAGCAGTCAGTAGGTTTCCGGTATAGGGTGGTGGTGATGTGACCATCGCTTATTAGCACTGTAGTGTCTATACAGACTAACATGGCTGTTACTCTGAAACCTGTCTAGGAAGTGGATCTCTTGTGTGGACTGGTCCAGGCTGAGGTTGATGGTAGGGTGGAAATCATTGAAATCTTGGTGGAATTCCTCAAGGGCCTCCTTCCCATGGGTCCAGATGATGAAGATGTCGTCAATGTAGCGCAAGTAGAGTAGGGGCATAAGGGGACGAGAGTTGAGGAAGTGTTGTTCTAAGTCAGCCATAAAAATGTTGGCATATTGAGGGGCCATGCGGGTACCCATAGCAGTGCCACTGACTTGAATGTATAAATTGTCCCCAAATCTGAAATAGTTGTGGGTGAGATCAAAGTCACAAAGTTCAGCCACCAGGTTTGCCGTGATGCTATCGGGGATGCTATTTCTGACGGCTTGTAGTCCATCTTTGTGTGGGATGTTGGTGTAGAGGGCATCTACATCCATAGTGGCCAGGATGGTGTTACAGGAAAATCACCGATGGATTGAAGTTTCCTCAGGAAGTCAGTGGTGTCTCAAAGATAGCTGGGAGTGCTGGTAGCATAGGGCCTGAGGAGAGGGTCCACATAGTCAGGCAATCCTGCTGTCAGAGAGCCAATGCCTGAGATGATGGGGTGTCCAGGATTTCCAGGTTTATGGATCTTGGATAGCAGGTAGAATACCCCAGGTCGGGGCTCTAGGGGTGTGTCTGTGCAGATTTGTTCCTGTGCTTCTTTAGGGAGTTTCTTGAGCAGATGGTGTAGTTTCAGCTGTCTGTAATGGGCCACTCCCTCACCACTTCAAAAGTTATTGGTACCCTGCTGTTAATTGATTTATCTCGTTAGACTGACCTAACACTTGGTAAAGTAACCCACATCCTTTCATATATTTATACCTGCTCCTGTATCTTTTACTCCATGCATCCGGTGAAGTGGGCTCTAGCCCACGAACGCTTCTGCCCAACTACATTCGTTCCTCTCCAAGGTGCCACAAGGACTCCTTTTTTTTTTTTTTCTTTAATAGTAAAATCTTGTTCCTCAAGATGAGTTGCAACAGCTGTCCACTAGAGGGAGCCTGGGTCCTGTATATCAGTGTTTCTCAACGACTGGTTCGTGAGCTCTCCCTGACTCAGTTTAGGAAGCTGGTCCCTAGTATCAAAAGGGTTGAGAAACACTGCTGTATGTAAAGGGGAAAAGTCTTCAGCGAAGCTGAGTGGGTGGCAGGACCGGGCGAGTTTGTAACAGTTGATGGAACTTTGTGAGAAATTACAGTTATGGATAAAGAAACGGTGTTTGGGTTTTTTAAGTGACTTTCCATCCACCTGTGCATCCCCTAAATGTAGTATGAATCCTAAACTCTTCCCCACTTCTCCTAACAGGAAGATGATCATTTGGGGCTATTTTTGAAAGCTTTTCAATAATTATATTTGCTCACCGAGGTTTCCCAGCGAAACATATATTGAAGGGACAGTAGGACTCCCTTTAACCAATAAGAGGTATAATTGCTAACTGAAAGACTGTAGTGGAAAATAAATAATTCTGTTTCTTTTATGCATTTGGCAGCTCATTGTGTTGAATTTCACTGTTTTCTTGTGTAGTCGGTTTATTTTGAGTGAGTCGTTTCGCGCGATGACAGAGGAAAGAAAAACATTGGAAAATTAGGAAAATATGATTGAAAAACCACACAAGTTGACAGGGAGACTTGGCGCAGATGTATCTGAAACACTTCTAATGCACCTGAGGATCCCTTTAAAGTTGTAAAAGTAGCTTTGGGAGCCTGTCTTGTCCTGGGGGAGACAGTCCAAGATGGGCCAGCCACACTGTTGCAACTTTAAAAGCTGCTAAATTCCTATTGCATTAGCAAGGACTGCCACTTGTGGAAATACAGATGTTACCCTTTCACACTTGTACATATTACTACACTACATACTTAAAAGGGACTTTAAAGTACAGGGTGGGCCCTGGATGGGCTAGGAGAGTCAGAAAGGGATGCGGACAGTCGCTGTATTGTGATAGGAAAGACTTGAAACTGACAGCATGCCAGATTTTTAGACTCCTTTAAACAGTCTCAGGAACTAAAGGCCTTATCAGTTTTAAGCCAAACTCCCCAGTGAAATCTTTAGGCAGTTCTGCTTAAATGCAATAGTGCCGAATTAAAGAACCATGCTTAAACACAGTCCTAGCTAAACTGTTTCCTGGGACAGTTTGTCCAGTCTGTCTTCAAGAACAGGTTGCCAGCAAAACCAGTTTAGCTGGACTAGGAATAGCATAGAAATAGTCTTACAAAGAGCTCCTGTCTCTGTTTGGAGCCCAGTCGTTCAGCTGCTCACCTTTAGCTTTTGAAACATCCTCATTTTTGTGACCCACAGGAGGGCTCACAAATGGTAGCGGCCGCTACATCTCCGCTGCCCCTGGAGCTGAAGCCAAGTACCGCAGTGCAAGCAGTGCCTCTAGCCTCTTCAGCCCCAGCAGCACACTGTTCCCCTCCTCTCGCCTGCGCTACGGGATGTCTGATGTCATGCCCTCTGGCCGAAGCAGGCTGCTCGAAGACTTCCGCAATAACCGGTACCCTAACCTGCAGCTCAGGGAGATTGCCGGGCACATCATGGAGTTTTCCCAGGATCAGCATGGATCCAGGTGGGATTAAAAACAATACACAATATGACACTTTTAGGACACTCCCTTCTTGTTCAGCTCAGTGTGCAGTGAACATCAGAAGTCCAGAAGCAAGGAGGCTCTACACAGGAGCGGAAACTGTGCAACCAAATTGCTTCACTCTCATGCTCCTTTTTGTAGATACTCTGCCACCAGTGTTTGTCCCCAAGTGCTGTGTGTGTAAATAGGAGCAGTCTCATTACCTAGTTAACCTGCTCGCTGTGCCAGCATCACTTCATGCTCCCAGTGTTCAAAGGGCTGTCCAAGCAGGAAGTAACCAATAACCCTGTGTCAGGATGTGCTTTGCTGTGCAACGGGGAGATTCTTGGGATATTTGTACTTGTGCCATCACCTAGAGTTTCAAATAGGCACAGTATGTAACTCGGTTTATTTTGAGCCAGAAAACATGGGGCTTTGGAATGGGTTTTTAGTAGAATGAATACAGTGAGGGAGCATGTGCCAGTAGCCCTTCGAATTATAACATCACACCAATCCTGTTCCTCAGGTTTATTCAGCTGAAACTGGAGCGTGCCACCCCTGCTGAGCGCCAGCTTGTGTTCAATGAAATCCTACAGGCAGCTTACCAGCTGATGGTCGATGTGTTTGGCAATTACGTCATACAGAAATTCTTTGAAGTGAGTTTTCATTCCCTTGTTTGCTAGTTCCTGTCCGACAGGAACTAATCCTGGGGCGCTGGAGGGTAGCTATGTAAAGACCCTGCCACCAAATAAGGGTAGGAGATTGTTCAGCACTGACAGGGTAGTCACTCCATCTCCAGATGCTGCTAAATTCTCCCTGCTGGGATGACTCAGGCCTGAGGCTCTTAAACGCTTCGGAAGAGTACTTGTTTTGCCTTTAGGATGCACCAGGTGTCAGATATCTCTTTAAAAATTCTCCCCTCGAAGGTGCCTAGATCCTCTACAACAGGGGTGGGCAAACTTTTTGGCCTGAGGGCCACATCCTGTTTGTATGGAAATTGTACGAAGGGCTGGTTAGGGGAGGCTTGCTTGGAGTGCATGGTCTTTCCAGGAACTTTTTCAGTGTCACTGTGTTAATCAGCTGGTATATGTGTCTGAATGTGGTGAGTTCAGTACCTTTGTCACTTGACTTCTGTTGAATGTATCGGGCATGTCTGACACACAGTCACCTCCTCGTTTTGTTGATACACACCCAGAGAGCATGCAGTTCTTTCAGGGACTCCACATGCTCTTCTGGGCTTTGAAATGCGAAACCAGAGACTTTAACATTATAACCTGCTTACTGCCCCCATTATAACCTGCTTACTGCTTACTCTCCCAGTCTATTCCTGGGCTTCACAAAGGTTTGGTGCATGTTAGAACAACAGTGTCTGTCCTCCTTTCTAGTTTGGCAGTCTTGATCAGAAGTTGGCCTTGGCAGAACGTATCCGTGGGCACGTTCTGTCCCTGGCTTTGCAGATGTACGGCTGCAGAGTTATTCAGAAGGCTCTTGAGTTTATCCCCCCAGACCAGCAGGTAATTGTAAGTTTCCATTTTAACTTTCTTCTTGATGTTGAATGTTTCTTGCTGTTTGGTACTTGAATTATTATACACTTGTTGCATTGTTTTTGTCTGTCAGTGGTTTTCCTTAGATTTGGTTTGTGGTATATATGTTATGTTTCATGTGCATGATAAGTGTGTGACATTCTGTGAATCCATTACGGACAAGGAGTGCCATCAGACTGTGCCATCTCACAGTTAAACAATTTCCAGTGTTTCCTGTAATCACATTGTAATGTGGCACGTGGGGACGTTGATAGTGAATTGGCAGACGTCTATTTAAATCCCTCCAAGTAAACAGTTCCCAAATTGTTGCTTTTTGTTCCCAAATTGTTCCCACTCAGTAGGACTTTGCTGCATTAATGTAGGAGGTCAAAATCCTGCCTTTCAACATCAACTATATACTTAATGCACTCTTGCGTACTTGGGAGGAATTCTTTATTCCTTCCAAGATATTAGCCAGAGAGACCAAGTATTAGACACACATGGGAAATCACCTAGATTCTGCTGCGAACAGACTGGCAAAGATCCCATTCCCTCATCCAGGATTTCATTAACAACGTAGATATTTAAAATGAGAAATGCAGTGCATGATCCAGCTTCCAAAGATTTTTGGGAATCACAATTTAAGGATCTCTCATTGGCTTATTAAAGCCCATTTCAGTTGTTAATTTAGAAGTATATTTACTTCGGGCTATTTCTTCAGCACAGCAATAGGGAGGGGTGTTTGTGCTGCAAGAAATCGTGGTGTGGGGGCCCAAGAGAAGTTCCTATCAGTCTAAGTCTTTGCTGAATTAATGTCCCAGTATGGTGTGGAGCAGTTCTCTGATCCTGAAAGTGGCATGGTGTGGATCAGTTGTAAAAGTGAAATCCTGACCGTTGGTTGTTTTTATAGATTCCACACCATGTTTTATAAGAGTGGAGCTGTTAGCTCCACTGTCGCCTAAACTCCTATTATAATTAGATTAATCTTACCTGAGTTCCACTTACTTTGTCCTGTACTATTGTATGGCATTGCTGTGCTCTGAATAATTATCACCATCTACTCCAGCAATGGCTGCATTTCATTGATGACTAAAGTATTTCTCATGTAGTTTCACTTCAAATTTTTTTAATGTAAGTTCTCTGCGTTCTGTATTATTCATATGAATGCTAACTGCAATGCATATGGATGTTTGAGACAGGATGCTTGTCGGTTGTTCCTTAACTAGACAACTGCTTCACCTAACTTTGTAATCATAAATGGCTTTTTATTAGTTATCTGTGTAGCACAGTAAGCTTAGTGCATAGCATCACCGCATCATCAACTGTTGGAAAACTTTCATTACGGTAGTGATGAGACACAACCAAGTTCTTCATGGAGGACTTTTAAACTTTAGATTTAGCGTGGATGTCCTTTGTTTTTTGTTTGTTTGGTTGGTTTTTTTGGGTGGGTTTTTTTTTTGGTGGGGGTTATTAATGAAGATTCTGCATGGATATTTGTAAGCTATGAACTCCGGGGGTGCTTTCTGTTTGTATCTGTCTTTCTTTCCAATAGAACGAGATGGTACGGGAGCTAGATGGCCATGTACTGAAGTGTGTGAAAGACCAGAATGGTAATCACGTGGTGCAGAAGTGTATTGAGTGTGTACAGCCTCAGTCCCTGCAGTTTATCATTGATGCATTTAAGGGGCAGGTAAGTTCTTGAGAAGATAGAAATAAAATGTTGAGCCCTCATTATTTGTGTTGTTTAGTATCACTTTGAACAGAAGCTTAGTTGCTATAACTCACTCAGACCCTTGGGTTTTCAGCTGTAACGGCTTGTTTCCTGCAAACACCTGGGAAGAATTTAGCAATAAAATATGGGTGGACACCTCTTCAGTCACAAGCATTGTCCTTTTGCCTGCCGAGATATCTCACGGAGCAGCCTTGCAAAAATCTATTTCACTGGAACAAGTAATATTTTTTTTTGGTGGGTGAACAATTAGTTTTTTTCCACCAGTCTTCATAGTAAGGATGATGAGTATGCTTTGCTTTGTGGCTGGACTAGTAAATTTTCATCGTGACATTTGTTTTGAAAAGCTTTCCCAAGGGTCCAGTTGTGGGCCAGAAAGTTTAATTTAATTTACCTCCAGAGATGTAGAGCCATTTCTGCCCCATTCCGTTCCTGGAACTCCTAGTATGCTTATGAATAGCCATTTAATTATGTAGCAGCCTTTATCTGTGCTATTGTAGTTCAGTTATCCTGACCTTTTCATTATAAAATCCCTATTTTAAGTGTCTCCAGCTCTGCTGCCATAATTGGCTTTGAATTGAAGCTGAAAGATGAAATCCCAGCCTGAAAGTGAGTTTTCGTTTTGATGCTAGGACTCTTTCAGTCCTCATTTCGCTTACCTTTTAAAGCACACTTATGGTCAGAAAAGTAACAGTTAAAAAAACCACCTTCTTATACATTGAGTCTTCTCTATGGTTGTTTTCAAGTTGCTTCTTTCTTTACTAACACACCCAGTTCGTTTATTACCATTAGCATTGCAAAACCTGTCAGCTATAGGACAGCAAGCAAGATTCTAGCCTGCCATGTTCCTTAACAAGCTAGCCAGTTACGTTCTAACTCTTCCAGTGGAGTATCAATGCAGGAGGCAATCTAAAAGGCAGAAAGAGTATCGCTAGAAACTTAGATCCCAGACACTGGCGGTTAGAAAAATCTTCTCTCATCTTGTGAAATGAGCCAGTTCCATCTGGACTTTATACTGAAAGCGTAAACATGGCACCTCAAGATCATGTCAGAATTTAACTGCCTTTGAAGAGGCTTTTGTGTGCTTGTTCAATTCAGAAGAAGCTTTTTATTATAATTTTTATAGCCTATCCGGCTGAGATAGAGTAGCAGCTTTGTGTTAATTGGTTTTAAACAGCTGAAGAGAATATTTTGCTTTAAATAACAAGTTGAGCAAGAGTGCTTGACTGAGTAGGGAGGTGAGTTCTTCCCAACCTATTCTCATGCTTTTGGAAGGGGGAAGATTCTTTGACACCTGGTACCCCTACAATGAAATGGTAAAGTCGTAAAATAAACCCAGAGAGTTGAGGAAATTCATTTATTAGTGTATTTTATCATGTGTCCTCAGTACTGATTGAAGGACAGAATGTACTTCACCCTCCACTAAGCTTTTTTACCTGTCAGCTCTTTAAGCCACTTCTTACATAATTTTTGGCATGTAACTATAGTTGATAACCAGCATAAAGTATCCATACAGCCAAAGCAGAAAGTTGTAAATCAGTCTTTATAATAACAACATCCAGCTCTTGTAAGGCGCTTTACAAGGAAGGTTAATATCATTATCCTCATTTTACAAATGGGGAAACTGAGGCAGAGACGTGGCTTGTCCAAGGACACCCAGCAGGCCAGTGGTGCAATGCTGTCCCGTGGGGGGGCCCCCTCAGAGGCTGTCGCCTGTTGCTGGAACCCTGTAAGGAGTGGGGGGAGCCTCAGGAGGCTGTTGCCCCTCGCAGGAATCCTAAGGTTGAAGCACAAAGTGTCATGGAGGTCTCTGGAAGTCACAGATTCTGTAACTTCCATGACATAAACGTAGCCTTACTACTCATAGTGTGGCCTGGTAGGTAGAGCAATAAATGGGGACTCAGAAGACCTGAGCACTAGCAATCATTCAGTCATAATTTTGGTTACATATGTGGAACAGATTCAGTGAATAAGATGCTGCTATTTTTACCATCACTTTTCTATTCAATTATAAAGAATGCTTAAGCTTCAAAAAGTGGGACTGAAAGAAGTGTTTCCTGTACTGACTTGTTTTTTTTGAATGCAGGTATTCGCATTGTCTACGCATCCATACGGCTGTCGTGTGATTCAGCGGATCCTAGAGCATTGTCTACCTGAGCAGACTCTTCCCATCTTGGAGGAGCTTCATCAACACACCGAGCAGCTTGTGCAGGTAGTGGGCAGGAATTAGGAGGGAGATTGCTGTACAGCCTGTTTTCGTTATTGCTCTGGATTGCTGAAGTTTTGGGGCTCTGGTATTGCCGGCACTGTACAGACGTACAGTCCCTTCCTCGGGGAGCTAACAGTCTCTGACGAGGGACAAGATGTAGTGGGGTGTAGCCCACAACCAGGGGAGGAGGGAGAAGACAAGGGTGGCAGCATAAAAGGAACCCAAGATTGCAAGTATTATAATATAAGGGTATGTCTGGACCAGTGGTTCTCAATCAGGGCTACGCGTCCCCCTGGGGGTACCCAGAGGTCTTCCAGGGAGTACAGCACTTCATCTAGAGATTTGCCTAGTTTTACAACAGGCTACATAAAGAGCACTAGTGAAGCCAGTACAAACTAAAATTTCACACGGACAATGACTTATTTATACTGCTCTATATGCTATACTTACATTGCAGTGTATAATATTTATATTGAAATTGATTTATTTTATAATTCTATGGCAAAAATGAGAAAGTCAGCGATTTTTCAGTAATAGTGTGACTGTGACACTTCTGTATCTTTATGTCTGATTTTGTAAGCAAGTAGTTTTTAAGTGAGGTGAAACTTGGGGGTACGCAAGACAAATCAGACTCCTGGAAGGTTGCAGTAGTCTGGAAAGGCTGAGAGCTGCTGGTCTAGACAGTATGTAGAAGAGGCTTCTCGGCATGCGTAGATAGACATGCACTAGTTGTGCTCAAGCTAGCATGTTAAAAACAGCAGTGTACCTGTGGCAGCATGGACGGGGGTTCAGGCTAGCCACCTGAGTACGTACTGGGGGGTCAGGCGCATTTGTACTCAGGGGACTAGTCTGAGCCACCATTCATGCTGCCTGCCAAAGCCACATGCAGAGCTAGCGCATGTCTCACAACCCATGCTGGGGAGCACCTTCCCAGCTGTTGTATAAATATACCTTCTGGGTACAAGTTGAAAGCATCAAAGCTTTTTAGCCTTTTGAAAAGTGAAGAAAAGAAATTACTGGCTCACTGGCAGGCTACACACCTAGCCATTCTCATTGGGTGTTACAGTGCAGGGCGGGGCAGGTGGGGTGTCTCAAGAAGGTATGTGAAGGGAGGACAGGGGATTGGCTCTGTGAACTGTGTTAGTATTCTAGTGTAGGTGTTTCAGTATTCTAGAACTTGGAGGTTGAGGACATTTGAAATGGTTTCTTTGCTTAAGCAGTTAGTATAATCAACATGCTTCATGCTCGAGAACCAATTATTCTGGATTATAATTGGCACAGAGTTAGTCTTTTATGTCATATTAAAATTTTAGAATGTGACCTTCTCTAGCAGTAGAAATATTGATTATATCATTTCAGCTAATTATAGACTAATTAGTGTGTAGTTAAACTAAAGTTTACAAAACTTACTAGCACAGGGAGCTGGTTTAGCGTTAATGGTTTCCATACGCTTTGTTACAGGATCAATATGGGAACTATGTTATCCAGCATGTACTAGAACATGGTCGGCCTGAGGACAAAAGCAAGATCGTAGCAGAAATTAGAGGCAACGTGCTCGTGTTGAGTCAACATAAATTTGCCAGGTTTGCATTTGCTTCGTAAAGTCCAAATCCTATAAAAACACTGTTTCTCCTACATGTGCTAGCATGCCAGAAGCTAGCAGTAGCATGCCAGGGAAGTATCTTAACACAGTTATTCCAAATTGCTTCCTCCCTGGCTTGCTTTGCTGAGATGTACTGTCCATCTCCCATGCAGAGTGTTAATCAGTTCATTGTCTCCCCTGTGCAGCACACAACAGTTGTAGCAAATCACTTGGTGACTCTGTGCTATAAACCCAGGTCCTCTAGAACAGAAGTTGAGACCAGCAAACCCTTTTCCCTTTTCGTATGTCACATTTTACACTTGGACCTCCAGAGATGACAGGCAATAGCAGTCATTTGCCTTCCTGTCAAACAGAGTAATTATGGAAGGTGTTCACTGAAACTAAGATATCACATCCCTCTTTTAATTGTCCTGCATTTCCCTGTTCTAACCCAGGATCTCCTTTCAAGTTGAAATACAATGCTAAGAGGGACATGCTAAGGACAACTCAGATAGCATGGATGTGATATAAACTTAAAATTTTACACTATAGGCTTTCAAACTAGGGATGCACAAGTTAATTTGGATGAAATAAGACCTGAGCTGATCCTTTGCTCAAATTACTTATCAAATCCAAGGTTTGAAATAGTGCAGTAAACGTCTTTTTTTGCATGTGCTTCTATGCTTCCTAGTTTTGCTCAGGATGTGAAACAGCGGTTCTAGAAAGACTGCTCTTGGATGTATGCATCTCAGCCCAAACCATGAAATCCTGTAAATCTTGCCCCACTCCTTGTTCTTGTGAGTTTTCCAGATCAAAGGGATGTGGATGAACTTTTAAATATTAGTCCATGTGAGCCTTTTGAGCTTTGTCGTTAATAGAAACCAAAAGTTCTTTGGTCAAGATTCCAAAATATCATGCTGCTGAATTTCCATACCAGCACTTCCTGGCTTTCCTAATGGCCATTCTCAGTTAGAGACCTCAAGATCATCACTCTGGGGTTGACTGGAAAGCTAAATCGGGATATTGTGGGGTGACATACTACCACCTTCTTGTGTTGCAGCAATGTTGTGGAGAAATGTGTTACTCACGCCTCCCGCACGGAGCGTGCCATGTTGATTGATGAGGTGTGCACTATGAACGACGGCCCTCACAGTGCCTTATACACCATGATGAAAGATCAGTATGCCAACTACGTGGTACAGAAAATGATTGATGTGGCAGAACCAGCTCAACGGAAGATTGTCATGCACAAGGTAAGCAGCTGCCACCAGTTACTAACAGTAGGGTTTGTGCTTGGGAATCATCATAGATTTTGGAGTTTGTAGCACAAAGATCTAAGTGGCTGGAACCTAAACCTCTTCAGAGTGCAACCTATCAGTCAGGTTCTCAACGCATTAAACTGCTTAGTGCCAAGCATTGCGTGTTACATTCTAAGACAAATTCATTAATCTCTAGCAGTAAGAATGAGGAATTCCTCCTGATAAAGCTGATATTTAGTGAGCTGTGCATGGCTCTAATCCTGGCACTTTCAAAAATCATGAGAGTTGAGAGGCAGTCCTGAGATCCTAAAAATATTTCCTGAAAGCTGGCATTTCAAGCATATATCTCTCTCTATAGAGTGACTCATACTTGTCTCATCACGAGGACTGCCATTGGTTTATCCCTCCTACCAGGTATACCATTTACACACTTGGAGGTAAAACTCATCTAGGGTCTTTACCAGTCTTTTCTGGCCTACTTACATGCATGTGAACATGGGGTTTTATAACAAAAGTGCTGATACAATTTGGGCTGTAACAAAGCCAGCTAGACATGTTGAAATTCAGGTACGTTTCAGAGGTCTGGCGATGATGACACACTTGCCCTCACTGAGAATGCTGTTCAATAATGAGAACCTCACCATGTACTCAGAGGAGCTGAGTCAGACTTCTAGAAACAGCTGAATCCAGAGCTGTTAACAGGAATTCTAAGGACAGTCACAATGTTTGTCATTTCATGCTGAAACATTACAACAGCACTTTAAATAGACTTTCTTTAAAAACTTGATGTAACTTCTATGCTATGGAATGCGTCATCCATTTGGAATATGCAGCATACACTGCATTTAAAAAGCTAGTGTCAGATTAAAAATTACTTTTAAACAAATTTCCTTGTTAGCAAGAACACCTTAGATTAATCAAATTGAAAACTCAATTTTGCTTTCTGTCTTTAGTTGCACTGTTTGCTTTCTGCATTTTTCTGAGCTTGGTGAGTTAATACATTAGTCAGTTTTACTTTTGTTAGTTTATTCGTACACTGTTGCAGTGTTTGAGTTTACAAAGGTTGCAAGATTAGATTTGTTTGTTTTTTAAATAAGGAAACAAATTTGTCTTAAATATTGCAATACTACCAACCCTGGATTCAAAATAATGAGATTTTTAAAATAATAATTTTGGGCTTTTTATTTGCTTTCTGTTTTTTGAACCTTTAGCAATTTGTGTTTTCAAGTTTTTCTCTACAACCACAAGGGACAGAAACTTGTTTAAAAAAACTCCCCCTAAATCTGAGATTTTCATACAATCACACAACTGCAGGGATTGGGGCTGTATGAAAAGCACCAATTATAGCTAGACTAATAATACAATTATGAGAGTTGCCAACATGGGAATGTAAAATCTAAATGCTGGGATTTTCAGTGGAACCCAAGGAGTCAGGTACCAAATCCTAATGAAACTGAATTCCTTTAGACTCCTTTGAGAATTGAAGCTAGACATTAAGTCATTTGACCAGACAGTGTTCCTTTAAAATAAAAGGAGCATGTATGTAATTTGTACACCACAGTGTGTGTGGGCTTGTCTGCTTGGGGAAGTTAACTGGTATAGTTTTGGTGGAATAATTATCATTAAAACAATCTACAAGCAAAGACTAAAATTCTGAACAGGGCTTAATTATCTGCTGCCAAGATGGAGGGCGTAATCTGAAATAATGTAATTTTATTCTGGAGGTGGGTATTTATACCAGCATATAATTCTGCAATAGCTATACTGTCACTTGGGGGGAGGGGTGTTAGTACCTTGTGCTTCCTTCTGTCAAGCCAGTTCCTTTCCTTTGATCAGAATAAGCAGCTAATTAGGTTTCTGTGTAACTATGTCATGGGCGTAATAACATGGCTTTTTAAAATGTAGTCTGTCTTCTACAGGGCTCATCCAAAATAATGGACTTTGCTTGTAGATTGTTTTAATTGCCGTTTTCTACAGCCAGTTTATTGATGCAATGCCATTATACTGTAAAAACGATACATTTATTTTAACACACAAGAATATGACCAAACCATTAAACTGTATACAATCACCAAACTGGACAGTGAAAACTCAGAAAAGAATCACAGATGCAGGCTGTTGAGGGATAAGACAAAGAAACACCATTGCGGAGTTAGTGTTTTCTCTACAGCCAGTTTCCAAATTATCCAGTTGAACCTGCTTTGGAAATATTAGGGTGAGGAAGGGAAAGGCAAAAAGGTTTGTGACGTTTACAAGACCGATAATTGGGTTCTTGAGGTTAAATGGGCTCAAATCAACTCGTGCCTGAATTAAAGGAAGAGGGGGTGGATTTAGGATTTCCTACCTTAGGGAAATGGAACAATAATGTATTTTTCTTTCCTAGGGAGGAGAGGAGAAGGAGAAAATATTTATGCATCAATTTTCAATGTATTTACTCACCATTCCTATAGTTTCAACCTTGAAATTAAAATGTGCCTTCTAGTTAGGTCATTGAAGAAATACACAAGCAGTGTGGACCTTTCTCATGTATCGCTGTCATGACTCATCCTTTTCTTAGGACTTGTCTACATAGAGAAATTGAGTGGCAGAACTACAGTGGTATAATTACGTGTACTCCAGCTAGGCCCCTGTGTGGATGCTCTATTTCAGAATAAAAGTGACTTTTACCCCAGAATAGTGTCCTCATGGGTACTTATACTGTTATAGTTCTGCCAGTTAATTTCCCCAAGAAGACAAGTCCCTCGTAAACATTGGGGTTAGAAATCTGATCAGAACTGTTCAGGAATTGTCCATCAGAATGATTTTCTGGTGGAAAATGTCCTTTCCACAACATTGAAATTTTCCATCTGAAAATTCCAGCAACTCCCAGTAGGCAGGAAGTGAAATTGATGAGAGCCTTCCAGGTGAGGCTGAATGCCCCAACTCTCTACCTCCCTGACTGTCAGCCTCCTCCCAGCTTTGGCAGCCAGCTGTCCACCTGGAAGGCTCTTGTTGGTTTCACTTTGTCTGTAGAAAGCTGCAAAATTCCAATCTTTTTCAATGGGATTTTCCAGGAAAATCCCTTCCCACGGAAAACTTCACATTTTTGTCCCAAAGCAGGATGAAAAGACAAACTTTTTCAAAAATACGATGTTTTTCGTGGGATGGGATTTCCATTTTCCAGTCACCTCTAAATCAAACTGCTCTTAAACAGAGGACGCTGCCCACCTAAAAATAATCCAAACTGCTTTTAGTTTTCCTTTGCTAAAATCACTGCTGCACTTACGTTACTGAACTATAAATTAAAAATAAATCACTAAGGTATTAGAATAGGGTTCTAAAGTGTAGTCCATAGATCAGATGTTCCAAAGAAGGCTGGCTGAGCACATGGTGCTGACTCTCTTCCTTGTTTCCAACTGCTAAAGTTTTTATTAAAAGGCCACTAAAATACATTACTTTCCTAATATTACTTTTCCATGTTAGCAATTGATCAGTGGGAGGGGAGTTGTGGCTGGGTGATGGGGAATGGGAGAGGAGGTGACTGTTATGGTATAAGACTGTCCTTGAAGGAGTCTGAGTACAGAAATCCCTCAGGGCGTATGTGGTTCTGGTTTCTAAACTTCCATAAACCTTTTTGTCTCCTAGATCCGGCCTCACATTGCGACCCTGCGCAAGTACACCTATGGCAAGCACATTTTGGCTAAGCTGGAGAAATATTACATGAAAAATGGGGTTGACTTAGGGCCAATTTGTGGACCACCAAATGGTATCATTTGAGACAATGAATTTCAGAGAAACTCACTGGCCATCAGGCATTTAAAAACCAGCAACCGACAATATTCCAATATACAGTTAGAAAATGTTTTATGGTTGCTAAACTACTAAAAATACAAACAAAAAATAAGCCTTTGTAAATTTCTTTAATTTTATTATGCATAACATGTACTAATTATTTTTTTTAATTAACTAATTGCCCTGCTGTTTTACTGGTGTATAGAATACTTGTACATAGGTATCAGATGTACATGGGAGGCCACATTTTTGTTCACTGTTGTATCTATATTCCAAATGTGGAAACTTTCAGGGTGGTTGGTTTGAAGAAAAAAAAATGTTTTTAATTCATCCGCCTCGCAGGTGACTTTTTTGCAAATACCTGTTTTTCTCCTTTTATTCAAAACTCAGCAAGAAGTTTGAATTTTAGTTAAATGGCAAAAAACCCGCATTTAACGCTGTTTATAAATATTAAAAAAAAATTCAACTTGCTAAAGCTTCAGTTTAAAAAATTTTTTAAGTTTTTGAAACTTTTTAATTGCTTTTTCTGTTTTGTTTTTGGAGTATAACATGCTAAAGAAGGTAGCTTAGCAGTCAGTTTTGAAAGAAAACGTAAGCACCCAGAAAGTTTTTAAATCAAGAAGGGCGGGTGTATTTGTTTACTGCCTACTCAGTTTGTTCTGTTAACACTGAAAGACAAAATTTGATTATTTAGCATGAGGAAAAAAAAATCCAACTCAGCTTTGGTCTTGCTTCTATAAATATATAGTGTATACTTGGTGTAGACTTTACATATATAAAAATTTGTAGTATTTTCTTGTTTTGATGTCTAATCTGTATCTATAATGTACCCTAGTAGTGGAACATACTTTTGATTGTACAATTGTACATTTGTAAACCTCTGTAATGTAAATGTGGAGAAGTTTGAATCAACATAAACCCGTTTTTTGGTAAGAAAAAAATTAGCAAAACCTGTGCATTTCAGTGTATATTCACACCTTTTATGGTCGTAGCATATAGTGTTGTATATTGTAAATTGTAATTTCAACCAGAAGTAAATTTTTTCTTTTGAAGGAAATGTTCTCTTTATACAGCCTAGTTAATGTTTAAAAAAAAAAGCTTGGTTTTATTTGTCACCTAGTCGAACAGTAGCGATCCTTTCTAAATGTTATACAGAATGATTCAGTTCAAAATAGTGTTCTTTTGAATCTTAAAAAAGTAATGTTTTGCTTATTTTGTGACAGTAAAAAAAAGTGCAAAAGTACAGAATCCCCTAGTTTTCCTTACAATCAGAGTCCCCTTTCACCTTGTAAAGTGTGAATCACCTTCCCTTTTTGTACAGAAGATGAACTGTATTTTGCATTTTGTCTACTTGTAAGTGAATGTAACATACTGTCAATTTTCCTTGTTTGAATATAGAATTGTAACACTACACGGTGTACATTTACAGAGCCTTGTGTATATTTCCAATGAACTTTTTTGCAAGCACACTTGTAACCATATGTGTATAATTAACAAACCTGTGTATGCTTATGCCTGGGCGACTATTTTTTGTAACTCTTGTGTAGATTGTCTCTAAACAACGTGTGATCTTTATTTTGAAAAATACAGAACTTTGGAATCTGGGTTTGTGCTTTATTTGAACATTTTCAGTATAGTGCCACCAGGACAAATTTTCTTATTCCCTTTGCCTCTTTCTTTCTGGCCTTAAGGATCTCTCTCAAAACAATTTTAAAAGGATGATGCACTGGGTAAGGAATCTATGGATAGTAATTCCATGCTTGAATAATAAGAATATAGCAGTAGGGATATATTACAGACCACCTGACCAGGATGGTGATAGTGACTGTGAAATGCTCATGGAGATTAGAGAGGCTATTAAAATAAAAAAAACTCAATAATAATGGGGGATTTCAACTATCCCCATATTGACTTCGTATATATCACCTCAGGAAGGGATGCAGAGAGAAAGTTTCTTGACACCTTAAATGACGGCTTCTTGGAACAGCTAGTCTTGGAACTAACAAGAGGAGAGGTAATTCTTGATTTAGTCCTGAGTGGAGCACAGGATCAGGTCCAAGAGCTGAATATAGCTGGACCGCTTATTAATAGGGACATAATATAATTAAATTTAACATCCCTGTGACAGGGAAAATTGCCCAACACTGTAGTATTTAATTTCAGAAGGGGGAACTACACAAAAATGAGGAGGTTAGTTAAACAGAAACTAAAAGGTTCAGCACCAAAAGTAAAATCCCTGCAAGCTGCATGGAAACTTTTTCAAGACACCATAACAGAGGCTCAACTTAAATGTATACCCCAAATCAAAAAACAGAGAACCAAAAAACAGCCACCGTGACTAAACAACAAAGTAAAAGAAGCAGTGAGAGGCAAAAAGGCATCATTTAAAAAGTGGAAGTTAAATCCTAGTGAGGAAAATAGAAAGTAGCATAAACTGGCAAATGAAGTGTAAAAATATAATTAGGAAGGCCAAAAAAGAATTTGAAGAACAGCTAGCCAAAGACTCAAAAAGTAATAACAATAAAAATTCTAAGTACATCAGAAGCAGGAAGCCTGCTAAACAACCAGTGGGGCCACTGGACGATCAAGATGCTAAAGGAGCACTCAAGGACAATAAGGGCATTGTGGAGAAACTAAATTCATTCTTTGCATTGGTCTTCGCAGCTAAGGATGTGAGGGAAATTCCCAAACCTGAGCCATTCTTTTTAGGTGACAAATCTGAGGAACTCTCCCAGATTGAGGAGTCATTAGAGGAGATTTTGGAACAAATTGATAAACTAAACTAAGAAGTCACCAGGATCCGATGGTTCACCCAAGAGTTCTGCTGTCTGTAACGTATCATTTAAATCAGCTTCTGTACCAAAATGACTGGAGGATAGCTAACGTGATGCCAATTTTTAAAAAGGGCTCCAGAGGAGACCCTGGCAATTATAGGCTAGTAAGCCTGACTTTAGTACCGGGCAAACTGGTTGAAACTATAGTAAAGAACAAAATTGTCAGATGAGCATAATTTGTTGGGGAAGAGTCAACATGCTTTTAGTAAAGGGAAATCATGCCTCACCAATCTACTAGAATTCTGGAGGGGGTCAACAAGCATGTGGACAAGGGGGATCCAGTGGATATAGGTGTTTAGATTTTCAGAAAGCCTCTGACAAGATCCCTCACCAAAGGCTTTTAAGCAAAGTAAGCTGTCGTGGGGTAAGAGGGAAGGTCCTCTCATGGATTGGTAACTGGTTAAAGGAAAGGAAACAAAGGGTAGGAATAAATGGTCAGTTTTCAGAATGGAGAGAGGTAAATAGTGGTGTCCCCTAGGGGTCTGTCCTGGGCCCAGTCCTATTTAACATATTCATAAATGATCTGGAAAAAGGGATAAACAGTAAGGTGGGAAAATTTTCAGATACAAAACTACTCAAGATAGTTAAGTCCCAGGCAGATTACAAAGAGCTACAAAAGGATTTTGTGACTGGGTAACAAAATGGCAGATGAAATTCAGTGTTGATAAATGCAAAGTAATGCACGCTGGAAAATATAAACCCAACTATACATGTACAATGATGGGTCTAAATTAGCTGTTTCCAGTCAAGAAAGATCTTGGAGTCATTGTGGAGAGTTCTCTGAAAACATCCACTCAATGTGCAGCTGCAGTCAAAAAAGTGAACAATGTTACGAATCCTTAAGAAAGGGAGAGATAAGACAGAAAATATCATATTGCCTCTGTATAAATCCATGGTACACCCACAGCTTGAACACTGCGTGTAGATCTGATCGCCCCATCTCAAAAAAGATATATTGGAATTGGAAAAGATTCAGAAAAGGGCAACAAAAATGATTGGGGCATGGAACAGGTTCCATATGTGGAGATTAATAAGACTGGGACTTTTCAGCTTGGAAAAGATGACCGGGGTTGGGGTGGGGGGGGATATGATTGAGGTCTATAAAATCATGACCGGTGTAGAGCAAGTGAATCAGGAAGTGCTATTTACTCCTTCTCTTAACACACAAACTAAGGGCCACCAAATGAAATGAATAGGCAGTAGGTTTAAAACAAAAGGAAGTATTGTTTCACACAATGTACAGTCAGTCTGTGGAACTCCTTGTCAGAGGATGTTGGGAAGGCCAAGACTAACAGGGTTCAAAAAAGAACTAGATAAATTCATGGAGGCTAGGTCCATCAATGGCTATTAGCCAGGATGGGCAGGGATGGTGTCCCTAGCCTCTGTTTGCCAGAAGCTGAGAATGGATGACAGGGGATGGCTCATTTGATGATTCCCTGTTCTGTTCATTCCCTGTGGCACACCTGGTATTGGCCTCTGTCGGAAGACAGGATACTGGGCTAGATGGACATTTGGTCTGACCCCGTCTGGCCGTTCTTATGTTCTAAAGCATAGCCTTACTAAACTGAGCGCTTGGTTTTAACATGTATTGGAATGAACAATATGATTAACAAGTTTCAGAGTAACAGCCGTGTTAGTCTGTATTCGCAAAAAGAAAAGGAGTACTTGTGGCACCTTAGAGACTAACCAATTTATTTGAGCATAAGCTTTCGTGAGCTACAGCTCACTTCATCGGATGCATACCGTGGAAACTGCAGCAGACTTTATATACACACAGAGATCATGAAACAATACCTCCTCCCACCCCACTGTCCTGCTGGTAATAGCTTATCTCAAGTGATCATCAAGTTGGGCCATTTCCAGCACAAATCCAGGTTTTCTCACCCTCCACCCCCCCACACACACAAACTCACTCTCCTGCTGGTAATAGCCCATCCAAAGTGACAACAAATCATGCACATTGTGTAGAGAGTTAACCAAATAAACTGGTTAGGTGCCACAAGTCCTCCTTTTCTTTTTATGATTAACAAGGTATTTCCTAGTTCCATGTGAAACTAATATTGTTGTATGTATCATGGTTTGCAGTTTTAAAAAGAACATGGGAGATTGCCTTTAATGAGGCTACTCTAATGGATGAAATGAAGCACATGCATAAAAACTTGTGGGAGTACAAAGGGACTTAAGTTAAGCACATATCTCAGTGTCTGCAGTAGGGTCTAAGGCCCAGATCCTCAAAGGTATTTAAACTTCCAGGAAGTTCAGTGCCAAAAATACCTTTAGGACCTGGGTTTCAATGACTGTGTTTCCTTAGAATTCTGCACCACATTGTCACAAAACTACATTTCCCAGTTTAGTTTTTTTTAGGTGTTAAAATAATACTCATGTCTCTGTGTCCATCAACAGCACCCCGCCCCACCCCCCGGTGAACTGGCATTGCTTTAATCAGATAGTTTTGACACTTATTTTAAATCTTCAATCAAATAGTAGGTTTTCCACTACTTTTCCCCCCCAGATTTTTAAGTTAGTCTCTGCGTGCAATAAGCAGTAACGTCACACTGTCAAATGCAGTCAGCTGCAGTTCATGACAGGTGTTTTGTTATGCTTATCGGCTATCACACTGAAAATTCAAAGCCTTTCATACCTCTTGAATGCTTATTGTAGCATAATAGTACTTGGCACTTAGTCCCTTTCATGCTTTACTGGTTTGAATTAATTTTGGCAGCACTCCTCTGAGCTGGGAAAGTATTACTGCCATTGTACTGAGGCAGGGCGAAGGGAAGGCCAACATCTTCAATAGCCTTAAGCTGACTTTAGACATACTGGGCCTGGTAATTGGCCGTGCTGCAGCCACCTCTCTGGGGCAAGGCAAAAGGCGCTGGGAGTCTGGCACCTCTGGAAATCAGCCTTTAAGTGTCCCAACTGGGGCGAAAGTCTGTGGCCGATCTCCTTTAGCAAAGCTGGGCCTTAGGCCCTGATTTTCAGAGGTAACAAGCACTGTAGCTCTTATTGACTTTAACTGAGTTGTAGAGATTTATTAACTCTGCAAGCCTAGGCCCAGGCTCCTGAGTTGGGCACAAAATTTGGGCCTAAAGTAGCTTGATCATCTCACTGGTAGAGCCTCCATCAGGGAGAGCACCTAAGAGACTTGCTTCCTAATGCTAACCCTTAGCCATTGGTGCCAAGTCTGTGGCACGGGGAAAAATTGGTGGGTGCTCTGCACCCACCTGCAGCTCCCCACCCCACCCCAGCTCATAGCTGCCTCCTCCCCTGAGCACCCCGCTTCTCCCAGTGCTTGCCACTGCGAAACAGCTGTTTTGCGGTGTAACAAACTGTGGGAGGGAGGGGGAGGAATCATAGAATCATAGAATATCAGGGTTGGAAGGGACCTCAGGAGGTCATCTAGTCCAACCCCCTGCTCAAAGCAGGACCAATCCCCAACTAAATCATCCCAGCCAGGGCTTTGTCAAGCCTGACGTTAAAAATATCTAAGGAAGGAGATCCCACCACCTCCCTAGGTAACGCATTCCAGTGTTTCACCACCCTCCTAGTGAAAAAGTTGTTCCTAATATCCAACCTAAACCTCCCCCACTGCAACTTGAGACCATTACTCCTTGTTCTGTCATCAACTACCACTGAGAACAGTCTAGATCTATCCTCTTTGGAACCCCCTTTCAGGTAGTTGAAAGCAGCTATCAAATCCCCCCTCATTCTTCTCTTCTGCATACTAAACAATCCCAGTTCCCTCAGCTTCTCCTCATAAGTCATGTGTTCCAGTCCCCTAATCATTTTTGTTGCCCTCTGCTGGACTTTTTCCAATTTTTCCACATCCTTCTTGTAGTGTGGGGCCCAAAACTGGACACAGTACTCCAGATGAGGCCTCACCAATGTCGAATAGAGGGGAACGATCACGTCCCTCGATCTGCTGGCACTGCCCCTACTTATACATCCCAAAATGCCATTGGCCTTCTTGGCAACAAGGGCACACTGTTGACTCATATCCAGCTTCTTGTTCACTGTCACCCCTAGGTCCTTTTCCGCAGAACTGCTGCCTAGCCATTCGGCCCCTAGTCTGTAGCTGTGCATTGGGTTCTTCTGTCCTAAGTGCAGAACCCTGCACTTGTCCTTGTTGAACCTCATCAGATTTCTTTTGGACCAATCCTCTAATTTGTCTAGGGCCCTCTCTATCCTAGCCCTACCCTCCAGCGTATCTACCACTCCTCCCAGTTTAGTGTCATCTGCAAACTTGCTGAGGGTGCAATCCACACCATCCTCCAGATCATTTATGAAGATATTGAAAAAAACCGGCCCCAGGACCGACCCTTGGGGCACTCCACTTGATACCGGCTGCCAACTAGACATGGAGCCATTGATCACTACCCGTTGAGCCCGACAATCTAGCCAGCTTTCTATCCACCTTATAGTCCATTCATCCAGCCCATACTTCTTTAACTTGCTGGCAAGAATACTGTGGGAGACAGTGTCAAAAGCTTTGCTAAAGTCAAGGAACAACACGTCCACTGCTTTCCCCGCATCCACAGAGCCAGTCATCTCATCATAGAAGGCAATTAGATTAGTCAGGCATGACTTGCCCTTGGTGAATCCATGCCGACTGTTCCTGATCACTTTCCTCTCCTCTAAGTTCTTCAGAATTGATTCCTTGAGGACCGTTCCATGACTTTTCCAGGGACTGAGGTGAGGCTGACTGGCCTGTAGTTCCCAGGATCCTCCTGTGAGTGGGAACGCAGCGTGCTCAGGGGAAGAGGCGGGGCCGGGGCGGGGATTTGGGGCAGGGGTCCAATAGGGGCAGGGAGGGGGCGGAGTTGGTGCAGGGACTTTGGGGAAGGGGTTGGAATGGGGTCAGGGCAGGGCAGAGGGGTCAAGCACCCACCGGCACCAGGAAAAGTTGGTGCCTATGCCCTTAGTCCCCACTTCTCAAGAGTTAGCTGAAAGGTGCTTCTCTTCTGATCCGATTGCAGTGCTGTCTCTAGAGAATACACGAGCTGGGGCATCAGAGCAGAGTGGTGCCGTGTTAGCCATCTTCCCAATGGGGCACACGCCTTTGTACTGTGTGGCATTGGGCAGCTGGCCGGATGTACCAGGAGTCCTCTTGCCTTCTTTTTAAATCTCATTTTAGAGGCCCCAGTGCTCTGCTGTATTAGTGCAGTACCATGTGTTCATAACTGTTTCGGTTAGTTTCCTAAATCAGTGCATCCGAAAACCCCACGAAAGACTAAATGCAATATGAGAATCCAGAGATGCTATCCTTAACTATATGGCGTGGGCCATTACCACCCAACAGACTAGAAGCACTGAAGAGTTTTACACAGCTTAACTTCTCCCTCGTCCTGCAGCTTTGAAGGGGGAGAGAACCTGAGCACCTCCCGTTGTAGTGAATTCAGATTCAAATTAGGGACAGATTTCTAACAGTAAAGTTGATTAAGTTGACAAACTATCAAGGGAAGAGATAAATTCTCCATCTCTTGACGGCTTCAAAGCAAGACAGGTTGCCTTGCTGGAAGATATACTTTAGTCAAACATACAAGTTATTGAGCTCAATGCAGGGGTAACTGAGTGAAATGTAATGGCCTGTGGTAAACAGTAGGTCAGACTAGATGGTCCTTCTTGGCTTTAAAAATCTATGAAAGCGAAGTGCTGAGATGTGTTGATACAAATGTGCCACATCCCACTGATGCGACATTTCCCATGTGTGACCTAAAGTGACCTTAATAATTGGCTTGTCCATGACAGTGCTATTGGAAATACCCCAGATTGGGGACTGATAATGGACGGTACCTGGAATTGTCTCACTCCTTGCTGCATGTGTCCCATGGGCTTCAAACCACAAAGGCCTGCAGCATCTGTCAATACAGGAGTTAATAAATCGAAGATCAGCAAAGCTGCATGTCTTAGCTTCGTCATCTGCAAAGCAAGGGCAGGGCATGTGGGACATACAAGGATTTTTCTAGGGTTGTGAAACCATTTTGTCCCCTTCTGAAAACAATGGCTTGGAGAGGCTTTTTCGGGAACAAAATGGTCGGAGTTCCACTAAAGATAACTCCAAAGTCCCAGATCCAGGCTCAGTTTTGAGGAAGTTCAGACTGAGATTTAAGCTTTACAGTGTCTCTAGATACCCCATCACTAGACTGTCTGAGCACCTCACAGATATCTGTGAAATAGGGCAGATTAAGTGACATGCCCAAGGCCTCACAGGAAATCTGTATCAGAATCACAGATCTGTTTTGTCTCATAGACTCATAGACTTTAAGGTCAGAAGGGACCGTTATGATCATCTAGTCTGACCTCCTGCACAATGCAGGCCACCAAATCTCACCCACCCACTCCTGCAATAAACCTCTCACCTATATCTGAGCTATTGAAGTCCTCAAAACATGGTTTAAAGACTTCAAGGTGCAGAGAATCCTCCAGCAAGTGACCCATGCCCCATGCTGTAGGGGAAGGCGAAAACCTCCCAGGGCCTCTTCCAATCTGCCCTGGAGGAAAATTCATTCCCAACCCCAAATATGGCGATCAGCTGAACCCTGAGCATATGGGCAAGATTCACCAGCCAGATACCCAGGAAAGAATTCTCTGTAGTAACTCAGATCCCACCCCATCTAACATCCTATCACAGGCCATTGGGCCTATTTACCACTAATAGTCAAAGATCAATTAATTGCCAAAATCATGTTATCCCATCATACCATCTCCTCCATAAACTTATCGAGATTAATCTTGAAGCCAGATAGGTCTTTTGCCCCTACTGCTTCCCTTAGAAGGCTGTTCCAGAACTTCACTCCTCTGATGGTTAGAAACCTTCCTCTAATTTCAAGTCAAGTCGGTCCAGTGCCCCAAGTACAGGCTCATCCTTGGTGTGGAGAAAGTGAATAGGGAAATGTTATTGACCCCTTCCCATAACACAAAAACCAGGGGTCACCCAATGAAATTAATAGGCTGCAGGTTTAAAACAAACATAAGGAAATACTTCACACAAAGCCCAGTCAACCTGTGGAACTCGTTCCCAGGGGATCTTGTGACGGCCAAAAGTATAACTGGGTTCAAAAGGTTTCAGAGTAACAGCCGTGTTAGTCTGTATTCGCAAAAAGAAAAGGAGGACTTGTGGCACCTTAGATACTAACCAATTTATTTGAGCATAAGCTTTCGTGAGCTACAGCTCTGTAGCTCAAAAAAGCTTATGCTCAAATAAATTGGTTAGTCTCTAAGGTGCCACAAGTCCTCCTTTTCTTTTTGGGTTCAAAAAGAATTAGATAAGTTAATGGAGGATAGATCAATCAATCACTATTGGCCAAGATGGTCAGGGATGCAATCCCTGCTCTGGGTATCCCAAAACCTCTGACTGCCAGAAGCTGGGACTAGATGATGGGATGGATCACTCGATAGTTGCCCTGTTTGGTTCATTCCCTCTGAGGCATCTGGCACCAGCTACTGTCAGATGACAGGATAGCACTGGTCTGACCCAGGATAGCTGTTCTTATATTCTTCCTTCATTTGCATTTAGCTGAATCGGACACCAACAGGATTTCAAGACTCTGGTGCCCAGGCTTGGGGAGTCTCAGCACAATATTTGGCCGCTTCTAGTGTTGTGCTGATCTGGTGGAGAGGTTGTACTTGAGAACCAGAACCTCCCATGCAGGGAGCGGAGACCTCACAAGCCCAGCACTGTCAGCTGGCTACAACCTTGTCTCTCTGTTCAGGACTACAAGGCTGCTGCTTCGTAGGTTTCGGTTTCGGAGTTCAGCCCTCTCTGGCTGCTGGGCCCTGCCGGTCAGCTCTTCAGGGTGACCCAGGAAAGCAGCTGCACAGTGACAGGCACATGGGCAGTTCCTCTCATTGGGCTATTCATGAATGGGCTTCCCCATTTTATTGACGGGGGAAACCACAGGCCGGCGAGATTTTCCCCCGGTCACCCAGCAAGCCAGTCAGCCCAGGCCTGCAGCATAGCCCATGGTGCCAGTGCTCCACCAATATTCAGGAATGTGGGCCTGGCTCCACCAATGTTTGGGCTTGTATTTTCAGAGCCGGCCCATCCATCGGATGGACCAAGGCAACTGCCCCCGGTCCCATGCTTCGGGGGGTCCTGTGCTTCAGGGGGATGCAGGGTCCAGGGCGGCCTCGGGGCTTAGCGAGGGGACTGGCACCAGCAGCAGCGAGCGACTCGGCCCCAGCCCGCTCCACCCCCCCCCAACCTCCTGCCCTGCCTCTTTCCGGCTACCGCCCCCTCCCACGAGTGGCACTGGGAGCCGGTGTGGTGGAGGGGGGCGGGCTGGGGCTGGATCACTCGCTGCTGCCAGTGCCAGGCCCCCCGCTAGCACCCCAGGCCACGCTGGACCCTGCATCCTCCTGAAGTGCGGGGCCCCCCAAAGCGTGGGGCCTGGGGCGGTTGCCCCGGTCCATCCTATGGATGAGACGTCTCTGCTTGGACCTGTTCTGGGCACCACCAAAAATTATACAAACCTGGCACCCATGGGCCTCCTCACTCCCACGCTCATGTTCTAGGCACAGACATCCCAGTGTACTCCTCCTGGGCTGGCATAGGGGGGCTGGCCCCTGTAAGTGGAGCAAGTCCTGTGCCAGAAAGCATGCTCCCAGTTTGGCCACATAAGAGGGTGGGGCAGCAGCTGGGGCTATAAAGGGTGAGGGAACATGGGAGAGGGAGGAGGCCCCTGGTGAAAGGCTGAAGGGTAGCAGAGGGGATGGCCAGCTAACCAGCTGATCTCCCTGAGCTAGAGCATGGGGGCTGAAGGGAGCTGCTGTCTGAGCACTGAACCAGAGCAGTAGGCTTCCCTGCTGATGTCTCTCCATCCTGGAGCGAGAGGGCTGAGGACCGGGGAAGAGTGGCAGGGAAGACTGGCTGACCTGCCTGAGATGAGAGGTTAATGGAATGGGGGGATTGATGATCGGATGAACTCCCAGCAGAGAGGCCGGGGGCTCTGGCTGGGAAAGACAGGGCTGCACTCTGGCAGGACAGGAGAGGAGTGAAGAAGAGCCTAGGTGCGATGGTAGACGCAGTAGTGTGGCATGTGCTACGTTGAAGGACTAGATGTGGTGGGATTTGAAGGACTCTCTGCACTGGGGTGGCAAACAGATTCTTGGGACTCTTCTTATGGCTCATTTGCACTGTGTGCTTGTAGCACACCAGCCCTGAGGAGGGCGTTAAGGAGGCAAGACAGCCTGTTGTGGAGTACTGGGGGGTCCGAGATGGAAAGTGGGATGGTGGCATCCATCTTAGGACACCCAGTTGCAACGTGGCGGGGCTTGGGGATGACGGGGAATCAGTCATAGGCTGGAAAGCAATAGCAAAGCATGCTCCTGAGCATGGCTGTGAGATCCAAACATGCTCCTCCACTCCAGGGCTGGAAGTGTCTGGGGTGAGCACCCTGGTGTATGGGAGAGGTCCAGCTTGCTACCTGGGTGCCTCCCACCCTCCTTGTCTGCTTGGCGCGCCTTGGCTGGAGCAATGGCCATTGTGACAGGAGAGCTTAGGGAGTAGATGTGGAGTGGGTGGGCATCATAGACCCTGGAGAAGACTCAGTGCGTGAAACAATAACAGGATCTGCCAACAGTATTAGGTGTGTCCCCTGCTTCCCAGGGACTAATTTGAATCCAGGCCTCTTGCTTCGGCCACACGGGGCTGCTGCAGCATAAAGAACACGTTGCTGTGGTCCCAATGTGCGATTTCCATAGACAATCCCTCACCTTGAGACACAGATAAACACACTGATGGCTCAGCGAGAGGCACATTGTTCAGAGATGCTGCCTTTTGCTTGGTAAGAAGATGCACGAGTCTCATTTGGGCCCTGCAAAGCTGCCAGAGGAAGAGAAACAAAATCGCCTTTTGTAATCAGACACCTTTATGGCCCCTGGAAATTGCTTTTAGCAGCTTGCCAGGCTGTGGCCTTTCATCTCCTCCTGGCACATAGCTCTAATCTCTGCTCAGGCATCCTCACATGCCACGCTAAGCCGGGATCGCCAGTGCATTGCTGGGGATCTGGCCATTCTCACAGCAGAAAGCAAATACACAAAAACATCTTTCCCCCCGGTGTTTTCTGCCTCTACAGCATGTTAATATTCACTCACTTCCGGCGGGAATTTGGCTTGTTTATTGTCCAATGTTGCACTAGTAGCACGTTCTTGGAACCCAGGGGTTCATTTGATTGTTTCTTCCAATTAAAACCCACCTGCATTAGAGTTGAAGGCGAGAAGGGACCATGAGATCATCCAGTCTGATCTGCTGGATATCAAAGGCCATTCAATTTCACCCAGTTACCCCTGCTTTGAGCCCAATCATTTGTGATTTGGCTGGAACATGTTCTGGAAAGAACCAGTCTAGATTCGAAGAAATCAAGAAATGCTGAATCCCAGCACGTCCCGTGGGAGTTTGTTCCCTTGCTTAAGCGCCCCTCACTGGTAAAGAGCCTAGGTGCTGTGTTTCTAATCTGCGTGTGTGGCGTCAGCTTCCAGGCACTGGGCCTTGTTCTTTCTCTGCTAGATGAAGGCGCCCTTGCACCAGTCCTTTCTCCCCAGGACGGTGTTTGAGAGGTGATCAACTAAACAGACTGAGCTCTTTAAGTCTCTCTCTGTGAGATGTTTCCAGCCTTCAAGTCATTTTTGTGGTTCTTCTCTGCACCCTCTCCAATGTTTCAGCGTCCTCTTTAAAATGGGAAGAGCAAATTGGGACACCGTATTCCCATCTGTCTCAGCAGTGCCGAATACAGGGGTAAAATCACCTGCATCCTTCTGCTCTCTGCTCCCATTTATACAGCCCAGGATTGCAGCGTTCCCTTTTTATCACAGCGTTGCATTGGCAGCTCAAGTTGAGGTGCTGTGTCCTGGAACTCCTAAATCCTCGCCGGAGTCGCTACTTTCCAGGGTACAGTCCCCCCCTTCAGTAGGTGTGCCCTGCACCCCGTGTTTCTTGGCATACAACTTTGCATTTGACTCTATAAAAATGCCTTTGTTTTGAATGGGCCTCAGTTACTAAGTGATCCAGATGGCTCTGTATGGCGCCCTGTCCTCGCCATTGTTTATCACGCCATCAATCTTTGGGTCATCCAGACATTTGAACAGCAGCATTTTGATATTTACTTCCAGATCGCTGATGAAAATATTGAGTAGCATCAAGACCTAGTCTCGATCCCACATGTCCATTCGATGGCTATTCCCCATTGACAAGTGCTGGCTGAGATCTGGCAGTTAGCCAGCTCTGCCATCTGTTTAACCTGTGCCCTATTGATATGGTGTTGTGCATTACCGAATCAACCCCCTTATAAAAGTCCAAGTATATAATATAGACATATATTTATACCAGGTATAAGTAGACTTGTCACGAAGAAATCATGTCAAATCATAGAATCATAGAATAAAAGAGTTGGAAGGGACCTCAGGAGGCCATCTAGTCCAACCCCCTGCCCAGAGCAGGACCAATCTGCAACTAAATCATCCCAGCCAGGGCTTTGTCAAGCCTCACCTTAAAAACTTCTAAGGAAGGGGATTCCACCACCTCCCTAGGTAACACATTCCAGTGTTTCACCACCCTCCTAGTGAAAAAGTTTTTCCTAATATACAACCTAAACCTCCCCCATTGCAACTTGAGACCATTACTCCTTGTCCTGTCATCTGCTATCATCCAATCTACTCTCCCACTTAGCCCAGTTAACAAGCCACGTGGATGTGGGGAAGCAGTAGATGTGAAATATCTTGACTTTAGGAAGGCTTTTGATATGGTCTCATATGACCTTCTCATAAGCAAATTAAGGAAATATGGCCTAGATGAGCCTACTCTAAGGTGGGTGCACAACTGGCTGGAAACCTGTACTTTGAGAGTAGTTACCAATGGTTCACAATCAAGCTGGAATGGCAGACTGAGTGCCCCCCTCTCCCCCAGAGATCTGTCCTGGGTCTGATTCTATTCAATATCTTCATCAATGATGTAGGTAACGGCACAGAGAGTGCAAATATAAAGTTTGCAGCCGATACCAAGCTGGGAAAGGTTGCAGGTGCATCAGAGGACAGGATTAGAATTCAAAATGTTTTTGACAAACTGCAGAAATGGTCTGAAGTAAATAGGATGAAATTCAACAAGGACGAATGCAAAGTACTCCATTTAGGAAGGAACAATCAGTTGCACACATACAAAATTGGAAATGACTGCCTGGGAAGGAGTCCTGCGGAAAGGGATCTGGGGGTCAGAGTGGATCACAAGTTAAATTTAAGGTTTCAGAGTAGCAGCCGTGTTAGTCTGTATCCGCAAAAAGAAAAGGAGGACTTGTGGCACCTTAGAGACTAACGAATTTATTTGAGCATAAGCTTTCGTGAGCTACAGCTCACTTCATCGGATGCATTCAGTGGAAAATACAGTGAGGATATTTATATACACAGAGAACATGAAACAATGGTTGTTACCATACACACTGTAAGGAAAGTGATCACTTAAGGTGAGCTATTACCACCAGGAGAGCCGGGGTGGGGAGGGACATTTTGTAGTGATAATCAAGGTGGGCCTTTTCCAGCAGTTGACAAGAACGTCTGAGGAACAAGCGGGGCGGGGGAGGAAGTAGTGCAAGTAGAGTGTCACGGCAAACCTGGTGGCTGAACGTTGTGACTTAGTCCTTACCCATAACTATTACAGATTTGGGGACAATGTATACCTTCAAACCAGCGGCACTGCTATGGGTACCTGCATGGCCCCACAGTATGCCAACATTTTTACGACTAACTTAGAACAACGCTTCCTCAGCTCTCGTCCCCTAACACCCCTACTCTACTTGTGCTACATTGACAACATCTTCATCATCTGGACCCATGGAAAAGAAGCCCTTGAGGAATTCCACCATGATTTCAACAATTTCCATCCCACCATCAACCTCAGCCTGGACCAGTCCACACAAGAGATCCACTTCCTGGACACTATGGTGCTAATAAGTGATGGTCACATAAACACCACCCTATGCCGGAAACCTACTGACCGCTATTCCTACCTACATGTCTCCAGCTTTCATCCAGACCACACCACACGATCCATTGTCTACAGCCAAGCTCTACGATACAACCGCATTTGCTCCAACCCCTCAGACAGAGACAAACACCTACAAGATCTCTATCAAGCATTCTTACAACTACAATACCCACCTGCAGAAGTGAAGAAACAGATTGACAGAGCCAGAAGAGTACCCAGAAGTCACCTACTACAGGACAGGCCCAACAAAGAAAATAACAAAACGCCACTAGCCATCACCTTCAGCCCCCAACTAAAACCCCTCCAACGCATCATCAAGGATCTACAGCCTATCCTGAAGGACGACCATCACTCTCACAGATCTTGGGAGACAGGCCAGTCCTTGCTTACAGACAGCCCCCCAACCTGAAGCAAATACTCACCAGCAACCACACTCCACACAGCAGAACCACTAACCCAGGAACCTATCCTTGCAACAAAGCCCGTTGCCAACTGTGTCCACATATCTATTCAGGGGACACCATCACAGGGCCTAATCACATCAGCCACACTATCAGAGGCTCGTTCACCTGCACATCTACCAATGTGATATATGCCATCATGTGCCAAGAATGCCCCTCTGCCATGTACATTGGCCAAACCGGACAGTCTCTACGTAAAAGAATAAATGGACACAAATCAGATGTCAAGAATTATAACATTCATAAACCAGTTGGAGAACACTTCAATCTCTCTGGTCACTCGATTACAGACCTAAAAGTCGCAATATTACAACAAAAAAACTTTAAAAACAGACTCCAATGAGAGACTGCTGAACTGGAATTAATTTGCAAACTGGATACAATTAACTTAGGCTTGAATAGAGACTGGGAGTGGGTGGGTCATTACAGAAAGTAAAACTATTTCCCCATGTTCCCCCCCCTCCACCCGCCACTGTTCCTCGGATGTTCCTGTTAACTGTTGGAAATGGCCCACCTTGATTATCACTACAAAGGTTTTCTCCCCCCAGCTCTCCTGCTGGTAATAGCTCATCTTAAGTGATCACTATCCTTACAGTGTGTATGATAACACCCATTTTTTCATGTTCTGTGTGTATATAAATGTCCTCACTGTATTTTCCACAGTATGCATCCAATGAAGTGAGCTGTAGCTCCCGAGAGCTTATGCTCAAATAAATTGGTTAGTCTCTAAGGTGCCACAAGCTAAATTTAAGTGAACAGTGTAATGCTGTTGCAAAAAAAAGCGAACATCATTGTGGGCTGTATCAGCAGGAGTGTTGTAAACAAGACACAAGCAGTGAAATCTTCCTGCTCAGCACTGATAGGGCCTCAGCTGGAGTGTTGTGTCTGGTGCTGGGCACCACGCTTTGGAATGACGAGGACAATTGGAGAAGGTCCAGAGGAGAAAAGAAGACGGGCTGGGGGACGTAAAAGTTTGTTACAAAGAGGAGGGTAATAAACTGTTCTCCTTATCCACGAAGGACAGGAGAAGAAGTAAGGGACAAAACTGCACCGAAGGGAGGGTCAGGTTGGACACTAGGTCACACAGCAGCTTAGTGGCATAGCCAGGACTAGACCACTCCTGCTTCCATTGTGTTAGGATCACGAGAAGCAGTATCACCGTGGCCACTCTACCTGTCTGCTGTGCCCCTTTGACTGTGTTTCAGGCTGATTCCCAGCCAGCCAGTTGCACAGGAGGATCTCCCTTCCCTCCCTCGCTCCCTGCTGGTCCTTTCGAGGACTGGGATGGCAACAGCGGGGAAGAGAAGGCAGGAGACTCCAGCCTGATGTGCAATGCCTGTGTGTATGGTGGGGAGACGGATGTGATATAAGGGGACTGTTAGGGAAAGGGAGCATGTCCCATTGGTTAGAGCAGGTGCTTGGGAGGCAGGACTCCTGGGTTCTGTTGTGATGCCAATTTCTCAGCGTGGGAGCATCTCATTGAGCTCAGACTCTCTGTCACGCCTGGCTCAGGTTCTGCTCAGCGTCTCCCTGCTGCGAGCTCTCCCCACCCTGCTAACGGCGCTCAGCAAGGGCCCCTAACCCTCAGTCATTCTGTGCTCAGCACAGCCCGTCACTCCTCCCTGCACTGGACCTGGCAGCAATTTGGACTCGCTGCTCCTAGTGTAGGGCTGGGCGTCACCCCCAAGGAATCCCAGGGCTGGAGCCACAGCCAGAGAGAGAGAATTGTGCTGGGCTTGGCAAGCCAAGGCAGCCAGTCGCTCCACCCCAGCCAGGCCCAGTTTGCAGTGGGCTAGGCTCAGGCCTGGGCTCCCACAGGCTAGACAGCCAATTAGCTTCTCTTAAAAAAATGAATTCCTTCACTAATTAAAGATCAGGAGGCACTTTGGGCCTGTCTAGCTGGATGAGAGCTGCTGTTCTATGAGGCAGCATGGCCTAGTGGCTAGTGCACTGGACTGGGAATCAGCAGAGCTGGGCTCTATTGCTGGCTCTGCCACTAGCCTGCTGGGTGACTGCGGGCAAATTGTTTCCTCTCCATGCCTCAGTTTCCCCAGCTGTAAAATGGGGTTCATGAGACAGACCTCCTTTGGAAAGTGCTTAGAGGGCGGAGCTGGGGGGATCATCCCCCGGCAGATAGCAACTCAGTGCCTATGTCCCGGGCCCCGCACTCCCTCCCCGGGACAGCCCTGGATGGAAGTTACAGCCACTGACTTCCTGGGAAGCTGGTCAGAAGCTGTCAGTTCCTGAGCACCTCCTGCAAGGGGCTGAGAGCCCCCAACGCCTTTCTCAGCCAACCATTAACGGGCCTGGGGCTGCATCACTGAAGTCAATGGGAGTCACAGCAGTTCAGCGTCGAGCCACCAGCGTGATCTCTGCACCAACGGACCTGCAGTGTGTCTCAGAGACGACAGTCTGAGGGCCACAGCATGCAGGGAGCCACCAGGGATCTCATCTCCCACATGCCTCACCCTGAGAATGAGCTCCCTCTGTTCCTGTAGAAGGGGAACCCGCAGAGGAACTGGGAGCCCATGGAGGCGTTGCTCTGAAATGCAGCCACTGCACAGGCCAACCCCAAGCGTTTGAACATCATGAGCCAGGCCTCAAAAAATCGGCAGCGTGGCTTAGAATCATTTTCTTTTTCAATAGCAAATGTTGAGTCTGTGTTTTGCCATCTGGGTTCTGAGCCTTTAGTGGGGCGTTTTCCAGCTTCTTCCTTGAACCTCAAGGGCTAGTGACCACATTTTTGGCCTTAAAATGAAGCTGAGAGTCTCACCTGATCACCTGACTTGAAGGAAACCCTCCGGTACTGTGAGAGTTGGCAGTGCTGGCTTCCTGGACAACTGCCCTGGAATAAGGGCCCAAAGAGAAACAGGGAACTTCAGGAAGCCTCTGACTCAGCATCGCCCTCGTATTGCCTCAGAACACAACACATTTTGCAACCGTGAAGGAATTCATACTTTACATTGAAATGCAGCCACTTCTGGGCTGCTGCGGAATGAGTTTAACTCTGCCCAGCTCTCGAGAACCAGCGGGGAAGGACGTTATCTCATTGACACTGCTGCAGGAATTCTGAGCTGGAGAAAATGGAGAGTGAGCAGGAAACTGGGGACACAAGAAGCCCCAGGGAGTTGTTCATGCCAACAAGTGGTTGGGACCTTGGTTTTGTGGCTTATCAGCAAACCAGCACCTCCGACCACTCCGCGTAGCTGGGTTGGTTTGGTGATGACTGAAAGGGCAGAGTGCCACCTATTAACCCAAACCCAAAGGCCTACAAGCAAGGCTCCCCTCCCTCTCTTGTTCTTATAACTGTGATAAAATGCATTCATAGTGCACCTCTGCACTCATAGTGTACCTCACCTATGCTCTGCCCAAGGAACCCAGCTCCCTCCCCACCTGAGCTGCGCAAAAAACACGGCAAAGTGGCTTTTGTTCTCAATAGACTTGTTATTGGTTGTATTTATTATTTTAATTTCCCAGCACATTCTTTAATTCAAAAGAGCCTGGCGCTGGTGGGAGTGGAATGATCTGCCCCCACCTCCCCAGTGGGACTCTGATAGCTAGAGAGCTGCTTAAGCCCTGATGAACGAGGTTTCATATCCCTGCCAACGCTTCGCTCTCGTGAATTGTAACAACTCGGCGCACTCCTGCTCCCCCAGGCCCTGCTGGAATCTCGCTATGTTCCTGGCCTCAGCAGCTCCCTCTGCCACCCTCTGGCCTCGCGTCTAGCCCTGGAATAGCTCAAGTGACCCGGCATTATTGACCTGGGGTTTGACTCCAGCCGGTTCTATAGCACTGCTCCGTACTTGCAGCGGGGTAAGAAGAGGGAAGTCAGCTCCATCAGGGCTTGTCTGCACAAGTTACAGCCCAGCAAGCCGGGGTGAGAATCTGTGCCATGCCACACCGTCAAGTAGTACCACCGTACGCCACGCCACGCCACGCTCCAGGACTTCCGCTGCGCTGCAGCAGTGTCCGGACGGGCGGGCTAGCTGGGGTGCTGTAGTTTCACATCCTGGCTCGCTGCACAGTAACTTGCCATGGAGACAAGCCCTAACCCCCCCATTTCAGGCCTCATTTTTCATGGTTTCTAACATGCATTGGTTATAATTTTCTACTGCCTCAAGGGCCTGTCTAATTAGACTTTGGGCAAGCGAGGTATTTGCTGTTCCATACAAAGAGATCTATTTAAGAAAAAAAGTCCCAATAAAACTTTTTTTATAAACCCTGGACAACATTCCTGAAAGATTTGTTCTCAGAACGACATGTCAGCTGCAGTGCGTTCCGCCTCCCACCGCAGCTCTGGGGACACTGCAGTATTTATCTTTGCCTGCTTTACTTGGCTTGGAGTTGTAATATGCCGCAAAGGTGCCTAGAGCCCTGGGTAGCAGGGGGTTTATTGCTTTTTCTGAACTGTTGTAAAATAAACATGTCGAATGCAGGATCGGGTGGAGAGGGTATAAAAATCTGTGCCTCGGTTTCCCCAGTCTGTAAAATGGGATTTAATAATACTTAACCAGAGAAGAGAAATAACTTGCCCAAGGTTACCCAGCGGGGAGAGCTGGGACTAGAGATCTGGTTGCTCTGAGTCCCAATCTCATGCGCTATCCCGTAGCCCACATAGCTTCCCTTAAACCTGCCCTTCTCTCTCCTGATGTCTTGCCTCCAGAGACTCTGTAAGCTGTCTGGCATGAGGGCTGCCTCTCCCTTTGGGTCTGTACGGTGCCCGGCACAGGGAGTCCTGCTCTGTTGTGGTACAGTTAAGAATAAGCAAAGCTGAATGTAAGAGCTGGGGACACAAGCCTCTCTTCTCACTTATGAACAATGCCTTTCTGCTTCACTGCAGGTGGGAATGGCTGCAGTGCACAGTGCTGGGCATGCCGGGGAAACTCTCAAATTAGGGGCCAGGTGGGTGGGTAGGTGGGAAGTTTTCCTCTTCCCTTTAATGCTGCTCCAAGAACCTTTTTCCATTTCCTTTCAAACTGCTCAGTGTTTGAGGCGGCGGACGCAAAGTTCCAGTTCAATTTACAAGGGTCTCTTTTGGCTCGGCGAGTTTTTCCACCCTTTTAGCATGCACGGCTGAGCTGATGGCAGCCCCGCCTGGCAAAGCAGAACACTGCAGCATCTGTTCTACATCAGCACGGCCAGTGTCTGCAGAGTAACTTGGATGGATCAGAGGGTTTGGCCACGCAGGTAGGAGTCAAGGTAACGTCTTCCTCCTCTGGGACCCTGAAAACCACATTGCAGAGGATCCCGTTATATGGGGGGAAGTGCGCTGTGCTCTCTAAGTGGTCACTAAACAAGTACTAAGGACCATGCATAAGCCATCAACATGAGATAAACTGTAGACCTACTTTGCTGTAGTATAGCCCTCTATTGTTTGAGCTAAAGGAGCAAGTATATGATCTGTTAGAAGTAATAGGCTATTATCCTCTGGTGGGATCACCTTTTGAGGGAGGTGTGACAGCTGGCCATTGTGTTGTGCATAAATACCTTTATTGTGGCTGACAGTGATGCTCCAACTCAGGATCCAAAAGCACAGGGCCCTAGCTCTTGAGCATCTGCTGCTGGCAGCCGTGATAGGGCAGCAAGTATATGATCTGTTAGAAGTAATAGGCTATTATCCTCTGGTGGGATCACCTTTTGAGGGAGGTGTGACAGCTGGCCATTGTGTTGTGCATAAATACCTTTATTGTGGCTGACAGTGATGCTCCAGCTCAGGATCCAAAAGCACAGGGCCCTAGCTCTTGAGCATCTGCTGCTGGCAGCTGTGATAGGGCAGCTTTTTTCTCCTTAAGACCCTAGCCACTGCAGGGCAACAAAGTTATGCACCGGAGTGTGTCATCTGCCCCATAGAGGGCAGCAATGCGCAGAACGCACTGGGCCAGATGGGTGGTCAAAGGAATGTGCCACACTTGCTTATTCCCTCCGAAGACCAGCACCGACCAGGGGTATGCACCTGCCGGGGCAGAGCCACTCCAGGGCCGGCGGCCGAGTTGATGGAAACCTGGAATTCCCATTCTGTGGGACATGTTCACATTAAACACAAACAACAGTTCTGAATTGTGACAAGGCCACATTTCCCACCGACCACATTGTTTGAAAAAAAATTGCTTTGGGGCGATCAAAACGTTTTGTTTTGATTGTGACTTTTTGTACTTTCTGTTTATCTTCTATTTTCTAATAGATTTTGGTCTAATTGGTTAAGAGATGAGTATTACTACAACTGACAATAAACCCAGTAGATTTCAAAATACAAAGTTGTTTTAAAATGAAAGTTCAAAATGTTCCATTCCCCCCCCCCAGGACATTTTGTCTAAATCAACAGGCGATGTTTCACTTCCAACGAACCGACGTTGTCCGAGGGACAGACATTCCACTAGACAATTTTTCACCCATCCCTGCGAGAAATACCTTGGGTGCTGAGCCCCTGGCTTTCCAGGGGGTTCCTGTTCATCGAGTGCTAAGCAGAGGTAGGTGCCTACCTCGAAGAGAGGATCAGACTTCACCCCCCACCCCACTCCTCAGCATCTCCGATGGGCTGGCTTAGGTGGCTCCTTGCCTTGTAACTTGGCTTTTGGACACCCCGCTCTCCCCTCATTCATTGCTTAGGAGCCAGGGCCCCACACGCAAGTGTTGTGGATCGCAGTGTTGGGCCAGTCATTTTCTAGGCACCTGAAAGTCAGGAACTGCCAGGCTCCGGCGCCAGGCTTGCAACGTCTAAGCGTCTCTGTGGATCCCACCCAAGAGTCTGTTCATGCCAATATCCCTGATCTAGAATCACTCAGGGGAAACCATCAAGGAAACACCACCCATCAAAGTTACCTTCAACCTCATTGCTTTCCTTTGTGCACCATCAACCTCTCTAGGGTCTGAAATGAACATTATGAGAAGCTGCTTCATCCACAAGAGCTGCCTAAACAAAGGGACCATTGGGCATAAGAAGACTGTGCTACAAAACCCACCCTGAGAGTTGCAATACCTACACTCACCAGGAGGGGGCGCCACGCCACTTATTTTAGCTGGCGGGGAAAAAAGCAGAAAACTGGAAGCTGTGTGTGTGAGTGCGCGCTCATGGGGGGAGAGCACAGTGTGTGCATCTCCTCTGTAGCAGGCTCTGAGAACGCTGCGTGCAGGGGGAGTGCTTCGAAAACTAAAGGTGCAGTATGCAGAAAACAAAGGTGTTGCGTTTTCAGAGCCCCTGGCACGCTGGGGCTAGGTCAGGCCCATGGCCCTAAACCCAGCATCAGGCTGTTTCCGCTTTAACTGGTCATTGGTATGTTTCACCCCTTTGCTCTTAAGGGACTTGAGCCCCACAGCTTGATCCAGATCTGCCTGTACGCCCAGTTTAGGGACGGTTGGAGCGGAGGGTTCATGTCAGCCCCGTCTCCGGTTGGCATGTGTCTCAGCACTGCCCACGGTGAGGTCTTTCTGAGAGGCCACTCATTAGCTGCCTCCTCTGCTCGAAGCGCTAACCCTCTTGGCTGATAAACTCACAGCGCACTCATTATCCGGGCAGAGGTTTGCAAAATGAACGGGGGTGGGAGAGGGGGGAAAATCATTTCTACAGCCCAGGGGAGATGAGCAACACAACCTATTAAGGCTCCGGCTCTGAAAACTTCATTAATGCTTATTACATAATGAGACACTTCAGTTCATAGCAAGCTTTGCAATAACTGGAAATCCTGTGTTAAGCTACCCACAGATACCGCATCCCCTGCATCTACCTGAGCCCTTAGCCCGGCTTTTCTAAGCAGGAGAACCGCTTCTGACGTGCGATGCAACGTGTAGCTCTGTGAGGCTTTACCTCAGTTAATTTGTCTGGATTAACCACACACGCTCCTGTCTGTACTAAAGGGTTTTAGGAAAAGCCCCTGCTGGAAATTGGATTGTTCAGCTTATTTTATAAGAGGAAAAATCTTGGTCCTGATTCCTCATTGCCCTGCACCTTGCCCGGGTCTATACACCAGCCGCTCTGAGCAGTTTTCCACCCCACAACTGCCTGGGTGCAGATGACCAGACACAGCTCAGGGCATTGGACCGTTGCTCTCTTGGTCCATGGCCTTGACTGCTAAACTCTCTCCAGTGGAGCAATGACTTTGGTGCAAGCACAGGATAAATGCACATCTCAGGCTGCTTCTCACTCCCTCGTGCGCTGCACGCTGGGATTTCTCGGCCCCTTCCCTTCCCTGGGGGCTAGCGTTGTTTCAGGATTGTTCTGTTACACCCAGAGGGCATGAGCAAACCGTCTCTCCTTCAACCTTCTCTCCAACAACAGGGGCCTGCAAAGGCCGTGAATGTGGCAGGCCTGCTTCTGCTGCCGGACATGGTAACACTGGCTCGTGCGTGGAGCCCATGGAAAGAGCGAGTCTCGTGACTGCCGCACGGAGACGAGCCGGGACTGCTGGGTCCCAGTCGTAGCACTCTTGCTGCTTGTACTGGGTTGGGGGTAAATACACCTCTCTTTGTGGGGGGATAGGGGGGTTGCATGACTTAACCCGTGGCTGTTTATAAAGTGCTTTGAGAGCCTGCTCCCTTCGTAGGGTGGCTGGATGCCACAAGGTCTAATTTTTCAGCCTTGTTATGCCGGCGGATGAGCTCTTAAGAAAATCTGGCTCCTTACTCTGTAGCCTTTGGAAAATTCTGTCCCAAATGCTCATGTGTGAATGAGAAACCTCCAGCTGAGATCTGCCACCCTCACACAGACTTTCTTAGAGGAAGAGAGAACCCTTCTCAGGGTGTGCATGTGTACATGGGGGGTGGGGGGGCAGGGGTGTGTGTGTCCCACACATCCCCTCTAGGTAGCATCATGTCATGTGCATGAACCCAAACCTCTGCCCCTACCACCCCCATGTCAATGTGTCTCAGGCCTGTCTGATCATGCACCTTGAGCGGATCACTGCAGACTACGTGGCTCTGGGAAGGATAAAGGAGTTTGAGGTGCAAGTGGTGTTCTCGTCCATCCTCCCCGTGGAAGAAAAAGGCCTGGGTAGGGACCGTCGGATTGTGGAAGTCAACGAATGGCTATGTGGGTGGTGTCAGAGAGAAGGCTTTGGATTCTTTGACCATGGGATGGTGTTCCAAGAAGGAGTGCTAGGCAGAGACGGGCTCCACCTAACAAAGAGAGGGAAGAGCATCTTCGCAAGCAGGCTGGCTAACCTAGTGAGGAGGGCTTTAAACTAGGTTCACCGGGGGAAGGAGACCAAAGCCCTGAGGTAAGTGGGGATGTGGGATACTGGGGGGAAGTGGGATAGTGGGAGGAAGCACGAGCAGGAGCGTGCGAGAGGGGAGGGCTCCTGCCTCATACTGAGAAAGAGGGACCATCAAGTGCCTATACACAAATGCAAGAAGCCTGGGAAACAAACAGGGAGAACTGGAAGTCCTGGCACAGTCAAGGAATTATGACGTGATTGGAATAACAGAGACTTGGAATAACTCGCATGACTGGAGTACTTTTTTCAGAGTAACAGCCGTGTTAGTCTGTATTCGCAAAAAGAAAAGGAGTACTTGTGGCACCTTAGAGACTAACCAATTTATTTGAGCATAAGTTTTCGTGAGCTACAGCTCACTTCATCGGATGCATACTGTGGAAGCTGCAGAAGACATTATATACACAGAGACCATGAAACAATACCTCCTCCTACCCCACTCTCCTGCTGGTAATAGCTTATCTAAAGTGATCACTCTCCTTACAATGTGTATGATAATCAAGTTGGGCCATTTCCAGCAGTACTGTCATGGATGGATATAAACTGTTCAGGAAGGACAGGCAGGGCAGAAAAGGTGGGGGAGTTCCATTGTATGTAAGAAAGCAGTATGACTGCTCAGAGCTCCGGTATTAAACTGTAGAAAAACCTGAGAGTCTCTGGATTAAGTTTAGAAGTGTGAGCAACAAGGGTGATGTCATGGTGGGAGTCTGCTATAGATCACCGAACCAGGGGGATGAGGTGGATGAGGCTTTCTTCTGGCAACTAACGGAAGTTACTAGTTCGCAGGCCCTGGTTCTTATGGGAGACTTCAATCACCCTGATATCTGCTGGGAGAGCAATACAGCAGTGCACAGACAATCCAGGAAGTTTTTGGAAAGTGTAGGGGACAATTTCCTGGTGCAAGTGCTGGGGGAACCAATTAGGGGCAGAGCTCTTCTTGACCTACTGCTCACAGACCGGGAAGAATTAGTAGGGGAAGCAAAAGTAGATGGGAACCTGGGAGGCAGTGACCATGAGATGGTTGAGTTCAGGATCCTGACACAGGGAAGAAAGGAGAGCTGCAGAATATGGATCCTGGACTTCAGAAAAGCAGATTTTGACAACCTCAGGGAACTGGAGGAGAGACCTGCCATTTGCTTCCACATCCCAGCCTTCACCCTCAAGATCTTAGACAGAGCTGTGCATGCGAAGGAGGCAGCTATTCAGCAGGAGCTCAGGCAGCCCTTCATAGAATCATAGAATATCAGGGTTGGAAGGGACCTCAGGAGGTCATCTAGTCCAACCCCCTGCTCAAAGCAGGACCAATCCCCAACTAAATCATCCCAGCCAGGGCTTTGTCAAGCCTCACCTTAAAAACTTCTAAGGAAGGAGATTCTACCACCTCCCTAGGTAACGCATTCCATTGTTTCACCACCCTCCTAGTGAAAAAGTTTTTCCTAATATCCAACCTAAACCTCCCCCACTGCAACTTGAGACCATTACTCCTTGTCCTGTCATCTTCTACCACTGAGAATAGTCTAGAACCATCCTCTTTGGAACCCCCTCTCAGGTAGTTGAAAGCAGCTATCAAATCCCCCCTCATTCTTCTCTTCTGCAGACCAAACAATCCCAGTTCCCTCAGCCTCTCCTCATAAGTCATGTGTTCCAGACCCCTAATCATTTTTGTTGTCCTTCGCTGGACTCTCTCCAATTTATCCACATCCTTCTTGTAGTGTGGGGCCCAAAACTGGACACAGTACTCCAGATTAGGCCTCACTAATGTCGAATAGAGGGGAACGATCACATCCCTCGATCTGCTGGCTATGCCCCTACTTATACATCCCAAAATGCCATTGGCCTTCTTGGCAACAAGGGCACACTGTTGACTCATATCCAGCTTCTCGTCCACTGTCACCCCTAGGTCCTTTTCCGCAGAACTGCTGCCTAGCCATTCGGTCCCTAGTCTGTAGCAGTGCATTGGATTCTTCCGTCCTAAGTGCAGGACCCTGCACTTATCCTTGTTGAACCTCATCAGATTTCTTTTGGCCCAATCCTCCAATTTGTCTAGGGCCCTCTCTATCCTATCCCTACCCTCCAGCATATCTACCACTTCTCCTAGTTTAGTATCATCTGCAAATTTGCTGAGAGTGCAATCCACACCATCCTCCAGATCATTTATGAAGATATGGAACAAAACCGGCCCCAGGACCGACCCTTGGGGCACTCCACTTGATACCGGCTGCCAACGAGACATGGAGTCATTGATCACTCCCCGTTGAGCCCGACAATCTAGCCAGCTTTCTACCCACCTTATAGTGCACTCATCCAGCCCATACTTCTTTAACTTACTGGCAAGAATACTGTGGGAGGCCGTGCCAAAAGCTTTGCTAAAGTCAAGGAACAACACGTCCACTGCTTTCCCCTCATTCACAGAGCCAGTTATCTCGTCATAGAAGGCAATTAGATTAGTCAGGCATGACTTGCCCTTGGTGAATCCATGCTGACTGTTCCTGATCACTTTCCTCTCCTCTAAGTGTTTCAGAATTGATTCCTTGAGGACCTGCTCCATGATTTTTCCAGGGACTGAGGTGAGGCTGACTGGCCTGTAGTTCCCAGGATCCTCCTTCTTTCCTTTTTTAAAAATGGCCACTACCTTAGCCTTTTTTCAGTCGTCCGGGACCTCCCCCGATCACAATGAGTTTTCAAAGATAATGGCCAATGGCTCTGCAATCACATCTGCCAACTCCTTTAGCACCCTCGGATGCAACGCATCCGGCCCCACTGACTTGTGCACGTCCAGCTTTTCTAAATAGTCCCTAACCATATCCCTAAGTTGGATAGACTTTTAGGGCCAGAGGGGCCCATTATAATTCTCTAGTCTGACCGCTGGTGTAGCATGGGCCGGAGCCTGCATTGAGTCCATAGGTTCTCATTGAGCTAGAGTGAAGCTTCTAGAAAGACACCCTGGCTTGATTTAAAGATGTCAGGAGATGGAGAATCTACCAAGTCCTGAGGGAAGCTGTTCCCGTGGTTAATTACTCTCACTGTTAAATTTGTGCCTTATCTCTAGTTGGAATTTGTCTAGCGTCCACTTACTAAGGTAAAGAGCCTTCAAGTTCTCACATACCTTCTCCACAGGTAGGTACTTATCAACTGATCACTCACTGCTTTTGGGTAGTTTATTTAGCAAAGCTTTGTGTTCAAATACCATTTTCTTTTTTATGGTAATTGAAGGATATTTTTAGGCTTTTCCTAATGTGAAATCCATTAGAAGGAATTAGCTGTTTCTTTTATAAATATCATTTATATCCCTTGCCTTATGTTGCCAATTTACCACAGATTGTCACCTCCCTCCTGGACCCATAGAAGGCAAATCAGTTTTTCTTCCCTTTAAACAGAAAACTATTGCAGGCCACCTGACAATGATAAGACTTGGCACTCATTATCCAAGGTGCACCAAGGGCTTTGCACAGAGGGGTAGGGTGACCAGATGTCCCTATTTTATAGGGACAGTCCCAATTTTGGGGTCTTTTTCTTATATAGGCTCCTATTACTCCCCACCCCCATCCCGATTTTTCACACTTGCTGTCTGGTCACCCTACAGAGGAGTGAATGTGTTCTCACAGCTCTCACATCCATTTTACAGATGGGGAAAGAAAGGGGCCGGGACACCTTTGATCTTGTAGTTAAAACACTGAACTGGGAGTTGGGTTCAATTCCTGGCTCTTCCACAGATGCCCTGTGTGACCTGGGGCAAGTCATGTGATTGCTCTGTGCCTCAGTTTCCTCATCTATAAAATAGGGATAATAATACTTCTTTTCCCCCCATTTTTCTCTTGGGGGTGGAGACTGTCACACTGCAAGTATGTGCAGTGACTAATAATTTTCACACAATGTTAATTTAGCATCCCACTAGAAACTTTTATTTTAATTGGATTTAAAAAAGGAGGTGGAGGGGAATTCTGGTGGGAAGATTCCAGGCAGGAGGGAAAACGAACAGTTACAGCAGTTAAGCTTCTGTCTGTGGAAGATGTAGGACCCCTGGTGGGTTTGTGCCTATCTTTTAACTGAGAGCCCCTGGGTTTGCACAGCATCTCTTGTACTGCTGCCTTCCAGTCCAGGGACTGTCGGGACACACCTCTGAGGTAAGGTGGGTGAGCTAATAGCTTTTATTGGCCCAACTTCTGTTGGTGAGAGAGACAAGCTTTTGGACTCCATGGTGGGAAAAGAAGACCCGCTCCTCGCTGCAGTGTAGATGTACCTTTTGTGCCCAGAACCAGTAGAGACTGCATGGACGGGAAGGGATCTGTAATGTAGAGAGAACCTTTCCCTGAACAGCGGGTGTGAGCCCTTAGACACCACAGTGATGGGCCCTGGAGAAAGCCCTCAAGCCAATAGCTGGGGCCAGAATCCCTCAGCTAGGCTGCTGGGGGTGAAGGCCATACTGGTAGGCTCAGGGGGTTGGGAACTGGGGTCTCTGAGTTCTAGTCCCAGCACTGGCAATGACTCAGTGCCTCACCTTGCAACAGTCATGTGTGGTAAGCAGGGGCTTGAAGGAGGCAGCTGTAGCTAGGGAGCTTGTATAAGGGACATATCTGGCGAAACAGGAAAAGTGAGCTGTAGCTCACGAAAGCTTATGCTCAAATAAATTGGTTAGTCGCTAAGGTGCCACAATTCCTCCTTTTCTTTTTGCAAATACAGACTAACACGGCTGTTACTCTGAAACAAGCCCAGACAGCTGCTTGTAGAGGAAAACACCTTGCTGGACAGGGTGAGGAGGGCTGCCTTGTGGGAAGAGGGATCTCCCCAGGCACTACTGCAGAGTGTCGCAAGGAGAAAAGGGCGGGGGGGGGGGCTTTTTTTCTTTTTACAGTGAATAAAAAAGGCCTGGAAACGTTTTTTTTTTTTTGAGTTCTGGTGACCTGGTTTCTCCCAGAAGAGTCTTGGGAAGGCTGAAGAACCTGCAGGTGTCAGTGAATGCTGCAGAGGGGAAGCTATTTTTATTTTGACCCATGAATGTTCTTTGCATTCCCATTTAACTCAAACCCCTGGAATACACTGGGGAGAAAGATCTTTGTTACAGATTTCACACCATGGCCCCTTCAATTAAGAGGAGAGAATCCTCATGAGGCCTCCCAAGACCTCCAGCAAAAGCAGGCTTGATATTACTAATGTACAAAGCAAATGCACCTGTACAGGCTCACCCAGCCCTGTCTCTCCTCTTGCCAGACTGCCCATGAACCTCACTTGTGTGGCCTCCACTTACATGTGTGCTGGAATCTGACGGCCACATGCACCCTGCTAATGAACCTTCCCCTTTCCTCACCGGCACAATGACCTAGCCCCACCCACCGTCTCCTGTTTGATTATCGGACAGAACCCAGGCTCCAACACAACCCTGCCAGCCTAGTGGGCACTGCATACTGGGGCATGGCCTAGTGATTCGAGGCCCAGCAGCAGCAACTCCACCTCAGGACACAGACTCAGATCCATGCCATTTACTGTGCAAGGCCCTGATTGTGCAGTGAGGTCTGTGTGGGTTGGACCATCCATGTAGAGCCTGTAGCTGGAGCAGGGCCCATGCGTCTTTCCGCCCAGGTAAGTACTTGCAGATCGTGTTCAGGTCACTCGTTGATAAGCCCTATTCATAGAATTAAAGACCAGTCTAACACAGACCAGAGAATTCCACCTCCTTATGCTGCCCCATAGCGAGCCCCACAATCTGGGGTTGGCATAGCTCCCAGAAAGGCAGCCAGCCTGAGCCTGGGCTTGACAATGGCAAGAGATGAAGAACCCATTTCCAGTGGGTGTTGGCTCCGATGGTTAATCACCCTCACTGTTAACAGTCGGTGCATCCTTCTCATTGGACTTTGTCTGGCTTCAGCTCCCGGTTCTTCGCTAGATTAAACAGCCAAAGAGAGAGAGAATGCCTTAAACCAGTGCTGCTCAACCAGGGCCCTGGGGCCCCCTGGGAAGCTGCAAGCAGGTTTCAAGGGGTTCACCACCCAGGGCTGGCGTTAGAATCGCTGGGGCCCAGGGCAGAAAGCCAAAGCCCCACTGCAGGGCCCTAAGCCCCGCCACCTGGGGCTGAAGCAGAAGCCTGAGCAACTTGGCTTCGTAGTGCCCCCTGTGGCGGGAGACCCCGGACTGGGCAATTGCCCTGCTTCTACCCCCTAACGCCAGCTCCCGCTTTTATATGCAGAAAACCAGTTGTTGTGGCACAGGTGGGCAGTGGACTTTGTATAGCATGTGGGGTGGGGTGGGGTGGGGTGGGGGTGGGGGACTCAGAAAGAAGAAGGTTGAGAACTGGCTAGCTCAGTCGGTGGAGCATGGGACTCTTAATCCCAGGGTCGTGGGTTCATGCCCCATGTTGGGCATGAGCTTTTGGGGGGGAGGGATAGCTCAGTGGTTTGAGCTTTGGCCTGCTAAACCCAGGGTTGTGAGTTCAATCCTTGAGGGGGCCATTTAGGGATCTGGGGCAAAAATTGGGGATTGGTCCTGCTTTGAGCAGGGGGTTGGATTAGATGACCTCCTGAGGTCCCTTCCAACCCTGGTATTCTATGATCTATGAACCCCTGTCCTTAAACCTCTTGCTGTCAAGAGGTTTCCAGACCTCAGATCATTCTTGTAGCTCCACTCTGAACCCTCTCTTGTTGTCCACACCAGCACCGTAGGACCATGTGGCAGCATCAGCAGGTCTGATTGGAGGACCGTGTCCCGAATGGCCAATGAGCTGAAGGCTGGGGAAAGGGGTGGGATCATAAACAGAGCCAGTAGAGGGCGGTGCAGAGTATGGGGCTTTTGAGGTTGTGTATCTGCCCCTGCTCTGCTGCCATGGGTCTATTTTTCACACCCAGTCTCCCAGGGGTGGGAAGGAGATTAGGGCCCCTCCCTAGGCCTTGGCAGTAGCACAAACCTAGCAGGGGCTGATGGGAATCTATCTCAATGGGGAAGATGTGTGTGTTTGCCCAGGGGTTGATGAACTGCATGCTTGTGTGTGTGTGTGTGTGGTGTGTGTTGGGGGGGTGCTGAATTGGGTGTGTGTGTGTTGGGGGGATTGATGCACTGTGTGTGTAGGGGGGTGCTGAGTTGTTCATGTGTGTGTTGGGGGAGTGAGGCATTGTGTGTGGGGTGTGTGTGTGTTGGGGGGAGTGAGGCATTGTGTGTGTAGGGGGGTGTTGAATTGTGTGGGTGTGTGTGTTGGATTTTATACTTCGGGCCCATTTTGTTTCCCCAGCCTGGACCCCTGAGCTGTTTCCACCCGGCTCCAGGGGGCCCAGGTTGCTGCTTCTCCGCCACCTCTTCTCCCCCCGACAAAGAATCCGGTGGCTGCGTGTGGACGCAAAACGCGCCCCGCTCCTGCCCCAGCCTCGCCACACGGGGCCTGGCCAGGGGAGCGGAGCCCGGGCCGAGGGGAAGCCTACGGTAGGGGGCATTGCAACCCCTCCGTCCGCCCCGGCTCTCCCCTCCCCGCCCGGCCGCCCCTCCTCGCAGGGAGGGATGGAGGCGGATCAGGAGCGCACGTTTCCTGCCCAGGGACGGCTCTGAGGCTCGCAGGCAAAGCCGGGGGCCGGCGGGCAGGAAGGAGACGCGCAGCGCGACCGGGAGCCGGGCAGCTCGGCTGGACTCGGCGACCGCAGCCCCAGCCCCGGCCGGGAGCGAGTCCGGGCTCCGCCCCGCCGCCGCCGCATCCCCCCGCCGCGGGAGGCGTCTCGCCGCCGGCCCGGGCTCGGCAGCTGCCCCGCGCCCCCCCCCGGGGCTGCCTGGTGCATCGGGAACAAAGGAAATCCCCCCCCGCCCCTCCCAGCATGAAGATGCCTCGGCTGGCGCCGGGGCCCCGGGCGCTCGGGCGGCTCCTGCTGCTGCTGCTGGCCGGCCACGCTGCGCTGGTAAGTGACACCTGGTCCTGAGCGCCCCCGCCAGAGCAACGGGGGGTTTCCTATCCCCTCCCCCCAGCCCCTGGGGGGGTCGAACCCTGCCCCCGGCACTTCCATGCCCCCCGCCCCCGCCTGGGGATCACCATGGTCACCCCCCCCCGCTGCTGCAGTTCCGATTGTTGCGGGACAATAAATGGGTCCTTCCCCCCACCCCCGCAGGGAGCCTGCCCCGGCTCCAGGGCCGCGCTGGGGGAGCGCCCCGGAAAGTTGATGGTGAACGATTGTGCCTTGGTGGGTCTCCCGCGGCTGTGCGCCCCCCCCCCGACCCCCCAGGGGCTGCGGCCGGGCCGGGCCGGAACAAGTGGCTTCTGCTGGGCGTGGGCCGGTGCCCCCCCCCGCCCCCCTCCCAGGGGAGCAGCACCGGCGCTGTCTGCCAGGTAGCTGCGAAGCCCCGGGGGTGTGTGTGGGGGGGCCTGGCTCGTCCCGCACGCGGGTTTTGCACAGGCTGGGTGGGGGGCGCCTGGGGGATCCTAGTGCTGGAGGCGGGTCTGATGTATTCGGGTGCTATTGGAAGGTCACAGGGAAGCAGGGCGAAGAGCCGGGTGCTGCCTGCCCGGGGTGGGGGCAAAAGAAAGTTGCTGATTTTGCACCACCCACCGAGTGGCTCCTCATGGAGCTGCTGCAGGGATGGCGGTGCCGGGGTCTGCTCTGTCCCGGGCACTGTCCCCGCCTTCTTCGAAGCTCATCTCTCCCCGCCCCAGTGGATTTACACGCTGGGGGAGTGAGACTTGTCCTAGCTGGGAGGGAGACGCCGCATCTCAATGACCCGTGTGAGCTGCGGCGCATCCCCCACAAGAGCCGATTCCTGGATTTCTGTTCGCACCGCAGCCGGCTCCGGCGTGGCTGCTTCGGGGCTGTTCCCTGGGGTCCTCACGCCGGCATCCCGCTGGAGGATGCAGGCGCTTGGGGCGGGCTCGCCGGAGCGGCAGGTGGAGTCAGTGGGGAAGGGGGCAGTGCGGAGGTTTTTAGTGGCAGGAGTCGCTGCTTGGTGCCTGCTGGGTAGCCCGCCCTGCTGGGTTCGCCTTGGTGGGAAAGTCGCAGGCAAGGTGTGGGTGAGGAGCGCAACCCAACCCCTGCTTTGAAATAGGCTGGCACCCAGCAAGCTCAGGGAAACGCCCAGCCTGGCTTTCCCCTCTCCCTTTGGATGGAGACAAGTCACAGGGACTGGCTTCTTGCCAATAAATGGCCAACAGCCACCTTTCACTCCTTCTCCATGGAAAGTCTCTTGTGCATTAGCAGATTCCTTGACTATGTCTGCGGTTGGCAGGCAAAGCTTCGCGTTCATTTGTTCCGCCGATCATTGCAAACGCTGGCAAACAGGGGGACTTGGGGAGACTTTTGGAGCTACTTTGAATGAATTATCTGGACTAGCAGAGACTGCCACTCCTCATCTCCACCCCGGTGGTTTTTAAATATGCCCCCTTTGTGCGGTATTTTCCTAGTGCCTGTGTATTTCAACAGAGTTGCAAACAATGATTTTGTATCTCAAAAGAGACAGAAGCAGGTTTTCCCCCTAATGAGGCCAGTGTGTCTGATATTGAATATGCAATAAGGGGCATGATCTATTTGTAGGAACCAACCTGCGCTGTGAATACTGTGCAGCACTCCACCCTCCTAGCAGTAGAGCCAGGCAGATTCTTATGCTGAGTATCAATAATCTATTAAATTGACCAGCACATTTTGCTATTGATCTGTGGCAGACTTGGTTAAACTAACAGCTTTATTATTTCACTGTTTACACACTGGCTAAGACATTAGTTTTGTTCCTGGAGCCCTGACTTCTGTGGGTGGGTGATGGAAAGAGACAGCTCAGATGTGGGCTCAGCGCTCAGATGAACCATGTTTGGGTGCTTGCATTTGGCAGCGGGACCAAGCGGTAGGTGATTCTTGGCCATCTCGGAGTGGATTTTGTCAGCACAATCAGAGCCTGGTTATAAACAATCTCACAACCTTTCCCCTCATGCCCTCCTCCCTGGCTCAGCTCTGCCCTCCAGTACTGCTCCCCCGCACCCCCCTCTGACTTCTGATGGTTAGTGATGTTTAGCGCCAACTTCTTCCATGTTGTTTAATCCACATAAAGCTCATCACTAGCTGGAGACCGCAGTCTCCAGGTGCTGTTTGCTCCATGGTTGATGATGGTAGCTCTTAAACAAAACCATAACATTTGCTGTTTCACACCCCTTGGGTTACCCATCTTAAAGTGGGTCAGCATCCTGAACTCTTTGCGAGAGCTTGGAGTGTCTCTCGTGGCTGAGAAGAGACAGGGCTTGGCTGTTACGGCTATAAAGGGGATTCTTTCTGGAGGCTGCTGGACATAGACAGGTTTCAGAGTAACAGCCGTGTTAGTCTGTATTCGCAAAAAGAAAAGGAGTACTTGTGGCACCTTAGAGACTAACCAATTTATTTGAGCATGAGCTTTCGTGAGCTACAGCTCACTTCATCAGATGCATACCGTGGAAACTGCAGCAGACTTTATATATACACAGAGAATATGAAACAATAGCTCCTCCCACCCCACTGTCCTGCTGGTAATAGCTTATCTAAAGTAATCCTCAGGTTAGGCCATTTCCAGCACAAATCCAGGTTTTCTCACCCTCCACCCCCCCACACAAATTCACTCTCCTGCTGGTGATAGCCCATCCAAAGTGACAACTCTTTACACAATGTGCATGATAATCAAGTTAGGCCATTTCCTGCACAAATCCAGGTTCTCTCACTCCCTCACCCCCCTCCAAAAACCCACCCCCATACACACACAAACTCACTCTCCTGCTGGTAATAGCTCGTCCAAACTGACCACTCTCCAAGTTTAAATCCAAGTTAAACCAGAACATCTGGGGGGGAGGGGGGTAGGAAAAAACAAGAGGAAATAGGCTACCTTGCATAATGACTTAGCCACTCCCAGTCTCTATTTAAGCCTAAATTAATAGTATCCAATTTGCAAATGAATTCCAATTCAGCAGTTTCTCGCTGGAGTCTGGATTTGAAGTTTTTTTGTTTTAAGATAGCGACCTTCATGTCTGTGATTGCGTGACCAGAGAGATTGAAGTGTTCTCCGACTGGTTTATGAATGTTATAATTCTTGACATCTGATTTGTGTCCATTTATTCTTTTACGTAGAGACTGTCCAGTTTGACCAATGTACATGGCAGAGGGGCATTGCTGGCACATGATGGCATAAATCACATTGGTGGATGTGCAGGTGAACGAGCCTCTGATAGCGTGGCTGATGTTATTAGGCCCTGTGATGGTGTCCCCTGAATAGATATGTGGGCACAATTGGCAACGGGCTTTGTTGCAAGGATAGGTTCCTGGGTTAGTGGTTCTGTTGTGTGGTATGTGGTTGTTGGTGAGTATTTGCTTCAGGTTGGGGGGCTGTCTGTAGGCAAGGACTGGCCTGTCTCCCAAGATTTGTGAGAGTGTTGGGTCACAGACTATGCTGACAGCTTGTGCCACACGCTCTCAAAGAAACTGCGGAATCACCTGATCAACATCCTCTACAGCAAACAGGGAAAGATTAAGAATGAGCTCTCAAAAATGGATACTCTCATAAAAAAACAACCTTCCACACAAACTTCCTCGTGGCTGGATTTTACTAAAACTAGACAAGCCATTTACAACGCACACTTTGCTTCTCTACAAAAGAAAAAGGACACTAAACTTTCTAAACTACTACATGCTACAAGGGGCCACAGCAATGGTTCCCTCAACCCACCTAGCAATATTGTTAACCTATCCAACTATACTCTCAGCCCAGCAGAAGCAGCTGTTCTATCTCGGGGCCTCTCCTTCTGCCCCTCCACCCCCACGAACATGATACAGTTCTGTGGTGACCTAGAATCCTATTTTCGACGTCTCCGACTCAAGGAATATTTCCAAAATACCTCTGAACAACATACTAATCCACAGAGGTCTCCCTGCCAACACTACAGAAAGAAGGATTCTAGGTGGACTCCTCCTGAAGGTCGAAACAGCAGACTGGACTTCTACATAGAGTGCTTCCGCCGACGTGCACGGGCTGAAATTGTGGAAAAGCAGCATCACTTGCCCCATAACCTCAGCCATGAGGAACGCAATGCCATCCACAGCCTCAGAAACAACTCTGACATCATAATCAAAAAGGCTGACAAAGGAGGTGCTGTTGTCATCATGAATAGGTCGGAATATGAACAAGAGGCTGCTCGGCAGCTCTCCAACACGAGTTTCTACAAGCCATTACCCTATGATCCCACTGAGAGTTACCAAAAGCAACTACAGCATTTGCTCAAGAAACTTCCTGAAAAAGCACAAGATCAAATCTGCACAGACACACCCCTGGAACCCCGACCTGGGATATTCTATCTACTACCCAAGATCCATAAACCTGGAACTCCTGGGCGCCCCATCATTTCAGGCATTGGCACCCTGACAGCAGGATTGTCTGGCTATGTAGACTCCCTCCTCAGGCCCTACGCTACCAGCACTCCCAGCTACCTTCGAGACACCACTGACTTCCTGAGGAAACTTCAATCCATCGGTGATCTTCCTGATAACACCATCCTGGCCACTATGGATGTAGAAGCCCTCTACACCAACATTCCACACAAAGATGGACTACAAGCCGTCAGGAACACTATCCCCGATAATGTCACGGCTAACCTGGTGGCTGAACTTTGTGACTTTGTCCTTACCCATAACTATTTCACATTTGGGGACAATGTATACTTTCAGATCAGCGGCACTGCTATGGGTACCCGCATGGCCCCACAGTATGCCAACTTTTTTATGGCTGATTTAGAACAACGCTTCCTCAGCTCTCGTCCCCTAAAGCCCCTACTCTACTTGCGCTATATTGATGACATCTTCATCATCTGGACCCATGGAAAAGAAGCCCTTGAGGAATTCCACCATGATTTCAACAATTTCCATCCCACCACCAACCTCAGCCTGGTCCAGTCCACACAAGAGATCCACTTCCTGGACACTACAGAGCTAATAAACAATGGTCACATAAACACCACCCTATACCGGAAACCTACTGACCGCTATTCCTACCAGCATGCCTCCAGCTTTCACCCTGACCACACCACACGATCCATCGTCTACAGCCAAGCTCTGCGATACAACCGCATTTGCTCCAACCCCTCAGACAGAGACAAACACCTACAAGATCTCTGTCAAGCTTTCTTACAACTACAATACCCACCTGCAGAAGTAAAGAAACAGATTGATAGAGCCAGAAGAGTTCCCAGAAGTTACCTACTACAGGACAGGCCTAACAAAGAAAATAACAGAACGCCACTAGCCGTCACCTTCAGCCCCCAACTAAAACCCCTCCAACGCATTATTAAGGATCTACAACCTATCCTAAAGGATGACCCAACACTCTCACAAATCTTGGGAGACAGGCCAGTCCTTGCCTACAGACAGCCCCGCAACCTGAAGCAAATACTCACCAACAACCACATACCACACAACAGAACCACTAACCCAGGAACTTATCCTTGCAAGAAAGCCCGTTGCCAATTGTGCCCACATATCTATTCAGGGGACACCATCACAGGGCCTAATAACATCAGCCACACTATCAGAGGCTCATTCACCTGCACATCCACCAATGTGATATATGCCATCATGTGCCAGCAATACCCCTCTGCCATGTACATTGGTCAAACTGGACAGTCTCTACGTAAAAGAATAAATGGACACAAATCAGATGTCAAGAATTATAACATTCATAAACCAGTCGGAGAACACTTCAATCTCTCTGGTCACGCAATCACAGACATGAAGGTCGCTATCTTAAAACAAAAAAACTTCAAATCCAGACTCCAGCGAGAAACTGCTGAATTGGAATTCATTTGCAAATTGGATACTATTAATTTAGGCTTAAATAGAGACTGGGAGTGGCTAAGTCATTATGCAAGGTAGTCTATTTCCTCTTGTTTTTTCCTCCCCCCCTCCCCCCCAGATGTTCTGGTTTAACTTGGATTTAAACTTGGAGAGTGGTCAGTTTGGATGAGCTATTACCAGCAGGAGAGTGAGTTTGTGTGTGTATGGGGGTGGGTTTTTGGAGGGGGGTGAGGGAGTGAGAGAACCTGGATTTGTGCAGGAAATCATAGAATCATAGAATATCAGGGTTGGAAGGGACCCCTGAAGGTCATCTAGTCCAACCCCCTGCTCGAAGCAGGACCAATTCCCAGTTAAATCATCAGCCTGGTCTAACTTGATTATCATGCACATTGTGTAAAGAGTTGTCACTTTGGATGGGCTATCACCAGCAGGAGAGTGAATTTGTGTGGGGGGGTGGAGGGTGAGAAAACCTGGATTTGTGCTGGAAATGGCCTAACCTGATGATTACTTTAGATAAGCTATTACCAGCAGGACAGTGGGGTGGGAGGAGGTATTGTTTCATATTCTCTGTGTATATATAAAGTCTGCTGCAGTTTCCACGGTATGCATCTGATGAAGTGAGCTGTAGCTCACGAAAGCTCATGCTCAAATAAATTGGTTAGTCTCTAAGGTGCCACATGTACTCCTTTTCTTTTTGGACATAGACAGACTCTCTGGTCCCCTCTGGCTCTCTAGCTCCCAGGCTGACGAGTACAGTCGAGCGGCACCATTCTGTGCTTGCGAGCCTGGCCCAGACTGCCGCTGGAGCACAGACTGCCTCCACGGGCCCAGGCATCCAAGGGGTGGGTACTGTCTCCCTCTTGGATATGCTGACACCCCTCACCAGCTCTCTGAAGCCTCCCGTGATACCTCTGCCGTTCCAGCTGGGACAGATCCCTGCTGCAGGGTGAATCCGTGCCAGAGGAGATCAGGAACCAGTCAGTCGCTATGGAAGAAGCTCACCTGAGTGGGCATGCTGGGAAATTGGTAGATTTTTTTTTTTTTTGGATGGTGAGGGAATTATGGGATAGCTCCCAGGGAATCATGGGATAGTGGGAGTCTGACTTCTCCTCTCACTCTGCCCTGTGGTCCCACAGAGGGCTGTGTGTAGCTGTTCAGATTGCACCCCTATTTGGAGCAGTGCCGGGAGCCATGGGACATGCACCCTCCAGGCATGGCTGTTGACTCACAAGTGCAGCCTGGGCCCAACCACGTGTATGGGTGCACTGATTCCTGTTAGCTACAGTCCAGAGACTGCACCTTGGTAGGCACAGAAGTGGTCAGAGGGGCTCCCTAAATCCTGGCCTAGATTTCACAATCATGGAAGGGAGTGCTGACTACACTCCTGCTCTTCACTTTCCAACGCTATTTCCCTTTTCCCCCCTACCTGTAAATTTCAGTGCCCAATTTCTCCTGTTTGGCCTTTGAGTGGAAGGACAAAATGGCCATTTGCTGACTTCAGCCAATTAAAATCAGAACCTTTCCAGCCTAATTACAGTAAATGCAAGAAAGGATGTTAATGCAAGTTAGCAAATGTGTTAATGGGGCATTAATAAACCCTTCAGGTTGATCGTGCTGGCAGGGAAATGGATAATTGGGGATTTGGGGGAGTTTCTCTTTTTCCTTAAATTCCAGTTCTGTAAGAGACTATTTGCTGTCTGTTGTCTGGAGCCAGTCAGTCCTCTTTGCCTGTCAGGAACGGTCTCTGTTACGGGCTCTGGGCTCCCCCATCTCCAGCTCCCCGAGGGGACTGTCAGGGTTGCTGCTCTGGGCTGTCTGGTGAGATGTGAAGCTCTTGGGTCACTGAGGAGGTTGGGATGGGATGTGCTGTCTTGAATCAGCAGCATTGCATTGAATCCAAATGTCGTCACCCTCTTGTGATACAATGTTGGGATGGGCCAGCATCTCGCTGGCTCTGAGGCAGATTTGGGGAGCTGACTGGGGCCTGGAGCTCCGCTCCATGGGGTAATAGCAGGCCAGGTGCCCCCCTGCCATCCCAGCACAGCATGTTCCTGCCGGATCCCCCAGCTAGCATGTGACTGTCTGTTTGCATCTATTGTTTGCATGCGTTGGGAGGTTGGGAGCGTGGTAAGGAATGTCAGAGTGCAGCCACTCTGGGTTTGCTCCATGGGGGGGGCTGGTGGCAGTGGGGGGCTGTTCAATAAAGCGGCAGTGTGCTGGCTTCCAAACGCCCGCCACTCGCTGCTGCAGACTTTGGAATGACCTCTGTAGGCAGGGAGCAAAGATCAGGCCCCTCCGGGTATTTGGCTGGGACGTCCCCCTTGGAGCCTTCTCTGGGGGGTTACAAACACGTCCCCCTGCAGCCCTCCCCAACCCAGCACCTCCTTGGCACCAGAGCAGGGCTGGCTGGGAGAGGACTGCTGTGAGCAGTGGCACCATGGGATGGGTTCTGTGAAGCGCCAGGGTGGGGCACAGCAGAGGGGTCACTAATGCAAAGCTGCAGGCAAGGGAGCTCCCTCTCCAAATGGGAGGGGCCCCACAGCGCTTGCTTCTATCATCAGGCTCGGCCTGCCAGAGCCATCGCGTCATCCTTCCTTCCGACATGAACCCCAGAGCCTGGCACGCCCACCCCATGCCCAGGTCCCCTCCCCGGCGTAAACACTGACCCCGACCTCCTGGGATCGCACCATGCTAGCTCGCATCTGAGGTAGTGCAGGGGCTGGGGGTGAAAGCAAGAGGGCCGAGGCGAAACCCAGGCAGGGGTGGGAATGGGGCCCAGAAGGGGCAGGGTGTGAGGTGTCTGTTAATCCGTGTGTGAGGCGGGGCAAAGGATCCAACAGCCAGGAGTGGGCAGGAGCTTGGGGATCATGGACACCTGTGACAGATGGGAGGGTTTATGACGTGTCTCTGGCTTTTTTTAGCCAATCCGGAGCTTTCTTACTTGTGCCGTGGCAGGTGCCGATGGGAATGACCGACCCTCCCCGCCCGGTGGCTGTGTAGTAAGGAGGGATGACCCCCCCCCCCACCCGGCTGTGACTTGGACGCTCACGTTGGGTTTATCAGCATTTACTCCCCCTGTGAAAATATCTGCTGGCGGCTAATCCATCCCTGGCCGTGCTCGTGCTCTCCCTGTGTGTCCAGCTGGTGCCAAGTGGCGCTGGGAGCAGAGGGGGGCGTGTCGGGTGAGATGCCCTTGTTCCCAGGCTGTTCGCCAGGCTCCCTCCATGGGCTGGGAATGCCGGCGTTTCTGGGATGTGAGATTTCTTGTGGCGCTGCATTGGGGTGATGAGAGGAGCCCCAAGATGTACCCACAGGCATCTGAGGCCTCTCCCATGCCATCCAGAGCAGTGTGCAGTTCCATAGGACAACCAGATGCACCCCTGGGGGCTCTGATTTACCTTCATTGCCCTGGGCCTCAGTTTCCTCCTTCTGTCCCCCAGGGCTGTGGCCTATTGCTGGCTCTTGGTAGAGGGTTGCTGATGCCCTGCTAGAGATCTAAAGGAGAATAGGCACTGCATTCTTGCCCAGGTGAGAAGATGCCAAATGCCGCATCTGGGCTGACAAACCAAGATCTGGGCGGCATGTGTGTCTGTCCATTTGTCTAGAGGGGACAAGGCTAGTGGCAGCTGTGCTGGGGGTAGAGAGAAGACAGGGGACGAGATGAGGGCTGGGTGGTACTGGGCCAGCTGTGACTGTGAGGAATCGGGGGACGGGGATGCTCCCAGTACGTGGGCAGGGGAGTGTGCTGTAATAAACTCTCTACTTTTCCTGCTGTGCTTTTAAATTACCGAGAATGAATCAATGTGGCTGGGAAGCCCCTTGCTGCTAGAGGGCCGTGCCAGGAGGGGAGTGCCTTGGCAGATTCAAACTAGTGCAGAAATGTGGGAGAGCCTCTGCTAGTCCCCCTTGCAGGCGTGCGGGGGGAGCATGCCAGGATTCTGTGCCTGTTAGCAGAGGCGTAATGTGTGCACAGCTGCCTGGCAGCTCTGGGCGGTAGTTCCCTAATGGAGTCCAACTCTTAGGGGTCCAACTCTTTCCCACTGGGTGCTGCTTCCCCAGGATGCCCAGCTCTCTGTTCTGCAGAAACCCAGAAGTCAGTCTGGGTCAGATGGGGCCATCTCCCTCCCTCTCCAGTGACCAGTCAGTAAGAGCCACTGACTGGTCCCTTGGAAATATTCTGTTGTTTTAATCAGGCTCCCAAATTCTCATGTATCCCAAACTCGGAACGCTGTCATAGGAATTGTGATTCTCAGTCAAAGCCATGGTCCATCCAGCCCAGGGCCTGTCTCCAACATACTCCAGATACTGCAGAGGAAGGTGAAAGACCCCTACAGGAGGCAGATGTTCCTGCAGCAGGCACCTCCCATCCATCTCAACGTATCAAATTAGTGGCCGCGTAGGACTGAATTGTTGCTTTGTTGCAGGCCATGGGTACTTGCAAGTACATGGGTATTGGAAGGCATTACCTGGGGTGGAACTTGGATCCACCTCAAAAGCATGTAAGGGCTCTGCTCTTGAGTTAAGGGAGAATCACCACTAGCTGTTAGCAGTATGGGGCTTACGATGCACAGTTGAGCACTTCTGCTTTCAGCCAGTAGAGGGCAGTGGTACATGAACACACACACACACACACACACACACACACAGAGTTTATTATATATGCACAGGAGGGTCTTGAATACTACCTTGTTTCTTGGAATACCCCGCTTGACACTGATGCCCACCCTGTACTTGCTCTTTGAACAGGAAAAGGGAAGCGGATTTGTGTCTTATTCTTCACGATCTCTGTCAGGAGGAGGCAGCAGCCATCCTGACAGAGGGGCACCTGCAGGGTTGTGAGGCTCCAGGGGCTGTGTCTGATACCTGGATTATATACACAGACATGGCCCAGAGCATACAGAGTGATTGTTTCTGGGTGCCGAGCTTGAGATGTCTAAAAGGGGCTGGATAGTCAGAGAGACTGAGCACCCACCCTTGGCAAAATCAAGCATGTTTCAGAGGCTTGAGGCTGAACACCCAGAATCGGACACTCATGAAAATCTTGGCAATTGTGTATAGGAGGGAGAGGATCTTGGCCCAGCAGCAATGCAAAGGCGTATTGAACCTGAGGGACGTGTATCTTAACATGGTGCCTAGAATCTAATAATGAGCAGGGTGTCTGGCTCACCCCAATATCCGGCGAGACCCAAGGAGAGAGACGTGAGTCTGGTCCTGTGTTTGCTGCTGACCTGGCTCATTTTCCCTGCCTGTGAAATGGGGCTGATAATGCGTATTGAGATTGCCAGGTGCAGAGCGTGTTCCTGCAAGGCGTTAGCGTTTCACACCACTGGGTGCTGCGGGCTGGTCCCCGACGCAGTGCATTGTTTCCATTAACGGCACTGAACTCTTCAGTGAAAGCCCAGCCCATAGCATAACTCCAGGATAATAATATCTGGCTCTTCTAGAGTGCTTTTCACCAGCAGATCCCAAAGTGCTTCACAGTCTTCAGTGCCTTTATCTTCACGGCACCTATGGTGTACGAAAACACTGTGATCCTCATTGCACAGATGGGGAGCTAAGGATTTTCAGTGGGAGTTAGGTTCCTAAATACCTTTGAGGTTCTGGGCCCGAGAGGCTAAGTGACTTGCCCAAGGTTACAGAAGAAGTTTGTGGCACTGCAGGAAATTGAACCCAGGTCCTTGGCTAGTGCCCTGCCCACCAAGGGACTGGGTGGCTTGGTTGGGGAGAGGGGATTGCAGCTGAGATACAGGTCTACAGTCCCCTCTAGGACACCAGCTCAAATCCACCCGCTCAGTGTAATGTTCTGTTGCCCTGGCAAATTGTATCTCCAGCCTGCGGCTAAGAATGGGGCCCACGGCCCTGAGGGCTGTTGTTGCTTATGGACAGGACAAGTGCTGAATGGGTCACAGAGCCTGAGCCTTGTCCTGGCGCAGAGGGGTGAGCAGGGATGGGGCCTGTTGCTGGAAGGGTGTGTGGATGAAACTTGGTTTGGTGCTGCCTAGGAACAGAGAGCTCCGGCTGCTGGCGTGGCTGACCTGGCCCCTCTCCCCACAGCTCCCAGGGTGGAAGGGCAATCCTGGGACAGCGTGTGGCTGATCCACCATGGCAAGAGCTGGTCGCTGGGGTTTAGAGGTGTGGCAGTGACAGGGTTTAACAGGCGAGGAGTTTAGAATGGCTACGCCTGGTTGGGAGAGCTTGGGTGTTCTTAGCCAGGCGGGAGTATTGCCCGGTCAGTGGCTACTGCTTGACTTGGGGCTGTGTGTGCGTGCGCAGCATGGATCTGGCTGCGACAAATCAGGCAGGACAAGGGCAGGCTGCTCCTGTGATGCTGAGCTCCCGGCGGGGGTCGGGAGGCAGGTTGCCTCCTGGTCAGCGCTGCCATCTGGCTCCGGTAGGGCCGGGGGCTGATGCTGTCCAGCTGCGAGTGTCTGTCGGCCTTTAGTTTTGTCACCCAGCCGGGGATCTCCACGCGCGCCTTGCTGCAGAGACACCGATGTCTTCTCGAAGTGGCTTTCCCGGCGTTTCCACCCCAAAATGGTCATTAAAGATAAATGAAATAGTACCTGGGCTGCAGGGAACAGGAAACCCACAGCAGCTCCTCGCTGGTGGGGTTCGCGGGCTCTGTGGTCCAGCAGTGATGGAGAAGGAATGCAGTAAAATTCTCCCAGCTGAACTCAGGGCCTGGCCGCCTTTAGTTTTTTAAAACCCTTGACTTGTAGTTCCTAGAGAGATTTGCGGGTGAGCAGATGGGTAGAGGGAGGTGTGCAGTGCGGAGGTGCGCTCTGCACAGGTCAGGATGTGGGCGCGCCGGGCCGTGCTTGCTCTGGGTGGGGGAGCCCTTGCCTGGATTGTTCCTTTCTCTCTAGTCTGTGCTATTGACTCTTCACTCTTGTAAGCACTAAACTCATCCAGCCTAAACAGAGAATTTAGGAAGCTTGATGTATGGAGGGGAGTGGCTGGGTTACAAAGTGCTTATTTATGTATTTTTAATGCCCTGTGAACCATGGTAGCTAGACACCAGTGTCTCTGCCCCCACTTATTAGAGGCAGCATGGGAGAAGCAGGGGAAAATGTCCTTGCAATAATAATGTTTGTAGCGGTGTTGCATTTCTGTAGCATTTATAAACATTCATGAATCTCCGAGGAGATGGGTTGGTTTTTCTTTGATCTCTGTGGCACCATGGTCAAGTTCTCTCTGTCCCCAATTCAGGAGAGGTGCTTAAGTATCATTAACTTTGTGCAGTGGGCAAATGACTCCCCTTCTCTGTTTTCCCTCCCCCCCTTTGAGTGTTCTTTCTGTTGGGATTATAAGCTCTTTGGGGCTCTCTATGGTTCTGTACAGAGCCGAGCACAACTGGGCCCTGATCTCACTTGGGGCCTCTGCGTGCTCCTGTGATGCAAATAACGATAAATAAGAAGTTAGATAGTCCTTGAAATGAAAATCAAAATCTCTCTCTCCTTCCTGGGCTGGTCCAGTTGCCAACCTGAGTGCATTGGCCATTCCGTTAGAACAACGCTGTTCTCTTGAAATAAGCTCTACGCATCCCCAGTGCTAAATAAATCATACCAAGAAATGGACGATCAGCAAAGGGCTGGATTGAGTTATTGGACTGCAGTCAGCTCAGTTCCCCTGAGACAGGGCTCTTCCTTTAGGGGCGGGGAGGGGAAGTGACTGCTCCAGTATCCACATAGGGGAGGTCTGTCCGTTTCTTCCCAGCCTTTGCCCCAAGCTCCGGAGACCCAGTCTGCTGTCGCCCCCTGAATTCAGAGGCTGGTTGTAAAGATTACCGTTTGTTGTCAGATGGGCCTTCAGTAAATTGAACTGGAAAGGTCACTGCTCTGCAGCGCAGCTCCCCTGGCTGGTGCTGCCACCAGTTTGTTCCCGCGGGCCATATCCAGTGCAAATGGTTATCTCCTTAATAGGTTTCAAATCCAGCATGTTGACTCTGCAGAAGCGAGTTTAATTAAGCCCTGCGCTGGGGCCGTTACTGGGGGCTGCGAGGGCTGGTGGGGGGTGGGACCAATAGCCTCTGGTTTGCAAGGAGAGTCGGCTAGGATGCACCACCCAGCAGCTCAGCATCCTTGCCTCCAGGGTTCCCTTCTCGCCACAGTCTCTGTCTCATGCAAGTTTCCGGGGAGAAGCCTCCTTCTAAAGCATAGCAAATTCTTCCTAGCTGGGCTCCCAGTCTTCACCGGAGCTGAACGCGGTTCCTGGCTGTTTCCCATTCTGGCTAAGGGAGCTGTTGGTTTATTTCAGTCTGGTTCTCCCAGCAGATTCATTGTCCCTTCGTGGTCCCTCACGCTCCTTCAGAGAGGATGGTTTAATGTTGCCTGCTAGGTGTGTGTCGGTAGATGGAACCTGGTGTCCTTCCAAGCTTTCCTGAGGATGCCCTGGTGAATAATCAGAAGCTTTGGCCCCTTGGCGACTATCGTAACTGGCAGCATTTTCCCTTTAAGGATGCAAAGCCAGGCTTTGACTCCAGGGGCTCGGGAAGGTGTCTTGTAACAGAGGATGTAAATTTGTGGGGGTTGCTGCGTGGATGGGTGAGCAGCATTTGGGGGTGACTCTGGAGAAGGACAAGACAGGCTCAGCCTTGAACCTGGACATGTCTCTGCCCATGTCTGGGTTTTAGTGCTGGGGAAAGGTGGAGATCAAAGTGCCTTCTTTATCCAGGAACCACCATCAGGCTGGCTTCCCTTCTGGTGCGTGGAGGGGTCAGCTCTAGAAGGATGGGGGATGTTCAGTCACCGTGGCTTGTTCGCTACTCAGGTGTCAACAAGAGGGCCAGTTAATGACTGTGATGATGGTTCTTGTGATGGAGGAGATCCCTGCATAAGGCATGAGGCTGAGAACAACCTGCCTCCTTTCATGTAGGCGATGATTTCAACTAGTGCCCTAGAGGTGAAAGTCTCTGTACCCCTCCCATCCCCCCATCCCCATAGCCATCCAAGGGCTGGTCTACACCAAGTAGAAAAGTGAGCTGCATCAAAACGGGATGCTTCTCTACTGACATAAGTACAGTGGGTCTATAGCAGCACTTTTCACCAGGTTGTATGTACTGCTCCGGGAAGGCGTCTCTGCTCTGGGATGGAATTTAGGAAGACAGAGAGACCCCAGAATAGCTAAGAGCCCTGGGGTGTGGGAGACCCAAGTTTAAGTCCTTTTTCCGAATCAGGTAGTGCAGGAACTAGAATTTGGATCTCCCACATCCTAGGCAAGTGCCCAAATCGGTGTGCTATTTGGGGTGGGGAGTTGTGTGTGTGGCTCTCTCTCTCTCTCTGCTTCATTTCTCACAAAAAATGTAGACAGTTCTCTGTTTTGTCCCCATGCAGACTGGGAAAAATGATTGAAATCACACAAATGTTCACAGATCAGGAAAACTGTTCACCCCCCCAGCTCTAGAAATGAGTCTCCACACCCAGTGTGAATTACACATCCCTCAGTTATTTCAGTGTACGTTTGCCTGTAGACCAGTCTAAAGCCCCCTGCTTCCAGCTGTAGAGCTGCAGCATCATCACCTGTCGGCTGCAGGGAGACAAAATGGGGTGCAACAAGCCCCCTGTTGTTCCTGCATTGAAAGCTGTAATGCAGCGTGAGACCCTTGGTAGCGATAACATCAACATTGCAGTCCATCATGAAAAATGAAGCTTTGGATTTTGTTCATTTCCCTCCTCCACCAGCTCTTTGCCTGGATCCTGGATGGTAGGTAGCTGAGATATCCTTTAACTACCTAAGTCCCTGCTCTGGCTCCGCTGATGATAGACCTCCAAGGGAATTTTAAATGATTATGTGAGATCTCAAACCAAGGTCCTGACCACTTTCAGGCATTAAATCTTCCCTGGCAGTCTTCCCAGCCGTGGGCCACATTCCAATAGGAGTAATTACATTCTCTTTGCTGAAATTTTCCCTGCATTTTGAAATGGAAACATTTTATGCTTCACTTCCCTCTCCTGAAGATACCCATTACGTAATGTTGCTGTGTGCTGGTAAACAGCCGCCCTGTTACATCCCAGAGACGGCTGCATTTTTGTGATGTGTGAAGGGATTTATACACCTACAGTAGTGGTCTCCAACCTTTTTACGCACAACATCACTTTGAATTTAAGTGCAACCCAGCATCTACCCCGCCCCGTCCCCAAGGCCCCACCCCGCTCACTCCATCCTCCCCTCTCTCCGTCGCTTGCTCTCCCTTACCCTCACTCACTTTCACCAGCCTGGGGCAGGGGGTTGGGGTGCAGGAGGGGGTGAGGGGCACAAGCTCTGGGAGGGAGTTTGGGTGCAGGAGGGGGCTCTGGGCTGGGGCAGGGGGTGGGGTGCAGGAGGGGGTATGGGGTGCTGGCTCTGGGAGGGGGTCAGGGCTGGGGCAGGGGGTTGGGGGGCAGGAGGGGGTATGGGGTGCTGGCTCTGGGAGAGGGCTGGGGGTTGGGGTGTGGGCTCCCACTGGGCGGCACTTACCTCGGGTGGCTCCCGGTCGGCGGTGCAGCGGGGCTAAGGCAGGCTCCCTGCCTGCCCCGGACCCATGTGGTTCCCCAAAGGGGCCAACGTGCCCCTGTGGCCCCAGGCAAGGGGGGGGGCACGTGGCTCCACATGCTGCCCCTCTCTGCAGGCACTGCACCGTGCAGCTCCCATTGGTCTCAGTTTCCCATTCCGGGCCAATGGGAGCTGCGGGGGTGGTGCTTGCAGGTAGGAGCACCACAAGTTGTTACACCCCTCCCCTTCTCTCCCCCGGGGCCGCGGGGGTGTGCTGGCCTCTTCTGGGAGCAGTGTGGGGCTGGGGCAGGCAGGGAACCTGCCTTAGCCCCACTGCCCCACCAGACTTTTAGCGGCCAGAGATCACGATCGACTGGGAGAATCTCTAGGATCGACCAGTTGATCATGATCGACCGGTTGGTGACCAGTGACCTAGAGGATAAATTTCTGCTCTCACAAAGACCAGTGCTGTCTCCCTGACAGCAGAGGAGTTGCACTGTCATACTGGGGAACAGAAGGTTGGCTACAGCCTGCAAAATGCTGAGCGGAAGGCACTGCAGTATGTCAAGTGCCATCACTATTATTTATGATGTCTGTAAACTCGGCTATTAATGAATAGTGGGAGACCCCATTAGTGCCCTGGGCTTAGTAAGGGGCATTGCACAGGGCTGGGAGTTGGCAGTTCTGTGCGCCATGCGGTACTCCCGGAGAGAGTGTAGCCTAATGGGTTAGGCAGGGGGAAATTAGGTGTTAGGATTCCTGGGTTCTGTTCCTGACTCCACCACTCACTTGCCTTGTGACCTCAGTTTCCCCATGTGTAACATGGGGATAATTCTTCCCTTGTAAAGGGCTGTGAGATCCTGTGGTGGAAGGGGCTGTGTAGTGACTGTGTGTTCTGTCTAGTGATGGCATTTCATCTGGGGTACAATGAACTGTGCTTCTAGTCTTTCCTCATTGTTTTCCCTGTCCAGAGCAGGGCTCAGAGTCGACACGACTCCCCTTCCAGATGCAGCCTCGGAGAGTCCCTTTGCCTTCCCCGAGTTCTCTCAAGGCTGCGCACTCTGACTCTCCCTCCAGTGCAAATGTCTATAGCCAAACTGAAATCAGCTGTGAACCTGGAAACTCGTCTGAGAAATCTGCCCCTGGAGGTTGTCTGCTGCTTCTACCCAGAAGCCAGACACAGCCAGGCTGTTACTGAAGGAGCTGCAGTGAAAGGGGGAGTTTCACATTTTTGTCTTGATCAGGGAGGTATTTGTTAATGTTTCATGCCTTTCAGTTCTTTCTAAGCCCCGTTGGTGATGCATTATAAATAGCTTGTTGATGGTGGGGTTTTGATTTGAATCTGGGAATCCCCATCAGCTTGGAGCCAGTGCAAAGGAATCTGCCCTTGGGTTGGGAGCAGGGGGTTGATTTCTGGTCTTGCAGCAGGTCAGGGCTGGAATAGAGCCCAGGAGTTCTCCCTCCCTGCTCTAACCTCTAGACCCCACTCCCTTCCCAGAACCAGGAACAGAACCTAGGAGGCGCAATTCCTAGCCCTCCTCCTTTGTTCTTTGGGGCTTCCAAAACTGGAACCAGGAGCTGTGGTTTGCCGACTCCAGTAGAGAGAGCTGGAGTGGGCTGGTGATTCCGAGCCTTTCCTCCCCTCCCTGCCCACTTCTGACATCTGACTTGGGTGGTGCAGGGGGACAACAATAGTGAGCAGCTTACTGGCCATCGAGCTTGCCGGGCCTTGCAAGAGAGGGCAGTGCCAGGTGGAGCTGTTCAGCATAACTGGATGCTGGGGAAACAACTTTCTTTCATGAGCAGGGAAGGGATTTTGTGTGTGCGCGTGATTGCCGGTGCCCCCGGGGTGTGTTGGATGGCACTGGGCTTCGTGCATGGGAAATCCAGCCTGTATTAAAGCAAACCTGGTGCTGCTGAGAGTTGCCAGATTGATCATTCCAAGAACCAAAGATCTCTGGTTAGCCACAAAGCAGGTGCAGAATGGGCAGCCTCACGGCATGGTTCTGTCACCCCACCATGGATGAGGCAGGGCGGGAGGACAGAATTCAGCCTCCTTGACCTGCTCAGTCTTTGCCCTCCCTGCTGTTCTGCAAGCTGTCATGCCAGCAGGGGTGAGGTTGGGGAGAGACGCTGCAGCGTGGGGCAGAGAGCGAAGGTGACTGACGGCGGCAAGGGAAGGTAGGGGATGAGTGGGAGAGGAGTTAGACTGGGATTCAGGGCTCCCGGTCCTGTCTGCCAGCAGCTCTCATTCTGCTGTTGCGCCCTGTGGGCTCTGCTGTTCCCTGAACCAGAACCTGGCAGAGTTTCGTGCTTGCCCGTCTTGTAGGGTCTCTGTAATCTGCATTAGTCCCAACACTGTGGGCAAGGCCACTGAGATGAAGCCTCTGCTTTTACACCGAGCGCCTTCTCTAGACTTTAACGTGCATGCAGATCAGAGGGTCTTGGTTTGGTGGATCTTGGTCCAAAGACCCTTGCCACAGTAGCTTCTGAGGTAGACAAGTGCCTGAGTGCCCTGCACTCTTTTGGGATCCTGGTATATATTTGCACCAAACCTGCCGATTACGCCTATCACTGGCGGTGAGGCTAAGTTGGCTGGTTGGGAGTAGGGGGGGCGGCTGCGTGTGTGTTGGAGGAGAGGAGTATGTTACTAAAATGGGATCTGCCCTGAAATGCCAGGAATCAAACCCCTGGGCCTGGCACTGCTCTCGCTGAGGGACAGTTCTCTTGACTCTGCTCTGGGTTCACCCTGGTGTAAGAGGCAATGGGAGGCAGGCTTGAGACCCTTCCCATGGTCCCCAGCTGGGATTTCTCCCCTGGCATGGTCTGGCACCCATTGCAGACTGGCCCAGACAGGGGCTTAAGGATCAACTTGTCACTTTAATTACTAAGAGCACAGATTAGCTGTAACATTTCCATGGGTCTCAGCTATTTGCTTACATGTATCCGTTAGAGTTTGGCCTTAGACAGAGGGAGAGAGACAAACCCAGAGAAAGCAAGAGTGCCGGCGTAATTCCCAGAGAGGCAATATAACAGGGAAGGCCTGGGAGCGGAGGGGCAGTAGCTGCTGGCTGTACTCCCTCAAACTCCCCCCCGCCCATCCTGCCCTGCCTCCTATAAGCTCTCCACAATGTCCGTCTCAGTGCTGGCTTTGCCTGTTGGGCCTACTTCAGCGCGTGCAAATAGCGACTCCTGAACACAACTGCCGGCTCCCGGCATCCTCTCCAGGACTGGCAGGTTCCCCCATGACAAGACCCCCAGGGCTGCTCAGCAACTTGTCTCTAGGCATGGAGTTCGCTAGTCACTGGGTCTTCTCATCCCGGAGCCTGACCTCTCAGCTCAGCCCCTCAGCTGGCTTGGCCTTGGCCATGTGTTGCTAATGATGGGTCTCTCCAAGCGGCTGGTGCTTGGTACAGGTTCTTTGGCGCCTCCAGGTGACGACAGGAATTTGGTGACCCCCTGTGCATTGCCTGATGCTGCCTCTTGATGCCCCAGGAGCCAGCTGGGAGCTGGAGCAGGTCTGTCTGGCCATAGCCATGCACACAAAATCCACGGAGATGGGACTTACTGGGGCAGTGCTGGAGCGAGCCAGCTGGCTTGCTGATGCTGCTGGAAAGCGCATTAATTGAGAGAGGTGAAAGGTAGACTCGGACCCCTCCTTTCTGGCGCTCTTGGCCGGTCTTGGTCAAGCTGGCCTGGCTGTATTGTTCACTGCAGCTGCCTTTTCCCATCCTGAGGGGTCACCTTGACCTGCTTCACACTTAACTTTTCGGGTACATTGGAGCAATAACAAGTTCTAAACCCAGAGCCCAATTGCAATCCTGAGACACCAGGGCTGAAGGACCGGCTAGCAAAGGCAGACATCTTGGCACTGGGGCTTGGCTCGGCAGTGAGGGGGAGAAAGGCAGCAGAAAATGGGTTTCCAGTCGCGTCTCCCTTTCAATCGTTTAAAATTCATTTTGGACGCAGTCCAGATAGGGCTATTTGAAACGCTGCTCTGTGTGTGTGTGTGTGTGTGTGTGTGTGTGTGTCAAGGCTCCAGGAAGACAGAAACCCAGAGCACAGGCCTCCCTTCATGTTGTGAGGTTTGTAGGAATGAGCTCGTCCCTTGCTGATGTGGAGAGCCGCAGGAAGGTTTCTGGTGTGTGTGTGTGTGTGTGTGTGTTCAGCCAAGTGAAAGGAGCAGGACTGTCGAGTTTGTAGAGTTTCTCTTGGACCAGGGAGAGGGCTGTCCATTGGCATCTGCATGGCTCCTTGCTGGGCTGTCCATTGGCATCTGCATGGCTCCTTGCTGGGCAATAAGAATTATCCGTCTACTAAGAAGGAACTTTGGTGCCTGCTGCCCTTTTGTGTGGCAAGTCGAGGGCTTATGGGGAAGTCAGGACAGGGCTGTCCCAGAAGGGGTCACCCAAAGCCAGCCAGCCAGGTGGGTTTTGAGCATGGTTCCTTCGGCGCGCTGTGGCCAGTGTAGTACTAAGGGGACGGCCCTACTGGGGGTTTGGGAGCGGGGTTTCTCTGCTTCCCCTGCAGCTCTGGACTGCTCCAGGAAACACCCCAGGGGCCTTGGGAATTGCAAACAGGTTTCTTGTCTAGCAGGACGCCTGGGTTATTACGATGTCATTTGCTTGCTCAGGGAAGTGGAACTTGCTCAGCAGTCAGGGTTTGCTTTGTACGCTGAACTCAGGGATTTGCCTCTTCCAAATGCCATGTCAGTGCAGATAGGATCCTCGGGCACTGGCCTGTCCGTGGGCAGTTACATTTCCTCCCGACAAGCACAGAGAGCAGGGTGACGGGGCTCTTCCCCCCCACCTGCTGTGTGGCGTCGGTGAGCATTGTAGGAGCCTTGGACACTGCAATCCACGGCACTCATCCGGTGGCTTGCACACAACATAAAGCGTATGCCCGAGATCTAAACCACACGATACCAAATGAGTTTGGTAGGCCTCAGCCCAAGTCCTAGTGAGATGAGATTCCACCCCACAAAAACACTGTCCTTACAGGCCCTCGCTGTTGGGTCAGAGCGATCAGCGACTGAACGGGCCATAGAGTCTGAACTCCCTTCTTGCCCCTGGGAGAGGGTCCCTGCGGGGTGGAGCTGAGCTGAAGTATGTGGAGGAGTCACCACTGGGAAGGCTGCGTAGCTGCAGTCTATCCTGTGCCTGTTATGCACGTAGGGGCATGCAGTCGCCAGTGCTATCAATCCAGCATGGCTCTGCCCCGGTGCTAAACTATTTGATATGAAAACAGGGAGTAAAGGAAGACAGGATGGAAATAAGCACAATAGACTCATCGAGTCACTCACCAAGAGGGCCGGGCCCTCTTAAATCCATCCATGTCCACCCTCTCCCCTGCCCATGGCTCCTGGAGCATCTGCTCACGATGTGGATTAAGTGTAATTTAGTTTATCTGGCCGCTGATTCTTTCAAATCTACTCCATTTAGTTTAGGACGTTAGACTTTTAATCTGGTTTTAAAATTTTAGCCAACGTCAATGTAAAAATGTGTTTTTTGCGGGGGCTGGGAACAGGTTGGAGTGGCAGCTGGCTCCTAATGTGATACTAAAAATTTGTCTCTGTCTCCCTGGTGTCTGTATATTGGACTGTTCAAGCTAGGGGGGTGCAGGATATGGGAACGAATGGAAAGTCTGATCCTTCGCTTACTGCAGGCAAAGCTCAGATTGATTTCAGCGGGGCAGGATCAGAGCTAAGACCCTTGGACCAGGCTACACTGGCCTCTGTGTGGTTTTGAAGTATCCTATGAGCTCCTAGTTCTCCCATGTTAGAGATGCTATCGTAATGTAATACAGTCCGGCCGCTTGGAAAACTACAGCTGTCCTGCCCGGTGGATCTCCCTGAATAGCATTGACTCTTATTGTAACCAAAGGAATTCCCATTTACCCCCATATATACCCTATTTCCTGCCGGACAGGTGGGATTTTAAGGCCTCAGAACGCTGTTTGTTTGTCTTTACTAAATACAAAATTGCATCCGAAGAACTATGCTAAAAGAATATTACATTTGCAAAGTGAAGCACTCACAGGCTAGGAAATGCCAGTACTAATGTTGCCTGTGCAACCGAAATCCTGCCCCTCTGTGGGCATGCATGTCGTAAATTACATGACCACAGGGTTGTTTTCTTACAACCCCCTCTTCTGCAGCACACTGGATGGAGGGCAGACACTGAATGGGTAGCTGTTGAGTATTTCCTCACCCCCCCATGCATTGTTCCCTGCACACTATCCAAAGCCTTCTCTGGAGACAGAATTATTAATTTCCTCCTGGGCTTTTCTACGAGGCTTTTCATCACAGGTTCTCAGTGCTGTACAAACGCGAAGCCATTTATCTTACCAACACCTCTGTGAGGAGGTTTTATTAGCCCCGTTCTACACATGGGGAATTGAGGCCCAGAGATTAAAGCAAAAAGTGTTAATTAGCGTTGCGTGCCCAATTTTGAGATGCGTCAGACCTGATTTTTCAGAGTATTTAGCATTTTATAGCACTTAATGTGTTCTGAGCGGAACTCCCTGTTGCAGTTGTGAGTACTCAGCACTTCTGCAAATTGGATGTCACGTGTCTCAAGCTGAGTTCCCAGTAAATGAGGAATTGACTAGCCTCCTGGGAAGATGATGGTTTAACTGACTTGCCGAACAGCAAATGGGAACTCTGTGTCAGAGGCCAAGATAGACTCCAATTCTTCGTGGCCCTATTCCATTATCCGAACCACAAAACCTGAGGCAGGGGCCCGACAGACGACAACCTTCACTACACAGCCTTGCTTCATTCCTAGAGAACACTTCGTCCTGTTCACCGAACAAGCAGTGTCCTGTGGAAAAATATAGTGTGTGCTCATGTAGTTAGAGACCGTGTCCTAATACAGATGCACAAGAGGGCTGCATGCAGGTGGCACTGGCAAGGTTAATACTGGCATTTTCCAACTTTTTGGTGTGTGAGTTTGCAACTCTAATGTTCTTTTAATGGAATTTCCTAAATTAAAAACAACCAAACATTAAAATTGAAAAAACAAACAAACAAAAACTGTAATCAAGTGGAGCTATGCTGACTCCGGACACGGGCCATCAGTGCGGTTGGCGTCTTTACAGACACAGCACAGTTCTCTGCTACTTGTAGCAGTTGAAGGCTGTTATATCATCCTTCCCCTAGAGCGACACACTGTGCCAGTGGGTTTCACAGCTCTCTGCTGGGTGCAGAGGAATGTAGGGACTCGGGAATAAAGCATTCTACACCTGCATCTGGAGGGTAGTGTTCTCTAGTAGTTACAGACCCTCCTGCCCCAGTCTGCCTGAACCCCACCCCCATGTTAGTTCGATTAGGGGGCTTAATTTCCTTGGTTTCCTTTGAAGATCTCAGCCTGGCACTCTTGAGTCCCTGACCCCTCTTTAGGGAAAGCTGGGGAGGGAGAGGCAGTGAAAACAGAGCGCTTTTGTGGAAACACATAGATCTTCCTCTGTTAATTAATTTGACATTTATATAGAGCCTCTCATGCAAAGATCCAGCGTGCTTTGGCAGCTCTCACAGGCAGTACAGCGTATGTAGGCAGGGTGCCCTTTGTATTGGCTAGCGATGCAGTGACGCTCCACAGATGTTCAGGCTGGAAAGGAAGAACAGTTCTGTCCCCAGCTGCAAGAGCAAGAGAGAGAGCAAACGAACAGGAGTGGCCAAATGAAATCCGCGTGCTGACAGCTGTGCTCGCACCCGCCTCTAGCACCGGGGGATCAGGGCGGCGGTTGGTTCTAATCTGAAATACAGCAGCTGTGGCAGCCTGACATCCCCCGCGTGGCAGTGTGGGATTGGGTCAGTGCTAAAGCAGAGGAAAATGAGCCCTTCATTGAGTCATTAACACCATGTCCTGCAGCAGGCAACTGCTTTCCCAGGGATCGTTAGAACCACAGGGTGAGAAGGGACCGCCAGGGTCACCTGGTCTAACCCCCTGCCACGAGGCAGGATTTGTTGTGTCTAAACCATCCAGCCTCCTTTTGAAAACCTCCCGTGAAGGAGCAAGGTGCCTCCTCCCTGGTCTCTCTAGCTGTGGTACTTAGATGGCTGCACACCTCATACTATATTTACCCTCACGCCCCCCTGCGAGATGGGGCAGGCTATTATCTCCACTTTACTGAGGAGAAACTGAGGCACATAGGCCAGGGTCACACAGGGAGCCTATGACGAGCAAGGACTTCAGCTGAGGTCTCCCACGTCCTAGATTAGTGCCCTAGACCCTGGACCATCCTGTCTGTCTTGTGCTTGTTAACAGACCACGTCTGCTCTGCCCCAGGCCCTGAAGTTGAGGGTCAGAAGCTCAGCAAGGTTCCCTCTCCAAGGCAGTGTTGTAGGATGCAAGATCTTTCTCTCCAGCAAACTAGGCGGGATGCTACTTGATCTGTTTATGCGCGTGTATCGCTGCCATCCCCACAGTGTCTGAGCTATACATTTAAAGATAAAAATAACCATCACAATCTCTCTTTCCTCCTCCCCAGCCTGTCGGAGAAATAGCTCCGGTCATTTACAGGGGGAGTTTTAGGGCAAGAAAATAACTCATGGAAGCAAAGGGATGTGGAGAGCTGAGTGCTGAGTGCAGCAAGGGCTGTACTCTCCCCCCTCTAGCAGTGAGGTCCACACCTGCCTCCCTCGCGCATAAACCTCCCCCTATTAATTGCTAGCTGTGGTGGGCAGCCCTGGCCGTGGAGGTGTGTCTCAGGCAGCCAGGGAGGGGTTGGTGTACCAGGACAGATGCCATGAACTTGGTGGTGAGTTCGGTGGGGCGCACTGCGGAGCACCAGGATGGGGGCTTGCGTTGGTGAGCAGCTGGGCTGCTGTGTCTTGTGCTGTGCTGAAGCTATTTCAGTGACATAAAGCTTCCTTCCTAGAGTGAACTGCAATGATCGAGCCTGGAAGTCAGGAACGTGTGGGCTGCTCTTGCCAGGTCTCTACCTAGTAGCGTGGGACAGGATCTGGGTAGGGGCCAGGTTTGTTGCCATTGCTGTTTGGACACAATAGCATGGAGGAACCTTAGGCTGCGCCCAGCTTAATAATCAGAGGGCAGGTGCCCTTGTTAGTATGTGTGTGTGTGGGGTGTTTATACAGGAGGCTGGCTTCCTCTTTTCACCAGCATCACCTGGCTCAGCTGCTGCTCTGCACCCAGGTGCTGCTCTTAGCTCAGCCTTGGGTCTCTAGATTCCACTGCAGAGGCTGTGACCTCTGGCTCCCTGCCCCCAGCTGCCCCCAGCCAGGAGTGGGGGAACCCACCCCGCCCCCACCTCGCTTCAACTCCCTCCCAAGTGCAGCTGGAAATAGCTTTACATTTTAAAGCCAGCCCATAAATATTTGACAGTCCCTGCATCCAGCTCATTGAAGGGATATTACCGTCTGATGGCTTTTTAGCTGGTGTCTGTCCTGCGGCTGTTAGCTCTATAACGAGATCTCGACAGGAAACCATCCCAGTTCCATGCCATAAAGATTAATCAAAACAAGCTGAACAGGGGCAGGGGGAAGGGAGGCGGGGGCTTCTGCAACAATCATTTTTATTTTCCTGGTGTGCGGCTCCGAAGGCAGATAACTAGCAAGTAATGGCCAAGAGAGATGCATGTCACGGGGAGAGCTAGCCCAAAGCTCCCGCTGGGGAGAGAGCCCAGCCGCATTGCCAACTCTGAGCGTCCAAACATCATGATCGAGGCCCCAAGAAATCCTGAGATTGGCTTAAAAATCATGAGGTCTTATTTATTCGTTTCTCTTCTTCCTTCTGAGCCTTTTTTTGTGGGGGTGTCACATTTTCCAGCTTTTTTCTGCAACCATGAGGGCTAGAACCATTGTATTTAAATGAAATCCCGTGACGCCAGAAGTTGGGGCTTTAAGGAAAAACAGCCAGGGAGTGGGAGTCCCATGATACAATTGCAAATGCTGGAGGAGGGGATGGCATGGCTGGACAGTTGCAAACCAAAAGACTGGGAGCAAAATCTCACTTTGCCCTGGAGCTTGTTTCGTTACTTGTTGTTTGTCCTGTGGTAGCACCCAGAGGCCCTAGGGAAGATCGAGGCCTCATGGTGCTAGAACAAAGACATATGAATCCCCTGCCTGAACAGCTCTTCGTGCATTTAAGGCTGGCAAAAGGCGAGGGGCCCTAGCCTCTGCCAGCACCTCAGGTGCTGGTTTGTGTGAAGCGATCCCCTGGCTGCGACAAAACTGGACTGAATCCCCCAACTCGTGGGAGCTGTCAGACAGGAAAGGCTACCAGCTCACTAGTCATGGCCAGTGGGGGCTAGAATTGAAGTGATGACCAAGAGGGGGAGGCCGCATTTCCCCTCTTAGCCTCCTGAGTTGTGGGAGTGGGACATAGGCAAAGTCCAGGTTGGGGAGCTGGTGAGTTGGGCAGGGCCTGCTGAGGCATTAGCAGCTTGTGGCTCCCCCTCTGTCTTCTGCCGTCCCTCACTGGAGACGGGATGGGGGGGGGGGGCAGTACGCTCATCGGAACGGTGCTCAAATGAATCCAAGGCCTTGGCTCCAGCCCAGTGGAAAAACCCAGAGTTGCCAGGTATTTGTTGATGAAACAGGATTATTTTATACATCTCCAGCAAAGCTTTAATCTGCTGCTGTGAGTCTTATTGGAGCAAAAAGTTCCCTTTTTTGGAGTTTGGAGTGAGCGACCCAAGGCAGAGAAGCTGAGCACAAGAAGGAGTGGGCAGCCCGGGCACTGGGGTCAGCAGCAAAGTCAAAAGCCCACGCTCGGTTTGAGCTGTACCCCTAGCCAATGAAGAAGGCAGGTTTGGGGCTGAGGCCCTGGCCTGGAGACCAGGGTTCAATTCTTGGCTCTGCCCCAGACTCCCTGTGTGGCCTTGCACAAGTCATTTAACTGCTCAGTGCCTCAGTTTCTCATCTGTAACATGGGGATAATGATGCTTCGTCCAGCATCCCACCTCTTCATCTGCCTGGTCTGGTCACACTGGAAGCTCTTCAGGGCAGGGATCCTCTCATGACGTACAGCACCTCGCCCAAGGGGGCCCTGGTCTTGGCAGAGGTCTCTAAGAGTGACTGTAATGCATGTACTAGGTCTACCTTTTGCCTTGTGCTTGAGGCCCAGTGACCGGGAGGACTCTGCAGTGCGGTGGCAGAGGGCAGTGGCAATGTTCAGGGTATAGTTGAGGGTGTTAGTGGTGGGGGCCAGAGCAGGTTGGATAAAGTAAAACTGGATGGAGTTTATTGCACGGGCGACAGTTCACGTGGCTGGTGGCTGCAGCAGAAGGGGCTAAGGGCCTGGGTTGTGCTCTGGTCTATCTGAACCGCAGTGACCCAGGCGAGGGAAGGATTTGCTTGTGACTCTGAGGTTTCGGTGAATCACCCACCAGACCTCCCTGCGTGCATGCATGGCTGAGTCATGGCTTCCCTGCCTGCCAGGCTGTCTGGCGGCCTGGGGAACAGGGTTCCCCGCGCTCGTGACCCGGCCGTGCGACACAATCGATGCTGTGCCAGGAGCAGCTGATAAGCTGCTGCATGTGTTGCACAGAACAGAGGCCAGTCTCTCAGGGCAGTGGTTCTCAACCAAGGGTCCGGGGCCCACTGCAGGGAGTCCTCCAAGATAAACCAGAGAGCAGGGCTGGCGTTAGACTCACAGGGGCCCTGGGCTGAAGGCAAAGCCTGAGCCCCAGCACCCTGGGATGAAGCTGAAGCCGAAGGCTGAGCAACTTAGCTTCGCAGTGCCCCTTGTGGCCTAGGCCCCGGGCAAGCGTCCTGCTTCCTACCCCTAACGCCGGCCCTGGCTTTTATAGGCAGAAAACCAGTTGTTGTGGCACAGGCAGGCCAGGGAGTTTTTAGAGCAGGTTGTGGGGGCCTCAGAGAGAAAAAGGTCGAGAACCCCTGTCTCGGGGCTGGCTTCGCTACAGGTAACGTGAGTTTTCTACGCTCTAGTGACTCTTCTCCGTTTGAGTCAAAGCAGCCAAACTGAAAGAATACTCACGCTGCTGTGCCCCCACGGGCACTGCCCCACCCTGGGGGGGCGCTAGGACTTCTGGGGGCACATCCCCTGGGGCTTAGGCTGCCCTTAGTTGAGGTGCTCTTTGAATTCATTCCCAGCGAAGGGGAGGAGAACGTGTCTGGCCTTCCTGGCACCCGGGGGGATTGTGGGAGGACTCTGGAGGCAAATGGCACTAGCCAACTTCCACCAGCAGCATGATTGTGTCAGCAGCTGACTAGCTGGGCTCCCTCAAGCGGTAGCCAGTACCCCCAAGGGGCTAGACAGAGAGGTAGAACCCCGACCACACTCAGGTGAAGGGTTTAGTGTGCAGATGGACTCGAGTTAGGGGCAACACTTGAGTTATAACTCAGGTTAACTTTGCAATGACGACAGGTCCCCCTTGGTCCATGGCGTCTCCTCCTCTGCTTTTCTAGTCCTTCCCCCGCACTCCCAGGTAACTGTCTGCCAGTGACACAATTACCCTGCCTTCCATGGAGCTGTCTCTGCTCAGGGCAACTGAGACTAGTCACAGCTGGGGCCCGACGTGCTGTTACCTTTACACCTGTGCCAAGTGGGTACGAATTGTTTCCAGGCACGGGGCGTCTTCCACCTGCCCTGGGATGAATGGAGAGACGAGATGTGGCAATGGAAAGCCCAACCCCGCTCCATCTCTCTCCTTTTTAAAAGTGGCGTTAATGCTGGGGAAATGCCAGCTCGACAGCCCTGCGGACTAGAGCCCTCCACCTAGCCACAGGGCCAGCAGCAGTGCAGGCCTCCTCCTCACGCTGCCCTGCCAGTGTGCCGCACACTTCCCTGTGGGCTCCTGGACATCAGTCGCACAGTGCCTCCACTGAAGGCTTTCTTTGCTGTCTCCGCACGCCCACCGCTGGAGAGGGCTTGGCACCCATGGTCACTGCGTGGCTTTTGAAATGCTGTAGCCTGGCTCGTAGACTTGGCCTCCTCCAGCCCTTGCTGTTCGTCTGCCAGCGGGGCTCTGTGGAGGGCGCCGGTCACTGTAGTGGCTCATTTGCTGGTTAGCGTCACCTTCATTTCTCTCTCTTCTCTGCCTGTTCCTGAACCTCCAAGCCCAGATCAAGCTACACCTTGGAATGCAAGGCCACCCCTCCCCTGATCCTTGCGGTTTCAAGCTGGTCTGGCCCGGGTGCCTCCGGCCTGTGCACTGAGCCATTGAGTGGTGCATGGACCATTAGCTGTTCAGGACAGCCTTGGCGAGGGGCGGGTTTTGCGTGCATTTGCTTGGGTTGCAGTCAGCTAATTTGACCATGTTTATTTAAACACACTCTGCAGCCCAGAGCAGAGGAGCCTGTGAGCTTGTGGCTGGAGGGATGTGGGGGGGTGAGTGAGAGGGGAGGAATTCTCTGGCATAATCAGGATTCTGTCCTCCTTCTTTACACATCGTAAAAACAAATCCGCGGTGAGAGACGTTTTAGAACAATATTCCATTCAAAATGTGCGCCCGGGCCCCCATCCACCAGCTAGTTCCTGGCATGGCTGGTGTTCTTGGAGGGTAGTGGGCCCATTTTCATGCCGCAGGGAAAGGAGATGATTGAGGGTGGAAAGTTTCAATGAGATTCCAGCAGGAAAACGTTTCGGGCTTTCCCTCCTCCATTTGCAGATCTCTTAACACACTTCCCTACGGTCTAGTCTAGCAGGGCCCCCCCAGCTTTAGAACCCAGGAGGGTGAGCTCTTGGGGGCTTGGATCATAGAGTCATAGAATCTCAGGGTTGGAAGAGACCTCAGGAGGTCATCTAGTCCAACTCCCTGCTCAAAGCAGGACCAACCCCAACTACATCATCCCAGCCAGAGCTTTGTCAAGCTGGGCCTTAAAAACCTCTAAGGATGGAGATTCCACCACCTCCCTAGGGAACCCATTCCAGTGCTTCACCAACCTCCTGGTGAAATAGTTTTTCCTAATATCCAACCTAAACCTCCCCCACTGCAACTTGAGACCATTACTCCTTGTTCTGTTATCTGCCACCACTGAGAACAGCCGAGCTCCATCCTCTTTGGAACCCCTCTTCAGGTAGTTGAAGGCTCCTGTCAAATCCCCCCTCACTCTTCTCTTCTTGTTCTGGGCCTGTACAATTCTAAGCGCAACGGGGCCCTGGCCCATGGCCACAGCTCCTAGGTGCTACTGGAAACGATCCTTTGTGAGGGATGGGTTTGAAATCCAGGCTCTTGGATCCCACGACGAAGGGCTCTGTATAAATACTCACATGCAGAGCAGTCTCCTTCTGTGCAGGGGGTGTGTCTTGTTTGTCACCCAACGCTGCTGAGACTCACGGCTCTGGAGGTCCCCAGTTCAATCTAAGCTCGTGGTTAGCTATGCACCGCTATGTGCTGGTTGAATGGACATGAGGGCCAGGGTGGCTCAAGGAAATACTGTGCTCCAAGCAGAAATCAGCTGCTTCCTCCCCAGCTGTCTTGTGGTGTCCATCAAGAGGTTTGGTCAGATTGCGATGGGGGTGATTGTAGCTAAGCCAGTCTCACGCCCATGAGCTTTGCATGGCGGGGGTTGGCATGCCCATTGCAGGTGTGGAGTCCCTGCAGTCCGAGATCAAACATGGTGTGGGCATTTAAATCCCACGCTCACCCTGTCTGGCAGGTAAATGTTAGCTCCATTTTAGAGATGAGGCAACTGAGGCCTGGAGAGCGGCAGTGACTTGTCCAGATGGAGCTGGTGTTAGGGCTGCATCGGGAACTCACAGCTCCGCTCTGCCAGCCCTAACCTGAGGCTGCTAGAGCCGCTGCTGTCTCCACACATCCGCAGCAGTGGGGGTGGACATGTTGTTCTCAGGGTTTCTGGCATCACCACCATCACATCTTGTGGGACCCCTTCCCATCATGCACCTGTGACCTCCCCTACCTGCTCAGGCCCCCTACCACTGAAAGGGGACCTTGGGAGAGAGGCCCCAAGAGTGCCCTAAACCAGCCCCTGTTCTCGTCTGCTTCTGGACCCCTCTGTGCATATTGGGCTGCATTAGTAGGGGCATTGCCAGCAGATCGAAGGAAGTGATTATTCCCCTCTATTCGGCACTGGTGAGGCCACATCTGGCGTATTGTGTCCAGTTTTGGGCCCCCTACTACAGAAAGGATGTGGACAAATTGGAGAGAGTGCAGTGGAGGGCAATGAAAATGATCAGGGGGCTGGGGCACATGACTGATGAGGAGAGGCTGAGGGAACTTGGCTTGTTTAGTCTGCAGAAGAGAAGAATGAGGGGGGATTTGATAGCTGCTTTCAGCTACCTGAAGAGGGGTTCCAAAGAGGATGGATCTAGACTGTTCTCAGAGGTGGCAGATGACAGAACAAGGAGTAATGGTCTCAAGTTGCAGTGGGGGAGGTTTAGGTTGGATATTAGGAAAAACTATTTCACCAGGAGGGTGGTGAAGCACTGGAATGGGTTCCCTAGGGAGGTGATGGAACCTCCATCCTTAGAGGTTTATAAGGCCCGGCTCGACAAAGCCGTTACTGGGATGATTTAGTTGGGGATTGGTCCTGCTTTGAGCAGGGGGTTGGACTAGATGACCTCCTGAGGTCTCTTCCAACCCTGATATTCTATGATTCAAAGCACCAGGAGCCGTTCACAGCGGGTGGTGTGGGCTCCTGGACGTCAGTCGGCACAGTGCCTCCACTGAAGGCTTTCTTTGCTGTCACCGGAGCTCCCTTTGAAGTTGCCCTCGGTTTTTTCCATCCTGCCCTCAGTGCGGCTGAGGTCGCAGGGCTCGGCGGGCAAGCACAGGCCAGGCACATATGCAGGAAGGGCCAGGGAAGTGGAGGGAGGGACAGGAAGGGGGGCAGGAGGTGTGGATGACATAGCCAAGGACTTTTGCCGTCTCTGCTTCAAATGTCGGCGAGCCGACGGGACCCGGCCACGGCACTGTACGGTTCATCCGTTGGGAGATGAAAGGCTCCCAGTTTCGCTGGGGGAGGGGTGAAGCGGCGCTGGGGGGCTGTTTGCTGACAGCTGCTGCTTTTGTGCTCGGTTAGGGTGAACCCAGTCTGTGCAGGCTGTGGCCTGGGGCCCCGTGTGCCACCAGTCCCAGAATGTTGGGGATTGGGAGGAGGCTGGGGTGGAATGAGTTTTTCAGACCTCAGGCCGGTTCCTACCAGCCTGTGGGAAATCACCTGCATCGTAGCTGGTGCTGACTAAGCCTTTCATGAGCTGTCTCAGTTGGGAAACCGAGAACTGGCCAGGCCAGGGAACCTGAGCTTCTCTCTTGGCCCATGCTGCCACTGCCCATGCTGTAGCTGCTCTGAGTATGGAGAGGCAGTGTTGCTTAGTTAGTGGATAGAGCTCTGGTGGGACACTGGAGACCTGGGTTATGTTCCTAGCCCTGCCACTGGTCTGCTGGGTGACCTTGGGCAAGTCACTTTGCCTATCTGTGCCTCAGTTTCCCCATCTGTAAAATGGGATAATAATTATGACCCTGCCCCCCTCTGTAAAGTGCTTTGAGATCCTTTGATGGAAAAGTGCTACATCTCAAAGATTAATGAATAATTATTATAGGTCTCTGGGGCTGTCAGTCCAGCCCTTCTTAAAATCCCTCAGTGCAGCCTGTGCCATAGAGGATGCAGCATCATGGAACTTGCATGGGGCGCAGCCAAGCCCCTCCCTCTGGGGCTGGCTCAGAGGGGCCCGTCCATGACTTGCCACTGACTCCTGGCACCAAGGCACTCGAGTTGTTCCAGGCTATTTGCCGGAAGTGTTGCAGGGCCAGCAGGGAACCTTCCTGCCATAGGGAGGGTTGGGGCAGAGTTGAGCCCGGCTCTAACATCATGATGCACAAAACGTCAGCCCCCAGAAGACACCAGCCTAAATGCTTTCTCGAGGGATGTCTCCGGCCTTGGTTTGAATGTGCTCACCCTAGGTCCTCTCTCTGTAATTACCTTGGCAGCACTCCAGCGAGTTCAAACTGCCCCCACCCTGTCTGCTGTCTGGGCTGAGTCTTCCTGGCTATTCCCCCACCCCACTTCCTCCCTCTGTGCATCTCGAGGTGCAGAAGGGGTTAAAGGGATTCCGCTTGCTGGCCCCAGGCTCCATGGCCCCAGGACACTGCACCAGCGGGGCACTGCACCTTCTGGAGTGAGGAGCCACTTCTGGGCCTAGCTCTGTACCGGGGCTGCGGGAATCCCCTTCCCCACCCCTGATTTCTGCTGCACCCAGGCGTCCCCTCTGAGCCCAGCTGGGAGGAGGGAGCGATTGTGCTGCAGTTTAGAGACTCTGCATCCTGCCGTCTGTCCGTCCATCCAAACTGATCCAGGGCACGAAGTCACCATGCACCCATGTGTGGTGCTGCCGCAAGGGAAATCGATCCGTCAGCGGGATCATCGCTATCTTCCAATGGCGCTGGTGAGCGCTAATTGAGGCCTAATTGCTGATGACTGGTTGCCGATAGCAGCCAACTGCCCCACTGAGTTCCCTGCTGCTGAGCTGTCCTGTGCGGCTGTTCAGAAGCCAGCTGCAGCACCAGCTGACTGATTTCCCCAGGTGTTCCCGTTTCAGAGCAGCACTTCCATAGCACCCACCCAGGGAGGAGTGCATAGCTCGTCAGTGATAACACGTAGCACTTGTGCAAAGCACTTTCCAGACATTAACTGGTCCACGCAGAGCCTGCATGTGAAGCCAGGTTGGTCATGTTATCACCACTTCCTGATCAGGAAACTGAGGCACAGAGAAGTTAAAATCAAATTGATTTGGTGGCAGCGCTTGGAATAGAACCCAGGAGTCCTGACACCCAGTCTCACGCTCACCCGCCTCTCAGCATGGTGTGCTGGGGGTCGTAGTTCATCATTGCTCTTGTCTGCATGTGTTTCTTTTCTGGCCTGCTGTTGAAACAAAATCAGAGGTTCACTAAGGACCTTGGCTGCTTGAAATGAGATCAGGTAACCTTTGCTCTGCGCTGACTGGCTTTCGTTCCACCCTTTGAGCTCCTGCCACACACACATTGCTCTCAGGCTCAACAGAAGGTGTGCAGGCTCCACTCCCAGGCTATGCAGCGTGTACCATACGTCTAGCCCTGGCTGGACAGATCGGGCTGTCATGGAGCACAGCAGCACCATGGCAATGCGATTAATACGGATGACCCTATACCTATCCACGAGGGTGGAAAGAGTGAATTCTCTGCCAGGGGCAAGTGAGGGCAAGGTATGTGGGTCTGTTTGTATTGGAATCAACAGGATTGAATGGAAGCCTCAGTGGCCGGCTATCAAACACCTAACACATCCCAGGGAGCTGAATGTGTGAACAGCTGAAGGTGTGAACACCGCATGGTTGGAGCAAGAGACAAAGGGAACAGACAGGTGTGAACAGATGGTACTTAAGGCAGGTGCCCAGAACAATGGAGAGGGACAGGGACCGAGAGGGAGCACAGGTCTGGGGCCCTGGCTTCTGCCAGTATAAACTCTGTTCTAAGAGGACAGTGCCCATATTCACCTAAGGACTCTTGGAGGCTGCATGTTGCTTTGAGAAGGCTGCTGAGTGTTGCTGCAAATGCTGACTGAGGCACATTGTGCCCTGCGCAAGGAAAGTCTCTCCCAGGAATCTGCCTTCAGCTGGACTCGCTGCAGGGAGCCACAGAGAGAAACAGTCGTTGGCGCTTGGCCCAATTTTGGAGCTGTTGAGGCTGTGGGCTGCCTTGTGGAACAGCCTGGATCTCTGGGGTCCGGAGTACTCCCAGGAGACTCTGTAAAGCTGGGACATAACCCGGGTCCTGTGAATTCGTGACCCGTGGTCAGAGGGACATTTGGTTGGAGGGGCCCATCTTGCCTGATGATACATGTGCTAGAGCAGCAGGTGCTAAGGTGTTTCGTTCATCCCCCTCGGAGCTCTGAGTCCATGAGAGGCCAGTGGGTAAGTTCAACATCCCTGCTGCTCAGGGGAAATCCCAGCTGGGTGCGTGTGTTTGTGTGAATGAGCGAGAGACAGACCGACCCCCTGTTACCGGCCTAATTTGGCACCTGGGCCCAGGGCTCCTGACAAGCACAATAACAGGCTGTTTTCGGCACCCGGCCTCCTTAATTGGTTGTTTCTGTTTGTGAGCTGAGCCTGCCCGTTTATCTGAAGATAATTGGTTTGGGTGCTGCTCAGAAAGCAGCAATTAGGAGCCTGGGAGAGGGCTGTATGCAGGCTGGTGGCATAATCATTCCCCGTCTGGCTCAGTGAGCCTGGCTGCACACCAGCCATTCTTCCCGAAGGTTTCCCACCATTGCAAACACCAGTGCAGGCAGGAGAGCCAGCGCAGATGGGCTGCAGGCGTTTCAACTGCTGGGCTCTCCCCCGGCTCTGAGCAGGTCCAGTTGCCGTGGAGGTGCACGTGGCCCTAGCTCTCCCACCGGTGGGGCTGCAGCATCTGCATCTGGGCTGGGAGATTTTAGGGGGGAAAGGCTGGGGTGGTTACGGCTTGAGGGAGCTAGAAGATGGGAACACAAACGCACTCCCCCTGGATAGGTGAGATTTCTGCCTTATTGCTGGACAAGCTGCTGTCTGCAATGGAAAACTCAGGCTCCCCTTGCCACAGCAAGGCAGCCTTGGGCAGGTTAGAAGGCAACGTGGGGAATATATTCACACTTGCCTCAGATGGGGTTGGTAATTCATATTATATATATTATGGTAGTCCCCAGCTGAGATCAGGGCCCAATTGCCACAGCACCTAATGAGAGACAGCCCCTACCCCAAAGAGCTTCCAAGGTAAGTAGGCAAAGGATCGGAGAGAGGAAGCATCATTATCTCCACTGTCCAGCTGGGTAACTGAGGCACTGGGAGGTTAAGTGTCTTGCCCAGTGTGGCACAGGGAGTCTGTGGCACTGCTGGGAATTGAACCCAACTCTCTGGTGCCTTTGGCCAATGTCTGGGCTCGCTGTGCAATGTGGTGGAATATTTGCACTGCCATATTAAGCTGTTGTGCCGTGTCTTTGATGTGCAGCCCCACACAGTCCGAGGGGAGGCTGCCCAGAGCAGGGCACTATGTGAGGCTTGAAGGGGTGGGGATGCAAGGTGCGTGTGTGTGAGGCGGAGGGCACAGCAGGGCTCTGAACGCAGGGAATCTGTGTGGGAGACAGGCACTGTAAAGGGGCTGGGTAAGGTTCTCCTTGCCACCTGCTAGGAGAAAGAGCTGGCTCGGTGCACCCCCCACCTGTTCCCAGCCCCCTCCTCACGGTGCATTCTGCTTGTCCTTCATTTCCACGCCTCTTGTCCTTTCCTTGGTCTCCCTCGGTCCCCCCCTCCGCTTTTGAATTACACTTGTTGCCATGGGAACGGTGTCATTGATGCAAGAGATGCTCGGTGACATTCCCAGGTGCCGTGTGGAGCCAGCATCTCTAGTCGCTTGAAATGCTGCACCCTGGGGTGTGAAATGGGGAAGCTTGTGCCACAGATGAGGTCATGTGGGGGGGTGGTGGTTCTGTCCCTCCAGGCCACAGACCCCCACCGAGTAAATGGGAGGGCACTTACTTTGTGAACTCCACAGCCTCATGCCCCGGTTCCCCACCATGATCCTGCACAGAGCACAGCTCGTTTCGTACTGCTATGGCAGCTCTCCCCCATCGTGTTTCCTCTACCCTACCTCGTACCCCTCCCTTTGCTTGCAGTGCTGCTTTTCCTTTTCGGGAGGCAGCAGGCTTCATTCCTGTATTTGCAGCCCCCTGGCTCTCAGTGGACAAGCTGTCATTCTAAGTCATTGGAGGCGACTGTATCCCGACTGAGCCGCGGGGCCCATCAGAGAATGGACTTTGTGTCAGGGACTAAAAATAAAGTGGGGTTGTATTTTTCCTGGGAGGTGGATGGGGCTGAGTTTTGCACATGTATATGTTGTGTGTGTGGCTCTTGCATGTGTGTATTGTGTATTTTATGTGTGAGGCATGTGTGCATTTCTTGCATATCTTCCGCATGTGTGTCTTGTGTATTTTATGTGCCTTGGGCGTGTAGTTTATGGGTATCTAGCATGTGTGTCGCATGTGGGTCTCTCTCGCTTGTGTGTGTTGTGTATTTTGCATGCATTGTTTGTGTGTATTTTGTGTGGTTGTGTTTAACATCATGTCCCCCGCCCCAAACTCTTAAAATGTTTCATGCTGCTGTGCGAGCCCTGCTCTTCATTTGGGGACCCCTCCCTGAGCATCTTTGGCCATGCCCCTGGGTCGGGAGCTTGCTTTGCCATCACCTGCTTGTGTGGAGATGGCAGAGTGCCAGGCTGGAGTGTGCTTTGGAGAAATAATTATGAATCATTGCCTTCCGCACTGTAATCTGGTTAATTCAATTTGTTCTCCACTACTTTCCCACTTGACTTTAATTTGGATCTGACTTGCCTTCCTCCAAGAACACTCTTTCCTTTAATGTCTCTGGGCTTTTCTCTCTCCTTTCCCCGCATGTTGGGTTAGCTGCGAATTACTGCTGAAAGATGAGCTGCCCCTTGCCCTGTGCTGGTGTGGCACTCGTGTGCTTGGGCTAGTCGGGAGATCTGACAGCTCCAGGTTACACCACTTAACGAGATTAGGCCGAGGGTGCCTTTGAGCCTGGCCCCAGCCGTTAGGGCAGCAGCCTTTAACCTCAGCATCGATTGCTCCTAGGGACTGTGTGGAAGACACCCAATGCATGCAGGGTGTCTATGTCTTCCTCTATGACAGCAGGCGAGAGACTCCTCAGCGTCTCCTTTAAGTCACTGGCCCAAAGCTCAGGGAGATGCTATGTCTCCTACACCAGAGGTTCTCAACCTTTGTCTTTCTGAGGCCTCCCCAACATGCTGTAAAAAGCCCATGGTCCGCCTGTTCCAGAACAACTTTTTCTGCCTATCCAGCAGATTAAAAGCCAGGGCTGGCATTAGGGGGCAGCAAGCAGGGCAAATGCCTGGGGCCCCACGCCACAGGGGGCCTGCAAAGCTCAGTTGCTTGAGCTTTGGCTTCTACCCAGGGTGGTGGGGCTCGGGCTTCAGCCCCAGACCCCCGTGAGTCTAACACTGGTTTCTTTTGGAAGACCCCCTGAAATCTGCTTGCAGGCCCCCCGGGGGCCCCGGACTCCTGGTTTAGAACCACTCCCTACACTCTAAAGACTCAACCAGATGCCTCTAGCTCTTAAAGGCACAGTGCCTTATAATCCCAGGGAATACTCAATAGGCATAACACTGCTGCAAGAGATGGGCAAACAGCCTGTACCAAATCCCCATGTTCCTCATGGCTGGACCATTTCCTTGGGAGGGGGTGTTTGTATTCCAATCAATGTGCATGGAAGAGGGAGATTCTGGCTTTTCCACCTACTAGACAAATCACTGGCGGCTGTCGGAAACGACAATCGTGAAATCCACAAGCGAAGCCCGAGGTTGTCATGCCAACCATTTTGCTCTGGATCGGAATGATAGTCATTGTTGCATGCCTCGCCCTTTACACGCATAGATCCAGCTTCCCAGATGGCAAGGTGGGTGGTATCAGGTTAGCTCCGGGGGGAAATGAGGCACAGAGATTGAATGTTTACAGAAGGTTAGGCTTGTGGCAAGGGTACTGGACTGGAACTCAGGAGAGCTGGGCTCAGTTCCTGGCTCTGCCACAGACACCCTGGGTGACCTTGGGCACGTTACTTAAGCTCTGTGCCTCAGTTTCCCCTCTGTACACTAGGGATCCTCCTTTCTTTCTCCTGCTTTTGACATGTCCATTTAGACTGGAAACTCTGTGAAGTCAGGGAGTGACTCTTTGGCCCTGGGTTTAGTCAGGGTGTCTAGACACTATTGTCAAACAAATAAAAAAATAATTGGTTTCTCCCAGGGCCCTGAGGGGCAACTGTTGTCCGAGATCAGGACTTAGAGCTCTCAGATCCCAATCTAGTGCTCTGATCAGTAGCCCATGCCCCTTTCTCACCCTGCATTAACCCTTTCCTGGTGGCCTGTTTAGGGGCACAGCTTCCATGTTAACCCACAAGGAGAAATTTGTCAGCCCTGTGCACTCCATGCCTCCCCAGAGTATCACAGAAAGACCTCTCATTGGATTCCCATACAATCTGCCCACCCCCGCCTTTGTTCCCGTGTGGGGTCTCTGTGTATGGCGAAGCATCTGCTGGCAGGGATGCAGAGCGGCTGCTCCTTGTAGAGTCACAAATTCCAAGGCCAGAAGGGACCACGGTGATCACCAATCTTGATTTAAACACGGTCAGCGATGGAGACTCCCCCATGAGCCTCAGTAACTTGTCACACAAGGGCTGATTGCCTGCACGGAATGGACATAACCAGGTATAGCAGAAACCCTGCCCTGCAAATCAGGCTCCGGGACCCTCATCAGCCCTAATGTATGCAAGTGCAGCTCTCATTGACTTCAGTGGAGTTGCACCAGCTGGGTTGAATCCAGCCATGTGTGTCTGTCCGTCTTTCTGTCTCTGTCGCAGGATCTGCCTCTTCCACAGGGAGCAGCTCTACCATTTGAAGCAGGAATAGGAGTGATGTTGGGCTGGCCTGGCAGGATGTCTCCTCCCTCTGTGCCCAGCTTGTGCCAGCTGGCTGAGCTGGTAGGCGCTGTGCTGAGCTGCTCTCATCTGGACCTCTTGAGTGCTGAGTTTAGCTGTTCCATCTGCAAGTTGCCGCCTGCTGGCTGTGCTGGGCTGAGCTCCTGGCTGGGAGCCGCCTCTCCCTGGCTGAGAGAAGGGTCAATCTGAGCTATATGTAGCTGGGAGCTGAGGTCCACCGGGGGATCCAGGACTGCTGGGTTCTATTCCTGGCTCAGCCCCCTTGTTGCAGTCTGACCTCGGGGAAGCCCCTTCTCTCAGTGTCCCTGATGTGTAAAATGGGGCTGATCCCCCGTCCGCGCTGCTTTATTAACTTCTCCTGCGGTGCGTGGAAACCTTTGGATGGAAGATGCCATGGCCAGTAGCCAGCGTGCCAAATGACCCGTGCCCCGGGCATCCATCTGCTGCTGCAGCGGATAGCTGGCCCAGGCCCATGGGGTGAGGCCGGTCAAAGCGGTGTTTTTAGAAAAGGAGCCAGGCCTTGCTCGCCAAGTCCGGGCAGTGCAGGTGCGCTTTGTGCGGAGGGGACACCCCTTTCCTTCCCGCTCCGAGGTCTTTCCAAGAGAAAAGCAAAGGCCGGAGAAGGAGGAATCCCCTCCGTCCTCCAGCAATGTGGAATTTAGGTGCGTGGGGAGGGAATCACATTAACAGGATTCATGCTGCCAGGCTTCAGCTGGGACGGGATTAAGTTGGCAGCTCTGGCATTTATGGCAGCTAATTTGATAAAAGGAATTTTTTCTTATTTGTTACATATAGTGATGGGGAAGGGACTGGCTGCTATGGGGCTGCCCACGCTGTCCTCCCTGTTGGGGCCCCCGATGCTCTCAGAATGCCTTTCCTGGGCGCTCGCCTGCCCAGGGGGAGTTTAGGTAGGTGTCTTTGTGACTGCTAGGCGGGCTAGCTCCCATGCGTTCTGGGCAACTGAATGAAGTGGCCACTTGTACTCTCCCACTGGCTTGCACAGCTGCATGGGCCCTGGCTGGTGCAGGCTACATCGGGGCATCGTGACGGGGCTATCTCTGGGCAGGGGTGGCTGTGCCTGTTCGAATGTGCGGGTCTGGGGGCAGTGCGGGGCTCTATGCAAGCCCCTGCATTTGTGCATGGGTGTGCCTCTTCCTGCATGTCTGTGGGTATAGCCCCTGTCCCAGCTGGGCACCTGCGTCAGTTACAGCCCATCTCCTTATCCTCTCGAACGCTTCGCAGCAGCAGTAACGTACTCACAAGCACGCTCCTCCTGAGTAGCTGATCCCCTCCCAAAGCCTGCCTGGTCCATGATACCCCTGGGGCAGAGGCTGATTCTTGGGAAGGGCAGAAAAGTGCCAGACTCTGCTCTCAGCATCCATCTGGCTCCCTGGCGAATTCTCACTCTGGTTATGGCTGTGTTTGCATTGTCACCAGCCACTGTTGGAAGCACACGGCCGCGCAGCCCCCTCTGCCCCTTAACTGCCATCAGCCTGTCTGCGCTCTGGGGGGAGAGTGGTGGCTGAGAGGCGGGTGGAGTGTTCGCTGCCCTGGTGCAGGGCTAACACCAAGGGGATGGGATGCCCTTAAAGGGACAGTCAGGACACTTCGCCTGAGCCAGGAGCCATGTAATCTCCCATATCTCCCAGATTGGTCTCGATTCCTTTTGCAGCCTGCCACAAGGATGTTCAGAGGCTCCCTTTCAGGGAGGGAGGACAGGAAGGTGACCTTTGTGGTTAGGACACAGGACTGGGAGTCAGACCTGGGTTCTAATCCTGGCTCTGTCACCGGTTCCTGTGGGCCTTTTAGTGAGTGTCTCAGTGCTTCAGTCCCCTTCCTCAGTGCTTCAGTAGCGCTACAATAGAGAGCTGGTGTGTGTGTGCGCGTGTGCACATCCTACTCCTCCTATTTGATTGAATGAGGACTGTGTGTGTCTGAAGCCCTATACTGCTAACAGCCAATGGTGATTCCCTGATAGATCAAATGGCAAGGGACTGTGCCCCTGGAAAAGTTGGTTCTGAGTTGCATACTTACTGTCACTGTGAAGTTCTGAGTAGCCATGGGTGTGAATTCCTTCACTGGCCGCAGACGTATTACCACCCTGTCCCAAATGGGGGTGTGGGGCTGAATTCATTAACATTTTTTAAGGCCCAGGCATTCTGCGGTTCCCCGATAGAAGTTGCTACGACAGGGCAGAATGTGGCTATGGTAGAGTTTGGGGATGGTTTGCAAATAAGCAGTGTGTGTTTGTGCCAGCAACATCCTCAAACCCAAAATAGCCCTGTAAGAAATGGATCCTTTGCTCCTTAAAAATAAAATGGATAAGAAAAAACCTGCCTCCCTGAACTCTGTCTGCAGTAACCTCCCTTCAAACACACTCAAATTAGAGAGGAAATTGAAATGATAACTTCTGTGGAGGGAAAGCAGCAGGTGTGGAGCGGATGTGAGTGAATCAAGCAATAATAGCCTCTCTTCTGTGCATGTCTCATTCCTCAGTGCCCCAGTCCTTCTCCGCTGAGTGCTTATTTAGCGCCTTTGGGTACACAAGGGCATCTGTGTGTGTTTGTTCTGACTCCGGGCTAGGAGTGTCTTCCTAACCAGAGAAGTTTCAGAGTAACAGCCGTGTTAGTCTGTATTCGCAAAAAGAAAAGGAGTACTTGTGGCACCTTAGAGACTAACCAATTTATTTGAGCATAAGCTTTCGTGAGCTACAGCTCACTTCATCAGATGCATACTGTGGAAACTGCAGAAGACATTATATACACAGAGACCATGAAACAATACCTCCTCCCACCCCACTCTCCTGCTGGTTACGCAGGAGAGTGGTTACGCAGGAGAGTGGGGTGGGAGGAGGTATTGTTTCATGGTCTCTGTGTATATAATGTCTTCTGCAGTTTCGACAGTATGCATCCGATGAAGTGAGCTGTAGCTCATGAAAGCTTATGCTCAAATAAATTGGTTAGTCTCTAAGGTGCCACAAGTACTCCTTTTCTTTTTGCTAACCAGAGAAGCGACTCGTCAAATTGACGTTGCGGGCTTCCTTACTTAGCTCTAACACAGATTTGGAAAAAAGTGGTTTTCTCCATTTACAAATTCTCAAGGGAACTTTTCTAGCTGCCAGTGATTTCCAACCGAGCCTGGGATCTGAAAACCCATCTGGGTTCAGTCTGTCTGTAAAAGGAGTGACAATGCCGGGGAAGCAAGTATGTTCTCAGTGTTAGAGCAGGGGACTGGGAGACAGGACTCCGGACTCCTGGGTTCTGTTTCTGACTACACCACTCAGTCACTGCATGACTTTGGGCACGTTGCTCAACTTCTCCTGGGCTCAGTCTGTAAAATGAGGAAGGTGAAACCAAGCTCCCAGCGATGTCGGGAGAATTAACTTAGGGGTCTGCGTACGAAGTGTTTTGAGATCCTTGGGCAAAAGGATCATTCTGGGGGTAAAATAATCTTTATTCTGTGGTTGGAATTTAACTGACCTGCACTTTGGGACGTGAATCAGAATCGAATCCAGCTTCCATAGCTGTATGGACTCCACAGGGCTTACGGGGATAAATGTTTGTGCCAGTCAAATCAGCGGCCCCAGGATTCTGAGACATGGATGTGTTGAGTAAGGAGGGGCTGTGGTAACATAGCTATTTTCCTGGCCACTGCACTGGAGCCCTCCCTTTGGGGGCACAGTGGGTCCCACACACCCCACAGCCCAAGAGCTCCCTGTGAGATGCAGGTAGAAGCCCTGGCGGAGCCGGGAGCAGCTTGGCGGCTGTACAATCAGTCTCTGAGGCTGGGCGAGGACATCTGTAGCACAGTCACAGGCAGCCCCACTAACTGGTCCTAGGGCTATACATCATTGGGCCATAACCTCGCAGCTCAGAGGGGTTGCTGAATCCGCGTACACCCATTTCACACTGTAAATGGTGTGTGTTACTATGGTTGAGGAGCCGGGAGCACAGGGTAGGGGGGAACCATTTGTTTTCATTAGGCAGAGGCTGAATGAGGGGTGCCCGTCGGTGAGGCTTGGGGGGGTGGGTTCTGCCTTTTCCCGTGGAACAGGCTGCTGGTGTGAAGCAGGAGGGGCCACAGGTGGCCACCCCCTGGGGATTTCAATGCCCCACTCCCCCCACGACTGACTCTCACACCGCATCTTGGAGGGTCCTTCCCTGCCTCCCCCCCATACAGCCTGAACCCCAAGGGCTGGAGAATGGCAGCAGGCTGTGTCCACGCAATTAGCTTCCCAGGCAAATGGGGATTCCCCCCTCCCTGCCTTCACTCCCTTTCTTTCGGAAGTATTTTGTTCTGAGAATCTGATGGATTATAATAAATGTGCGCGGTAAAGAGGACAGGCTGTGAGCTATTAGTCTAGTGCCAAGCTCCCAGATCCTCCGCTCTCTGTTGGGGGAGGGGTACAGTTGGTCATTTGTAACAATGCGGACGGGGGGACGGGACTCATGGGGAGAGGCTGATGTGAAGTTTTGGCTGGTGGATCTGGAGACTAGGGGTGGTTATTCACAGTGTATTTCCCCAGGGAAGTTCTGTGGAGCCTGGTTCAGAGTGGAGGTGCGTGTGTGCGCGTCCGTGTGTTTGTGTGTGTAAGGTTGTAGTTTATTTCCCCCAGGGAAGCTCAGTTCAGATGCCTGTCTGCTTTTGGTGAGGTTCCTGCTTTTTCTGCCAGCTTTCCAGACAGAGAATGAGGCAGGAGGTCAGGATATAGGCCCAGTGTCTGAGTGAATCATTGGGGGTATTACTCAATTTCCTCCTGGCCCCTGACCTCTGAGATCCTAATCTGAGCATTTTGCCCTCCGTTAAGCCTTTCTCATTACCACTCATTCCAGAGCAGAAGAACATTGAAGGGGATTTCCGTAACGTTTCCTTGGTCTGAATCTCAGTCCTTTAAAAAATGCCCCTGGGGTTCAAATATCTGTAGCTACATAATGGGCCGAATTCCCCCTTTGTGTCACGCCGGTTACATGGTGGGATCACCTCAGGAACGGCCGTTGTGTGTGAGGCCGAGCTGCGGAGGGGTGCTGCGGAGAACCCACTCATTGAAAGATGTCTCCATCCCATGTTCTGATTTCCCTGCTCTAAGCAAGTGGTGGTTGCTGGCTGTCTCTGTCCCTCCGCCCCCAGCCTTATGCGCTGGCATTTGACCCTAATCCGGTTCCCGCTGCTTGGTGTGTCTGGCTAGGCAGGTACCACAGGCAACAGGAACGAGTTAGGTTTTCAGAAGCTGCCTGCAACTATAAATATCTTGGAGAGCAGCAAAATCTCCCAGGGGTTTGGCACTAAATATAGTTCTCTGCTGCATGAAGGCATTGCCATGGAGAACTGTTGGTTGGGGTCTCGCTGCTCCCTGCCTCCCTGTTAAAGAAAAGGTGGAGGAGGAGAAGAGGGTGGAGCGGGAGAGGCAGGGCAGGGGAGGCGTGCAGGAAAACCATTGCGTACAGCGGGATCTGCAGAGGAGAAGACTCTCTGACATAGCCAGTGGTATGTCTGTGCAGAGAGCCGGGGGTGTGGGGAGGGGCTAGTGCTATGAGGGTGGAGACTCTGTGCTCAGCCCAGAAGAGCAAAGGTGGAATTCTGGGCTGCTCTCGGGGCAGAGACATTCCCCCATCGTAAATTAGAGCAACCCCTGGGGTGCTCTAGTTTACAGCAGCGTCCCAAGGCTCCACCCAGAATCTCTGTAGCAGGATGCATTATGGAGAACCCCCACCCCGCCCCTGCCGCACCAGGACTTGTGACTGACAGCTCTCTACCCTTCCTGCCCACTCATGCTAAATATGTGAGCACTTGGCAGGGCTTCTCTCAGCTCCTGCAGAATCCCTTGCCATTTGAGTCCTGGCCTGCTCCAAATGGCTCTGTGAATGCACCGAGGTTCTGACATGCTGCCCCCTGCCATTCTGGTCCTGGGGAAATGCACCCGCACGTGGATCTGACTGTGCGTCTGGGACACATGCACGTGGATCTGACAGTGTACTTGAAACCTGACCCACCGCAGCACTGCCAGTGAAACTCCATTCTGACCTGTACCTTCCTCCCCAGCCATTCAAGTCTGTGACCCCACATGATACATCTTGATCCTGACCTACAACGCCCCTTGCTATTCTGGGTTGGAACCCTCCTTGCTTAGCCCTGCTCAGTCATGACCTGTTATTCAGTCCTGGGCTTTTCTTTCTGGGTTTGCCACCATCAGTAAATTTACTGACTGAAATTCAGCAGAGAAATTTATATCTCTGTAAAAACAGGAACAGTAAAAAAAGGAACAGTTAGAAAAATGTGTTTGTCTCCTTTTATTCTTGTGTAAATTCTCAGCCCCTCTGAGCGCTCTCCATATGCAGCCGGGATTCAGAGAATTCTTTTTTTATTTTTTAATTCTGTGATGATTGAAAGCAGTGGATTTCTGTTTCTAAAAACAAACCCGCTGTGACCAGAAGTAACAGCCATTACAAATCCCCCAAATTGCTTTGGAAACTTAATTTTGTGGATTGCATGAGCACTTTCAAAATGTAATCTGGGTTTAAAATTACAGGGCACCGGAAAGGGTCATTTCAAAACCAAAAAAGTCTAGGATCAGCAAGCAAAAATGAAGCTAGTTCCTGCTGAGTGGGATTAGCATGTCTTGTCTGTCTCTGAATAAGAAGTGTGTCCGTGTTTGACAGCATATAGAATCTCAGACAGAGAGAGGACACACACACTACACGCCCCCATAAATGAGAGCACAGGTTTTAGAATCCTAGAATCTCAGGGTTGGAAGGGACCTCAGGAGAGTGCCTAGTCCAACCCCCTGCTCAAAGCAGGACCAATACCCAGTTTTTGCCCCAGATTCCTAAATGGCCCCCTCAAGGTTTGAGCTTGCAACCCTGGGTTTAGCAGGCCAATGCTCAAACCACTGAACTATCCCTCCCCCTAGCCTAGATATTTGTTTTTGCTGCAGTGTGGTTAGTCTGGTCCCTACTCCAGAGGATCATGATTACGTCACTCCAAATTCTTTAAGGATCAGAGCTTGTTGCCTTGTTAAATGACTCCTCTTTGCTGCCCTAGCTCAAATCGGCTTGGGGCTCTCTCTTATGATACAGGTCACTGCAATAGCTCCAAGGCCTCGTTGTGTAACACAGGGCTGGCTGTGTATGCAGTAGCTGGACTGAGGGAGGATTGCATTGTGGGTAGTTATTTGTATTATGGATGGCAGCTCCTAGGGACCCAGGACTGTGTTGTGCTAGGTGCTGTACAAAGAGAACAAAGAGATTGTCCCTGTCCCGATGATTTTACAATCTAAGTAATGGGAGGTGCCCCTCCCCTGGCTGCGGCAGGTCACCACTCTGGGCAGGTTCACTGAGCACCTGAATGGTGCTAAATAGGCTGGCTTACAAGGAACTCATCTGGTCAACATGATAGGCAGATCTCAGAGCAGCAGCAGCCCAGCTGCTGTCTCGTTTTGGTGGGCATCACAGCAAAGGAGAGTTTGCAGGAGGAGAAGGAGATGGATTTGTGGATATTTACGGGAGCAGCATGGGAGAGAACACAAAGGTGTTTGTGGGACATTTTCAGCCATGGGCAATGGACACTGGTCTGATTGGCAGAGTGGAGGCGGGCGTTGACACCTGGATAGTGAATGAGAGATGGGTGGGGATAGCAATGGAGTCAGTGATTCCAGGCAGTGTTTTCTGAAGGCTCCAGGAGGATGGATGTACGCCAGTGGTGACAGAGTATTTTGCAGATTGTCCATGTGGCCACGTTCCTGCACTTTCGTTCAGCAGCCAGCTGGACAACAGACCTCCCCTTGATGCAAGGTGCAGGACCAGCTACGCTTAGCACCTTATGGTCCGGTATGTCTAGATGTATAAAAGGTCACATAAGTGATGCGTGTGTAAGGGGACTGTTGCCCCCTTACTAACATTCAGTGGGGGTGTTTTAGTTGCTAGCTCCCAGTACTAAAAAGGGTGAAAGGTTGATGGGGAATCAGGACCCTGAGACTGACAGCCCCCAGGTACAATGGGGAGAGGCCAATGCTCCAGGTGAGCCTGAATGACAGGGCGGGCAGGCTAATCAGGGAGTCAGGAGGCCAGGGAGGTCCCGTCATCTGTGTGAGCTGGAATTGCCTGGGTCAGACAGAGTGGGGCCGAGCTAAGGAGCAAGCAGGAGCCCGAGCTGAGCTGGGGAGCAGAGCTGGGCCAGATCCCGAGAGACCAGAAAAGCATCCCAGAGAGAGCAGACCCTGTCCTGGGAGCGGAGCTGCAGCCCCAAAGCCAGAGGCACAGCCCAGAGAGAGAAGACTTGCCCTGGGAGCAGAGCTGCAGCAACCAGAGCCAGAGGGGCCAGAAAAGCAGCCCAGGAAGCAGGTCAGTGCTGGGAGCAGAGTCACAGAAGCAGCCGGCAGATCAGACCTGTCCTGGGAGCAGAGCTGCAGCAACCAGAGCCAGAGGAGCCAGAGAAGCAGCCCAGGAGCTGGAGGCAGAGCAGCAGCAGTGCAGAGACCGAGTGGTGCAGCTGGGGCTGGAGCTGTCTGGAGCTGGGTGCGGTGAGCAGCTGGGGAGAGCGAGGGGGACCCTGGGCAGCGGGCCCAGCACAGGGAGGCGCCTCAGCCAAGAGGCTCTGCAGGCCAGGCTTGGATCATAACCCCGACAGGGCGGGGGCGACACTGGGCAGAAGGGTCCTACCTCTTAGAGCCTGAGAGCGTGTAGCCACCACCAGAGCAAGTGTCCAACCCACAGCATCCCTGCAGCACAGCCAGGGCCTGAGAAGAAGGCCTGGGACTTACAGGGAACAGATTGTGAACTGCCCTGACACTCCAGAGACGCTGTTTGTGACGTTCCCTGCCACAGAGCAGGCTGATGTGTTTCCTTTAACCTTTCCCATTTTCCCTTATTCTTTTTAAAATTAATTGTTGATTAAATAACTTGCATTTGCTTTAACTTGTATGTAATGGTCAGTGGGTCAGAGAAGTGCCCATTGCAGAGAGTGTACCCCGGAGTGGGGACACCCTAGCCCCTGTCCTAGGTGACCACAGCAGGGTTGGGGTCGAGCTCCCCAGGAATCCTTGGCCCAGCCTTGTTGGGGTTACGAGGACTCTGCCAGACAGGAGAGTGGAAGGGGAGTCCTCAAGGGCAGGGAGGTCTCTGGGTAAAGGAAGTGGGAGCGAGGACTCGGATCCTTTTGCTAGCCCACTTCACCGGGGTAGTGCAGAAGCCAGGAAAATTCCCCACAATAGCGGGACTATTCCCCTGCTTACACGTGGCATGATCTACTGACACAAAATAGGACGGAAAGCTTGGTCACTGGCTGTTTGCTATCTAAAGGTCACTTCGAGCCAAAAGAGGAATCTTAAAGGGAAGGCAGACTCCCACTAGAGCAGGGGTCAGCAACCTTTCAGAAGTGGTATGCCGAGTCTTCATTTATTCACTCAAATTTAAGGTTTCGCGTGCAAGTAATACATTTTAACGTTTTTAAAGGTCTCTTTCTATAAGTCTATAATATATCAGTAAACTATTGTTGTATGTCAAGTAAATAAGTTTTTTAAAATGTTTAAGAAACTTCACTTAAAATTAAATTAAAATGCAGAGCCCCCCGGAGGCCCCCCGGCCAGGACCCGGGCAGTGTGTGTGCCACTGAACATCAAGTTGCGGGCTGCCTTTGGACCGCGGGCCGTAGGTTGTCGACCCCTGCACTAGAGGAAACCGATGAGCAGAGTTGTGTGACATAGTGAAAGCTTTTTCATGATGTGTGCAGTTCTTGCTTTAGGGAGATTTTGCATCTGTAAATTTTTTCCTTATTTTGCAATATTTTGTCGAAACAAATGGGTGGTAGGGGACGTGTGGAATGCTGTATTCACAGTTTATGGTGAAAATTGATCTTGGTCTAACTGAAATTTAGAAAATGTCCCCTTGAAAAATAGGGCCATTTACGAAGGCAAAGTGGCCTGTTTTGACCTGAAAATGTGTGTTATTTAAACCCAATAAATGAAAAAAGAACAGGAGGACTTGTGGCACCTTAGAGACAAACGAATTTATTTGAGCATAAGCTTTCATGAGCTACAGCTCACTTCATCGGATGCTCACGAAAGCTTGTGCTCAAATAAATTGGTTAGTCTCTAAGGTGCCACAAGTCCTCCTGTTCTTTTTGCGGATACAGACTAACACGGCTGCTCCTCTGAAACCAATAAATGAAAACACCCTCACCTTCTTGCATCTGCTTTTGCCAAATTGGGCCATTTTCACAAAATCACAACTAAAAGAAGTCAAAGGTTGTGAGGTTTATCCAGTTTTTGCTTATGACTATTTCAGTCTTGCCAAGCCCAGGCATTCAAAAATCATCAGTCAGGCCCCCCAAAATCATGAGACTTTAAGAAATGATAAAATTTGGGTTCTTTTTTGTTGGTTTCTGAGCTTTGTGGGGTCCCGTTTTCAAGCTTTTCTCTGTAACATGGAGGACTAGAAACTTTTTTTTTTAACATGAAAACTGAGATTCTCATGTAACACCCCTTACTCCGGCAGGCGGGGCTTTAAGAAACCCCCCAGTATTGCGAGACTTGCCATAAAATCATGGAAGTTGGCACCAACTGCTATTTTGGCCTGGCTCTGCATGGAAACCGAGGGCTCTTTTCGAAGGGGGAAGGGCTGGGTGTATGGTAAATCAAAGAGACCACTTTGGATCTCAGTGAGGAATTTGAAAATCAAGCTCCCAGAATCCAGCCTTCCCATGAAATGGTTAAAAGTGATATTATCTGTACTTGTTACCAAGACACTTAATTGAAAAAGAAATCCGGTGACTTCTATATTCTTTCCAAGGAAAACTAGTCACTGCGTGACATCGTCCACTCCTTACACAAGCGGGCCAATAGCTAGGGTGACCAGATGTCCTGATTTTATAGGGACAGTCCCGATATTTGGTGATTTTTCTTATGTAGGTGCCTATTCCCCCCCATACTCTGTCCTGATTTTTCATACTTGCTATCTGGTCACCCTACCAGTAGCTGTCAGTGGCACGAACTGTGTGAGAAGGGGAGAGCAGGATTTTGTTCAGCTCTCCAGCTGCAGCAGCAAGCCAGATGTGGTGTTTATTAAGCCATCATAATTTGGTGCCACCCACATGCTGTGGATCTTGCCCCCTATAGAAATCTGGCTCCCCTCAAACTGCAAAACCAAGTAGCAAATGAAGAAAAGACTTTTCTTTCTCTTTAGTGGTGCTCACAGGGGCTGTGAAATGCTGCCGTTCGGCTGCAGTGGCAGAACTCCCTGACTCAGCCAGCCCCAGAGGACTGAGATTTAGGAGGGAGTTTGCAGGCAGACAAGACGCCCAAGAGCTTTTGACTAAATCTAAACATCTGAATTGCTGTTTGTCTCGGTCAAATTATGGCTCTGGCGGAGCCGACCAGCCCAGGGCAGGATGGTCACTGCTGAGCCGTGCTGCCTGGTGACGTAATGCCTACATGAGCCGCGATGCTTCCCCGAGCTGCAGGAGAGGGGTGCCTCGCTGGGCCTTTAAAAAGGAGTGGTAAGTGCAACCAGTGTGAGGGGACAGGGCTCTGCTCCTACCCCAGATCCTTCCCTCTGGAGCAGTTAGTGCTGCTGCCGGCAGCAAGAGCAGGTGCAGCCCCTTGTGCGCTGAAGTGCTAGGAACCAAGTTCAGGATGCATGAGGGAGGCTTTGCCCTGTGTGAATGCACCCCACCTCCCTCAGAATCTGAGCTCCCAGGTCGCACTGGGATCCTTACCCCAAAGTCTGGCCATGCCTCTGCTTTAAAGCTGGGTTAAATACTTGGTAGCATCTCATCCCTTTGCAAAAGTTGTGAGGGGCTGGGGGGTGTTATTTAGAGCTTCTGCGTGAGGTGCATAAATCAGCACCTGCCTTGAAGACATAGGCACTGCCTGAGTATCCACACAGCATGAGCAAAACTTCCCACCATGCACAGGGGTCAGTGGGACGGATTCACTAGGGTCTGGTCTCTCTAACAGCTGGGTCAGGCAGCAGGAAGGGATGCCCAGCAGGTCGCGATAGAAATATCCAGAGCCACATGAGGCCTCAGGCATCAGCCAGCCGGGGTGTGTCTCCCAGGGACTCTGATGGAGCTAAGGAGGGATGTGTGGATGAGAGATAGGAGTGGGGAGTGGCCACACCATTTAGTCTCTGCTCCAGAGCCACTGACAGCACCCCGCCGTCTCCTTTGATCCCGGGCGGTCACCGCGTGCCGGGCACATATGGCTCCCATGTGGCACCCGCTAGGACTGGGTTTCTTTTGTGCCTGAATAATGCTGAGGACATTGCAGTCACTACAGCACGGTTCTGGCCCCGGGGGAGGCCCAAGCTCTGCGCTCGAGCGAGGCTGTGGGGAAAGGCTGCAGTCCGCGCTGGCTGAGGTCAGCCACTGCTCTGTACTGCAGCCTTGTTCCTCAAGGACGTTGGGATGGGAGTGTCTCCCAACTGCCCTCTCTAGCCCCCATCCTCTCGCAGGCGCCACACGTCAGGCCTCGCTGCCTGCCAGGAGCAATCGGTCTCCACACACGCTGCCTCCGTGCCAAATTCTTCCTGCAGAGCTTGGTCCTTTTTCCTCCCCACTGCTCTCCGGGTCCAGATGTGCATGAACCACTCTCGCTTCTCCCTGCTCTCCCCTCCCCCGTGACACACACATTCCCCCACCTCCTCCTGTGACACAGAGAGAGAGAGAGCTACTCCTGTACCTATCCCTTTGCACTACGCTGTGCATTTCTTCTGTAAATACAGCCCCAGGAGGCTGCGAACTCACTCCCCTGTCAGTCATTTGTGCACCTCTGAATGATTTCCCATCTGATGGCTGCTGGCTGTCGGTGTGAAATGAGCTGGTGGGTGTCAGTGTGGTTCCCAGCGGGGGAGGGGGCTGTCAGTGCAGGGCCAGGGGTTCTCTTGGTGGTGCAGTTAATTCACCTCCGCGGGAGGCGGTAGGTGTGCTGATGAGAGAAGCTCTCCCGTCGACGGAGCGCTGTCTACGCCGGGGGGCAAGTTGATGTGACTGCATCGCCCAGAGGGCGGATGTAGTTATGCCGATGTCAGTTTGTTGTGTAGACCTGGCCTAAGGTAGCCTGGGAATTGAACCCTCACCACCGGAGACCACGTCTGCACTATAAACTTCCATCGGTAGAACTACGTCGCTCGGGGTGTGAAAAACCCACACCCTGAGCGATGCAGTGACACCGACCTAACCCCCGGCGCAGACAGCGACATGGCAGCGGGAGGGTTTCTCCCATCGACATGGCGACCATCTCTCGGGGAAGCTGGATTCACTGCACCAATAGGACAAGCTCTCCCGTCGACGTAGGAGCGTCTTCGCTGAAGCGCTGTCGCAGCGCAGCTGCACTGGTGCAGCGTTCGGGTGTAGACTGGCCTGGAGTGCCAGGCCAGCACCCTAACAACAAGCCAGTCCTTCCTCTCTCCCTCGGCTTCGCCCTGTTGTCAAACGCATCATGTGCGATTTTGCTTTGGTCTTTTAAGGCTTCCAAGTAGCAAATATAAACCAGCTGCGGAAGGGGGTGACTGTCGTGAACTCCTTTCAGCTGAGGAGGGAGATGTGCTGCTTGCAAATCAGAGCACGGAAGAGGACAGCTGTGTCACTATTGGCAGAGCAGTTTTTGCACTGGTTGGAAGGTCTGACAGCCCTGGAGACAGAAGGTCTCTAGCCACAAGACAGGGACAACATGGGGGTAGCAGCAGGGCAAAATTGCACCTGGCCCTTGGTTAGTGATCACACAGTGCTGAAGGTGCTGGCAAGAGTTCTGCTTAATTCTGTATCTGGTTCCCTCCCCTTCTAAGCGGCTGGTTTCACATAAAAAAGAACTTCAGAATACCCCACCCAGGCCTTCTTCCTGGGAAGCTTGGCCCTTAAAGAAACAGTCCCCATTATCACATCAGTGAGTCCCACGTCTGTGTTGGAGGGACCACCTCTAGGATGGAGAGGGGAAATCAGTCTCTGTGACTAAGGCTAAGATTTTGGCTTGGATATTTTTATTAAAAGTCATGGACAGGACAGGGGCAATAAACAATAAATCACGGAAGCCAGAGCCCAGCTATGTGGGGATGATGCCCACAGCCTCTGCCCCACCATGGGGGACAGAATCCTGGAGCCCCACTGCCCGGGGCTGAAGCCCAGAGCCCTGTCACCTGGAGCCCCATTGCCCGGGGCTAAATTATTGGAGTTTTCAGGAAGTTGCGGAGGTCTCATAAAATCACAGAATCCGTGACCTTCGTGAGAGAGTCGTAGCCTTATCCGTGATCCATTCAGTCCTGGGGCGCTCTGCTTAGGCTGCCAACAAGGCCAGTAAGAGCAATCACGTTGTCCTCTGTGAGCTTGGGGGTGGTGTGTGATGTGGACATGACTGACCTGGACTGGCATCTTTGTGATGAGGACCAGGCTCTGCGAGGAACTGGATTGACACCTACCGATGGTTTGCACGCAGGCCACCAGCCAGGCATTAGGCTCTGTGAGGTGACTGGATTCAGACCAGTGCCCTAGAGACGGAGGTCCCCATGGCTCCAGCTTCAAGTCCCTGAGGCCTCAGGCTCCTCTAATGACTGCCCAGAACTGGAATAAAGTGAAAGCAGAGTTGTGTGCTTGCAAAGGTGGATTTACTCCTTGTCCCCCGGAGGGCCGAGGGCAGAGGGGGCTGGAGGTGTCATCCCCTCCCCGGGGGGTAGAGAAGAAGGGCCCAGTTCCCTTGGAGCTCTGGAAAGGAGGCTGAGAACATGCACCAGCTGAGCCTGCCTTTTCCAAAGCCTGTTGCTGGCGCACGGGTTACCCAGCTGCATGGAAACTCAGCTCCACTGAAGAGGCAGCGGAGTTCTCCCTGTGCGGCCACTCCAGGCTGCAAGAAAGGAGGCTTCTGCTATGAGTGGCATTTATGTTAAGTGATAAGCTGGCTCCGGAGCACAGGAAATTAAGCCTGTCTGTTTTCTACCTGCTCTGGTGACTCCACACCTGACAATGAGGATGTGGATGTCAATGGCAGATTGCAGCTCCCTGGCTGTGTGGATTGTGGTTTCAGGAGGCAGGTAAAATGTCTTTGAGTTGGTTTGATTTGGTTAAACATCCTGGTCTCATTATGCTCTCTGCCCCGCCAAACCTGGGAGCTGCAAATGATTTTATCTCCCTCATCCTGCATGAGATTTTGTTCCCCTTTAAGCCAAGAGCTCCTGCCACCCCTAGAGAAAGCATTTGGGGACGGTTGTGGGTGGTAGAGTATTTTCCAGATCGAGAGCCAAATTAATTCGGAGCCAGATGCTTCGGGCTTGATTCCCAACAGAGCTCTGCACCCAGCCTGCTGAGAAGCTCTGAAACCCAGCTCCTTGTTTTAGTGCCTGAATTGGAGTTCAGCTCTCGACTTGGACCTAGACTTCAGTCACAGGGCGCGGCTGCAGTCCCCCAGCATGGAGCACTGAAGCAGTGGCAACACGAGCAATTACCCAGGGTCCGGGGCAGGCTTGTAGGGTGCACAGTGGAGCTGCTGCGGCTTCACCATTCCAGCACCCTCGCCAGTGAGATGATAGCTTGCTCAGGTAAGTTGGCTTGCACTGCAGTCACACCTAGGGATTGCAGGCTAGATATAGCTGTAGAATTGCAAGGAAATTGCAGCTCCCATGGAAGTTAGTTGGGCCTTTGGGCGTACAGTGCCTCTGAAAATCAGGCCCAAGTCTTGCTAACCTCCTTGCTCCTCTGATGCCAGCCCCAGACCAGCAGCTTAACAGGGGTGGAAGGATGGCGTGGGACTCTGGAGACCTGGGTTCAATTTCACTATTAGCCAATCCTCTCCCTCCTATGTAGTGGAAACCATTGAACGGTCACCGGGGGCTTCCCAGCCACGGTCTCTGGGCCAAAAGGGGGGTCAGGAAATCACTGCATATTCTGCCAACTCAAAGTTCCTCTGGAGTTTCAGCTGGAGAAGTTACTTGCTGCTGACAATTGCACTAGTATATAACGATCAACCTGTGAGACTCACTGCTGCAGGACTCTTTTGGGACAACATTTATAGCTGGGTTTTGAGAACAGCCTGGATAACGTTCATGACCATTAATAAATACACTCCTGCTAAGATGAGGGTAACAAAAACTTGTGCTGCAGGGAGCAAGTTCCTTGGTGAAGGGGGTCAGGAAGAACTTTTCCCCCAGCTAGAACTGTACAGTTGCCTGGGTGCATTAATTTCCCCCACCCCTGCTTTCTCTGAAGCTTTAGATATTGGGACTGGAGCCCACATACTTGCTAGGCCATTTGTCCATCTGGTATTGCAATACCGGTGTCCAAACCCAGAGGCAGCTACATTTCAGTCCAGGTGAACCTGTTTATTATCAAAAGCTTTGCAGTTCTAATCAGCCATCCTGATCTTTATTTCTAGCTCCCTGTGTGGTTTACAGGGGTACGGTCAGGTGGTCCAGTGGGTAGGGACCAGACAGAGTCAGGAGATCTGGGATCTAGTTTCAGTTCTGCCACTGACCTGTTGTGTGACCATGAGCAATTTTGTTTCACTTCCTTGTGCCTCAGTTTCCTCATAGAGAGTGATGTGGCATCCTTTATAAATGTTTGTCCAGTGCTTTGGGAACCTCAGGTGGTAGGAGCTTCAGAAGGGTAAAATTAGGCCTGATTGAAAGTTTTCCAATGGAACATGTTTCCATCAGAAAATTCCAGTTAATCAAAAATCAAAACATTCCCCAGGAGCTCATCAGTTCTGCCAAAATTTCATTTGGGGGGGGAAAAAAATTGAAATGAAACATTTCAATAAGGTTGAAATGTTCTGTTTGGACCTTACCATAATGGAAGGTTTTAATTTTTCATTTCAAAATGACTTTCTGTTCTGAAATGTATTTTATTGTGTAGTATAAATGTTTCCTATAGTTATTATCAACTGTAAGATAAACTAAACAAATGAAATTAAAAAAAAACCCAAAATGTTTCGATTGACTTGAAACACTTTTGTTTTTATTTTGTTTTGGGGGAAATTTCAGATGTTTATGTTTGTCTCCAATTCCGAAGAAAAACAAATTTGGTAATTGTGGGGTTTCCAGTGAAATGGTAAAATATTAGTTATACAACAAGAAATAGATTCCAAGGCCAGAAGGAACCATTGTGATCACCTAGTCTGACCACAGGCCATAGGACTCCCCCAAAATAATTCCTAGAGCAGAGCTTTTAGAAAAAGGAGGAGAGTAGAAAAGAATATTCCAGAGAAAAGAGCGTCCTGTCCCATCTGCAATATCCTCACCTTGTCTCGATGAGGCAGCAGATCTACCTACGTTTGTCTTTCCAGGATTTAAATTGCAGGATGGAAATCTTAGACAGTCCCCTGGAGGTGAAGCTTCTTTCCCCAGGGGCTGAAGATACTTTAAATCCTTACCAGTGCAGGAACCCAGAGCTACCAAACTCCTCCCTGCTCATGTGCCTGGTCACAGCTGGCTAGTGCAATGCAGACTATAGCTCGTGCAATGAATATTGGCCTTTCTCCCGCACCGGGCTTTCCAGCGCCAGTTCTCATACAGACAGCGGAGTGCATGGTGCACAAACGCCTGCAGGTGAAATGATGCTAAATGGCAATGATTTAGGTTTTTATTAATGGGAAGAGTTGTATGTGTACAGAGGCAAGTTGGCTCCTTTGGTTGTGAAAGGCAGTAACATCCCAGAATCACTGGGGTGTTACATCACCCAGGCAAAAAAAGTCTGTAAATTAAAAATAGCTTGTGTGGCTGCATACACAGTGACCTTATGCTGTTTACCTTCTGAATGGCTCCCAAACATTCGCTGCCTCTAGAACATCCCCATCAGTGTGGTAGTGAGCTACTGCTCCCCTTTTACAGGTGGGGAAACTGAGGCACATGGTGGTTACAGGCCTGCTTTTCAGACATGCGGCTGAGCAGCTGCAGCTCCTGTTGACTCTACTGGGAGTTCTTGGCCCTTTGCACTTCAAAGACGCAGATCCTGAGTTTGTCTGAGGCCACAGAGCAAGTCAGCGTCTGTCCCGGGAGAAGAACTCGGGGGTTCCCGGCTCCCATTCCTGTGCTTGAACCAACAGACCCGTCTTTCCCCTAGATAGAGACACAGTGTAGAGAACTGTGAACTCGCTGCAATGGCTGTGTTGCTGCTGTATGGAAAGTTTGGGATGCCCAAGTTGCGGCTATGTGTGAATACCCCGACTGTGCCATTTTGAATGCAGAGTGCTGCCAGCCGCTGGGATCACAGCTGTATGAATGAAACTTCTGGCAGACCGTTGATCTGAGAGGTGGCCCAGACTGGCTCTATGCTAATCAGAGCTCTCTAGATTGCCTAGTTTGGTCCTGATCCTAGACTCACTGAAGCTGCTGGCAGTTTGGCCTTTTATTGGGACAGGATCTGGCCCATTTTGAGCCATCACTCAGTGGAGGAATGCAGTTCCCGGAAGTCGGCTGTCTTTCCCTGCTTTGTTTCGCTGTCTCCTCCAGGGGGGTGTGTATGGAGGGAAATTAACCACAATAGCTATTTTCTGTCTTAGCTTAATCACGTTAAAGCTTAATTTCCAAACGAAATAAAAAAATGGCACTTGTACTCTGGATTAAGTTTGTCTACATGAGGAGCTATTCTGGAATAGCTACAGCACTGTAAGGCCACACTCTACATTACAATTTCCCCATGTAGATAAAACCTCCTCCTGTGGTCCTGGATCCCAGACCAGTGATCACACTCAGTGTGCCAACAGCAAGTGCTCATTTGTGAACTGCCTAGACAGCCTTACAGACCCAACTGGTAGGGCCCCTTCTCTCTGCGCTCCCCAAATGGTCAGCGAATGCACCCCTTGCAGCTCCACAGTTAAGCAGGCTGGGGAAAGTAGGTCGTGTGGGCAGGCTTTGTCCTATATATGTAAATCACGTCTATTTATGGTCACCGGCGTGACAGCAGGATCCGGCATATCTCCCGGAGATGCTGCCCAGTCCCTCGTTCGGTCTTTGGGAGCAAGGGGTTTGTTCTGTGGCCATCTCAGGCTGGGTGTGCCCCGTGCTTTGCAGTGCAGTGCCTTCCCTGTTCCGGTTTGCTAGCATTTCGTAACCAATGTCATCAGAGGAGCAGCAGTCCACTGTAGTGTGTGGTGTGAAATAAACATGGCGCTGGGGTTGTGTTACATCCACATCACTTGTCAAGTAAAGTTGGAAGAGCTGCAAGAGTGACTGTTGACCAAGAACAGGGGAAGCACCCTTCTTGCGAGGGCCTGGGTGCCAGGACTCCTGGGTTCTGCTTAGGGCTGTGCTGCTTGCTCTCAGCATGATCTTGGGCAGCTCACTATGGAGTAGAGCCAGGGACATTCTTTTGACTGAAACTTTTTTTTGGGGGTGAATAAATGCAAAATCCGGTTGGATGAATAACGTCTGCACAAGTCCACACAGTCCGTTGTGGCAGTTCAGAAGTGAAATGTGTTGACGTTGTGTTTTGAAGTTACCGTTTCACTTTATTTTTATAAAAAGGGAAAAATTAAAAAGCTCAAAATTGAAACAAAAAGTTTAGCTTGACCTGAAACTACTATTTTCGAATTTGTAATTTGGTGATAATTTTGAAAAGTCTCATTTTCCTGTCGAACCCTTTTTAGATTTTTTTTTTCTTTTTCAAAATTGCCCCCCAAACCAAAAAATCCATTATTTGCACAGCTCTAATTACAGGGGGACAGAAGGCTCTGGGCTCTTGATCCGCGATATAACCCCGGTGCCCTCTTGTCTCACAACGGATGCCACCGTTGGGGTGGAATGCTGGGGAGAGGTTACAAGACCTGGGCTTTCACTTCCTGAGTTGAATGGGACCTTTCCACCAATTTATTTTAGATACTTATAGGGCCCCCATCACCTCGTATCCTAACAGAGCAGCTTGGTATCTCAAATAGCAATTACAATCACAATCTTTCTCCTGCCCAGTTAGCAGCTGTGAGCCCGTTTAGTGTATCGTCTCTGACTAAGAATGCAGGAAGACTTAGAACAAACTTCCCTCTGCTTTTCATACAAGCTGTGTTGGGCAGGCACCTTTATAGCCCGATGATAAATTTGGGACCACTTAGGACAGAGGGCTTCTCCACCGCAACACAGAGGAGCAATTCTGGTTCCACAGAGCTCTTGGCAGGCACAGAGCCAGAGTCAGTTTACCCATTTGTTGGTGTGGGTCTTTCCCCCGACAACAGGGAAGAGAAAACCTTTAAAAAAAAACCAAGAAACTTGGCAGGGAGACTCGGCAGCAGATGCGCTATCTGAATTCATTCTTGGAAATCGACTAGATTTTCAAGTTGACGGTGCCCCTTTAAATTAGAGCAGGATTACTCAACAGACCTAATTCATATTGGAGTCCCTCTGAAAATAACAGAAGGCTCCAGGCTGCTAACATGTTTGAATTTGGCAAGCACAGCATCTTAATCAACATCCATTAAAATTTTCATGACAGCTTTGGGGGGTAGAAAAAAACTTCTTCCAGCCAACGCTATGTGAGCTTCAAATGGAGTGTCTGACTGTCAGGGACAGGGGTTTGCAGAGCTCCAGCCTTGGCTAATTACTTGTAATTAAGCTCCAATAGGAGTAGGGAAAGGCCTACCCAGCAAAGGGCTCCCCCCTTCCACACCCTCCCCAGCACTTTTGGGGAAACTGCAATGATGGAGGGGAAATCTGTATTAATCTGCAGCCAGAAGAGCAGTGCCTGGGAGCCACTAATGTATTCCTGATTAACCATTATTAGGAGGTTCATTATCCATATCTCAGTGCGAGAACAGATTGAGAGGGGCAAGGGGCCTCAAATAATTGAACTGCAACAGTTTTAGGAGTAGATATTAGACAGTTATTGTAGCTTTCCTTGCCAAAGCAAGTGAAAGCTTTTCCCTTTAATGCTTGTTAAATACGCTGCTAATTAAGCCTCCCTCTCTGTCTCACTCATTCTTATTAATTCCCATAATTTTGTACATTTCTTTCCTTTTTTTGTCACACAATATGGCAATGCACCGTAAATGGATTCTGTAGCGTGAGCAAATGTTAAACTCCCCATACACCTGTTGTGAAAGGGTTAATTTTGGGATGCCATAACGGTCACACCGGCGCAGATTCACATGCACCTAGTACACCTGCCAAGCCTACATTTGCACCCCCTTGTAGGCGGGAAGTTGTGGCTGCAATGGGCATGTTTTGCTGAATGGGAATGTTGCAACCACAGCGGAAAACGTTGCTCTGTAATTCCATAGGAACAGCACTATTTATAGGAGAGCAAGGATGGCTTTCAGGTGCAGGTACTGGACTGGGACTCAAGAGATTGGGATTCAGGTCTTGTCTCTGCTACAAAGTCATTATGGAATCTTGGTTGAGTCACTTTCTGTTTCCTGTCTGTAAAATGAGGCTATTACTCCTTCCTCTGTCTTGTCTAGTTAGAAGCAGCAACTGACTGCTGCTCACTATGTGTTTGTACAGCGCCTAGCACAATAGGGCCCCGATATCAGCTTGGGTTTCTAGGTACTACCATAAAATGACTAATAATTATGCTCTCAAATAGCCTCTGTGCGGGAGAGAGTGGTTGCGCTGTGGAGATCTGTAGGGGGAAATCAGGCAGTTGTGTTGGGCTTTGTGTATCATGCAGTTGCTAGGGCCATGAAAATGGGCCTTTGGGTCCCTTTAGACACTTCAACTGCCCCTGATGAGACGTCTTCATAATATTTTATGTCTCATTATTTATCATTTTAATTACAGCCTTGTTTTGTGGTGCTTTCTGCTGTACAGGGCTTAAGCGCACTTGGTGATGTACTGTATTCTGGTTCTCATGGGAGACTTCAATCACCCTAATATCTGCTGGGAGAGCAATACAGCGGTGCACAGACAATCCAGGAAGCTTTTGGAAAATGTAGGAGACAATTTCCTGGTGCAAGTGCTGGAGGAACCAACTAGGGGCAGAGCTCTTCTTGACCTGCTGCTCACAGACCGGGAAGAATTAGTAGGGGAAGCAAAAGTGGATGGGAACCTGGGAGGCAGTGACCATGAAATGATCAAGTTCAGGATCCTAACACAAGGAAGAAAGGAGAGCAGCAAAATACAGACCCTGGACTTCAGAAAAGCAGACTTTGACTCTCTCAGGGAACTGATGGGCAAGATCCCCTGGGAGAATAACATGAGGTGGAAAGGAGTCCAGGAGAGCTGGCTGCATTGTAAAGAATCCTTATTGAGGTTACAGGGACAAACCATCCCGATGTGTAGAAAGAATAGTAAATATGGCAGGTGACCAGCTTGGCTTAACAGTGAAATCCTTGCTGCTCTTAAATACAAAAAAGAAGCTTACAAGAAGTGGAAGATTGGACAAATGACCCAGGGATGAGTATAAAAATATTGCTCGGGCTTGCAGGAGTGAAATCAGGAAGGCGAAATCACACCTGGAGTTGCAGCTAGCAAGAGATGTTAAGAGTAACAAGAAGGGTTTCTTCAGGTATGTTGGCAACAAGAAGAAAGTCAAGGAAAATGTGGACCCCTTACTGAATGAGGGAGGCAACCTAGTGACAGAGGCTGTGGAAAAAGCTAATATACTCAGTGCTTTTTTTGCCTCTGTCTTTATGAAGAAGGTCAGCTCCCAGACTACTGCACTGGGCAGCACAGCATGGGGAGGAGGTGAGCAGCCCTCTATGGAGAAAGAAGTGGTTCGGGACTATTTAGAAAAGCTGGACGAGCACAAGACCATGGGGCCGGATGCGTTGCAACCGAGAGTGCTAAAGGAGTTGGCGGATGTGATTGCAGAGCTATTGGCCATTATCTTTGAAAACTCATGGCGACTGGGGGAGGTCCCCGATGACTGCAAAAAGGCTAATGTAGTGGCCATCTTTAAAAAAGGGAAGAAGGAGGATCCTGGGAACTACAGGCCTGTCAGCCTCACCTCAGTTAATGGAAAAATCATGGAGCAGGTCCTCAAGGAATCAATTCTGAAGCACTTAGAGGAGAGGAAAGTGATCAGGAACAGTCAGCATGGATTCACCAAGGGCAAGTCATGCCTGACTAATCTAATTGCCTTCTTTGACGAGATAACTGGCTCTGTGAATGAAGGGAAAGCAGTGGACGTGTTGTTCCTTGACTTTAGCAAAGCTTTTGACACGGTCTCCCACAGTATTCTTGCTAGCAAGTTAAAGAAGTTTGGGCTAGATGAATGGACTATAAGGTGGATAGAAAACTGGCTAGATTGTTGGGCTCAACGGGGAGTGATCAATGGCTCCATGGCTCGTTGGCAGCCGGTATCAAGTGGAGTGCCCCAAGGGTCGGTCCTGGGGCCGGTTTTGTTCAATATCTTCATAAATGATCTGGAGGATGGTGTGGATTGCACCCTCAGCAAGTTTGCAGATGACACTAAACTGGGAGGAGCGGTAGATATGCTGGAGGGTAGGGATAGGATAGAGAGGGCCCTATACAAATTGGAGGATTGGGCCAAAAGATATCTGATGAGGTTCAACAAGGACAAGTGCAGAGTCCTGCACTTAGGACGGAAGAATCCCATGCACCGCTACAGACTAGGGACCGAATGGCTCGGTAGCAGTTCTTCAGAAAAGGACCTAGGGGTTACAGTGGACGAGAAGCTGGATATGAGTCAACAGTGTGCCCTTGTTGCCAAGAAGGCCAATGGCATTTTAGGATGTATAAGTAGGGGCATTGCCAGCAGATCGAGGGACGTGATCATTCCCCTCTATTTGACATTGGTGAGGCCTCATCTGGAGTACTATGTCCAGTTTTGGGCCCCACACTACAAGAAGGATGTGGAAAAATTGGAAAGAGTCCAGCAGAGGGCAACAAAAATGATTAGGGGGCTGGAACACAGGACTTATGAGGAGCGGCTGAGGGAACTGGGGATGTTTAGTCTTCAGAAGAGAAGAATGAGGGGGGATTTGATAGCTGTTTTCAACTACCTGAAAGGGGGTTCCAAAGAGGATGGCTCTAGACTGTTCTCAGTGGTAGCAGATGCCAGAACAAGGAGTAATGGTCTCAAGTTGCAGTGTGGGAGATTTAGGTTGGATATTAGGAAAAACTTTATCACTTGGAGGGTGGTGAAACACTGGAATGCATTACCTAGGGAGGTGGTAGAATCTCCTTCCCTAGAAGTTTTTAAGGTCAGGCTTGACAAAGCCCTTACTGGGATGATTTAGTCGGGGATCGGTCCTGCTTTGAGCAGGGGGTTGGACTAGATGACCTCCTGAGGTCCCTTCCAACCCTCATATTCTGTGATTCTATGTATGAGTGAAACCACCTCGTGGAAGCTAGAAACTGAAATCCATTTCTCCTCTTGTGCACATGTGCACTGGCTTTTGTTATTGTAGGGTGGCTCAGGTGGGCTGGAGCTGCACAGACTGGTGTGCTCAGGAACACTGACGGTGAATTTTTTTCCCCCCTGTAAAAAAACACAAGGTCTTTGCCGGAAGAGCTTTTAAAATGAATTGTGGAGTAATATGTTTGTAGGTTGGGAGTAGCCACCTTGTCCTAAACTTTAAAGCTCTGTTGTTATCAAAGCACCGACTGGTGTTTCTAGCAGAGGAATAAAGAAGTGGGCAGAGGGTTTCCAGGAGGAAAATGCCTTCTCAAAGGGCTGGGAGAACGCAGACATCCGGAACTGGCTGTGAACTCTGCTTCTTCTCCTTGTTGTCAGACACTTCTGAATTTAAAGGGTTTCCAGCGTGATTCCTTTTAGAAACCCACTGAGCCCAAACTGTTGCTCTCCAAACTGAGGGTATCTCTGCGCTGCCAAAAAAGGTGTGTTCTTAACTCGGGTTAAAATAGCAGTGAAGATATGCAAAAAGAAAAGGAGTCCTTGTGGCACCTTAGAGACTAACCAATTTATTTGAGCATGAGCTTTCGTGAGCTACAGCTCACTTCATCAGATGCAGAAAGCTCATAATCAAATAAATTGGTTAGTCTCTAAGGTGCCACAAGGACTCCTTTTCTTTTTGCGAATACAGACTAACACGGCTGTTACTCTGAAACCAGTGAAGATATGGCAACTTAATTTTTAACTTGGGTCAGTAGCTTGCATTCACCCCAGGCTGCCCGACAGGCTTTTAATTCGAGCTGCAAACCTGAGTTAAAAACCTGGGTCTTCACTACTGTTTGAACCTGAGTTAAGAGCATGTCTTTTTTTGCAGTTTTCAGAGTAGCAGCCGTGTTAGTCTGTATCCGCAAAAAGAAAAGGAGGACTTGTGGCACCTTAGAGACTGAGAAATTTATTTGAGCGTAAGCTTTCGTGAGCTAGAGCTCACTTCATTGGATGCATTCAGTGGAAAATACAGTGGGGAGATTTATATACACAGAGAACATGAAACAATGGGTGTTACCATACACAGTGTAACGAGTGACCAGGTAAGGTGAGCTATTACCAGCAGGAGAGTGGGGAGGGGACGGGGACGGACACCTTTTGTAGAGATAATCAAGGTGGGCCATTTCCAGCACTTTACAAGAATAGTAGGAGGGGAAACAAACAAGGAGAAATAGTTTTACTTTGTGTAATGACCCATCCACTCCCAGTCTCTATTCAAGCCTAAGTTAATTGTATCCAGTTTGCAAATTAATTCCAATTCAGCAGTCTCTCATTGGAGTCTGTTTTTGAAGTTTTTTTGTTGAAGAATTGCCACGTTTAGGTCTGTAATCGAGTGACCAGAGAGACTGAAGTGTTCTCCGACTGGTTTTTGAATGTTATAATTCTTGACGTCTGATTTGTGTCCATTTATTCTTTTACGTAGAGACTGTCCAGTTTGGCCAATGTACCCTCCTTCGTACCCCCCCTGCCAGCTGGGCAGTGGTCGAGCCTCACACAGAATCCCTGGCCATCGCCTTCCTTTCGATAACCTGGTGCCTTGAACATCGCGCCTGGGCGAGCCCACTGGATGCTTTCTCATGGCAATCCCGCTGTTGGGAAGAGCTGGTTTAGGAGCCACAGGGCCCCTCTCCTTAGCATCCCCCCCCACTTCCTTCACCCCTCGTCCCACTTACCGCCCCCATTCAGAAGCTGCCTCTCAGCAGCCGATCGCCTCCCCACCGAGATGGCAAGCAGACAGCTTGTCCATTGTTGGAACAAATTCTTTGAGTGCGGGAGTCCCAGGCTCCAGACAACTGCATCCAGCCCTCCTTCCCTGGCCAGGCGGCTTTCAGTTCCCTCTGACCATTCTCTCTGCTTCCTGGGACGTCTGGGGCTTGGCAGTTTGGCAGAGCCCTTGGGATAGAAAGACCGGCTTTGCTGCTGCCAGTGAAGCAGGGTTGTAGCCCTTGAATGGGCAGGAGGGCAGCCATGATGCTGGGAGGGGATTCAGTGCTGGTGAATGGTGCTGCAGACACAGTTCCTCTATCTATGGAATGGGCATTGTCTCCCCTACAGTGGGCCCCCACCATGTCTTTCAGAGACCCCCTTGAGGGGAGCAAGGGAATTCAGTCCGGGCTCAGCTTCCCTACCATGACTGCCAATAAAGGGGCCCACTGTAACAGCAGGCCCTTGTCCACCTGCAGCTGGACTGAGACCCACTAACTGATCTCCTGTAGAAAGCCACTGCCCAGCCATCGCTATCAGTCTGGGTGTTGGTGGTGACCTATATCGTCTGTGCCGGGGGGTTACAATATTATTCAGCAGTAACCTGTATATGCGGGGAAGGCATAGAGCCAAACCTGGACCTGGCGTAAATGCATTTGCAACCTCCAGAGTTCAAAAGTCACGAGACAGGCCCTAAAAATCGTGAGATTTTAAAAATAATAATTTGGGGTGCTTTTTCTTTCCTTTCTGGCTGCTGACTCTGTAGGTCACACTTGTCAAGCTTTTTTTCTCTGCGGCCAAGAGGGGTAGAAAGGTCTCATGCAATATCTTGAGTCTGGGACCTTGCAGAAAAACACCAAATATCGTTAGAGCTGCAATCAAATCACTAGAGTTGGCAACACTTGTGTAAACGGGTCCAACCCTATTCACTCTGCTGCAGCTCTGCCTGTTTACAGCAAATCTCAATCTTGAGAGCACTTCAGGGTTATTATTTAATGATTCCAGGACCAGAAGAGACCATTGTGATCATCTAACCTGTCTTCCTGTACAACACAGGCCAGAGAACTGCCCCCAAATAATTCCTAGAGCCAAGCTTTTAGAAAAACAGCTGATATTGATTTAAAAATAGTCAGTGATGGAGAATCCACCATGACCCTTGGTAAATTGTTCCAGTGGTTAATTACTCTGTGTTAAACATGAAGGCCTTATTTCCTGTCTGAATTTGTCTAGTTTCAGCTTCCAGCTGCTGGGTAATGTTAGACCTTTCTCTGCTAGATTGAAGAGCCCATTATTAAATATTTGTTCCCCATAAGGGAACTTACAGACTGTGATCAAGTCACCCCTGAACCTTCTCTTTGTTAATCTAAATAGATTGTGCTCCTGGACTCTAGCATCATAAGGCAGGTTTTCTAATCCTTTAATCATTCTCATGGCTCTTCTCTGAACCCTCTCCAGTTTATCAACCTCCTTCTTGAATTGTGGGCACTAGAATGGGACATGGCACTCCAGCAGGGGTTGTCCTAGCCCTGAATACGGCAGTAAAATCACCTCTCTGCTCCTACTTGAGATTCCCCTGTTGATGCCTCCCAGGATCGCATTTGCCCTTTTGATCACAGCATCACACTGGGAGCTCATGTTCAGCTGATTATCCAGCGTGACTCCCAAATCTTTTTCAGAGTCCCTGCTTCTCAGGGTAGAGTCCACTTTCGTGTAAGCATGGCTGCATTCTTTGTTCTTAGACGTACACATTTACACTGAGCTGTATGAAAACGCATATTGTTGACTTGCGCCCAGCTCACCAAGAGATCCAGATTGCTATGAATCAGTGACCTGTCCTCTTCATTATTTACCATTGCCCCTCACTGCATGCTGTTGCAGTTCCCATGTCAAGGTCTCCAAGCTCTTTATAACCCCCCGCCTCCAAGTAGACAGGTTAACGATCATTACCCTGTTTCATAGATGGGGAAACTAAGCCCAAAGAGGTTTAGTCATGGAAAATCTGCATCTCTGCAGGTAATCCCAGAGCACCCGTCTCCCCGTCCTGTACAGCAGTGGCTCTCAACCATTCCAGACGACTGCACCCCTTTCAGGAGTCTGATTTGTCTGGCCTACCCCCAAGTGTCACCTCACTTAAAAATGACTTGCTTGCAAAGTCAGACATAAAATACAAACGTGTCCCACGACACTGCTACTGAAAAATTGGTGACTTTCTCATTTTTATCATATAATTATAAAATAAATCAATTGGAATATAAATACTGTACTTCCATTTCAGTGTATAATATACAGAGCAGTATAAATAAGTCATTGTATGAAATTTTAGTTTGTACTCACTTTGCTAGTGCTTCTTATGTAGCCTGTTATAAAACTAGACAAATATCTAGATGAGTTGATGTACCCCCTGGAAGACCTCTGCATACCGCCGCGGGTACATGTATCCGTGGTTGAGAACAACTGCTGTACAGTATGTTAGCAGCAGAACCACCCTTTGGTTATCCATTTTGGCCTTCAATACCCCGCTCCCCGTTTCTCCCACCCTGGCACCCTAAGCTGATCAGAAAGCACCTCCTTTGCAGAATACCTGAACTCCTCTAGGAGGCAGAATGACCCAAACCCTCCCTGCAGATGAATATCCCCTTGGTAACAATTTGGTCAATAACTGGCTGAGAATTCAGCACCCCCATTGAGTTAAGGCATGGGCAGGAAGCTCTCAACACACAGCATGTCTATTAAACATCTCTCTCAAGCTAGCCAGGGGGTGAGTGGGAAGGGGGGCTGCTTTGGCTGGGACAGGGTTAAGAGCCCAGCATACCCAAGCATAACAGCCTCTGCTCAGGAGAGCCTGCCAAGCTGTACTGAACCAAATTCACTCTCTGTCAGATTGCCAGGGGCCACTTAGCTGGGACTTATGGAGAGGTGACCGCTGGAGTGAAAGCCTATTAATAGTCACAATAAGAGGTTGTGGGGTTTTCATACCATTTCATTCTCTGGGATCAGTTTAATTACAGTCATTTAAAAGCAATCAAAAGGTGGCAAGAGGAATATTGAAACTGTAATAGCTGGGAACTGATTGCTCGTGTGATTGGGGCGGGGGTGGAATTAGAAAGTCAGTGTTATTTTCTTTTTTCACCCATGTCAAAGAAAGCTGGCTAACTAGCAAAGGGGTGCTTTTTTGTTTTGAATGAAGTGGATAGGGCCAGATCCTCAATTGCAGTAAATGAGCCTAGTTCTCTTCATTTCAATGGGAGGTAGCCTGGATTACACCAACTGAGAATCTGTCCCACTGGAGTAGGAGGCAGAATGTGTTTTAGATGCGCGGAGCCAACCAAAGGTGCATTCTGTTGCCTGGAGCCTTGTTAAGAAATGGCTGCTGGGCGGGGGGCCTGAGGAACGAGATCTAAAAGCCAGGTGCCCTTGTTTTTGTATCAGGAGGGGAAAGGAAGTCGTTAAGGAAAGAACAGGGAGAGATGGAGCCGCTCTTGTGTGAGAGGAGAACAATACAGCAAGGCTTTCCCTGAGTAATGGTCTGCCAGAGATTATTCTGTTCCCAGCCACTCCCTAAAGGAAAGGTATGAAAGGAAGGGGATGGAAAAGCTCTTTGCAAAACTCTCTCACGTCATGTGACGCAGGCACCAATTTAATTGGTTCCAGCTAATATAGCTAGTCCAATTTGCAGCTACCAAGTGGCTTCTTTGATCTACTTATGTACAGCCCACATCACATTGTTAACGCAGCCGATCCCGAAGCCTGCCCCTTAGTGGGAGGTAACAGCCTCCTCCTTTTAAAGATGGTGAATTGAAGGAGGGTTGATATAGTGACTTGTCCAAGGTCATACCATGAGCCTGTAGCAGAGCTGGGAACTGAACCCCACTCTTCTGAGTCAGCTTTGCCTCTGAACCACAAGACCATCCTGCCTCACCACGGTGGGAAAAGGCCCATTACTTGACTAAAGTTACTAACTGAGGGTGGATCTACGCTGCAATCAGCTGGGTTCTGCCGTCAGATCCAGGCTAGCTCTGACTGCAGCAGAGACGTGCTCTGAGTTATACCAGGCCGGGTGTGGATACAAACTGTATTTCGATCTAACTCTGTCCGGGACTGATTGTAATGTAGCCAGGGCCTCAGGGACTGGCTATGCTTGCCTGGAGCTGGGAAAGGGTTTTGCTTAGTGTTTGCGAGTCATCCCATAGCCAGTGATGGCAGAAATGATGTTTTCCTCCTCTTGTCGTGGGGTGGCATGGGCGGGATGTTTAAGTCCTGAGTCAGTTTGCACGTGATGGGGAAGACGAGGAGTCATGTGGGTGGAAAGCAGAATGTTAAGCAAGTCCGTATTTGAGATTGACAGGCTCCAGCTTAGTGAAGACACATTATCCCGGGGCAGAGAGCTCTCTAAGAGCTTGTCTTCACTGCCGAGTTAGCCTGGGCTCTTACTAGGGTGTTTCCTTAATCCCTGTCCCATCCATAAACAAAACCATCTCTCCCAAATGTGGTGCTTTACACCTGAACTCAGCTGGGCACGATTCTGGGCTTTGCTTACCTTCAGGCTGGTCAGCCACCACTTTGCAGTGAGGACGCAGGTGAAACCATTCAAATGCTGATAGTCAGTGCCTTCCCCCCAATTTCACCTATGTGAAGGACAGACAAGTTCTCCGACTGAGAAAGAATCCTAGAGTAGCTTAGTTTATTGCACTGCTAAGAACCATGGGACATGCCCCCAGAAACCCGAACGACAGACACAGGGAAGCACAGCATCAGGAAGGACACAGTCATTCGGGCAGGGCTTTGCAGTGTGGCTGCTCACGCCTGGGCTAGGCTAACCCAGGCATCCAGAGACAGGTGCTGATCACCCAGGCTAACTCTGCAATATACGCATACCCTTGTTGTTGGTTCACGCTCTCCAAAGCCGAGGAGCTCGGAGAGAAGAGAGTTTGGAGAATAGTGATGCTATATCAGGGGCTCCCTTAAAGTGGATGCTTGCTGCTGACTGTAGAGGGGAGTCAGCCTGGTCCAATGGGCGGGACAGAGTCTGGGTGATGGGAAAAGGCACCTGGGTTCGAGTCTGACCTTGAGCAAGTCATTTTCTCTTTATGCCCGCATTTCCCCATTGGCAAATGGGGTAGTGATGCCTTTCTTCCTTTGTCACCACCTCGGAGATCTACACTAAGGGAGGTGCTGAGACACCCCGATGATGTCCCATAGCCCCCTCAAACTGGTTATCCCTGGCAGAGGAAAGCTACAAGTGAAACCCTGGAGCTGATGTCAGATCAGCGAGGCAGACCACTGTGTGCACCCATTCTTCTGCGCCAAACAGACGCCCCTACCCGCCGTGAGCCTTCCATTGGGGGCCAAACAAGTTTCTGTTCTCTGGGGGAAAGAATTCCCTGGGTTGCTCTAAGCATGCAGACGGCTGGACTTGCTGGCCCTTAACGGGGATCTGTGTGTGCTAAGGCAGGAGGAATTGTGCCAACCAGAGAATGGCTTCCCATGGATTGTAACTCCTGAAAGCAAGAGTGGGCTGTGCCATATCTCCCTTCTATGATCATCTGCAGTGATCAGGTGTTGTCAGTTGGCTTGCTTGTGTGTGTGTTCTTTCTGGGTACTTTCCCAGCTCTGTGCAGGGAGCTGGTTCAGCAGGCCTGGATAGACTGCCCAGGTGGTTAAGTGGTGGAGGCTGGAATGTCGTTGCCTCGGTAGTGCTGTTTAGTCTTCTCAGTGCTTCTGTCCTTGGAGCTTCAATGTTATTAGCAGATAGTGCATCGTGTTAGCTCAGCAGACCTCGATGTACTCATAAAGAAAGACCACAGGCAAGGTTCAGTGGCCAAGGCACTTGGCCAGGTTTATTGCCATCAAGACACAGTCTTAGCATCCTGGCTGTGTGGTTCCAGGTATGCTAACACATGAGTGCCCTGTGGCAAGGAACAGCTCAGTCAGCAGTGGGACCTTCCGCTGACTTTCGGTCAAACATAGAATTAAGGTGAAATAACCCGACATTTATAAATTAAAACAAACAACTGACATACACAATTTACACACCGCCTTACGTGTTTCATGACACCCGGTTGTTACCTCCCCTTGTTTCTGATATCTTGGACAAAACATCCCTATTCATTGATTTGTCAAACCATTTTATCTTGTACTAGATTGGCATACATCCACACTAGCTGGAATATATTAATGTAAATATCTAGTGCCTAGTACGCTAGCAACAACTTTGTCAAGTTCCTGTACTGGACAGTGAACTTGTAACCGTCTGCTTTAATCCATGGCCTGACTTTAGTTCACAGCCTCTGGTTCAGGCCTGAGATCTTGCACCAGGCCCAGGGCTCCAGTCTCTTTCTTGCTACCACATCAAGGAGAAAGGCTTGGCTGACTTTTTGAAGTGAAAATCACTGCTAGTCTTGCATTTTCCCCCTTTAGGAAATGGGGTGTTGTATATGTGGGGGGGGGGGGGTGTGGGCATGGGCAGGATTTGACTATATAATCCTAACCTCGGATTAGTGTTCCGGGAGTACTAACTGTACAAGGATAGAACCGCCGATGGCTCTAATTTCACATTTTTATTAAGGCCTCAATTTCCATAACTCTCTCAAAGTTTCCTGAGTCACAAGAAGTTGAGGACCCTCTTTTGGAGAAATATGGAAAAGCCATCTGAGCACTCGACAGAATAAAGGAGCCTTGTGCCCAGGCTGACTGTAAAGGCTGCGGAGGAGTGGGAGGCTATAAAGGTGACTCCCAGGCCTGAACCATGAAGAACTCTGATGATGTAGGATCCTAGACTGTATATATGAATCATTTCCCTTACCACTGCAATGCAGCCACTTCCGGGGTAGGATGTGGCAGCTGTTTAGGTCACAGCAATGCCACTCACTGATGCAGGATAATCAGTGGAGAAGCATCCTGTACCCATCTGAAGCTGCAGGAGGAATTTTATGGAATCAGAAAAGTATATGTACAGCGTCTAGGACAATGGCATCTTGGTCCACGACAGGGTGCCCACGCAGTCCAAATAATTGATATTAATGATGTGCTCCAGCTGTGAAGAGTCTGGGAAAACTTTAGAGACAGCCCTCACTGCTCTAACTGGCACTGTTATTTTCATTTCATAGCACTTAGGTTGAGAAAGTTCCACACTTCACTTATCCTGCAGCCGTCTGCAGGATGGATCGGTACAGTCCATTCCCCAGCGCTTGCCCCAAGAAGTTTTAAATGCCCCATACGAATGAGCATCCCCCTGCCCCATTTTTTCTTGGTTTATTGTTACCCAAAGTAAATAATACCCGGCTGCAATGACCATCATGGCAAAGCCACCACTGGAGATTTAAACTTGGGACATCCAGAACTAAAAGCATGAGCCGCTCTATCTTGGAGAAGTAAATCCCATATCTGGGAACTGTAGCAGAGCTGTGTTTTCAGTGGGCCAGGCACAGATGGGGACATGTAACACAGTGAAAAGTGGGGGACATTTGTCTCTTGCGACTCCATCTGCTCCTTGTTCTAGGGCTAAATACAGAAAACATGGGCCACATGAGCACAGTTGTCACTAGCTATGGTTTGTGGAACACGGCATGAGTCACCACTGGCTGTTTATAGGAAGGGAAGGGAGCCTGTAGTTCCTTTTAACACTGATCGGTTAATCCTTGACTATTCAAGGTCTCCTTCCTTGGGGATCTCTGGTCCCTGGCACCTGGGGAAAATGCTTTCAGATTTCCTCTTTTTCTGTAATTTTACTGGACATTGGCCAGGTGTTTAATCATAGCTAAGGTGGCCTGTATTTTTTCACACTCTGCATACTGCATTGTAATTATTAGCTGGAGTACAGAGGCCTCTTGCTGGTGCAGTAACGTCATTGTGGTCGTAATTAGGGAAGGTAAAACTGGGGGATTTTTAATACATAAATGTGGGGAAATGTGCAAATGAATGGAATCAATGAGTGGGGGTCGGCTTTGCTCCAGTGGCCTCCGCCTATGATCTGGTCAATGGTCTCAAGTTGCAGTGGGGGAGGTCTAGGTTGGATATTAGGAAACACTATTTCACGAGAAGGGTGGTGAAGCACTGGAATGGGTTCCCTAGGGAGGTGATGGAATCTGCATCCTTAGAGGTTTTTAAGGTTTTCCGGCTTGACAGAGCCCTGGCTGGGATGATTTAGTTGGGGTTGGTCCTGTTTTAAGCAGGGGGTTGGACTAGATGACCTCCTGAGGTCTCTTCCAACCCTGATATTCTATGATTCTATGATTCAAAGCACCGGATGTCTCTCGACCTCTTCTGTGTCATGAAACTCTTTCCCAACCCTCCCATCAATGGCACCTCATCCCGTTCATTCTGCAGGGTGGCCACAGAACCCCATAATAAGGTAAGCAAGGTCAGGCTCAGATGACCTGCTAAGGATCATTCAGGGTGTGTCTACGCTGCAATTAAAAACCAAAGAACGAGGGTAAAAATGTACACGGGACATCGGCTCTTGTGCCTGAGGTATAAACCAACCCCCTCCTGGGTGGGTAAGGAAGAGACCTCTTCCGTCATTCTGTTATTGCATCATTGTCCGTCATGGGCATGAGGATGGAGTTAACCCTTCCTATACTGGGGGCTTTCTCCCCAGTCCATGCATCAAAGAGCACACTCCAACCACTGGATTTCAGTCCTTTTTTCTTCAGGGCATCTGTTGTATTTCTTTAAATTAAAGCCAGTTAACATCTCTGCTATGTCCTTTCCCCCTGACCTAGGGTCTTCTGCAGAACCTATCTATTCCATGCAGCTCTTACACTTCACAGGCCATCTGTCTGGGAGCTAAGATGAGCCTTTCTGCTCCCTTCTCCTTCCTAGCCTGCTTCCTGCAGGAGCACCCTTCATGGGCCATCTGCCTGGGAGTCAGATGTCAACTGGGTTCTCTCCCCTGACTCAGGACCTTCCTGCTCCCTGCAGCTCTCACTAGCAGCTGAGCTACTCATTGGCTCCTGTGATGCCCTGGTGATCTTCAGGCTATCACCTGATCCCTGATCTCATGCCATCAGCTGGGAGGCAGATGATTTGTCACACGTGGGGGTATCCCGGGGTTTGCTGGTTGCTGCTCGGTGGCGCCTCCTCATGGCTCATCTGGGGAATTTGCTTGCTGCTTTCCGTGCCCCGTCTGGCCGTCACTCCATTGCCCCCGGCAGTCGCTCTGCAGCTGTTCTCTTGCTCGTCAGGTGCTGCAGTGCCTCTCCTTTGTGGCTCAGCTCTCCGGCCAAGTCACATTGTCCTCCCCTTCTGGGGTATTAGCAGCGTCGCGTTCCTCCCAAGTCTCAGGCAGCCTCCAGCTCCGCTGTGCGGACTGTGGCTCTCCTGCTGTGGCTGGGAGGGGAACCCGGGCCCACCTTCCACACCGGCTTTCAATCCAGGGACCCGCGACCCAGCAGCTCAGACCTTACTGCTCCTTCCCCTGACAGCTTCCGACCCTGTCTCCTCCTCTCCCTCTCGAATCGGGGAGGGTGACTGCAGGCCCACCCCTGCTCTAGCCTCAGCTCCTGGGCTTTTCAGAGCCCCACCCATTCCTGCCTAGGTGAGCTTGGGTCTCCATCAGCCTCATTGCCCGTAGCTTCCCAGTGGGTGCAGCCTAAGGCTAATTGGTCTCTCTTGCCCCTTTAACCCCATCCGTGCTGGTGAGGGCTGGACGCCCCATCACCGGGGGCTCACCCCAACTCCTGTAAAGGGCCCTCTTACCCTGCAGCACCCTCCGCACGGAAGGAGCTGGTGTCGGCGCTATTCGAGACCAGACACCGGGCTAGATGGGCCCCTTCTCACAGCAATTCTGATGCGAAGTAACCACTCACTGCAAGCTCCAACCTTGAGGGCCAGAATACGGGTCTGATCCAAATTGCATTGAAGTCAGTGGAAAAGACTCACTTTGACCTCAGTGACCTCTGGCTTGGGTCTGTATGAGCACATAGAGCTGCCTGGGCCAGCAGGATACAGCTGGAAGGTGGGAAATAAGGAGGCTGTCAGGCTGGGTGAGTCCTTTAGAGGACAAATCCTCTCGCGCACTGGCTAAGCTTCTGCCTACCTGCTTGGCCCACTCTTCGCCTGCTCCCCTATCGGGGGCATGATGCTCAGGCTGTTTGCTGAAAGTGACATTAAGCCGCAGCTTTAATTCCCTTTAATCCTTACAGACAGGCTCTCGCTGCAAATGGGAAAATGCTGGCCCCTTCCGCCTAGGTGGTGGCGAGCTGTCAGCAGGCCAGGAGGTTAAATGCCTGCAGCACCTCTCTGGCAGGCAGGCGCTGGGATCAGTAGCAATTGGATGGGGGATGGGACAGCGAAGAAATGGGCCCTGGGAAGAATCGGCTTAAGGAGGAGCAGCCTGCAAAGGAAGGAGGAGGAGGGTGGGGATAGAAGGGGATAAATGGCCATTCAAGTGTCTTGGCAAATATAACTAAAGTCTGGGGCCTTCTCCAGGACCCAGGGAGCTTTGATGCTTGAAAATGGCAAAGGATGCCTCATTCCCAGCCATCGCTACTGAGTGTTAATAACCCCGAGCTCAGGATGTTTAGTGGGTTCCGTACTCACGGGGCCGTGTAGTCAAGGCATTGACTTGGGCATCACAAGTTCTGGTTCAGTTCCTGGTTCTGCCACGTACTCCTTGTTTGATCCTTGGCAGTCACTTAGGATAAGAGTCATGGTCTGGAGGCACAGCTCAGGGGGAGGAGGTGAAATGTCTCCTGGAGGTGCTCTGAGTTACATCAGCCACCTCAAGGCCGCCAGAGGCTAGTAGCACAAGCCACAATGGCCAGGGTGGGATGTTCTGTGTCCCCATCACTGGTACAGCACAGCCCTGGGTCAGGAATTCTCCCCTGCCCCCTATATACCACCACAGTGTTATGGGGGGCCAGAACAAGGGACAGAATCTCAGGTACTGCCTCCTTGGGCCTCTTCCCTGCCTTGTGGTGGTTGCTCTGGAGAGAAACTCCCCATCCTGTGGTGAACTCCAAAGGCTGGACATAAGCACAGGTGGGTTTGGATTGAATTCTGAGCCTGCAGCACGCAGGGTGTAGGGGGAAGAGGCAGGCCACGGAGGACGTGCAATGGGTCCCTGATCCTGACAGGGGTCTTCGGGTGCCCCAGTGCTAGCAGGGACTGATCATAAACCCCCAGAGGGGTGTTTGTGTCGGCCCCTCCCTCCCTTCTAGAGCTGCTCAGCCAATGGGGCTGCTTTTCCACAGGCGGTTTTGACAAAAATGAAGAAAAAACAGTTCATTTTTGTTGAACTTTTCCCTGGGAAAGTTTGGATTTTTTTGGTGAAAACTCAAAAACTGGCACAAAGTGCTCCAACAGGCCTTGCAGGTACATCCGTCTCAAGGTGTTTTATACAGTAGAGCTGTTCCCATAAGGGAAGGGGAATAAGCTGCGGCACCGTTAATATCCGTGTAACCGTGTCCACTCTCGGGGATGTGCTGGTGTAGCTACAGTGGTATAAAATCACTGCTCTAACCCCCATGCCTCTACCAATACAAACTCCGTGTGCAGGTCAGAGCTTAGGGTTTATGTTGCTGCCCATCACCATGGTATCTGAGCATCTTCCACATATCATCAGTAACAACAGCAAAGTCCCGAGCTGGCTTCATGAATCTCTAGCACTTCTCCCTTTTCAAGTTTAAAACAAATCAACTCTGCTTGCTGGGCAGTTTGGGGTTTTTGTTTAGATTTTATTAATATTTGGGTTTGGGGTGTCAGTGTCATGGTGGACAGGCCTGTTCAAAGAGGGAGGTGTTGCAGTGTTTCCCGAAGACAGCCAGACTCTGGATTTGCCGGATCCTCTTGGGGAAGTTGGTTCCACAGCTGGCGCCCACCCGACAGGCAAAGCTTTGTTCCCCACTGTCTCCTGGCCTACGCAATCTCTGATCTAACTCTGCTCTCGCTGATGTTGAGGGGAATCTTTTCAATGAGAGCAGTCAGGCTGCTTGTTCTGGAGAAGTCCCCCCTCTGCCAGAGCTGGGTGCTGACAACTGCTAAATGTGAAACCTGGGGTAGAGCTGTGGGGAGAGAAAGGCATAGGAATTGGGTAGTATCCCTTTAAATAGCTCGGGGAGCCCACTAGTGATGCTCCCTGCGTTCTGTGCTTTGGAAGACACCAGAAGCCAATCAGCACAGCCGTGTGTACGCAGCTAAGTCTGGCATGGCTGGGTACAGCTAGTCACCACGGTCATTTGGGACCCCACTGTGTGGTTTCTGGCTATTGGTTTTTGCCATGTAAAGGGCAAAGGACACAGAGAGGGCTGGCTGATCCTGCAGGGTGAGACGGGGGGTTGTTTCTCCGTTTGGCTTTGCACCATTTGCCGTTCCCTTGCTGTCACTCTGGGATCAGTGTGTCACTTTTTTGCTTGCTGGTAACACCCCTGGGCGTGAGCTCAGGCTGACTTCCAGGGCCTGTCTCCTGCTCTTCACTCCCATCTGCACATGCAGATATATTCTGATGGGTGAATCCAAACTGCTCCCTGCCTCCAGCATCAGCCGCGCACAGCTTACCCAGGGCGGGGATTGTTCTAATCCCCATGCACTGATACCCAAATGATTTCTGAGCCCGTTAGTGCTGATTACCATACATCATGCTTTGTAGTTGCTTGGCGCTCTCCAACGGATGACCCTAAAATGCCTTGAGAAGGGCGGTCAGTATCATTCCTTTCAAGCAGGGAGGTGAAGTGACTTGCTCAAGGTCGCATGGCGAGTTAGTGGCAGAGCTGAGAATAGAATTTAGGAGTCCTGCATCACTGGTTCCTTCTCTGTCCTCTACTACATCGTACTTTAGCCAACTGGAACTCCAGGGGAACTCAGGTATGCACAAATAGTTCCCCACACTGAAATAGTCCAAGGACATCCCAGCTCTTGCCAGGAGATTTCAATGACCACAAGCAGTTAGGCTCAGTATTCATTTATGGGGCTTTAGCATGTTGAAGCATTGGACTTTGGAGAAATCCACCATGCAAATGTAAATGGGGAGGGAGGCCGCAATGGGGTAGATTAATGCTCATCCCTTCGGATAAAATACAAGCTCTGGAAGCAGCCAAGCTGTTGCCCTGGGAGCTCCCTGCTCTCCATAGCCGTGATTCACCACCTCACAGACATTTATGGCCTCTATCAGCATGGCTGCATGTCTGACTAAATCTGCACCTGGGAAGAGCGGGGGAGGCGTGGTTGGGTGAGCCAGAAGTGCCAGCCGGGGCATTGGGGCAGAAAGGCCTGGGAAGGGCTTGGGATAGGCATTTTGGAAGAAGTGTTGAGTACATGAGCAGCACGGGGATCTTTTCACTGCCCTAGCAAAAGGAGGGAAGAGACCCTGATACACTCAGATGTTCTTTCATATTCTTTATCCATCTAGGAACACAGAAGCCTGTTGTTATTAGCATTATGGTAACACCTAGGGGACCACCAACAGGTCCCCATTGTTCTAGATGGTACAGAATGAGAGACAGTCCCTTCCCCAAACAGCTTACAGTTGAAATAGACAGCACGGAGACTAAGGTAATCTGCAGAGTAGGGATGAGAACCTAGCTCTCCCCGTTACTAATCTAGTGACCACTCCACTAGACCACACTGCTGCCCCAGGTTGGCTGGGGATGGCTTAGTGTCATAAGCTTCAAGTGTGAAATACAGACTTTCCAGAGCTGTGAGTCCCTGCGGCGTGAATCTCCTGGCACAGAAGATATATAGAGTCTCCTACTAATAACTGTGTGCAGATCTTTCTGCTGAGCTATAAAGAGACCAGCTGGCATTTTTGTAAGAGTCAAGGTTTTCCTTAGACCAAAATTTCCCTCTCTTTCCAAGTGTGCTACTTAGCTGCTGACCTCCACTCCAGAGTTACTGCACTTTGGTGGTGCTGGGTGAAGCCTGTTAAAGTGGGATCCTTCAGCACGAAACTCCTGTATAACTGCAGTGTAGAAATTACATAGTTAAGACTACAGTACAAGTTTTTTCCTTCTGACCTCTATTTTTGACCCCTTTCTAAACTTTTATTACTAAAAAGAAAAAACTGACAACCTTTGGCCTAATATTTCTTCTGCTTGGTCAGAGGCCAGGAGCAAATCTTTTAGGGTTGTTTGAAGTCAGTCGTCTGAGCCTTTTCAGAGTTGCAAAGTTCAGGAAAAATGAACCCACGTCCGACCCACTTTCTGATCTGCATTAGATCAGAGGCTTTTGGCTAGTGACTCGGAAGCCAGCCTGCTTCTAAGAGCACAGTTATATAAAATGTTACTGCATCTTGTTAATTTTCTGTTAATCAGGCTATCTTTTTAGTCACCTACTTAGAGGACAGCTGTCCGGCTAACGTCAATTTCATGGGCTAGAAGGTGTGTATGCAAGCAGAATCACAACAGTAGCCACCCTTTACATTGTCAAAGTACTGCCGACATTAACTAGATAATCCTCAGTACCACCTGTGAGGTGGGGGAATCAATATTAGCCCCATTTTACAGATGGGGAAACTGAGGCATACAATTTGACAGCCACATTTCCAAAAGGGGTTTCTGTTTCTGGGTTGCTCGGTTTATTGAGCGCCCACCTTGAGACACCTGATACCGGATTTCCAGAAGAGCTGAGCACCCATAACTTTTTGTTTTCAGCTGGAGTTGTGGGAGCAAGGTACCTCTGAGAACAGGGCCTCGGTATCTCAAACTGTGCACCCCACAGTTGAGTCCAGTTTAATCTACTGTGAATTCACTGGCATAACAAGTCAGGCATGCATTGCCAATGTAGTAAAAACTCGGTCACTCACAATTAGAGGCCACTCGTGAAAATTTGGCCAAAGTGGCCAATGGCTACCCAGTGAATCACAGCTGGGCTCTAGCTTCCAGCTCAATCCTTTAGCTCACGCTAATTTTCTCTCCCCTGTAGATTCACAACATGTATGAAAGTATATAGGTATGAGTTCACATACCTATGTATGTATGGAAAACAACTCATCAAAAATAAGGTGTCTTAATATGAGGCACAGAGAGAAAGAATCTTCTCTGATGTCAAACAACAGAAGTGAAAGCACCTGGGATCCATATTCAGCATGACCAACACCAAGCAGTCAAAAATTCAGCCTGCAAAATCATAAGATCAACTTAAAGATTATGAGATTTATAAAATAACAATACATTTGGGTTCTTTTTATTTGCCTTCTGCATTCTGAGCGTTTGGGAGACACTCACGTCATGTTTTCAAGATTTTTCCCTGCAATCACAAAGGCTATAAAGTTGGCATTTAAAAAAAAAAAAAAAAAAAAAAAGCGGACATTCTCATGTAATCACCTGACTCCAGGAGCTGGAGCTTCAGGAAAAAACAAATGTCACAAGGCCCAGGATAGTATCGTGAGAGTTGACAACATGTCATGGTATTCTCCTTTGCATTAGGGCTGGGCTTCAGGCTCATGAAGTGAAGATTCTCCATCACTGGTAATTTTTAAATCAAGATTGGATGGTTTTCTAAAAGTTCTGCCCTGGGAACTATTTAGGGGAAGTTCCATGGTCTCTGTTATGTAGGGGGTCAGTGTAGATGATCAAAGTGATTCGGTCTGGCCTTAAAATCTATGAAAGCCTGGCTGCTTGGAACCTCGTCTGTCTGTCTGTCAAACTAGGCTGGGGAATTGCCCAAGAACCAGCCAGCTCTCTCACTCTTTCTGGTGTCCCCTGCACCTGAGCAAGCCAGAAAGATCAGAAGTGGTGGCTGTGATGAGTTCCCCCAGGGTGCTGCCTGGAACTGGGGTACCACTGAGCCCTCTAACCCACCAACCTGGACTCCCTCTCACACTGTCCTGCTGTGACAAGCTGCAAAGCCCTCCAGCGTGCACTTTCACAGCATCCACGCAGGTAGGGACACACCCAGCTGCAGTTTCAGACAGGCTCTGTAACCACAAGCTTCCTAGCCTAGAACCCCAGACCAGTACTGTCCTGTCCTGGTCAAATCTGGCCAGTATATGGGTTTAACACCCGGTCCACCTCTCCCTCAATGTGAAGAGAACAATACACACTTGTGGTAACCAAGCTGAGATTTTCCCTAAGCACTCCAGTCAAAGCTCACTGGTTTAGATAAACAAAACAAGTTTATTAACTACAAAAGATAGTGATTATAAGTGATAGCAAAGAGATCAAAGCAGATTATCTAGCAGATTATCTAGCAAATAATCAAAAACACAAACTAAGCTTAATATACTAAATAGATTGGCTATGAATAGCAGGTTCTCACCCTAAGAGATGATACAAGCAGGCTGCTGATTCTTAAGATGCCCTTGCTTTACTGCTTGGAATCCCCAGGTGTTCCATACACAGACTAGAAATCCCTTTAGCCTGGGTCCAGCACTTCCCCCAGTTCAGTCTTTGTTTCTCAGGTGCTTCTAGGAGTCGTCTTGTGTTGGGAGTGGAGAACTGCAGATGATGTCACTCCCTGCCTCATGTAGCTTTAGCATATGGCGGGAACCCTTTGTTTCAAAGCTTGGTTCCCAGACGAGTTTGTGGAAAAACACTGACATCCCAAGATGGAATCCAGCATTATGTGGCCTGGTCACATGTCCTTGTAGAGTCATAGCAGCCACTACTTACAAGCTGTCTAGAGTGTTCTCAGGAAGATAAGCTTCTCCAAACTGGGGTTCACGAAATGTTACAGGGAGTTCTCGGGAAAAAATTCCCTAATGGCGGACAGAGCTGTCCCCAGCCCCTGGACTTCCAAGAGCTAAGCAGATCAAAGCAAGCATATCTATCACACTAAGGAGATTTAAACTTCAGGACTCCTTATAAGAAACAGAAATGGAGTATCCCTTCTGATACTGTTTTTCCTAATGGTCCATTACCCTGAATAGGCCCTTCCAGACTAGCTGTCTAGACTGAAAGCATCGTGTCTAGTGGGTGTTACCCAGGTGTAATACAGATACATAGTCAGTATTCATAACTGCAGATACAAAAATGATACATGCACACAAATAGACTAAAAGAAAAGGAGGACTTGTGGCACCTTAGAGACTAACCAATTTATTTGAGCATGAGCTTTCGTGAGCTACAGCTCACTTCATCGGATGAATGATGTTGCATCCGATGAAGTGAGCTGTAGCTCATGAAAGCTCATGCTCAAATAAATTGGTTAGTCTCTAAGGTGCCACAAGTCCTCCTTTTCTTTTTGCGAATACAGACTAACACGGCTGTTACTCTGAAACAAATAGACTAATCATATTCAGCAAATCATAACTTTTCCAATGACATCCTACATGACCCATCTTGCATAATATGCATCATAATTATGCCATAATCATATCATCATAATATCACTAGGAAGTACATATCACTAGGAATATCAGTAGGAAGTAGGACAGTGTCACAGTGGCATTCTCTCTCTCCCAGTTTCAAGCAGGAAAAAAAAAAAAAAGATGGACCTAAACTACAGTACTCTGAACTGGAACCCCTGATCTTTATTGGGGGGTGTTGGTGAAATCTGGGGCAGAATTTTGCAGCTGGTGCCTTTGTAACTGGCCAAAGAGAACCCTCAGATCTAAATCCACCCTGGGTTTTGGATCTGGATGACGATTTTATACATCTCTCCTCTGATACAAGGGGCTGCATGAAAACCATGGGCTGGAACTCCGGATCTGGATTTAGTGGCTTGGGACCATCTCATAATGTTAGCTGAACTTTCCCCTACTTAAATTTAAAGTGACAATGGCAGGAGGGTGAGGTCAGAGGTTCTGATTTTTATCCTAGTGGCTCTGCCACTGCCTGCCTGGCAGGGGCTTTTTCATTGCTCAATGTACCCTAGCAAAGTTACAGCTGAGAAATGAAGATACATCAAATATTACATTCGTGAGTGGGGATATTCACTGTTACCAGTTCCCAGAGATGCAGGATGCGACTTATTAAGACCTCTGGGAATAACAGAGTTTTTAAAAAGAAAAGGAGTACTTGTGGCATCTTAGAAAATAACAAATGTATTTGAGCATAAACTTTCATGAGCTACAGCTCACTGCATCACGAAAGCTTATGCTCAAATAAATTTGTTAGTGTCTAAGGTGCCACAAGTACTCCTTTTCTTTTTGCGAATACAGGCTAACACGGCTGCTACTCTGAAACCAGAGTTTTTAAACAGCTCTCAAGGGGCATCTGTGCATTACCCCAGTCTGCTTGGTGTATAGACACAGCAAGCACACACACTGAAATTCCCAGCATTGGCAAAGTGCCTGGGAGCATTTTAAATTCTTGTGCAGCTGACCCACTTCCCTTCATGCTGAAAAACTCCCAAGGTTTTGTGTCTTACTCCTGTTTCTGCAATGAAGGCTTGAGGGCAAATATGTATAGGACTTGTGTGAAGGGTTGCGATGGGGCAGCATGTGTTTTACAAGTTGGACATACAGATAATGTAGAAAACACATGTGCTTTCCAGAGCTGTAGTTCTGGGCCAATTTGCAGCAATGAAGTATTTGGGGACCAAGTCATCCCCACTGACTACAGTGGAGTGTGGCAGGGATGAATATGGCCTGTAATAGCAACACCTAGAGCTGTAGGTCTCAAAGCACTTTACAAAGGAGGTCAATATTATTATCTCCATTTTACAGGTTGGGGAACTGAGGCACAGAGAGGGCTGTGACTTGGACAAGGTTACCCAGCACACCAGGGGCAGGGATAGAGCCCCAGTTTCCCAAATCTCCAACCAGCACAATATATACTGGGCCCCATATTTATATTATATAGATAGCCATAGCTAGATACTACATGATCAATTCCTTCTACTGTTGACAAAACTCTCTTTGACTTCACTGGGAGCAAGATTTAAGCCTGGGCAGGAGCAGGGGTTGCCACACTGGATCAGGCCCCTGATCCATCCAGCCCAGTATCCTGTCTTGGAGTGTAGTCAGCACCACATACATCAGAGGAAGGTGCAAAAAAAAAAAAAAAAAAAAAAAAATCCCATGGTGGACAATTATGGAATAATGTGCCCACAGGGGAAACTTCCTCCTACCCCTATGCAGTTAGGGGTTGGCTTATGGTCCTGAAGCATATGGCTTTATAGTTCTCTTTTTTTAGCCTACCTGGTTTTTAGCCTAGCTGTGCACGTGCTCAATAACCCTTATCAATATCTCCTCATTTTATGAATACTTCTAACCCCTGGCCTCAGCGGTACCTGGTGGCAACGAGTCCCACAGGTTAATTATTTGCTGTGTTTAAAAATTAATCCTTTGATCTATGTACATGGTGTGTCTCTGCATTTATAAAATGGGCAGGATAAAGGGAGCATTCAGATCAAAGAGGATCACAAACTCTGGGACTGTTCTGCATAACCAGGTGGGTCAGGAAAACGCGGTAACATGCCTCAGCAGAGGTGTCATTGAGCTTCATGGTGATTAAAGAGGCCGGGGCTCATGACACCTGAGGTCTCTGCCAGGATGTGTCTGCTCATCTTCACGTCACTGCATAGCTCAGCCTCTCTAGCCATCTTAATGGCTGTTCTTCCTGCGCGTACATTTGTGTGTATGTGTGTGTGTGTGTGTGCCAGGTGCCAAAATTACAGTGTGCTGCACACACAACCCAGGTAATAAGTCCGTCAAAGAAGCATGGTCTGAGCACAGAGCTGGGAGCCAGGAAACACCTAAACCGGAACATGTGGCTCTGTGCCTCAGTTTCTCCACCTGTAAAATGGAGACAATGATCCTCACCCGCCTTGACAAACTGCTTTCTGATTTACACACGTGAACAACTTCTGTAATCTCCTTGGAGGAAAGGAGCTCTGGAGGTACAAAGTTTTTTCTTATTCTTGCAAGTTTTCAATCTAGCTGCTGCTGCTGCTGCTATTATTTATTTACATTACAAATGGTGCCTAAAGTGTCCCCAGCTGCGACTGGGGCCCTGTGGTGGTTGACAGACAATCGCTAGCCTGAAGATCTTACAATTGAAATAGACAAGACAGACAAAGGTGGGCGAAAGGAAACTTCTTAATCCTCATTTTGCAGGGGGGATCTAAGGCACAGAGTAGAGCCCTGCAACCCGACCTGGACATGGGAGCAGTCGCAGGGCACACAGCCGCCAGGGCATGCATCTACCTCTGCCTTGACCCCTTGGGCAGGAGGCAGCGACACTGACTTGGGCTAGGGGGAAAACATTGGGGTTGGGTTTGGGTCAGGCCTAAAAATGACTCGCAAGCAGACCTCTAGCAGGGGCTGGTTTTCCTAGGTACTCAGCCCCCAAGTGGTGCAGTGGGACTGGCTGGCTGCTGGACTGGCTTTCTGAAAATCTGGCCCATCTTTATGTGCCTAAAAGGCAGCAAAGCATGTTGAAAACTTTGCTTCTCCTGGGATTCCCAAGCCCTTGAACAATGTGCCCCTAAATTACTTGGTAGAATCATTCTCCCGATTTCACAGCAGGGAGGTAAGCATTGTTATCCCCATTTTACACATGGGGAAACTGAGGCAAGCAGAGGCATGTGACTCACTCAGCAGGCCAGTGACTGAGCCACATCTTTTGAATCCTCATTCAGCGTCTTGACCACAAGAGCACCCTTCTTATCTTTGCTTACCCCATTGCATTTGTTAGTGCTTTTATCTATGTGCCAATCGTCTCAAGCTGGAATCTTACAGACTTATTTTGCTGTGTAAAAGAAGTATTACACATCTGCACCAGAATGGTGAAATGTTAGCACTTAATCCTCCCCAGGTAAATCCTCCATTTATTACGCACCCATAAGATCCATCAAATGCCAAGACACAGAAGATTTTATTCTCTCCTGCCCACCCCAGTACAATCTACTGGACGCTGTGTGGCTATAAGGGCTGAGTGTAATCTCTTCGGCTATCACATCATTAATCTCTTTCCTATCCCCTGTCTAACGGACCACATAGGCGGAGAAGCAAGCGCAAGGAGGTTTTATGCACAGCGGACTTTCTGTTCTTATTATATTTGATTTAAAAAGAGCAATCCACCAGGGTAGAATTTTTATACAGAGAGCATTGTATGTAAAGAGAGGCAGTGTGACCTAATGGTTAGGGCACTGGACTGGGACTTGGGAGCCCTGGGTTCTGGCCCCAGCTCTTGCCTGCTGAGTGACCTTAGGCAAGTCACTTTAATAGCTCTGTGCCTCAGTTTCCCCATTTGTAAAATGGTGATAAAAATATTGGCCTCGTTATGAAGTGCTTTGAGATCTATGGATGATAAAATATTAAATATGGCAGGGGCAAGTTCTGTCCCTAGCTACACCAAAACTCTGGAGTCACTCCACTTCAATCTACGGGGCTGATTCTCCATTGTCTTTCCTCATGCACGCAAAGCGAGTGTGAAGCACGACCACATCGGTATGGTAATGCTTGCACTCCCAATGCACAGGTGGAAATGGTGACAGGTGTGCAAAGCCATGGAGAATCAGGACCTCTGCTCAGTTATACTGGTGTAAATCCAGAGTGACTTCAGGGAACTCAATAGAATTACTCTGGAGTGACACTGGTGTGAATCTCAGAGCGGAATCTGGCTCCATTGGCATTATTGTCCATACTGCATTTCTCATGGACTGAGTGCTGAAGTCAGTGGGGGCTGAGGATGCTCAGCTCCTGGCGGGCCTTTAGTTCACACCTTGTGTGCAAGGGGGCTGCAGTTCTCCTGGCCTAGGACAATGCTCTTTTCATTCTGGCCCTGCGATCTTACAGATCTTGCAGGTTCTCCAGTGCACCTCATCCCGCTGCTGAAAGGCCCCTGAGGGCGACATCACCTCTCTGGCAGAGAGCAAGGCATGGGTCAGCTTTGCTCTCTCCCTGCAGAGGGCAGTTAGGAGGCTGACGGGGGGGTGGGTGTGTGTGGGGGGTGGGGGCTGTCAGTTGTGTTAGTGGGTGTGCAGGGGCTGGGCTGATGGGGGCACAGTGATCTGAGCTGGCTGGCTGGGTGGGGAGCTTCCCGCCCCTACCTCCCTGCTCGTCCAGCTGGCGTGGGCCAATCATGCAGTGAAACGCCGCACAGAGAGCCCTGCAGCCACACACAGAGCCCTGCACAGGGAAGGTGCTTGATGTGCACAGGGAGTCGCTGCTGCTGTCCAGCCTTGTAGCCAGTGCAGGAGGGGGATGAGTGTCACCTCCGGAGGGCTTAGGATGTCTGATGTGTGACTCTCTACATCTGAATATCTCGCTAGTACCCCCACCAGGAATCCCCCTGCTGGCCCACCCCGCTGCCGAGCCTGGGCTTGCCTGGCCATGTTCAACACCTTCTCAAGGGGCTCTGGGAGGGGCACTAGCCCCATCTCCACTCTGTCCACACTTTGCCCCCTCTAGCCCGGATCTCTAGGTTACACTGGGTGACTGCTTTGGCCCGTCAGATGCCTTTGGGGGCCGTGTTGTTGCCATCTATGGTTGTTGGAAGGACCTCCTGGGGCTTTGAGGGATGTCTACGCTGCAGTTAGACACCTGCAGCTGGCCCAGGCCTGCTGACTCAGGCTAAGGGGTTTGGGCTAAGGGGCTGTTTAATTGCAGTGTAGCCTGAAAATACCTCCTAGGGTCCTGGGGCCTGGGCTCCCGCCTGAGCCTGAACATCTTAGCCCGAGCCCCTTAGCCCAAGTCAGCTTGCACGGGCCAGACCGGGTGTCTAATTTCAGTGTAGACAGACCCTTCGAGCTCTGACTGAATCCACTCAAGCTCTTTCTGGCTCCATGTTTCCTAGAGCCCAGTTTGGCAACCTCTGCTCCAGGATGTATCCCAGCATGCCAGCTGCAATTGTTTTTAAACATGGTTTTCACATGTCCTGTGGACCTCCCACTCCAGGTTCCTGAGCGGGGCTTAGGAATACCCTGAAATGCTGAGCTGAACGGCGCCGTGTACCTGAAGGCTCTCGGCTCAGATGTTCCCTGGCTACATTGATTAGCCGAGGGCTGCTCAGACAGCACCAACTGTTACTGGCTGGCAAAGCGCTGGAGTCGCTCTTCTTTCCTTTCTCGGCTCCGGCTGTCTAGGAATCTGCTCGTTAATCACATTCTGCCAGAAACAAAACTATGTGCTTCTGCATGGGAGGATCACAAAGTCCTGAATTAACTAAAACTCCTGCACTCGAGGTCTCAGTTGCGCTACTCAATTTAAACAGAGGCACAGAGAGAGCCACTGACTTGCCTAACCTCACAGGAAGAGTCACAGCGGGGAACAGAACCCAGGATTCACAAATTCCCTGCTCTAACCACTCAACCACACTCCCCTTGCAGAGCTGTGACTAAAACCCAGGAATCCTGGCTGCCAGGCTTGTGCTCTGGCCACTAAGCCACACTTCCCCCACAGCCAGGACTGCAGCAATGAAAGCCTCCAATTGTGAGGTTCTGCGTCTCTCCTTTGATCAGGTTTATTTTGCCTGGAAGGGGAGAAGGAAGAGTAAACCTTTTCCTTGACACCCACCAAACTTCTCTCTCTCCCCTGGCATGGCCCAACCTCTGCTCTCGGGGGCCCTTTTTGCTTTTAACTCACCTTCCTAAAAGCCATGAGCACATCCGTGCCTTTGAGGGACTCTGAGCCCTCCAGGCAGCTTGTAAGTAATATTCATTAACGAGCTTGCAAGGAGGAAAGCCGTTCTCCAATCGGTATTTATAAAACGCCGAGGCTAGATTGACATAGAGGGTGTCAGACGTGTGGCACACAAAGGGCCCAGCTGTGCTAAAAACTCCATTCATAATGATATAATTAAGCTCAGTCTCCTTAATTGGATTGATACCTGCAGTATTGTTTAATGCCGTCATGTTCTGACTTGGCAGCTGTAATGTAGGTCAGTTGCAAGTGACACATTGCCCCCAGCAGCAGCATGGGCCAGCTCACGTGTGCGATCCTTCCCCAGTGCGGATTAAGCCGCCCCTTTCAGTTCTGGGCAGTGGCCTAGATTTCCTGTGGCCACCCACACCTGAGAGCTAATTACCATACTTCTGACAGCTTCCAGTGCGCTAGGAGGTGAATAGCCCTGGATTTGGGCTGAGCCATGTGCTGTGCCTGAAATGTGATGGGATAGTGACCTGCAGATCAGCATAAGAAATTGGGACAGCCAGGCAGATTTAGAAGATGGTTTCTTTTGGGTTTTTTTTTTATTTTAATTTATTAGCAGAGTTGGGTAAATGCTCACATAGTATCACCTCTCTGCTGAGCAGGAGCACATTGTGAGGTCTTGCAGGATGGGTTCTTTTTATAGGAGAAATCATTGCAACAGAATTTGGATATTTCCTTCAGGTAAAAGTTTATTTACACTGTGCACACCAGTCCTGGCACAGAGGTGGTCACAAACAGCGTGCAGGCTATCCCCTCTTCCATGGCTCTCAGCCCAAATACCCAACTCTGATTGCCAGGAAGCCAAGGAATTGGCTCTAATTAGAGGGATGAGGGCAGACAGCTAACTCTCTCCTGCTGTTTGCAACAGCTTCCCACCAAAATTCTGCGACAAAAAACTAACAACAATGCAGCATTTCTTTGAAGATTGAACAGTGTCCACCCACTAAGAAAAAGTACTTGTAAGGCTACGGGTATGTCTCCACTGCAATCACAGGGTGTGAATGCAGCTGATGTAGACACAGCTAGCTTTGATCTAGCCAGGTATCACAGCACTGAAACTGGCAGTATGAGCTTCAAGGCAGGCTAGCTACTCAAGTAATTACTCAGAATCCCAGGCAAGCTTGTACAGCCAGCATTGAAGCCCATGGCTTCACTGCTTCAGGACCTGAGCTAGCTAGATTAAAGCTAACTTTGGTATGTCTACATGAGCTGCAATCTATCTGTAACAGCTCCAGCTGAGCAAGCCTGCCAGAAGATATAATCTGTAGGAGGAGCTAGAAGTAAAACCTAGACCAGGGATCGGCAACCTTTGGCACGTGGCCCGTCAGGGAAATCTGCTGGCAGGCCGGGACGGTTTGTTTACCTGCAGCATCCGCAGGTTCAGCTGATGGCAGCTCCCACGGGCTGTGGTTTGTCGTGCCAGGACAATGGGGGCTGCAGGAAGCGGTGGCCAGCACATCCCGCAGCCCGCGCTGCTTCCTGCAGCCTCCATTAGCCTGGAGAGGCAAACCGCGGCCAAACTGTGGGAGCTGTGATTGGCCGAACCTGTGGACACTGCAGGTAAACAAACTGTCCTGACCCACCAGTGGATTTCCCTGATGGGCTGCATGCCAAAGGTTGCCAATCCCTGACCTAGACTTAGCCTTGGAAGAGTTCAGTTTGCATTTTTTGGATAATTTGGATGAATATCATCTCTTTTTAAGAAGTTTTTTAGATTTTTATTATTTTAAATTTTCACAGTTGTGAAAAATTATGGATTTTAAGCATTTTTTTCTGTTTTTATTGATTTAAATGTTCAGAGTTGCGAGAAATTATAGAGCAGGGTTCAGGCAATGAAGAGGGTTCAAACAATAATTCTTTATGTCCCCATAGACACCGGGATTAAAAAATGAAAGTTTATAATTGCTAAAATGCAAATGGTCAACATCACATGTCAAAATATACAAAGTAGGTCTCTCCTGAAATCAAACGCTAATCGTTTCTCAAGCAACATTTTGCTTAGTTTGCTTATCTGTACGTTTCAGTTATTATTGGTGGAAGTATTTTTATGTCAGTTTGTGTGCGTTCGGTGAAATCAACGTTTATCGACATTTACGGATAAAAATCTATCCCTTCCAAGCCTACCTATAGTTAAGGTTGAGTCTGTTGTAAGCTTATATTGCCTATAACTTTGGCAAACTTTTAACTGTTTTGGCTGAAATTTTCAATGTTTTGTGCCTGTCTCAGGCTTAACTCCTCCTCCTTCTGCATACGTATTATAATACAGTATCTATAGGATCTCATATTCTTTGTTCTACAGGATCTCTGCCTCACTCTGTGCATGGCATGGATAGTGAATGAGGCAGGGGGTTGCAAGAAGAGAAAGGATGTTCTCTTGTGTTTAAATCACGGGCATGGGACCCAGGAGATCTGGGCACTGCCACAGGCTTCCTAAGTGATGTTGGGCAAGAGTGTACCATAATTTGTATTCACACGGGGACCAAATTAGGATTGTACAGGCAGCTTTCTTTCTGGCATTTCCTTACTTCGGCACACTTGACTTTGCAGCCTTAATGTTCCTTTAATGAAGGGTTTTCTATATGTAATTTCTCTCTGTATAGAGTGAGTGTCGTGTGCTCATACCATGTGTATAATACCTGTGCATGTTGGTTTGGGTTTTGAAACTTGGTTACTGCATCCCTACCCCTTTTGTCTCCTCCTTTCACAAGCACTTTGTAGGGTTGTGTTTCACAAGCAGGAAGCGAATTTTAAGCCGATCATGAGAGTGTGAGGAATGGAACTGATCCCATTCTCCAGGGGTTGGGCACCTGGTGTGCTGAGTCTGCTGTTAAATGCACCAAACGCTGTCACGTACCTGGTGCCTTGTCCTCCTCTTGCATGTGTTAGATTGTAAGCGCTTTAGGGCAGGGACACTCTCTTTTCGTGACGTGTCTGTACAGCGCCTCGCACATGGGGCCTTGAGCCCAGACTGGGGACCCTAGGTGCTATGGCAATACAAATAATCCAATAGGAACAATATCGTGAATGTAGCTGCAAATCCTGCTTGCCTCCAGGCCTCTCCTTCAACAGCAAATCTGCCCCAGCTCTGCTGCAAGAGGGTTCCCCGCAACCGTGGAGGAGGGGGTGGGAATTGCTCCTTAAAAGAGCAGACCATTGAGTGTATCTTTTCTAATACCTTCGCTTACCAGTCCACCCGTGAGTTCCTCTGAGTGTTGCTTGATTCTTTGCTGACCCATTCTCTTCCCCAGAAGCCCTGCAGTTCCTTGCTTCTGGTGTCGAGCTGGGAAACAGAACAGAGGAAATTGAGTCTAGTTCCCTTATGGGGAATTGGCCAGGGTGCAGTGAGCTCTCCTTGTGAAATGAACAAGGCGATTGTCTGTGTGATCTGCATGGAGCCCCTGGGAGAAGGGCAGGTGCCACCAAACCTTTGCATTTCCCAAAAGAAATGGAGAAATGGAATGCCAGGGTGCTGTCACAAATTGGTGGCAGGTGAACAGCCGTGCCTTTGCCATGCACCACAGCCACTCAGGACTTCATGTGGCTGCGAGGATAGAATGCAAAACCTGTTCCTATGACACAGACCCCCACTGCTTCTTAAGCTAATGTATCTCGGAATTATTTCAGCCTGTATTTTACAGGAAGTCAGACGAGATCATATAATCATAGAATATCAGGGTTGGAAGGGGCCTCAGGAGGTCCTCTAGTCCGGGGGTCTCAAACATACAGCCCACGGGCCGCATGTCCCCCACCCGCCCAGACTCCCCACCTGCCTGCCCTGCCCCCGCGCCGCTCTGGGAAGTGGCCGGGACTTGGGGGGTGGGATTGGGGGGCACAAGGATCTGTGTGTTGCCCTGGCTGCACCTCTAGGTACCTCCCCCGAAGCCCCCATTGGCCGCGGCTCCCCATTCCCAGCCAATGGGAGCTGCAGGGGGCAGTGCCTGGAGGCGCGGACAGGGCAACACACAGACCCCTGTGTCCCCCCAAGGTTCCGTCTGCTTCCTGGAGCGGCGTGGGGGCGGGGCAGTGCAGGCAGGCGGGGAGCCTGCCCTGCCCCCGGTGCACGCCGGGCCGGACCCGCCCCCCGAACTCCTCCTGCAGCCAAACCCCCTGCCGCACCCCACACCCCTCCTGCACCCCGACCCCCTGCCCTGAGCCCCCTGCCGCACCCTGCAGCCCTCCTGCACCCCAACCCCCTGCCCTGAGCCCCCTGCTGCACCCAGCACCCCGACCCCCTGCCCTGAGCCCACTGCCACACACTGCACCCCGCCTGTATCCCCTGGGGACAGGGAGGGGGCGGAGTTGCGGTGGGGATTTTGGGGAAGGGGTTAGAATGGGGGCAGGGAAGGGGTGGGAAGAGGTGGGGCAGGGGTGGGGCCTCATGGAAGGGGTGGAGTGGGGACGGGGCTGGGGCAGCAGGGAGGGGGTCAGTGATGCGGCCCTCAGGCCAATGTATTAGTCCTCATGTGGCCCCTGTGGTCATTTGAGTTTTAGACCCCTGATCTAGTCCAACCCCCTGCTCAAAGCAGGACCAATCCCCAAGTAAATCATCCCAGCCACGGCTTTGTCAAGCCTGACCTTAAAAACCACAAAGGAAGGAGAGGTTTCAGAGTAACAGCCGTGTTAGTCTGTATTTGCAAAAAGAAAAGGAGTACTTGTGGCACCTTAGAGACTAACCAATTTATTTGAGCATAAACTTTCGTGAGCTACAGCTCACATCAAAGGAAGGAGATTCCGCCACCTCCCTAGGTAACGCATTCCAGTGCTTCATCACCCTCCTAGTGAAAAAGTTTTTCCTAATATCCAACCTAAACCTCCCCCACTGCAACTTGAGACCATTACTCCTCGTTCTGTCATCTGCTACCACCGAGAACAGTAGATGCATCCTCTTTGGAACCCCCTTTCAGGTAGTTGAAAGCAGCTATCAAATCCCCCCTCATTCTTCTCTTCTGCAGACTAAACAATCCCAGTTCCCTCAGCCTCTCCTCATAAGTCATGTGTTACAGTCCCCTAATCATTCTTTTCCAATTGTTTCACATCCTTCATGTAGTGTGGGGCCCAAAACTGGACACAGTACTCCAGATGAGGCCTCACCAATGTCGAATAGAGGGGAATGGTCACGTCCCTCGATCTGCTGGCAATGCCCCTACTTATATATCCCAAAATGCCATTGGCCTTCTTGGCCACAAGGGCACACTGTTGACTCAAATCCAGCTTCTCGTCCACTGTAACCCCTAGGTCCTTTTCTGAAGAACTGCTGCCTAATCTGTAGCAGTGCATGGGATTCTTCCATCCTAAGTGCAGGACTCTGCACTTGTCCTTGTTGAACCTCATCAGATTTCTTTTGGCCCAATCCTCCAATTTTTCTAAGTCCCTCTGTATCCTATCCCTGCCCTCCAGCGTATCTACCACTCCTCCCAGTTTAGTGTCATCTGCAAACTTGTTGAGGGTGCAATCCACACCATTCTCCGGATCATTTATGAAGATATTGAACAAAACCGGCCCCAGGACCGACCCCTGGGGCACTCCACTTGATACTGGCTGCCAACTAGATGTGGAGCCATTGATCACTACCCATTGAGCCCGACGATCTAGCCAGCTTTCTATCCACCTTATAGTCCATTCATCCAGCCCATACTTCTTTAACTTGCTGGCAAGAATACTGTGGGAGACCATGTCAAAAGCTTTGCTAAAGTCAAGGAATAACACGTCCACTGCTTTCTCCTCATCCACAGAGCCAGTTATCTTGTCATAGAAGGCAATTAGATTAGTCAGGCATGACTTGCCCTTGGTGAATCCATGCTGACTGTTCCTGATCACTTTCCTCTCCTCTAAGTGCTTCAGAATTGATTCCTTGATGATCTGCTCCATGATTTTTCCAGGGACTGATGTGAGGCTGACTGGCCTGATGATCACATCAGTCCCTTCTTGCTTTGGAAGCTATGAATCCCCCTCAGCTGGTGGCAGTATAGGACCTTTGACACACAGTTGAATAGCTCAGATTCCATCCAGCAGAGGGCATTGGTCTGTTCATCACAGCTGTGTGTCAGCCCAGGCCTGATCTCATGGATTGTGTCATGGGCTCAAGATTTGTGCTGTGTCAAGACCATACGTCAAGAAACTGACATGCTCTTTCTTCGGGCCCTGATATGTACTTCACTCCTCCTGCTGTCCTACACGGCGCTGGCTCTGTCTGACTTTTCTGCTGCAGCAATTTGCTCCTGTCAGAAATGCTGTATCATAAATGAAACCTTCTAGGAACCCATTGGAACACTTAAGGCAATATTTCCACCTTGCCAAGAGTTGCCTGGTCGATTGATTTTTTGATTTTGATCATTAGTCCCACATTTCTAGAGGGTTGCCGGAGAGGTTCACAGGCATCTCTGGGAGGCCGGATGGGAAATAGCTCCCTCCAGAGTGAAGAATGACAGGCTCTGTCATTCTGGCCTTTGCCATAGTCCCTGCATTTGTGAGATGCTTGGGGTAAGTGTACAGGAGTGTACGTAACCTGCATGGCACATACTGGGCACCTTTGTTCTTGGGAGCCAGTCGAGTTATGAGCTGTAAGGAGGTGGGTTTTCCAAAGAGGGTTTCCATGGAGCTGAAGGAAGCAACTTAGCTACAAGGATCACCGTTTTGGTATGTCAAAATCTGTGTGTGTGTGTGTGTGTACATGCAAACTGTGTACACCATCAGCGAGATCCTCAGCCAGGTGCTAATCAGCCTAGCCCCATGGAGGTATGCTAAGTTACAGCAGCATCCTAGCTGGGATGATTTAGTTGGGGATTGGTCCTGCTTCGAGCAGGGGGTTGGACTAGATGACCTCCTGAGGTCCCTTCCAACCCTGATATTCTATGATTCTAAGATCCAGCCCTTGATGTGTATTTGTTTCTTGGGGTGGGTAGGGGAGGGGGCAGTGTGTGTATATCTGGTTGTACAGGATGGAGGTGTTTACATGGTATCTGTATAGTATGTCTACTGTATATGTGTGTTTGGTGTGCCCACTGTGTGTGTGTGTGTGTGTGTGTGAGTGTGTGCATGGCATGGCTGTATCCGGTTGTGCAGTGTGGGTGTATTTGTGTACCTAGTACCTGTATTTTGTGTATGTTGGTGTGTGCGTGGTGCAGCTGTGTCCGGTTGTGCTGTGTGTGTCTGTGTACATAATATCTGTGCTGCATGTATGTCAGTGTGTGCCTGGTGTGGAGGTCTGTGTGTTTGTGGGTCTGTGTATCTGCCTGTATTTGTATGAAAACCTGGAGCAGCTGCTAAGCTGCGTGAAGCTTTCCAATATCCATAATTACCCTGCGCTGCCTCCAGCACCCTCCCTCCCCGGACTCCTTAGCGCCTGCGGAACCGCCCCGGAATAATCATCCCGCGTCTGGCCTGCAGAGACATCAGAGTGATTCATCTCCCACCAAATCCCCCTTGAAACCTTCAACTCATTAGTTCTGGGAGGAGCCCTCTTGTGGGACTCATAGAAATGTTATTACCCTCGCTCTGAGAGCTGGGAGCTGGGAGAAGGGATGTTAATACGTTGCGGGGGGAGCCCAAAAGGTCACTTGCCAGGCCATGCGAGAGGGGGAGCTTTCAGTGAAAGCCCAGGTGGGCTCTGGGCAGCCACATTCATTTTCCTGCTTGGTGACAGCAGATGATACAAGTGTGCAGCCAGAACAGATGCTACCGAGATGCTGCCATGTTGCTCGGTGTTTTGGAGAGCGTCAAGGCATCTTCCCTCCCTTCCTCCCTCCCAGCTTCTTCCAGCATTGATTGGGGAATAACGATGGAGTTTGGAAATCTGCTCCACAAGGCGATTACGCTGATCTGTGCTGCAGCTGGATGGCAAGCCTGATGTGATTACCATTTCTGACTTCCTGTAATGAAGAAGCGACAGTTCATACCTACTCCGCTTGACTTAGTGAAGAGGAATGTTGTGTTTCAGTCTAAACTAAAGGATTTTTTTCCAGTAAAAACAAGAACAAAACCATAAAACACTCCATTCCCCTTCTGGATTGCTGGTCCCTTGAGGATCCACAGCTCTGGGCCGTCCCTGAATGAACCCTGGCAGTGCTGGTTTTCTTGGGTTGTCTCCCCCCAAAGTCAGGAGCCAGACTAGGACACAGGAGTCGTCGTCAGGGTGGCCCTGCAAGGAGGGAAGGGACAGGACTGGGCTAGGGTGAACAGAAAGGGAGTTCTTTATGACAGACACAGCCCCGGGGTTTTCTCTGGTTCTGCCTGACCGGGCACAGCCTGGGATGCCCAGCATCTCTCCCCAGGTCCAGCCATGGCAGAGGCTGCTGACGACAGGACGGTGCTGCTTGGGGACAAGTTTTTCCTTTTAAATCCGGCGCATTCAAAGCCACGTCTGTTCATCTCCTGGTCTCGGGGATTCAGGACCGATGTGTTCCTCTGTCGTGCTGGGTTTGTTTCAGCCGCTCCCTACAAACAGGAGAGAGCAGATCAGCCGCTCTCTGCCTACTGCCAGGGCGGTGTTAACTCTTCCACTGTGACCCCCCAGCCAGAGAGGGTGTTTGCTCGTAGCAGAGTGCCGTGGCTTTTCTCTGAACAAGCCTCATCTGTGGTCTCTGCACCTCTGGGTCCTACTAAACTGTGCTGGAGAGTTCGGTGTGAACAGGCTGCCTTGTGAGACAGAGGGCAGGACACCTGGGTTTGGTGTGCAGCCCTGTCGCTGATTCATTGTCACTTCCTCTCTTCGTCCCTCAGTTTCCCCATCTGCACAACTGGGGTAACTCTCTGATCCTCCCTAGCAAAGCAGCATGGAGAGTCCCAGGTGGAAAGTGCTCTATAAATGTGGAATATTAGTATTTGTTGCCAGCGTTTACTGCTTCCAGACAGGCCACAGCGTGAGATTTGCCGTTCTTGAGCTAGTCAGACACTTCCGCTGCTCAGCCTGGGTGGAACCGGGAAGGGTAGAGGCCCCGGAATTGCGAACAAAGGCACTTGGGTGGCTTGTGTACAAGAAATTTGTAGAGTTTCCAAGAGTGTGTTCGGCACACTGGGGCCAATTCATCTCTGGGTGGAGCTCCTTTTGACCTTAGCACCGAGGAGGAATCTGACCCGCTCTCTGCCATGTGGCTGCATGTACGTTTGGAGGCATTGTTGTGAAAGCTCCGTTAATTGGTGGGGCTGGGGCTGGGGAGCCAGAGCCGTTCGGGATGCTGTGCCGCTGAGCTAGGATAGACTCACAGAACCACAGGGTTAGAAGGGACTGCAAGGGTCATCTAGTCTAACCCCCTGCCAAGACGCAGGATTTGTTGCGTCCTAACCATCCAAGACAGACGGCTCCAGCCTTGTTTTGTAAACCTCCAGTGAAGGGGCTTCCATGACCTCCCAGGGCAATTGCTGGACTGCATGTGTGTGCAAATACATGCAGGGGAGTTGCAAGCGAGTTGGGAGAATTTGGGCATGGGGCTGGGTCACCAGGCCAGCCTGACGGGGGCATCTGTGCATCGATTTTGCAAACCAGGCCAGGAATAGTGGAAGGTATGTGGAGCTAACTGGAAACGTGGCCACTGGGTGAGAAGGAGCAAGTGTGTGTGTCTGGGCAGGCTGTGCATGAGAGTGGAGGGTGGGCCTGCTAAACACAGGGTTGTGAGCTGAATCCTTGAAGGGGCCATTTAGGGATCTGGGGCAAAAAATTGGGGATTGGTCCTGCTTTGAGCAGGGGGTTGGAGTAGGTGACCTCCTGAGGTCCCTTCCAACCCTGATATTCTATGATATATTCTAGTGTGTGTATGCACATGTGAATGCTTGCAAGTGTGTGTGTGTGTGACAGTGTGTCCTCTGTGAGTGGGTGTGCATGTGAACATGACAGTGAGTGTGTCACTGTGTTTTTTGCAGGTGTACATGTGTGTGTGAACACGACTGTATGTGTGATTTGTGTGTGTGGACACGTGTGTACGACTGTGGGTGTAGCAGTGTGTGTGCACGTGGTGTGTTGTCTGTCGTTACCATGCCCGGGGGAGATGTTATTCATGCCACTTTGCTGCTGAGCTGATTTTGCTCTGCCCGGCGCTCCAGACATGAGTCTGTAACTGCCTTGCAAACCTGCTCGGGCGGACGCCCAGCTGGCCCCCTGCCACTGCACATCTCCTTTTCAGGGAGCCCCTCTCCTGTCCCTGGCTGACTGAATGGAGGCAGCTCCGCCTGGCTCAGCACTGGGATGCCAAGGGCAAGTGTCGCGCCTCGGGAGCATGCAGCAAAGCCTGACTGCAGCGAATTCCCCGGCGTGCTGCGAGGGGCAGCAGTGTGTCCTTGCAGCACGCAGAAAGCAAGCTGCCGTGGGCAAGGCTGGGGTATCCATTCCCACAGCCCAAGAGCTCCTGCAGACGCCTCTTCTAGCTGATGGCAGGGAATGTCTGTGAGCCCCACAAAATCCATGGTGCAGTGCACTGGCCCTAGTAGCCATTCCCTAGCTCCTTCCCCTCAGGCTCTCCAGCATGGCACAGACAATTAAGCCTACAAGCCTACGTGTGGGGAAACTGAGGCAGCACAGGGACATAGTTTGTCCATGGTCACACAGCAGGTGTGGGTATCACAGCACACCGAAGGGAGTGACTGCGCTCCTGACTGTGCCCAGTTTCTGAGTGTGCCCAGGGGAATGCAGCAGTTCCAGAGTGCGGAGCTGAGTGCAGGTGAAGATGAAGAGGCTGCTGAGTCTCCTTCTCATCTCACCTGCCTGCGGGGCCCTGTGCTTGGTGCAACAGGGGGCTGGTGAGCGAGAACCCAGGAGCCCTTGTCCTGGTCTGAGCCCCAGACACAGACAGGGAGGGTCACCCATGTTGGCACAATCCTTCAGGTTCCATGAAGGGGGGGTCCTCCTCCTGCTTTCGTCTACCTAGCTTCTGACCTCACTCTCCCCAATATATCGGGGGGCAGTTTGCGTTTCCCCAGGTTCCAGGGGCCTTGCAGAAGTCCCCTGACTACAAGCCATTGATGGTCTCTGTTGGCACCATGAGGTAGCTCCTGCCTGGTCTCCCAGCGGCCCACCGATTTACAGGTGGCTCCTTGACTGGCCCTGGGAAACAGGCTTGGACTGGGGTGGGCAGGGTGGAGGGATTTCTCCCTCATGCCATTGAGACTGCCCCCCAGAGAGCGCTGCTGCTCCGTGCTACCCTGCTGCTGTCACCGGCTGTGCCCTCCACACCTCACCATGCTGCCAGGATGTTCCTGGGCCTACAGCACAGGATGGGCAGCCAGGGCTCCTGGGTTCCATTCCCAGCTCCGCTGTGACCTGTCAGACCCTGGGCAAGTCACGCCTCCTCTGTGCCTCGGTTTCCCCATCTGCAATGTGGGGGTGGGCTGAGGCTGCATTCACTAATGTTTCTGGGTTGCTTTGAGATCCTCAGATTCAAGGTGCCAGACAAGCCTGGTATCCTGATTAGTGCTATTAATTATGAATGTGCTTGCAGCCCGTTAGCACAGTCCCACAGCGAGCCTCTGACAGCTGGCGCCTGGGGGATGGGCTTGTCCTGGGCTCACCCTGCTCTGCACCCTGGCCAATGCTGTTCACTCCCGGCTGCGCACCCAGTCTCCCTGGACAAAGGCTCCTGTGGGTCAGCTGCCCTTGGAGAGCCCTCGGGTGGCTCTGACGATTACGCACTGAGCAGATTACTCCCGAGGTGGCAGGGTCTAGACGGTGTTTGTGTAGGAGCCTGGACCTGGTTCTTTGATTCAGGGCTGCCTGCCGCATTCAGGGTCTCAGCCCCAGTTTCTGTAAACACCACGTGGGAAACCAAACCAGTCAGAAAAGTCTCTGTGTCGAGCCCGTGCCACCTCCCTGTACTTGCCTTTCTCCTGGTGTCTGCAGAATTCCCTGGTAGACAAAGAGAGGAAGGTTCCTCCGGTGCTGGGGGGAATGTAACAACTGCGTCCCTTATTCTTTGCTAGCTGTTCGTGGCAGTGCGATGGCCCCTGGTCCCTCACCGATCAGCCAGCTGCACAATATAATTTGGAGGCTCTTTCGAGGGTGAAATTAATGTAAATCGTCGCTGGCACCAAAGTGACCCCTACTCTGTGTGCTTTGCATGCTCCAGGGCTGACTGTGTTCTCCCGTCTCGGAGCACCGCGTGGCTCGCTCTGGAGGTGGCTGAGGTGGAGTTTTCCCCTCACCGTTTCTCACAGCGCTGCAGCTGTGTCAAAGAAACCAAGGTGTGTTGAAGGGAACATGGGCCCACAGTGCCCCCCTTTCCTAGCAGAAAGACTGGGGCACTGGCCTGGGGCCCCCGTTCTAGCCCAGCAGGGACTTACACATCTCTCATTACCATGCAGAGCACTTGACAGCTTTTAATATAATCAGCTTCATGGCACTCCCATGGGGTAGGGACTTGGTATTATCCCTGTTTTACAGATGGGGAGCCGAGGCAGAGAAAGGCTAGGTGATTTGCCCAGGGTCACACAAGAAGTTTGTAGCAGGATAGGGAACTGCACCACTGACCACTAGCCCCTTCCTCTTTCCCACAATCCCTCTAATGGGCCGGCACTGCTTGTGTCCAGTTTTGGGCCCCACACTACAAGAAGGATGTGGATAAATTGGAGAGAGTCCAGCGAAGGGCAACAAAAATGATTAGGGGTCTAGAACACATGACTTATGAGGAGAGGCTGAGGGAGCTGGGATTGTTTAGCCTGCAGAAGAAAGAATGAGGGGGGATTTGATAGCTGCTTTCAACTACCTGAAAGGGGGTTCCAAAGAGGATGGCTCTAGACTATTCTCAATGGTAGCAGATGACAGAACGAGGAGTAATGGTCTCAAGTTGCAGTGGGGGAGGTTTAGATTGGATATTAGGAAAAACTTTTTCACTAAGAGGGTGGTGAAACACTGGAATGCGTTACCTAGGGAGGTGGTAGAATCTCCTTCCTTAGAGGTTTTTAAGGTCAGGCTTGACAAAGCCTGGCTGGGATGATTTAACTGGGAATTGGTCCTGTTTCGAGCAGGGGGTTGGACTAGATGACCTTCAGGGGTCCCTTCCAACCCTGATATTCTATGATTCTATACTTTAATCTGGCCTGGAGGGATCAGAAAAATTCAAATTAATCTATTGGAACAGATCTGGGTTCCAGTCCCCGGCTCTTCCACCAACCATCTGGGTGACCATGGGCAAATTGCTGCCTCATTCCGTGCCTCAATTTCCCCCTCTGCAAGATAGGGGTTGGTGACATTTACCCTCTTTCCTAGAGTGCTTTGAGATCTGTAGGTGAAAAGCAAAATCCAAGAGCTATGTGGTGGTCTTTCATAGATTCATAGATACTAAGGTCAGAAGGGACCATTATTATCATCTAGTCTGACCTCCTGCACAACGCAGGCCACAGAATCTCACCCACCCACTCCTGAAAAACCTCACCTATGTCTGAGCTATTGAAGTCCTCAAATCGTGGTTTAAAGACTTCAAGGAGCAGAGAATCCTCCAGCAAGTGACCTGTGCCCCATGCTACAGAGGAAGGCGAAAAACCTCCAGGGCCTCTTCCAATCTGCCCTGGAGGAAAATTCCTTCCCGACCCCAAATATGGCGATCAGCTAAACCCTGAGCATATGGGCAAGATTCACCAGCCAGATACTACAGAAAATTCTTTCCTGGGTAACTCAGATCCCACCCCATCTAACATCCCATCACAGGCCATTAGGCCTATTTACCATGAATATTTAAAGATCAATTAATTACCAAAATCATGTTATCCCATCATACCATCTCCTCCATAAACTTATCGAGTTTAATCTTGAAGCCAGATAGATCTTTTGCCTCCACTGCTTCCCTTGGAAGGCTATTCCAAAACTTCACTCCTCTGATGGTTAGAAACCTTTGTCTAATTTCAAGTCTAAACTTCCCGATGGCCAGTTTATATCCGTTTGTTCTTGTGTCCACATTGGTACTGAGCTTAAGTAATTCCTCTCCCTCTCCAGTATTTATCCCTCTGATATATTTATAAGAGCAATCATATCTCCCCTCAACCTTCTTTTAGTTAGGCTAAATAAGCCAAGCTCCTTGAGTCTCCTTTCATAAGACAAGTTTTCCATTCCTCGGATCATCCTAGTAGCCCTTCTCTGTACCTGTTCCAGTTTAAATTCATCCTTCTTAAACATGGGAGACCAGAACTGCACACAATATTCCAGGTGAGGTCTCACCAGTGCCTTGTATAACGGTACTAAAACCTCCTTATCCCTACTGGAAATACATCGCCTGATGCATCCCAAGACTGCATTAGCTTTTTTCACAGCCATATCACATTGGCGGCTCATAGTCATCCTATGATCAACCAATACTCCAAGGTCCTTCTCCTACTCCGTTACTTCTAATTGATGCGTCCCCAGCTTATAACTATAATTCTTGTTATTAATCCCTAAATGCATAACTTTACACTTCTCACTGTTAAATTTCATCCTATTACTATTACTCCAGTTTACAAGGTCATCCAGATCCTCCTGCATGATATCCCGATCCTTCTCTAAATTGGCAATACCTCCCAGCTTTGTATCATCCACAAACTTTATTAGCACACTCCCACTGTTTGTGCCAAGGTCAGTAGTAAAAAGATTAAATAAGACTGGTCCCAAAACTGATCCCTGAGGAACTCCACTGGTAACCTCCCTCCAGCCTGACAGTTCACCTTTCAGTAGGAACCGTTGTAGTCTCCCCTTTAACCAATTCCTTATCCACCTTTCAATGTTCATATTGATCCCCATCTTTTCCAGTTTAACTAATAATTCCCCATGTGGCACGGTATCAAACGCCTTACTGAAATCTAGGTAAATTAGATCCACTGCGTTTCCTTTGTCTAAAAAATCTGTTACTTTCTCAAAGAAGGAGATCAGGTTGGTTTGGCACGATCTACCTTTTGTAAAACCATGTTGCATTTTGTCCTGTTTACCATTGACTTCAATGTCCTTAACTACTTTCTCCTTCAAAATTTTTTCCAAGACCTTGCATTCTACAGATGACAAACTAACAGGCCTGTAGTTACCCGGATCACTTTTTTCCCCTTTCTTAAAAATAGGAACTATGTTAGCAATTCTCCAATCACACGGTATAACCCCTGAGTTTACAGATTCATTAAAAAATCTTGCTAATGGGCTTGCAATTTCGGGTGCCAATTCCTTCAATACGATGAAGTGAGCTGTAGCTCACGAAAGCTTATGCTCAGATAAATTGGTTAGTCTCTAAGGTGCCACAAGTACTCCTTTTCTTTTTGCGAATACAGACTAACACGGCTGCTACTCTGAAACCTTTAATATTCTTGGATGAAGATTATCTGGGCTCCCCGATTTAGTCCCATTAAGATGTTTGAGTTTCGCTTCTACCTCAGATATGGTAATATCTACCTCCATATCCTCATTCCCGTTTGTCATGCTACCATTATCCCCAAGATCCTCTTCAGCCTTATTAAAGACTGAGGCAAAGTATTTGTTTAGATATTGGGCCATGCCTAGATTTTCCTTGACCTTACTCCATCCTCAGTGTTTAGCGGTCCCACTTCTTCTTTTTTGTTTTCTTCTTATTTATATGGCTATAGAACCTTTTACTATTGGTTTTAATTCCCTTTGCAAGGTCCAACTCTACTGGACTTTTAGCCTGTCTCACTTTATCCCTACATGTTCTGACCTCAATAAGGTAGCTTTCCTTGCTGATCCCTCCCATCTTCCACTCCCTGTATGCTTTCTGCTTTTTCTTAATCACCTCTCTGAGATGCTTGCTTATCCAGCTTGGTCTACAACTCCTGCCTATGAATTTTTTCCCCTTTCTTGGGATGCAGGCTTCCAATAGCTTCTGCAGCTTTGATTTAAAGTAATCCCAGGTCTCCTCTACCTTTAGATCCATAAGTTTTTCAGTCCAATCCACTTCCCTAACTAATTTCCTTAATTTTTAAAAGTCAGCCCTTTTGAAATCAAAAACCTTAGTTGCAGATTTATTTTTGTTTATCCTTCTGTTCATTTTGAACTGAATTAGCTCATGATCACTTGAGCCAAGATTATCCCCTACAACCATTTCTTCTATGAGGTCCGCACTACTCACCAAAACCAAATCTAAAATGGCATCCCCTCTAGTCGGTTCAGCAACTACTTGATAAAGGAATCTGTCAGCTATCGCATCTACGAACATCTGAGCCTTATTATTATTACTAGCACTCGTCCTCCAGTCTATATCTGGGAAGTTAAAGTCTCCCGTGATCACGCAGTTTCCATTAGTATTTACTTCATTAAAAACATTAAAAAGGGCTCTATCCATATCCAAATTAGATCCCGGCGGTCTATAGCACACCCCAAGCACTATCCCAGGGGAGTTTTCTTCCCCAATGTAATTTTTGCCCAGACGGACTCTGTCTTATCCATTCCATCGCTTCTTATTTCTTTACATTCTACCTCATCCTTGATATACAATGCTACTCTACCACCTTTACCTTTATTTCGGTCTTTCCTAAACAGCACATACCCTTCAATACCTGTAGTCCAGTCGTGACTACTATTCCACCATGTTTCTGTTACCCCTAGAATATCTGCTTTCACTTCCTGCACCAGTAGCTCTAGTTCCTCCATTTTGTCACCCAGGCTCCTCGCATTGGTGTACAAACATCTTAATTTTTGCTGTTTGGCCTCACTCACATTCTGGCTACCGCTACCCTATCAGGCACGGTCATTCTACAGCCAGTATAACCTATTAGACTGGTATCCACACTGCCCTTCCTCCTTATATACATTCTCCTGTATCCTTTCGGCTGGATACGGCTGTATCCTTTCTTACTTCGTTTTCTTCCCTCTCAATGCTAAAATCCGGCGTGGAAATTTCCTGGACATCTCCCAACCATCTCCCCCAGATTCCTAGTTTAAAGATCTCTTAATCAGTTGTGCCAGCCTCCATCCTAGAAGTCTATTTCCTTCCCTACTCAGATGAAGTCCATCCCTGGAGAGGCAGGCCCCTGGTTTGCGCTGCTGCTGCTAATTCTACCTCTCTTCGGTGGATAAAGAGAGGATTCCGGTCTGCTGGGCTTTCAGTCTGGTACCTTGTTTCAGCTGCTCACGCTCCAAAAAAAAAAAGATAAATATGAAATCCAAACAGCAGCAATCCAGCCTTCCTCCTCTGTGAGCTCGTCTCCTCCTCTCCAGCTCGTCTCCTCCTCTCCGGCCTGCCTCCTTAAGTTGCTTATTCCTTGATGAAATTAAATACCTGCTGTGATTATGTTAATGTTACATGCAGCCCCCCAGGAAAAGGTTAAACAGCAATTGGTGAGTTCCCAGGGTGTCTGTCTGTGGTTAACCCTTGCCGCGATTTGGGCCAGCCCTGGGCATGGCCAGAGGGCACGAGGGTCTTTAATGCAAGACAGAAATGAGCCTGATTTATTAGCTGCAGAGCTAATGTGAAATATGGGTGGGTGGCTTTCCTGCTGCAGCTGTGGAGTGTGCTAGAAAGGGGTGGGCAGACAGAAAGGCAAGGACGGGCTGTTTAGTGACTTCCCTCATGACCATAGAGATCCGGGCCTTTGTTTGCCATCTCAGCCTTTCCAGCTGCATTGTGCCCCCCAGCATCTGCAGAGTCAGCGCTGAGCACCCCTGTGGAATCATCCGCGCCCTTTCTTGCAACACAGAGTCACTGTGTTTGTGTATCATCTCGGACGTAGAGCTAATTGCAGCCCGTTCGCTGCTTGGGAGCATGGGCCCTTCCTGCCACCCATGGACCTGGGGACCCCGAAGAGCTCAGGGACAGATTTTCAAAGGTCTTAGCATGTGCAACTTGGGCCGGATTGTCAGACGGCTCAACTCCCAACCTGAGAATGCAGCTGTTGGGCCGGTGCCTAGGTGCTGAGCTCCTTCGAAGGTTTGCTGGCTGGGTTGGGCCGGCCCATGCAGAGCTGGGGTATTTCTCTGGCCTGCAGCAGATGTTTTGAGCTGTGTGCGCAGTTAGGTGGAAGCATTCTGAATCTTTAAGAATAAGAATAAGAATTTGCCTCTTATTAGCCTGCAAAGAGATGACCTCATGCCCCACTGCCCGGCTCCCCTGGGTAGCTGGGAACCCCAGTGCAAAGGGAGAGACTATTAAAAAATCAAATCTATGTGGAAGAGTGGTCTAGTGGTTAGAACAGGGAGTCAGGAGAACTGGAGTCTGTCATGAGCTTTGCCTTGAGTGCACTGGGAGGCCTTGGGCAAGTTACCTCCTTGCTCTATGCCTCAGTTTCCCCACATGCGCCCTGGGGACAATACTGTTCCCCTCCCTCCCAGGCTTGCCTCATGAAAGCTGTATGAGCTGAGAAAGATGAAGGCTGGTCCAGCAGTTAGGGGGCTGGTCTAACCCAAAGAATTGCCCCAGGGATGCCTGACTGGAAAGGAGAGAACTGTTGCAAGCAAGGGTAGGTACTGGGCCTGTTGTGGGGGCGTACTGTCCCTGGATCCTCTGCCCTCTCCTGCCTCCTGCAGAGTGGTGAAGGCTAGACAACCCCAAGACTGTGGCTTTCCCTTTTGCAAGGACACAAACTGGGAGAAGGTTTCTTAGGTGCCCGGCGGACCCGCTGCAGGCTAGCAACAAAGCGGCCCAGAGTTTGCACAGATCCGTTTGAAAATTGACCCCCAGCTCAGAAGTTAAAGTGGGCCAGGGCTGCATTACTGGGACCTGGATCCCAAATCCTCCACCCCTCGGGGGGCTTGGATCTGGGGTTCTAATCTGGGCTCCTAGCAGCGACAACGGGATACTGGCGGGTCCAATACAAGAGATGTCACCTTTTCACAGACAAGATGTCAGCTGCTCAGAGGTTCTGGTTGGCGGCATTCACCCGGATGCTTTCCAATAACCCGGGGCACACGGCAGTCCTCTCTGCCTGCCCCCGAGCGTGTCGCTTCCATGCAAACCTGAATTCCAAAGCTCCCAGAGCTGGAGCTGACAATTAGGAGACGTTGCCTTGAGGACACTGGGTATTTTTGCTTTTCCCAGAGTAGCTGGAACATTGCTGTCTGGTTTGCTTTATCGGCTGTAATTGTCACTGAAAAGGAAGGATGTAAATGGCTTGTTTAGTTACATTTTATTAGGGGACTTCATTCTGGGGCAGGCAACAATCAGAATTGTTCTGTGTAAATACTTGTAGAGAACTTTCCAGCGTTATTTTCCCCTTCCGTTCCTTACCACTCCTCTACCCTCCCCCGCAAACCTCTTCTTTTCTCATACACACGGGTTCACACAAACACAGAAGAGGCAAATCTTTTGCAGTTCTGGTCGCCCCATCTCAAAAAAGATCTATTAGAAATGGAAAAGGTACCAAGAAGGGCAACAAAAATGATGAGGGGATGGAACAGCTTCCCTATGAACAGAGATTAAAATGACTGAGACTGTTCAGTTTAGAAAAGAGACGACTGAGGGATATGATCGAGGTCTATAAAATCGTGACTGGGGTGGAGAGAGTGAATAAAGGAAATGTTGTTATTTACCCCTTCACATAACACAAGAACCAGGGGTCACTCAATGAAGTTAACAGGCTGCAGGTTTAAAACAAACAAAGAAGTATTTCTTCACACCACACACAGTCAACCTGTGGAACTTATTGCCAGGGGATGTTGTGAAGGCCAAAAGTATAACTGGGTACAAAAAATAATTAGATTACATTTCAAGTAATCCTTGTCGTTGGTAAAAGTGCTTTGTGAGCTCTTTGTTTGCAGCCATGTTGTATAGATATAATCCTTCTGGGGACAGCCCAGCAGAGGGTACAGAGGGTAGAATTTGCAGGCTGTTTCTGTGCCTGGTGAATGCAAGTAGCAATCTGCTCCATCAGCCCACTGTTTGCAAGTGGTAGGCACGAATTCCGTGCGTTCCGTCTGTTATGGTGAAGTTTCCCACTTCTGGCTCAGCAGCTCTAGGCAATTTTTATCTGCACTTCTGGCCTTTCTTCCTTTTATCACAAACAACATACGCTGCTCGCCAGCGCAGTTTGCAGAAGCACAGAGAAGTGGGTGGCAGTGAGAACACTGAGCTGGGTTGTCCAGCCCAGTCAAACCTTAGATTGGTTACGTTTCCAGATGAGTAACCACAGCCGATAAAGTCCAGGGCAGATAAATATAGACTAATGAGTCTCTGAACAAGGAAGAAAAAGAGGAAATGCCTTTATAAATAGCGACGCTGTGGCAGCATTCCAACTGGGCCGGGAGACTGGCAGAGCAATCCCAGTCACTGCACCCAATGAATTCCCACCGCTTCCCCCCACATTCACAGTGCCTGCCCTGTGCATTCGTCACAGCCCAGATCTTCAGACGTCTCGAGCTGCTTACCGGCCATTGATTGTGGCGGGAGTTAGGCGTCTGGATCTGCGCCCACATGCTAGGCCTTAGCAAGAATGGATCTTGTCGGTGCCCTGGAGCGGAATACTGAGGAAGTGCAAAAAAGGTCTCTGGGATTCATGGGCTAGTGGGCCAGGCATTGGGCCAGCACGCAGCAGACCCTCATTCTGTTCCTGGCTCTGTTCCTGACCTACTATAGGCAAGTGAGAACCCCCCTTTGCCTGTTTAGATTGGAAGCTCCTGGGGGCAGGCACTGTGTGTCTGCGCTGATCTCAGCTGGTGCTCCTGCTACCCTCCTGGTGCTGCTGCTACCCTCATGAATAATTTGTGCCCTGAGGGAAGACAGAGAAAATTGTGTTAGTCTCTGTGGAAAGAAAGTGCTGCCGTGGGTATAGCCTGGGAGGCCCCTGAGCTGGGTTTTCATGCTTCCTTGGCAGCCCTAGCACCTTGCTGCTATCTTTCTAACCAGCCAGCTCTCTATTTTTAAAGTGCTAATGGCTCTGGCATCCAGATGCCAACCAAATAACACTGAGCATTTGCATGTCTTTAAAGTGCAGCTCCGTTACTGACTAATTAACTCTCACAATGGTCCTATGAGGGGTGTCTTCTGCATTGAACAGAGTAGGAAACCAAGAGGCAAAAAGGCTTGTCCAAGACCACAGGCAAATCAGTGGCAGAGGCAGAACTCAGCTGTCTTTGGCTTGTGTTGGTCCCACTAACCCGCCCCCCTAGAGCTCACGAGATACACTGGCCTGGGCTTGCGAACCCCATCCTCCCAATGCAGGAAGTAATGCTGGTGATGTCAATGGCATTCTCCCCTCTGAGTCAGTGGGGGATCCATGCCTAAACATGGTTTCGGGGGGCACCATCCCGCCTGGGGCCCATTTTTTGGATAGGGCGTAACATGGAGTCCCTGGGCACTTGTGGCTATTAGAGATTCTATGGCCAATGTTGTGGCCAGATTCCAAACTGGGTAATTCCATTCTGCCTCCCGCAATCTGCCCTGCAGTGTCAGCTGGAGCTGGCCGTTCTTCATTTCCCAGCCTCACCGGCATGGCAGTGTACAGGCTGGCTGGCCCTTTAGGTGAAGTGGTTCCAGCTCCTCGGATGATTAAGCAGGTGTCCCCAGGTGGGGCAGCCCCTGAGGGAGAGACTAAGAGGAGAGCTGCAAAGGGGTGGCCTGGAGGGTAGAAGCTGCAGAAGGGGAGCTTCCACAGGGGCCTGGCAGAGGAGCCACTGGGAAAGAGAGCTGCAGGAGGGGAGGCCATGGTTACCCTGGGCAGTGGCTTGAACCCCTCTGGAATGAAGGTAGGGGATGGTGGAGGGGCGGCAATTCTGGCATGTGAGAAGTCTGGGGCGACCCTGGCATGAGAGGACGATCGTTCACTTGACTTTCATTTCTGGGGGCTCAGGGAGGGCCTGTGCCCAGCCACAGTGAGAGGAGTGCCTGGAGCAGCTGGTGTGGAGAAGTGCTTCACTGGGGCTGTTGGGTTGGGACGTTACGGTTTGCTCTAAGACTCGGGGTGGAATTTAAAATATTAACAAACAAACCTGTAACGCGGGGTGCTTTCCATATTAAGGTATCGGAGTAACTACTTGAGACCTGCAAGGAGAGGGTTTAGTTATGGCTGTGGCCTATCAGACCATACTAGGCCAGGGTTCCCGGAGACGGCAACCTCTGTGATACAAGGTAACTGTGTTAAACCATTGCCTTGTTCCACCCAAGAGGTGTCTGCATTTCAGGGGTGAGCAAACTTGTTCTCCACTGAGGGATGCATGAAACTTCCTTCATGATGATAAGGGACTTTGTGATCCTCGTGCTATAGAAGTATGAAGGGCTGATGCTGGCAGAGTGACGTAGCGATCAGGGGCTGGCCTAAGTCTTGGAGGAAGAGGACAGAAAGAGATTGTAGTCAAAATAAAAACATCACCCTTAAAAACCAGTGTGGCAGCGAGGCTGCTGGAAAGGGCAAATGCTAATAAGAGTTATGTAGGGAGAGGGGATCTCGTTGCTCTACGTTTATACAGCGCTTAGCACAATGGCACTACGTCTAAGGCTCCTAGATGCGACTGCAATACCAGTTAGAATGTGGTAGATGCATGGCCAGGGGGTTACTGAGCATTCAGAGCTTCAGCAACCACAAGTCTGTCCCCTCTGACAGAGGCAAGGTGGCTGAGGCAAAATATTGTATTGGACCAACTTCTGCTGATGGAAGGGACAAGCTGTTGAGCTCCCCAGAGCTCGTCTTCGGGGGAAAGAAGCAGAGCGTCTGAGCGAAAGATGTAGGGTAGGGATGAATTGTCAAGCAGGAGGGCTAATGCCTGTTGAAAGTGGTCCCTTTGACTGAAGTGGGTGGCTGTGGGTTAGACCGTTATGCATAAAGGACTTGAAGTGGGCAGTTAAGGGTAGCAGGCAGTGGGGTGCGAATTGGAGCCACAAATCCATTGTTAAGTCCATGGGTTTTAGTGTCTAGCTGAGTTATGAATGTAAGTTCCCAGGCTTGCCTTATGAAGGTGTTGTGCAGGTTTCTCTTCAGGACAAGCACTGAGAGATCAGATCTGGAGAGATCGCTTTGTGAAAAGTGTTTGCCCACAGCTGACAGGGTGTCTTTCTCTTATGGCTTTTCTGTGAAATTCATCCACAAGGGTAATAGTCTGGTTTTGCGCTCCACCCCCATAGTTGTTGTTAGGGCATTTGATGCACTGGATGAGGTCCACCACATGTTGGGATAAGCTTGTATAGGACCCATGAACCCTGAAAGGTGTGTTTGGGGCAGGGGGGAGTTGATTGTTGCAGCAGTGGAGATATGGCCGCAGGTTTTGCAGCTCTCTATAAATATATCAGAGAGATAAATATCAGAGAGGGAGAGGAATTATTTAAGCTCAGTACCAATGTGGACACAAGAACAAATGGATATAAACTGGCCATCGGGAAGTTTAGACTTGAAATTAGACGAAGGTTTCTAACCATCAGAGGAGTGAAGTTTTGGAATAGGCTTCCAAGGGAAGACATGGGGGCAAAAGACCTATCTGGCTTCAAGATTAAACTCGATAAGTTTATGGAAGAAATGGTATGATGGGATAACATGATTTTGGCAATTAATTAATCTTTAAATATTCATGGTAAATAGGCCCAATGGCCTGTGATGGGATGTTAGATGGGGTGGGATATGAGTTACTACAGAGAATTTTTTCCTGGGTATCTGGCTGGTGAATCTTGCCCATATGCTCAGGGTTCAGCTGATCGCCATATTTGGGGTTGGGAATGAATTTTCCTCCAGGGCAGATTGGAAGAGGCCCTGTGGGGTTTTTCGCCTTCCTCTGTAGCATGGGCCACGGGTCACTTGCTGGAGGATTCTCTGCACTTTGAAGTCTTTAAACCATGATTTGAGGATTTCAGTAGCTCAACATAGGTGAGAGGTTTATTGCAGGAGTGGGTGGGTGAGATTCTGTGGCCTGCGATGTGCAGGAGGTCAGACTAGATGATCATAATGGTCCCTTCTGACCTTAATATCTATGAATCTATGTGTTCTAGGAGGGGCTGGGTCCACTCTGAGTTGGATGGTCTTGGGCTCTGTGGTCCCTTCTGATGTTCGTTTGGTGGCACATGAAGTGAGATGGCTGCTGATGGACAGGTTCATCCTGGTGATTGGCATTGACTGGCCCCTAGATGGTCAGTTTGGGCAGAAGGATTGTATGGCGCTGTGCGGGCAGAACTCTGCCCTCACCCCAAAAGACCATCCCCTCCAGGTAAAAGCTGGGGCAGTGGTGTAGGGGAAGCATCCCTGGTTGCTGTCTCGCCTGATGCTGTACTGTGGGTAGGCAGGGCTGTAATGCGAGTGGAAGTCAGGACTCCAGGGGTCTATTCCTGGCTCTGCCACTGACTCTCTGTGCAGCCCTGGTCACGTCTCTTGCGGGGAGGCTGATATCTACCCACCTTTGCAAAGCCCTTGTGGGTACATGCACGCTGCACACGCCTCACAGGGGCATGTAGAGTACATACGCTGCGTGCCCTCCTACCCTAGGCACAAATAGCAGCGCAGACGGCGAGGCACAGTTTAGACGAGTAAGAACACGCCTGAACCCTTAGGGCATGTAGCCCACGTGGCTCTGCACGCCCCAGCAGTGCCCCCCACAGCTATGCCGATATTTTCAGCAGATGGTGTCCCGCTGCGGAGGCCTTTCCTTGCTGCGGTGAAAATCTCTGCAAGGTGGACACAGCCTGCTTTGTGCCATGGCACGTAGCTGCTGCCAGTGGCGTGCAGGGGGGACATACCTTCCGGGGCGCAAAGCGCTGGATAAATACTGCTTAAGAGCACACCATATTCAAATGAGAAGTTTAGACCTCAAGCAAGGTGAACCCAAGTGTTGAGTGTGTCGGGTGCTGAATATATAGAGGATGCAGGGTGAAAACAGACCAGTGACAAAAAGTATTCCTGCCCCCTTTCTAGTTTTGGATGGGGAGGAGACACATTTTGTGTCCCCCACCCTCCTCAAACCAGACCATTCTCTGCCTCGCGTGCATCCTGGAATCCCACATAAAAGGAAAGCGGCTGCTGCTGCAAGCTCTCCCTTCACTTGCTCTGGTCAGTTTCCTCATTGCTCACCAGGCTGCAGCCCTCAAGCTGAAATTGATCAGTGATGTTGAATGCAGGGAGCTGATGTCTGTGAAATTCCAAACTAAGACCAGGTCTTTGCTAGCAAAGGATTGCCGGGATTCCTGTACCATTGTTGCTACACTGGCAAACTCCCGCTAGTTGCAATGCAGTTTAGTGGCAAAGAAAGTACTGTTGCCAGTATAGCTTATTCCGGCTCGGCAAGCAAAATGAGCTACTCTGGCAGAAATACTTCAGTGTTGTGATAAGTATTTGCTGACGTATTAAATACTTCAGTGCTGTAATTTTGGAGGGGGAGGGATAGCTCAGTGGTTTGAGCATTGGCCTGCTAAACCCAGGATTGTGAGTTCAATCCTTGAGGGGGCCCTTTTAGGATCTGGGGCAAAAATTGGGGATTGGCCCTGCTTTGAGCAGGGGGTTGGACTAGATGACCTGCTGAGGTCCCTTCCAACCCTGATATTCTATGATAAGTGACACTCAGACTTTTGCTGGTATAGAAATGTTGCAAAAAACAACAAACAATCCCCTTTCCATTGCACCCTTAACTGACATTGCTACACTACCAAAAGATTTTAGTGTAGACCTGGCCTAAGAAACCCAGGTTCTGCCCCTGCCTGCTAAAGAAAGCTGTTGCATTCCTCAGTCACCCCAGCAAACTATAACCCCTCCCCATTTGCTGACCTGCTGAGCACCTGTCAGTGTGTTTTAGTCTTTAGATTGCCTGCTCTTAGGGGCAGGGACTGTCACTTTCTCTGATGTGTTTCAGAGTAACAGCCGTGTTAGTCTGTATTCGCAAAAAGAAAAGGAGTCCTTGTGGCACTTGGTTAGTCTCTAAGGTGCCACAAGGACTCCTTTTCTTTTTTCTCTGATGTGTAGCCAGTTGCCTTTGCTGGTGCTTTAATTAATAAATAATAGATGATAAATCCAAGCTGTGAGAGGGAGGGGATGGATCATTTCTGTGCATACCCGGTGTCCCGCCCAGCTGGGAACAACGGCACCAGTGCCTCCGTCCAGATCAGTCAAATGATCCTCAGCATCTTTTTTTTCCCTTTTCGGCCATTGGAGACCTATAGAAAATCTGCCTGTTGGAGACCAGCAGGGAGGGGATCCAGTTTCCTCAGTTGGGCTCATTGTCATTTGATGCACGGCAGTGGCCTTTTCTCTGGCTGTCTCTTGTGTCCTGGATTTGCCTTGATGCAGGGTCCGCGGAGAAGAATGTTTTGGTTGTTTCATGGATGTGTAAATTTCGGCTTGTCCGTGTTTGCAGATTAAGGGGCCCAGGCTCGGTGCCATTTCCTGGAACCTTGCCTGCCATTGAGCTCCTCCAACCCTTTCTGGAAGAAAGTCTCAAATGATGCCAGGTCTGTGACCCATTTAAAGTGCAAGTGAAGCCTGACGGGAGCTCCTGCCCCGTGCCAGCAGAGCGGTGTTAGCTCAGTACACAGTGGGCCATTTTGCGAGGTGAAGCTTGTTTTCCAAGCTGGGTGGTTGGCTGTGGGGAGGTGGACATGGAGGGAAAGTCTTCACAGATGAGGCCTGAGGAGTAAATGTTTTCTCCGTTTTTTGTAGATGGCCTCGGGGCACCTGGGTGGTTTGGGGCCGGGGGAGTGTAACTGGAAAGCCAAACCCTCTGACTTGGGGGATTGAATTACGCTGGATCTAAAGTGCTAGCAGAAGAACATAGCTCTAGAAAGGGGGCTGGGAGTCTGGGGCCAGCAGGGCTGTTGGAATCTAAACCTTCATTAAGAAATCAAATAAACGTCTGGCCTTCATGGCTTTTGAATGTGACTCGAAGCAGTATGGGCTGCCTTCCTGAGTCTGCAGGGGGATCATGCCTTTGATGCTGCTCGTGCTGGTGCAGAATTTTCTGCTGCTCCTCAGAGCAATGGTGAAAGCTACAAGGATCACATCAGTTTTGCTCCACTGCTTCTTGAGGCAAGTGTTAACTGCAGTAGCAGAGACCGACACTGGAGTTTATTCAAGACTGTGCAAAGGAGAGATGAAATTAAGGGGTTCAGCAAAACAGTATAACTACCCCCTGCTGTGCCAATCTGGATGCAGCCATTTGCATAAGCAATCTGACTAGTTAACATTGTTCCAAACCCCGGTGTTACTGACCACTTGACTGACACAACGCTCTAGCTCTTTGCATGACATTTTATAGGCAATCATGAGCCAGGATTTCCCTATATCTGTGAACCAATTTAGACTTTCTCAGAGGCTGTATATTTGAGGGATACAATAGGCCCTCCCTTGATGCATTAAATTTACTGGTGGCATGAAACAGACAGAAGTGTATCTAGAGTGCATCTTTCTCTGTAACGAGTGGTCGCTAATTTGTCCCTGTCTCCTATAGCGAGCACAGTACATCAAGAGTGCACAGACAAATCAGCATCTGTAATATGTAAGAGAATCTGTTTGCCTCCCTGAAGTGTGCCCTGTTTTGCTCTGCACATTGGGCCAGATGGTGTGACTGGGTGGAGCTCCACTGATGTCAATCAGCTGGGCCAGCGGAGGGTCTGGCCCACGGCGTGTACAGAGCGGGAACCCTGTTCATCTTTGCACACTCACACTGGATCGGGGAACGTGAACGTCAGCCAGCAAAGTATCAACGGCTTGTTTAGTTGCTTGGAAAAAGCCACCCTGAGGCAATGAAGCCTGCGAGGAGAGGCCCGTCTCCGGCTAGTTCCGACTGCCGCAGAGCCATGGAAGGCCTTCGTGCTGCGGGTGTGAAGCCTGGCTCTCACCGAAGACAGTGGAGGCAGATTTCCTTCCCTCCTCCCCTGCTCACTCTGTGCTTGGAGGGAGAGATTCTCTCGGGAGATTCAAACGGCCTTTCATCCCACATCCAACTTTCAGGGCAGCAGCTCCCGGCAGCAGTGCTGACTGCTTCTGGGCGTCCCTGTGAAGAGAATCTACTCTCCCTGCAAACTCCCACTTCCCAGGACAGCCCTAATTAGCTTCTCTCTGTACCCACCTCCCCAGCTGTAGGAATCTCCCACTGCGTGTGCAGGCAGGAAGCCGCAGCAGCTCCATTTGCTTTGGCCCAGGCTGGCAGCTGAAGTGTTCCTTGCCAAGGTTCCTTATCTTGGCACTTCTCCCCGCAGGGGATGCTCTGCCCCATCCAGGACTCAGCGGCTCACTGGGCAGAAGGCAGTTGCAGGCCTTGTCTTCTTTACAGTGGAAGCCTTGGCTGTGGACACTTTGGAAACCAGATGAGGCAAAGCACTAGAGAATATTCTCTCTGGGGGGTCCTCAACCATTTCTTTCTGAGCCCCCCCCAACATGCCATAAGAACTCCAAAGCTCAATGGTACCACAACAATTGTTTTTCTCCATATAAGAGCTACGGCCAGTGTTAAGGGGTAGCGAGCAGGGCAATTGCCCAGGAGGCCAGGCCGCAGGGGGTCCCGCGAAACTCAGTTGCTCAGGCTTCAGCTTCAGCCCCAGGTGCTGGAGCTTGGGACCCCGTGCTGCAGTCCTGCATGATGGGGCTTCAGCTTTCTGCACTGGGCCCTAGTGAATCTAACACCAGCCATGCTTGGTGGACCCACTGAAACCAGCTCGCAGCCCCCGCAAGCGGCCCCAGACCCTGGTTGAGAACCACTGCTCTATAGAACAATTGGCTTGGACCTGGAATAGGGAGAGGACTAGGTTTCTTTTGTACTATTAAAACCTCCTGCCCAGGGTTCAAATCATGGACCTCTTCCATTTGAGCAGAAAGAGTGGCTCCACAGAGAGAAGTAACTTGACCAAGGTTACCCAGCGGGCCCGTGGCAGAGCCGGACATAGAATCCAGGGTTCCTGAATCCCAGTGTTCTGTGCCCTAGGCCACACTACCTATGTTCTCCTCTGCTCAAGTTGACCCCAGTGCACTTACTTTATTCTTCCATGCATTACACTCACCATTCCCTCTCTTTGGTGTTTAATCCCTTTATATACCTGTGATTAGAAAGCATCAGAGAAATCTTTGCAGTATGGTCAACCCCAGGGGATCACAAATCATGATTCAAACCCCACCAAAATCATGAGACTGAAAAAAATGGAGGTCTTTCTGAGCCTTTATGATGCACTCAAGTCACATTTTCAAACTTTTCTCTGCAACCATGAGGGCAAGAAACTTATTTGTCCTCTTTAATGAATGCTGAGATTTTCATATAATCACATGCCTCCAGGAGATGGGGATTTTCCTAAAGCCCCCATCAGTGCATGACTCGCAATAAAATCATGAATTAGCAACAACACAAATCACAGCCACACTACAATGCATGTGGTAAAGAATCTCTGTGGACTCATCACCCATTGGTCTAGCCTCTATCTGTTGATCGAGTGTCTGAGCACATTTCTAATCACCTAGCCAAGGTGTCAGTTTAACTTCCATGGGTCCTGAAGTGGCTACATCCTGCCCTGGGGAGGCAGATAAATTAGTCCCTGTGTGTGCATGTTGTCTCAGGCCAGGCTCTTTCTCAGTAGCTTGTGGAGTGTGTATCACAGGAACGGGTTTTTGTTTCTGATTTAGGATGAAATATCACATCCTTGCTCCCTGCCAATTTCCCCCTGTCTGCCGCCTTCCCTCCAGCCCCCCCAGTGGGAGGCAGCTCCTGGGAATGGCCTGGCTTCTTTCCTCCTCTCCCACCTGGTGCTGCAGAGAGCATCTCCAAGGGCTGGCTGTGCAGAGATTTGCCAGTGCTCTTTCAAAATGTGAAAGGATCCTGAGCGTGTGTGTTCTGTCCTTTTCACACACGCACCTGAGGGACCAAACTCCGTATCTGGATCTGGATTCTCCAGCATATGTGTCTTACTGAATTACAGATTTCTTTCTTCCAACGTCTCTGCTGGTTCCCAAGCCAATTAAAAGCAAATAAGCAGAAGGAAAAAAACCCTCTATGCCCAGGTTGAGGAGCGTGTGCATGGTCTGCTGGGTTGATTTGTACCCGTTGTGTTGAGGACTGTGTCCGGCGCTGGTTGTGTGGGCTGGGTTGTTTTGCAGGCTGTATTCAGGGTGGGTGGAGCGAGTGGGGGGCTGTACTCAGTACCTGTTTGTTGCGCAGTGGGGTGTACTCAGTGCCCGTTGTGCTGTGCTCGGTGGGCACAGGGTGGCGTGGGTTGGGTTGGGTGGTGTCGGTGCTGGAGCAGGGAGGATCCCAGCATGGTTCCGGGGATGAATCCAAGCAATCCCCATTCAGCACCGGGCCGGCTACTCAGCAGCATGCCATGTCGCTCCGCGAGACGCTGCTGCCCACGGCCCACGGCCGGCCGTCTGTGTGGTGAGCAAAGCTGCCGGGCCCGGGTGATTTCCCCATTTCCCTGCTCTGGGTGTGCCGCTGGCACCAGTGCACTGTGGGGATAAAACGCTCCCCAGTCGGAGGCTTCACACCCACTGCGGACCGCTGTCAACGGCACTCCAGGCTCGGGGGAATGGCCCCTCGTTTCCAGCGCGGTTGGTGGGGCGACGATCTGCCCGGAGCCAGTGCTGTGTTCGTGACGCGTAGGGCTGTGCGCCTTCCAAGTGCTTTCCGGACAGTCACGACTTACCCCTCCCACCCCACTGTGGGGTACGTCAGCGTCATTATCCCCATTGCACAGACACTGCCTGGGGAAACTGAGGCACAGTACACAGCTAAGGGCTGAGCTTCTGACTTGCTGCCCTGGGCTCATTAACCCCTTCTTCAGTAAGGGAGTGGGCGGGTGTAGCCCATCTCCATGCAGCCTCTGGACGGGTGTCACCGATGGGCCTGCTGTGACAGGCGGCTGTGAATTTTATCGGCTGATCTTACCTGTCCCCATCTCCATGTTACCCCCCTGCGCCAGAGTGGGGAATGTTTCTCCTTCCCTCCCGCGACTCCCGTCCTGTGCACAGAGCCCCAGGAGGCTGGTGGCTACGACTAGGCCTGGCACTGTTAGCCTTGGTGCGTAAGGTTCTGCATGCACCATTCTGCTCCTATCCCCTGGAGCCGGCTGGGACAAGAGGGGAAGACCCTGGGAGCTGGGCTGGCTAAGGGGGTTGGATCTGAGACCGGAACTCTTCCTCGTCTCAGATGCTGGTTTTGGAGAAGAGAATGCCCCAGGAAGCTCTGGTCAAGAGGGAAAGGTGGCATCACACATGGGCTCCCATCTGCGCTGGCCCCAGGAGTTTACCCCCTTCTCCCACCCCAGGACAACATTGGCCTAGCAAAAGGTCCCCTTGTCCCCTTAAACTCCAAGGACCCTCCCAGCGCCCTGGGTGTTGGGGATTTGCCATCGGCCCCGGCAACAAGCCAAAGACAGGGAAGGGGTGTGTGTGAGCCGCAGAGCTGGGACACAGCCTGTGTCATGCAGCCAGCCTGAGCCGCTCCTGTCCCTCAGTTGTGATCAAAGGTGCGACTCCCCTTCCCCAAACAAGCCAAATCAAACTCAGTTCCTGGGCCCGATGGCAGCTGGGCCCCAGGTGGTGTCTGCAGAGGGCTTGTTTGCCTCACCTGGACTGTGGTTTCCATGGCGGCAGCAGTCTGTGGTGCTCCACGGAGAGAGACAAAGCTTTTGATTCTTTGCTGCCATTGGTCCCACGCCTGGAGCTCATCCAGGCTTCCCAGCATGGCTCTCCCTTCGCCTTCCCAGCACAGCCACCCCCGGGAGGGGGACGGAGGGGTGATTTTGCAGCAGCAATAACCCTTTGCTCACCCGGATTAGAGAGATCCCCCGGTGCTGTCCCTGGGAGTCCTGCATCCAGGCTGGCTGTCTTCGGGGGCGCGTCGCTGGCCCCCTTGCCCGGCGACCGTCCCAGAGCCAGGATCCTACCTACCATCTTTGCCAAAAGACACCGATGGGGGGGGGGGGCACTTTGCTTGGCCCTTCTGCCTTAAAGGGGCACAGCCCATCTATCTTCCTCCCAATCCATAGGGTTCCTTTACACAAACACAGCCACCATCTATTCTAGAACCTCCCCACATCCCCGTTTTCCTCTTACTCGGGACAAACAGCAGCAGCCAGGCTAATGCTGGTAAACCAGAGAGCGACACAGATTAGATATTGCAGACTGTGCCAGACACCACTGAACTCTGCACATGATCAGATCGAAACTTGCAGAATCGGGGCCATCTCTGCTACGGATCGGAAGTGACGCCACCCTATCGCAGTTGGGTGATGTGCAAAGAGGAAACACACCATTAATGCTTGTAAATCTAATGGACTTGCCAAGGTCTCTCCGCTTTCATAATCCAGGGTGGCTTTGCTTAGGATGTCTTCTTTTAAATCTGATTTTTTTCTTGACAGTGGGCCCTTTATTCACTCAGTTATTTGGATTTCTACTAACTGTACTAAGGAAACTCCTATCCAATGCTCGGGGCACCCTACATACTCTTAAAAATGCCAGAATGACTAAACAAAGCTGCTGCCTTCCCCATATCAGATCAACCCAGCAGGGTCCTAAAGACAAAGTGAATTAATCTCCCTGCAGCCCTACCCGACGCTCATCCCCTTACGGACAGGGGAGGGAAGGGGTGTTTAATGTGTCTGCGTATGGGTCACTGTTTAGAATGACATATTAGGTTCTTGTGGCACCTTAGAGACTAACGAATTTATTTGAGCATGAGCTTTCGTGAGCTACAGCTCACTTCATCAGATGCATACCATGGAAACTGCAGCAGATAGAGTCTGCTGCAGTTTCCATGGTATGCATCTGATGAAGTGAGCTGTAGCTCACGAAAGCTCATGCTCAAATAAATTCGTTAGTCTCTAAGGTGCCACAAGTCCTTCTTTTCTTTTTGCGAATACAGACTAACACGGCTGTTACTCTGAAACCTGATATTAGGTTCTGAGGCTGTAATGAATTTTTGGCTGCCTAAGGCTCTGAACAGCCTGCTCTAAAACACAGGCGCCATGTGCTGAAGGATTCCTAGATTCTAAGGCCAGGACGGACCACTGTGATCCTCTTGTCGGACGACCTGTATCGCATAGGCCAGAGAACTGCCCCAAAATGATTCCTACAGCAGATCCTTTAGAAAAACCATCAATCTTGATTTAGAAATTATCAGTGAGTGATGGAGAATCCACCTTGACCCTTGATAAATTGTTCCAATGGCTAATTACACTCATGTATGTCTTATTACCAGTCTGAATGTCTCTAGCTTTAACTTCCAGGCATTGGATTGTGTGAGACCTTTCTCTGCTAGACTTGGCCTTTATTAAATATTTGTTCCCCTTGTAGGTACCTACAAGACTGAAATCAAGTCACCCCTTAGCCTTCCCTTTGTTAAGCTAAAGAGATTCAGCTCCTTCAGTCCATCACTGTAAGGCAGGTTTTCTAATCCTTTAATTATTCTCACGGCTCTTCTCTAAATCCCTCTCCAATTCATCACCATCTTTCTTGAGTTGTGGACACCAGTACTAGACACCGTGTTCCAGCAGCGGTCACACCAGTGCCAAATACAGAGGTAAAATAACCTCTGTGCTCCTACTCCAGATTCCCCTGTTTACGCTGCCCAGAATTACATTAGGAAAATCTCTGTTAACTGTATAGGGCTTCTGACACAGTCGAGCAGTGGTGATTCTGTCCAGTAGATGGCAGTGGTGCATACACACCTAGTTTCTCTATCACCCAGTGCTTCTCAAGCTGTTTCTCAATTCCTCCTCTATCCCCTTGATCTGTCTACCCTCCCAGTCCTGCTGCTTTGTGGACCTCACTAGGCATGATTCATTGGCCTGCCCACCAGGAAATGCTCTGCCAGCTGTGTGAGAACTGCTCCACTAGCCAGTTCATTCATTACAATATTTATTCTCTCTCCATGTCTTCCATAGGAATGAGATCTGTGTCTGCCAGCAGCATGGGCTCCCCTGGGCTCTGGAACCCAGCGGCTGTCTCTTGCCAGCTGCATCGTCATCCCTAGGAGTAAAGATTCTGGAATCAGAGCGTAACTGGCAATGCAGTGGCAGCTGTGCCTGGCACATCCATATCGCATTGCTGGGCGTGACTGCCACAGGCTGGCTTCGTAAAGCAGGCAGGGTAGTGGGGTTACCACTCATGGGCTTCATCCTGCAAACTTTTGGCTCTCCTGGGCCCAAGCCAGCAAGTGCTTTGACAACTGGAGCTGGGCGAATAACAGATTCTTTTTTTTGGTTCACTGGCAGTGCTGAAAAATTGGGAGGGTGGTGGGGGGGAGAGATCACTTTAGGTGGACCTGAAAATGATTTTTTCCCCCTGGATTTTTGGCAAACCAAAGTCAAATTTTTGTCATGATTTGAATGAAATGTTTCACTTTTATTTTGAGCAGCTTATTTTTATGCTTCTGCATTTTTTAAAACTTTAAAGGCAGCATCTAAGCAAAATGCCATTTGACCCCCAAAAATATTGAAATATTTCACTTAGACAATGTCAGAAGAGAGCATTTTGACTCTTATGGAATCTTGGTAAACAGACGCATTTGCAGAATGTCCTGGTGTTGCTTTCTCTTGCTGGCGGGGGGAGTGGTTTGGCCAAAAAATTCTGCCCAGCTCCGTGTCTCGCCCAGCTCTATGTTCACGGCAGCAGATCTCAGTACCATGGCAATGTGTCGCCTCTGGGTTTTTTTGCACCTCCCTGACCTCCCTTGCTCTCTCCCATGTAGAAGCTTGGCTCTTTGCCTCGCTGACCCCAACTGCTCCTCCAGTGTCTGGCAAAGCAAATGGAAAAAGCCCAAGATCAAAGATGGCCCCAGAAGCCCTGGAACATCCAGCTGACCCAGGAGGGCAATGTCACACTCCTGTGGAGTTCCAGAGAGCTCTCCATCTCAGGGAGCAAGAAGCGGGGAAGGGGCAGGGGGACACCGGCTTGGGCTCTGAGAGTCAGTGTTTCCAAGCAGCTACATTCCTCAGTAGAAAAGAAGGGAGCCTGCTCTGCTAATCTCTGTCTGGCTGAGGAAGGACCCAGAGGGGTGGAGCAGGAGGTCAGAGAGCTCTCTATGCAGCGAGAGGACTTCATTAGATGCCTAAAACCATATGCTGCAATTAGTGCAACTGTTCTTGGAGTTTTGTTTGCTTTCTGAAGCTAAGCAGGCGTAGATCAGGTCAGACCTGAGATGGGGGACCCATTGTTAACTTGGTCTGGTCTGCTGCAGGAAGCGGGCTTGGGGATTCCACCGGCGACGTTCTTCTTTGTGTTGGTTCTGTGCCAATGCCCCAGCATGGTACTAGTGGCTCATCTTTCAGATGAGACCAAACGAATGCTGTGACTACTTGGGGGTTGTTAAGGATTGCAAGGCACTTTCCCCAAGAACTGGGGACAGTGTGGGGAGGAAGAAGAAGGTGTGTGAACCCCAGGGTCCAATTTCCTATCTTGGCTAATTATGTTCCACTTCCCTAAATTACAGATTGATTGATTGATTTGTTTTACAGTAGGCTCCTGAGGCCTCAGCCAAGTTCGGAGCCCATAGTGCCAGGTGGTGCAAAAACACACACTATAGCCTGTCCCGTCCCAAAGAGTTTAGTCTTCCCCCTGTTGCTTCAGTTAGCTATGTGACTTATCCCTTACTGTCTGGAACTGCTGTCGTGTGTTTTCTGCCTGGCTAAAAACTGCTGTGTTCCACCCCAGAGGTGGCTGCATTTCAGTGGTGGGTTAAGCAGATCTTGTATGTGTCATTTGTCAAGTACTTTGGGATAAACTGCAGAATCTTTTTCTAAGAGCAGGCGGGTAAATGCAGATACATGGCATGGGTTGAGGAAACAAACATCCTTTATAATTGAGCGTATCTATCTTAGGCTTGGTCAGTGCTTTAAAAGTTATGGTGGCCTGGCTCCATCGGGCACCGTGGGGGAACCCACACCCCTGATCAACATAGTTCAGCCCCCAGTGTAGAAGCAGCTCTGTCAATGGGACAGTGGTTCTGTTAACAGAGCTAACCTCCTTTGGGGACAAGCTGTTCCTAAACTGATGAATCCTGTCCGTGGCCACTGCAGCTAGGCTGGCCTAGGGTCCCTAATGTAGACATACCCTTAGGCATTTCTGTGGCCTCATTAACATCGTACAGGAGCACCTCACAATCTTTACTGTGTTTATCCTTGTCGGGCAGAGCAGAGCTCTTCCCCCGGGTGCAGATGAGAAGCTGCAGTACAGAGGGACTAAGGCCAGGTAAACAGACCTGAAATAGCTGTGATCTGATCAGCTGGAGTAATAATAGCAGTGCAGACATTCCCAGTGTCCCAGGAGGGGTTGAACTGCCTCTGCTGCAATGGCCACCCTGTTGGTGTTTCTGGAGCTGGCTAGACCAAAGCTAGCTCCAGTGTATCTCCATGTGCGTCTGTGACACCTCTGACGTGCTTGCCTAGGGTGTCACAAAGGCGTCTGTGGGTAGAGCAGGGCCCTGAACCCAGGTCTCCAACTAACACTGCGACCGCTGGGCCACGTGTCTGGTGAGCTCCTCGAGTTGTGCTGAGCACAACCCCCTTCAATCATGTGCAACCTTTGTCCTCTGCCTTCCCACTGGCGTTGCTAGCTGAATGGCTGGCTGCTAGGCAGAATGAGTGCCTCCGGGCTCGGACATTCTTGCGGTCTGCCTAAGTGTTGGTACCATCCTGATCACTGTGGGATTGAACCCCTTCTCCAAGGCTTCCCTGGGGCAGCTGGGAGCAGCTGGGGCATGCCTGCAAGTTACCACTACCTGCCTAGGCTGAGTTGCTTAACTATATAAACAGACCGGGCAGCCCCAGGGATTTCTAACAGAGTCCTATTGCAACGTCCTTCCCTTTCCCTCACTGGTGTCTGGGGTGCGATTACTGGTCCACTGTCCATTTCGTGCGGTCTGAGGGATGCTTTGCTGCGTGGCCTGTCCAGACCTGAGAACACAGTACTCTAGCTCTGCTTCCTGGCTGTTTTATTGGGGGCCCCGGGGGAGCTGGGGATGCACTTTGCAGGTGCTGCTGTTGGAGGTGAAGTGAGTGATCCACCGTCAGGGGTTTTACGAGACCCTTAGAAGCCAAGTTTGTGTTTCTTAACCCTGTGGGGCCCAGCCAGCACCCTCCTGAGCCAAAGGTCTTTTCTAAACTGCTGTCTGTCATGTAACATGCATGTGGCCATTAGACAGTACTTGGTGTGGGCCAGGCTCCAGAGGCTTGGCTGGAGCCCCTGCTGCTCCCAGGCCAGGGATGTTACAGTAACGTGCTGTAATACTGCGGCTGAGCACATGTGATCATGTCTCCCCTGAGTCACTCTAACACAGGGGCGGCCAACCTGAGCCTGAGGAGGAGCCAGAATTTACCAATGGACATTGCCAAAGAGCCACAGTAATACCTCAGCAACCCCTCATCAGCTCCCCGCCCCCGCTCCCAGCGCCTCCCGCCCACCGGCAGCCCCGCCGATCAGCGCCTCCCCCTCCCTCCCCGCACCTCCCGATCAGCTGTTTCGTGGCGTGCAGGAGGCTCGGAGGGAGAGGAGCGAGGGCATGGCAGGCTCAGGGGAGGGGGCGGGAAGGGGTGGAGTGGGGGCAGAGCCAGGGGTGGAGCAGCGAGCACCCCCAGCACATGGGAAAGTTGGCGTCTGTAGCTCCAGCCCTGGGGTCGGTGCCTGGACAAGGAAGTTAACTTCTCAAGAGCTGCATGCGACTCCGGAGCCACAGGTTGGCCACCCCTGCTCTAACAGCTTGATACTCACAGCCAGAGGACCTCCCCTTGAGCCAAAGGCCTGTATTTTTGGTGCCCACCTTCATGGCTCCGGTTCCCGCTGCTGCCCGGGGGCGGGGGGTGTGTGCGTTTGGCCGGGGATACGACTTGTTGGTCCTGGTGTGCAGGGCGGAATGTCAGAGGGAATCTGCTACCTGTACCTCGCCCGGGGTCCCGTGGCCCCTGCGGGCAGCGTGGAAGGAGCAGGGGGAGCTCTGTGGAGGAGTGCGGGAGCCTCGGCAAAGGTGACAGGTCGTGGAGCCCTGGCGAAGGTTCAAGCCCCCGGGGAAGCAGAGGCTGTGCAGCTTCTGCTGAGCAAAGAAGGATAAAGTTCAGAGAGGATGTAACTGTGGAACCAAATCAGCCAGTCCTTAAGGAGGGGGCTCCTCCCCTCCCTGCCCCCACTCTGGCCTGTCTGCTTGGGAGTGGGTGGTGCTGTCTGTCTGTAACCCTTGGCACTGGGCCCTTTTGCATGCCAAGGGCCTTTCTCAGCCCTGGTTGGGAGCTGTGGTCTCCTGGAGGGAGGTTTTACATGGGGCGTGGCCTGTCTATTGCCCTGGGGGAGGCGCGCTAGGCCAGAGGAAAGGGCTGCTGTTGCTGCTGGGGATCCAGCCGGGGCAGGCAGGAACCTTGGGGCTGAAGCCAGGGGCCCCCTGAGCTCCTGGAGAGGAGCACGCAAACAGAGCCCCCTAGGTCATAACAGGGACGTTCACGTGCAGCCTCCCCTCATATCATGGGACTCAGTCCCCCGGGTCTGTGGCAGGGTAACCCCAGGCGCCCGCAGAGCACCTCTTCCCTCGCCCCTTTCACACTGCGTTCCCAAAATGGCTCTCTGGCATCAGCCCCAGGGTAGAGATGGGCACGCTGTGGCACAGAGGAGGGGAGTGACTTGCTGTTGGGAACACACTGAGTCAGGAAAGGACCCAGGAGTCCTGATCCCCAGTCCTAGGCCCTGACTACCAGCCATGCTGCAGAGGAGACGGAAGAGAGCTGAGGGAGACGAAGTGCAGCCGGGACATGCTGACAGGTTTGCAGTCGCGCCAAACTGATGCCATGTGCTTCCCCTCCCCCGCAAACACCGCTGCGCTCCCAGGACTGGGGCTGCAGAGGCAGGCGTTGAGGAGCTGGGGGCTGGCTGCTTGGGAAGGGGGATAAGCCTTTGCCTGCCGCCGATTGAGTCGGTCCATCGATGGCGATTAGCCACAACGGTCAGGGACGCCACCGCGGCTCGGGTGTCTCTAAACCTCTCACTGCCAGAAGCTGGGAGTGGACGACAGGGGATGGATCACTTGATAAATTGCCCTGTTCTGTTTCATTCCCTCGGAAGCGTCTGGCACTGGCCACTGTCGGAAGCCAGGATACTGGGCTAGATGGACCCTTGGTCTGACCCACTCTGGCCATTGTTGTGTTCTCCTGTCGCTTCACTGTGGCCACAACCTGCAGTTCCCAGTGGCAGAGGTTCAGCTGCTTCGTCCATGTCTGACGCCAGGAGTTAGCGATGGATGCAGACTCCCGAGCTGGCTAGGCACACTGTGCTGGCTCCTCCTGGCTCATTAGCAGCTAAGACTCGTTAGAATAATCACTGCATACGTTCCAAGAGGGGCTTTCCCATGTGAGCTATCTCTATAGCTGCTTCGCAGGTGACCTATGATGGGGGCTGGGGGGGACGGCAGGGGAGGCACCCAGGAACACTGTGTCTACTGGGTGGGCCACAGCTTGATACTCACAGCCAGAGGACCTCCCCTTGAGCCAAAGGCCTGTATTTTTGGTGCCCACCGTCATGGCTTCGGTTCCCTTCCCTTCAGAGTTCCCTCCGGTTCCCTTCAGCGTTTGAGACCCCCTACAGCAGACCCCTTCACTCATCTTCCCGAGACCAATGAAGGGCAGCTCCCTGCTGTACTGTCATTCTACGTTGCACAGGGTGGCCTGGTTGTGGGGCTCCCCCTCTCCCAGGCAGATTATCCCACAGCCAAACGGATCTCATGACCATGCAGTTTCCCACCTTGATTCTGCCCGGCCTCCCCCTGAATCCAATGAATCCCCTGAAATTCACCCTGTGCCGAGGGGCAGTGTGAGGCCCAGGCGTCCCTCTGCATGGGTCTTATACGCGCCTCCTCTGGCCAGGGGGAACCCCACCCTCTTGTGCCACCTCCGGGGTGTTTAGGTTGTCACCCTTCCCTTAGCCAAGCTACACATTCCTCTCTCCTTGGAGATATCAACCTCGCTGGCTTCCTTGTGTTCACTGCTCCTCTCTACGCTCCTCCCAGTCTGACACTGTCCTGGTAACCAGGCGCCCACAGCCGAAAGGCGCATTCAGCTGCAGAGCTGTGTGCGAAGGGCCTGTCACCTCCCTGCTTTGCCCTGGGAGACCTGCGCAGAACGAGCCCCAATCGCACGGGCCTTGTTAGCTCTTTGTTTTGCTGCGCCTTGGGGGTCCTTCAGCGTTTTCGCTCCCAGTATCACCTCTGCTAACCCCGTGTGGCTCTTTGTCCCCCTCTAGTGCTTAGAGCATGTGTCTAAGGTCGAATCCGCTACAAGTGAGCAAACAGAGCGAACTCTCAAGCTCAGTGCATGCTTAAGGGCCAGAGTCCCGGATTGAGTCCTGCCAAATGGCCTGTCCTGGGGAGTCTACAGCAGGTTTCTCTCCACAGCTGTGAACTGAGAGCACATCAGAATAGATACGTAATGTAGAATATAATTTACAGAATACTCCCCACTTCTCCACTCCCTCGGGAGGCTGCACCACAGTTAATAAGCCTGGCTGGCTAAGAAACTCTTCCTGGTATTCAGCCTAAAGTCACTGGGGGCAAAGACATGGAAACACAAGAAGTAAGATGCTGGGCAAGGTCAGTTTATGGTGTAAGGAACCCTTTGGGTCCTGTGTTCGTAAGCCAGCTGGCCTTTCCAAGCACAGTCTGTCATTGTAGCATTAACCCGGGGGTGCAGCGTCAGTGCAGGTGATGCAAATAAAGAACACAGGCCTTTCTTTGGGCTCGGGTTGCAGGCATTTCCGTGTTTCCAGTGCAGGCTGTTATTGGTCTGGGCTAATCCCTCCTGAGATACAGACTGGCGGGTGATGGCACCGGCCTCCGACACTTCCCTGTAACACGTGCCATTGCCCCTCTTGTCCAGGGGAAGAACAGGTCCAATCTGGCCACTGGGGGGAAGGGTCCATGAAAGACCCCCTCACATCTTAGCCCTGAATTGGACCCTCAGCCAGGACGTTTGAATTGAAAACGGGTGAGAGTGATGACGCCAGTGGTACTGGGTCCAAGAGATGGGCTTGGGATGAGCCGTCGCTCTGTGGCTAGGCGCCATTGCAGGTAGAAAGTGCTTTGGTCCAACAGTCCCATGTTTTTGGAGGATGGGTAGCAGGGAAGAGCAGAGGGCAAGGAAAGGCGGCTCTTCCAGGACTGAGCGGGTATGTGCTATGCCTGGGCACTCTGCAAAACGAGCCGTCTGCTCTCGCTGGAAGGGGCGAGTCTGGCTTGCCAGCCCAGCTGTGCTGGCTGCAGCATTGGGGCTGGCTGCGATTTCTCTTGCTTTCAGTGGTTTCTGCTGATGAATTTAGTGTGTGTGGCAGGAAGAGATTCCAGCCCTGGACCCCACACGACTGTCAATCCCCCTCAAGCCTGAGCTACAGCACCCTGGCCATGCCAGCTGTGACCCGCGCCCTGCTCTGCCAGTGCCCCTCAGTCCTCAACCACAGCCTCCTGATACCCCATCCTGGGCTCCCCCCGCCCACCAGCTCTGCTAATGTCCTTCAGTCCTGTCCTGGGCTCCCTGGCATTGGAGGATCTCAAAGCACTTTAGAAATGGAGCTCAGGATCCCTAGCCCCAGATCCCAGATGGAGAAACTAGGGTACAGGAAGGGGAAGTGACTTGCCCAAGGTCACCCGGGGACTCAGTATTTAGTGTGGATATAGCTGATCCTTTAGCTGTAGTAACTTCCAGTGATCTAAATGGGAGCATACAGAGCCAAGAGCCCTGACCTACAACTCTGGTGGATAAGGGGGTGTTATCCCAGCTCTTACACATAGGGAAATGAAAGCACAGAGTGGTTATGTGACTTGCCCAAGCTCACACAGCAAGTTGGTGGCAGTGCTGGGAGTAGAACCTAGGAGTCCTGGATGCCCAGTCTTGTGCTCCTACCACTAAGCATGCTTCACATCCAAGAGCCATGTATGGAACCAGACTTCCAGCCTGAGGCTGTACCCCCGGATCAGCCTCCCTGCTTGTTGTTTGCTCCCTGCACATTGTGCATGCGAGTGTCCGAGCCCAGTACAAGTCTCACCGGAGTGTCCTTGCTTCTGCTTTGCCAAGGAAAGGAACAAAAATCCCTGGAAGGAAGAGCTCATGGGGGACTCCTCTCACCCTGGAACTATTCCGCTCCTCTGTCAGGATCACTTCTTCACGGGAAGGCCTGTCCTTCTGAACAGCCCTGCGTGTTTTATTGCCTACCTTGCAGCTGAGGATAAATCCAAGTGTGAACAGGCTGGGACCTAAAACGTCAATGTCTCTGCTGTAGAGACACCATGCAGCTCTGCAAAAGCGTGCTGCTGTAGTCAGCCTCAACAGGGGAATGTGCTGGGACTGGACAAGCAGCCTGGGCCCACTCGAAGCAGGCAGCCCGGGGGAAGAAGAGAACTGCTGATGCTGGAGATGCAGGGGTTGCTTCCAAGTCCTGGCCGTGCAGCTGGCATGTGCCTGCCCCAGAGAGCTCGTAGCCTGATTCTACAAGGCAGGCAATGGAAGTATCACCCTGACTGTGCAGGTGGGGACCTGGAGAGATTAAGCAACTTGCCCCCAGGGACCCTGCTGATGTTGACTCACCCAGAGGAGAACTGGGTTCAATCCTTGGCTAGCCCTGTATCCCTGAGCCAGGCCTTTCTCTCAGCCTGTGTTCAAAGTGCCCTGCAATAGCTCCCTCTCTGCAATGACTGAGTCGGTGCAGGTTCGCCATAGAAGCCCGTGGTCACGAGACTTTCTTCCTTTCCTGGCGCACCCCGTGCCACGGCGAAGATGAGCCCAGAGAAGGACGCAGCTGCCTGCTCTCCTTGCGTTGCCTTTGTGGCACTCTGTACAGCACGGGAACAAATCACATTCAATCCCCTCCTGTCTCTGTTTTTTTTTCCCTTCCCACTTGCCTCTGGGGAATGCTAATGTGCTTCCTCCCGGCCTCACCTTCTGACCGTATATTGGTAGATATATGCCATCATGTGCCAGCAATGCCCCTCTGCCATGTACATTGGCCAAACTGGACAGTCTCTACGTAAAAGAATAAATGGACACAAATCAGACGTCAAGAATTATAACATTCAAAAACCAGTCGGAGAACACTTCAATCTCCCTGTTCACTTGATTACAGACCTAAGAGTCGCAATGTTACAACAGAAAAACTTCAAAAACAGACTCCAACGAGAGACTGCTGAATTGGAATTAATTTGCAAACTGGACACCATTAAAGGATGCTTGAATAAAGACTAGGAGTGGATGTGTCATTACACAAAGTAAAACTATTCCCCCCTCCCCCCCCTCCCCCTCCCCCTCCCCCGTTCCTCACATATTCTTGTCAACTGCTGGAAATGGCCCATCTTGATTATCACTATAAAAGGTTTTTTTTTTTCTCCTGCTGGTAATAGCTCACCTTACCTGATCACTCTCATTGGAGTGTGTATGGTAACACCCATTGTTTCATATTCTCCATGTATATAAAATCTCCCTACTGTATTTTCCACTGCATGCAGCTGATAAAGTGGGCTGTAGCCACGAAAGCTTATGCTCAAATAAATTTGTTAGTCTCTAAGGTGCCACAAGTACTCCTGTTCTTTTTGCGGATACAGACTAACACGGCTGCTACTCTGAAACCTGAATTCCTGAACTGAGCCCATTTTGGCATAGCAATTGCCATACTAGACCACAGAGCAAAAAGTAACCATGTTTAAACTAGTATGGTGCAGCCAGGTATATTGTCTGGTTTCTTACAGTGTTTGTGGACAGTCCCCCCAGTGTCCGTCCACCCTCCAACATCATATTAAAGAACCATGTTGAAGCCAACGTAGGAGAGCCCGGAAAGCCTGACTTCCAATCTGGCCTATTAAAGCCCAGGGCCATCTTTCCATAGTAATACAAGAGCTCCCACCAAGAGGGGATTGTCTCCGCTATTAAAACTGAGAAGCGTGGGGGAGAGGCAGACAGCGTGTGATTTATCAAGGGTGCTACTTAGCCAGGTCCCACTGTAACAAGCATATTGGGGATGCATTTACCAGATACAGCAATAATCCCACTGCATGTAAAGTTTTTTTAAAAAAAGAGTCCTTTGTTTCTGGCTGCATGGAGAACGGATTCTCCACTGCAACCCCAGAGCCATGAAATACTCCTTTGTGAAAGGTGAGAAAAGCCCAAGACAGTTTTGCACATTAAGATGCGATAGGATTACACTGTACAAGTGAATTAGATCAATTCTGTAATGACTGAAGTTCCCACTAGCATCCTGTTTCTCTTCTCTCCCCCCGACCCCCCCGCACAGCTGTGCAAATGAAACTGGTGGACCAAATTCTGTTCTCAGTCTGCCACCTACTAATCTTCAACCCATGAGAGCAGGATATCTAAACTGCCGATAAAATCTGCTCTCCTGCTTCACCTCTGAGAAACACAATCCCTTATGGACAATAAATCTGCAGGAGGGTAGCGTGGGTGGGTGTGCCTGTGTGTAAGAGTGTTAGAATTTAATCCACTGTGGTTCATGTACCTCTAGCTAGATAATAACACGAGAGGACTCCAGGCTTATAAAACAAAACTGGCTCTTTATGAAGCGCTAATGGAGTTGGCCCTTTATCTCCTGCTTTCGGTCCCAGGTTCGATTCCTGCTGATGCGCCGTCCTGTTGATTCATTAAACTAGCTCCAGTGCTAGATCAGTGATGCAAATGGTTAAGGAAAAGCACCTTGTAGACACCTAAGAGCTTATATAACTGGCTGGAGGATCACTCGTGTGGATACGCAAATAAGAGCACAGCCGCTTGGTATATACCTTCATAGCTCTCCACTCAATGTGCAGGAACCTTGATCTGCTCCATTATCTTGCAACAAATCCCTGGCTAGCTTGGAGTGTGCAGTTGTTGTTGCTGCACACTATGCCCACTACGAACTTGAGGCTAACAACAGGGAAAGAAATCATGCTCTCCTGGTCCAAAAGCGGAGAATCACCTTTAGCTGTTAGTAGTATAGGGTTTATGACACACAGCTGAACAATTCCATCCTGTAGAGGAGAGCTGTGCACCTAAAACATACTAGCAAACTAGTCAGTTAATTCATTCCAATATATATTGAGAAATTGTATATTCACAAATCCTGGAATTTTTGTGGTGTGTAAGTGGTTAGGATTTTGGCTTGGCATGTCCTGCATCAAAAGCAGTGGTCTTATTTGGGAACTGCTCTTTGATTTGAAATAGAGAGACTCCTCAGTTCCAGCTACAGTGGGGGGTTGGGGGAAGGAGCTGATTGTTGGCTTTATTTTAATGTTGTCTTAATCTATGTAACCAGTGGAGCAAAAAAGATTTACCACGGGCCAGGTCCCCAGCTGGGGTAAATCAGCAGTTTGGTGGAATGACACTGATTTATACCAGCTGAGGATCTGGCATCAGGGATTCCAAGGCTGCTGACTTCATTGTTGGGAAAATATAGAAGCAAATCTCCTTAGGATAGCTTTGCAGACATGAATACAAATGGTCTTGCTCTGAAGGTTTCAATTAGTGATGGGCCTGAATTAGCCCCCCTGCTTACCCATCCCCTCAGATCTGAGCCCTCCCCCCGCAAATCTGAATCCAAACAGTGGGGCTCAGGCCCGACTCCAGTGTTTTGTTTTTTGGTCTTTGCTTTTGAAGAGTCAGTGTGTAAATTCCAGCTGGGGAAAAACTAAAGGACTAAAGATCTGTGGCCAAAGTCTGACTCCTGGTCTCAGATTAGCCCAAGAGCCTCAGGCCATGCCAATGTCTAGCAAGGTGGGGGCTGCCCTGGATCCACAGCTGAGTCCTATTGTGCAAGCAAATAGTCTGGTGCCAGGGACAGGCTTGTGATCTTAGACGTCACAAGCCGAGCAGGGGTGGGAACAGTCAGAACGTGGGTGGGAGAGATTGCCAAACGTAGGGTGCTCCAGGAAGCTGTACTGGCAGGTCAGCAGAGGGCGCTGTTCTATCAAAGTAAGCAATGGATTAATTCCTGAGCATGAAGGTAGGGCGTTACTGTCTTCCAAATGAGATACAAAATATAGGTTCCTGATGCCATGTTGCCATTAATAACCATCTCCTGGTGCTTCTCAGGAGACTCTGCAGGACAAATCTCAGTTCAGGCTCTCTGCATCTGTGCGTGGTTTTTCACTTCTTGTCTCAAACTCTTGAGGCAGAGTAGCGTGGGCTGAGCACAGAATTGGGACCAAGAAATGTCTGAGTTCTAATCTCACGTGCTCACCTGATCTTGGGCTATTCAGGGGAAGATTTCTGACTCATTTGGCCTCTCTGCCCAATAGGAATAACACTTATCTCAGAGTGGGGTTTGCAAGTCATTTGGAAGTAGTCTTCCTGGGTGATGGTGCTGCACACGGTTAAACAGCTCCCCTGTTCCACCCTGGAGGTGGCTGCATTTCAGTACCAGCTGAAGTAGAATGTGTATGTAGAGGACGTGTGCGTATGCATCCAAATTTAGATCTGGTGTCAATTGGCTTCCACCCCACTGCTTTCTCCACTTGTCTGAGGTCTTAATCTAGCCTGGAGCCTGGAGAAGGTCTCTGGAATGAAAGTCTTGGGTGGTGTTGTTAGAGAAATGGCTTGGCTGTGACTTTGCTGTGGGAGACACTCCCTGTGGCCGGGGGATTTTGCTGCGGGATGACTCTAGCCTTTAGCTAGAGTTGTGTATTTCTGGGCCCTCAGTGCAGAGCTGTGGAGGTACCCAATGCACCTGGTTCTTGCGTTGATGATCCCTGACTTTTGTGTAGCTTGGTTCTTGTGTCATTAAAACCTCCAACTCCTTTCTGTTTCCCAGTGGCCTGCTAGGTCTGTCTGGGGAGGGAGTGTAAAGCGACCCCTGGGCTTTGGGCACAGGCCCACTTACCTGCTGGCTGCTAACAATCCTCCCTCGATGTCTGGGGCTGCATGAGCCAGGCTTGGATGGCATGCCGAGGGGGGCCAGCAAAGGATGAGCCGGGGGGAACTCACTGCAGGAGCCAGGGGTGGGAGGTTTTTCCAAGGCCTGGCTGTGTTGCCAACGCGACGCACACTGCACGATCCCACAGGAATTCATAAAGTCGGGAGTGAGTGGTAAATCTTGGGAGCAGAAACAAAATTGGCCTGGACAGGTGGAGCGAGAGAGCATGAGGGAAAGGGAGAGAGAAGGAGTGACTGTATGAAAGGCAGAAGAGAAATAGAAGGGGAGTAGGAGAGGAGTTTATGAATGAAAGAAGTGGATCAAGTCAGGGAAAGAGCGAGAGAAGAGGGATGGATCGAGGGGGGGAGCAGAATGGAGAAATGAGAGGGGAGGAAGAGAGGAGGGAGAGTATGGACAACGTGTGTATGTGACAGAAGGAGCGGGGGGAATGTGCATGACACTGTTAGCGAAGCAGGCTAGTGGAGAGAAGGGAATCAAAGGGGGTCCCCAGTGAGCTTAGACTGAAATGAGCTGGGTTTGGTTCCTACTTTTGCTGGTGACTCATTGTGTGACCACGGCTAAATCCATCCATTTCGCCACCTGTGAAATAGAGTTAATCATATGTCCCCACCATTTTCAAGACCTTTGAAGTCTTTGGATACAAAGCCGTAAAAGTCAAGCATTCTCACGCCATAGAGTCACAGCAAGAATGTGTTGATTGATTAATTGTGATTTACTTGTGAATCTTCTGCGATCAGAACAATGAGGAGTCCAATGACACCTTAAAGACTAACAGATTTATTTGGACATAAGATTTTTTGGGTAAAAAAACCCACTTCTTCAGATGCATGGAGTGAAAATTACAGATACAGGCATAAATATATATACTGGCACATGAAGAGAAGGGGGTTATCTTACAAGTGGAGAACCAGTGTTGACAAGGCCAATTGAATCAGGGTGGATGTGGTCCACTCCCAATAATTGATGAGGAGGTGTCAATACCAAAATAGGGAAAATTGCTTTTGTAGTGAACCAGCCACTCCAGTTCCTATTCAAGCCAAATTAATGGTGCTTAAGTTTGCAAATGAATTGTAGCTCTGCAGTTTCTCTTTGAAGTCTGTTTTTGAAGTTTTTTTTGTTGAAGGATGGCTACTTTTCAATATGTTATAGAATGTCCAGGAAGATTGAAGTGTTCTCCTACTGGCTTTTGTATGTTACCATTCCTGATGTCTGATTTGAGTCCATTTATTCTTTTATGTAGGGACTGTCCTGTTTGGCCAATGTACATGGCAGAGGGGCATTGCTGGCACATGATGGCATATATCACATTGGTAGATGTGCAGGTGAATGAGTCCCTGATGGTGTGGCTGATGTGGCTGGGACCTCTGATGGTGTCGCTAGAGTAGATATGGGGACAGAGTAGGCAACAGGGTTTGTTACAGGGATTGGTTCCTGAGTTAGTGTTTCTGTGGTGTGGTATGTAGTTGCTGGTGAGTATTTGCTTCAGGTTGGGGGGCTGTCTGTAAGTAAGGATTGGCCTGGCTCCCAAGGTCTGTGAGAGTGAGGGATCATTTTCCAGGATAGGTTGTAGTTTGCTGATGATGCACTCGAGAGGTTTTAGCTGGGAGCTGTACGTGATGGCCAGCGGTGTTCTGTTATTTTCCTTGTTGGGCCTGTCCTGTAGTAGGTGACTTTTGGGTACCTGTCTCACTCTGTCATTCTGTTTCCTCACTTCCCCAGGTGAGTTCCCCTGCCACAGTATACTGGAAATTCTCTTCCTGCCACAGGGTACTCTAGTTGTAAGAACCCATGACAGAGACCTTGTCTCTGTCATAGAATCATAGAATATCAGGGTTGGAAGGGACCCCTGAAGGTCATCTAGTCCAACCCCCTGCTCGAAGCAGGACCAATTCCCACTTAAATCATCCCAGCCAGGGCTTTGTCAAGCCTGACCTTAAAAACTTCCAAGGAAGGAGATTCCACCACCTCCCTAGGTAACGCATTCCAGTGTTTCACCACCCTCTTAGTGAAAAAGTTTTTCCTAATATCCAATCTAAACCTCCCCCACTGCAACTTGAGGCCATTACTCCTCGTTCTGTCATCTGCTACCATTGAGAACAGTCTAGAGCCATCCTCTTTGGAACCCCCTTTCAGGTAGTTGAAAGCAGCTATCAAATCCCCCCTCATTCTTCTCTTCTGCAGGCTAAACAATCCCAGCTCCCTCAGCCTCTCCTCATAACTCATGTGTTCTAGACCCCTAATCATTTTTGTTGCCCTTCGCTGGACTCTCTCCAATTTATCCACATCCTTCTTGTAGTGTGGGGCCCAAAACTGGACACAGTACTCCAGATGAGGCCTCACCAATGTCGAATAGAGGGGGACGATCACGTCCCTCGATCTGCTCGCTATGCCCCTACTTATACATCCCAAAATGCCATTGGCCTTCTTGGCAACAAGGGCACACTGCTGACTCATATCCAGCTTCTCGTCCACTGTCACCCCTAGGTCCTTTTCCACAGAACTGCTGCCTAGCCATTCGGTCCCTAGTCTGTAGCGGTGCATTGGATTCTTCCGTCCTAAGTGCAGGACCCTGCACTTATCCTTATTGAACCTCATCAGATTTCTTTTGGCCCAATCCTCCAATTTGTCTAGGTCCTTCTGTATCCTATCCCTCCCCTCCAGCGTATCTACCACTCCTCCCAGTTTAGTATCGTCCGCAAATTTGCTGAGAGTGCAATCCACACCATCCTCCAGATCATTTATGAAGATATTGAACAAAACCGGCCCCAGGACCGACCCCTGGGGCACTCCACTTGACACCAGCTGCCAACTAGACATGGAGCCATTGATCACTCCCCGTTGAGCCCGACAATCTAGCCAGCTTTCTACCCACCCTATAGTGCATTCATCCAGCCCATACTTCCTTAACTTGCTGACAAGAATACTGTGGGAGACCGTGTCAAAAGCTTTGCTAAAGTCAAAGCTATATCTGTCTGAGGGATTGGAGCAAATGCGGTCGTATCTTAGGGCTTGGCTGTAGACAATGGATCGTGTGATGTGTCCTGGATGGAAGCTGGAGGCATGTAGGTAAGTATAGCAGTCAGTAGGTTTCCGGTATAGGGTGGTGTTGATATGACCATCACTTATTTGCACTGTAGTGTCAAGGAAGTGGATCTCTTGTGTGGACTGGTCCAGGCTGAGAATAGAATAGAATAGAATCTCAGGGTTGGAGGGGACCTCAGGAGGTCATCTAGTCCAACCCCCTGCTCAAAGCAGAACCAGCCCCCAACTACATCATCCCAGCCAGGGCTTTGTCAAGCCTAACCTTAAAAACTTCAAAGGAAGGAGATTCCACCACCTCCCTAGGTAACCCATTCCAGTGCTTCACCACCCTCCTAGTGAAAAAGTTTTTCCTAATATCCAACCTAAACCTCCCCCACTGCAACTTGAAACCATTACTCCTTATTCTGTCATCTGCTACCACTGAGAACAGTCTAGATCTATCCTCTTTGGAACCCCCTTTCAGGTAGTTGAAAGCAGCTATCAAATTCCCCCTCATTCTTCTCTTCCGCAGACTAAACAATCCCAGTTCCCTTAGCCTCTCGTCATAAGTCATGTGTTCCAGTCCCCTAATCATTTTTGTTGCCCTCCACTGGATGTTTTCCAGTTTTTCCACATCCTTCTTGTAGTGTGGGGCCCAAAACTGGACACAGTACTCCAGATGAGGCCTCACCAATGTCGAATAGAGGGGAACGATCACGTCCCTCGATCTGCTGGCAGTGCCCCTACTTATACATCCCAAAATGCCATTGGCCTTCCTGGCAACAATGGCATGCTGCTGACTTATATCCAGCTTCTCGTCCACTGTAACCCCTAGGTCCTTTTCTGCAGAACTGCTGCCTAGCCATTCGGTCCCTAGTCTGCAGCGGTGCATGGGATTCTTGCGTCATAAGTGCAGGACTCTGCACTTGTCCTTGTTGAACCTCATCAGATTTCTTTTGGCCCAATCCTCTAATTTGTCTGGGTCCCTCTGTATTCTATCCCTACCTTCCAGGGTGTCTACCTCTCCTCCCAGTTTAGTGTCATCTGAGGTTGATGGTGGTGTGGAAATTGTTGAAATCCAGGTGGAATTCTTCAAGTGCCTCCTTCCCGTGGGTCCATATGATGAAGATGTCATGAATGTAGCTCAAGTAGAGTAGGGGTGCTAGGGGAGGAGAGACGAGGAAGTGATGTTCTAAGTCAGCCATAAAAATGTTGGCATACTGTGGGGCCATGCAGGTACCCATAGCAGTGCTGCTGACTTGAAGGTATAAGTTGTCCCCAAATCTGAAATGGTTGTGGGTGAGGACAAAGTCACAAAGCTCAGCCACCAGGTGTGCCATGGCCTCATCAGGGATACTGTTCCTGACAACTTGTAGTCCATCCTCATGTGGAATGTTGGTGTAAAGAGCTTCTACATCCATAGTGGCCAGGATGGTGTTTTCAGGAAGATCACCAATGCATTGTAGTTGCCTCAGGAAGTCGGTGGTGTCTGGAAGATAGCTGGGAGTGCTGGTCGTGTAGGGCCTGAGGAGAGAGTCCAAATAGCCCGATAATCCCGCTGTCAGGGTGCCAATGCCTGAGATGATGGGGCATCCAGGATTTCCAGGTTTATGGATCTTGGGTAGCAGGTAGAATACGCCTCGTCAGGGTTCCAGGGGTGTGTCTGTGCGGATTTGATCTTGTGCTTTTTCAGGGAGTTTCTTGAGCAAATGCTGTAGTTTCTTTTGGTAACTCTCAGTGGGATCAGAGGGTAATGGCTTGTAGAAAGTGGTGTTGGAGAGCTGTCTGGCAGGTAGAGTATCCAGAATGATAAAGGGCTTGGCTGGGCTGTATCATAGGCATCAGTGCGAGGTTTCTGAAAAGTGGCTCAGGTTTTACATTTTGGTAAAGTTGGGGTCTCCAAAGGCTGGCAGGAAACTCTACCCAGCTTTGTTTGTTGTGCCAGCTTTACTGCTGACAAAGCAGTTGAGCCAGTCAATTATCCCCAGATAAACAAGCCATGGAGGGTGGAAGAGGAGGTGTTTGGAAAACTGTGTCAATGCGGTAAAAGGCGAAAAAGAAAGAGATGCTAGCCTCCATTCCAGCTCCAGAGCCGAAAATAAATCTCTGAAACAGTCTAAAGCAATTTGTGCCAATGATCAGGACCACCGTGCCGTGCTCATCTGTAACTTTTTATTTTGTGTTTTATATGCAGCAGTAGGTTATTCTCATTCTTTTTTCCATTCCCCTGAGGTAGCAAACCAAGCAGCATTGCAGATAAGGTGTTATCAACAATATATGGCAGTTGGCTTGTTATTTCTCATTGCAGCCTTGTTTTGTGATGGTTATTGTGCAGCAGGGTAAATGGCTGGTGCTAATCCATTGAAGAATCTGGATAAAAAATGACGACAGTGACAGGCAGTCCCAGGCGATAGCCTCTTCTCTTCCTGCCACAGTTTATTTAGATAGGATGCAAGACTGAACCACTGTACGTATAGTGGAATTAATCTGTCTCACCTGTATCTATATGGGCACATGGTGAGCTCGGGAATTATCACCCCCATTTTACAGAGGGGAAATTGAGGCACAGGGTAGCTCATGTGATTTTACCTAATGTCACTCACTGAGTCTGTGGGTGAATGAGAAATTGATCACAGCTCTCGAGTGCTCGTTCTGTTCATTATCTGCTAGACCAGTGGTTCTCAACCAGGAGTTTGTGTACCCCTGGGGGTATGCAGAGGTCCTCTAGGACAGCGGTTCTCAACCAGGGGTCCGGGACCCCCTGGGGGGGCCGTGAGCAGATTTCAGGGGATCCGCCAAGCAGGGCCAACATTAACTCGCTGCGACCCAGGGCAGAAAGCCGAAGCCCAGCTGTAGCCCAGGGCCCTGAGCCCCACAACCCAGGGCTGAAGCCGAAGCCTGAGCAATGTAGCTTCATGGGGGGCCCCTGTGGCGTGGGGCCCCAGGCAATTGCCCTGGTTGCTACCCCCTAATGACGTCCCTGGCTTTATATGCAGAAAAAAAGGTGTTGTGGCCCAGGTGGGCTGTGGAGTTTTTATAGCATGTTGGGGGGCCTCAGAAAGGAAAAGGTTGGGACCCCCTGTTCTGGGGGCACATCAGCTCCTCTAGAGATTTGCCTAGTTTTTACAACAGGCTACATAAAAAGCACCAGTGAAGTCAGTTCAAGCTAAAATTTCATTTGGACAGTGTCTTATTTATACTGCTCTTTATGCTATACTCTGTACGTTATTTATATTCCAGTTGATTCATAATTATAGGGTAAAAATGAGAATAAGCAATTGTTCAGTAACAGTGTGCTGGGACACTTTTGTATTTTTATGTCTGATTTTGTAAGGGGTGCAGTAGTCCTGAAAGGGGTGCAGTAGTCTGGAAAGATTGAGAGCCACTGTGCTAGACCACCCTTCTTATTCTTGCCTTAACTGAGTTGTGTGTGAATCTGATTGTACGTATTCGAACATATGTGGAGGCGCGTTTGCACGCCGTGTGTGCGCATATGCACCGGTGTGTTTGTCTGTTTGTGTGACACCCTTACGCAGTGTGTCTCTCTTCCTCACTTGTGGCTGACCCACACAGAGGATAAGAGCCTACTATTGCTGCTGTTTAACAGTCACTCCTTTGCAACAAGTGGTTCATCACCATAGCAAATCCCAAAGGGATGTGGGCACCTTGCAGATGGAGCACCACCCAGGTCGATCTCTGACAAGGTGCTTAAAGTGAGTATCCAGCCAGACCACCAGTCCATTGCTGGTGATCTTATTGCGCCGGTGATGCTTTTGACACCCATGTAATCGCTGGCCATGCAGCGGCATTGCTTGGTTCACGTGCTTTGGAATTTGTTGGGCTTCCATTCTAATAATGTGTCCGGCTCAGATAATGTGTCCAGCTCCCTGGACACATGCAGTGCTTTGTGTGGGCTCCATGACCTGACACCAACGCTCGCAACCTCACAAGCAGAGCTAGGCCTGAACTGCATTGTCCGTTTCGAGGGAAATCTTGCTGGTTTGAAACTTTCCAATTGAAATGGATTGGGGGGAACAAGGAGTTAGAAGTTTCACGTGAAATGACCCCCCCCCCCAAAAAAAACCCAAAAAAACAAAAAAAAACAAAAACCAAACAAAAAAACCAAACTTCGGTGGGGTCAATCAAAACGATTCCGTTCGATAAAACCAAAACTTTCTGGTCTGATTTTCACCTTTTTTATTTTTAATGTTTTTTATGCAAAATACATTTTTAAAAAAAGTTGTTGGAAATGGAAATCTACGTGCGTTTTCCAGCTTTTTTTGGTTCAAAATAAAATTTCATCAACACTTTTCCTAAAACATTTTGACGAAATGATGCTTTTAACAAAACAAAGGCTGTCGAATGCTTTCCAGCCAGCTCTGCCTGCAAGATACCCAGGGACCATTTCCTTAACCCTTCATAAAACCCCAGAGCTGATTGTTAACGTTACGTTCGGAGAGTTTAAAGAAGCATAGGAGTGCGCACACACACTGAACTGCTTACAGAATGTTTCTGGGAGGATTAACAGCTATGGACTAAAAACAAGCCCGGGATAATTGCTGTCACTCAGTAAATGTTGATTATTTCACTTGCATAAAACAACTAGCCTATTAAGCCGAAATGAATCCAGGTTTAGAAGCCTTGTTGTTCATGTGGTTGATTATGCTTTTTCAGTGCAGTCCAAAACAAGAACTAGATGCTGCTAGGACTGGCATGAGCTAGATATGATTCAGATCCTGTGCAAGACCCTTCTCCCACCTATCTCATTCCTGTCCAACCTCCCTCACTCCTGGTCCTCCAACCTCCAGCTCTGCCAATGCACCTCAGTCTTGACCAGAAACCCCTCCTACAACTGCAGTTCTTCCCTGACAACGTCGTCAATATTCCCCCATTCCTGGGCAGCTTCTCTGCACCCTCCTATTCCAATCCTGCTCCGCAGCTTCCAGCTCCGCCAAATCCCAATGCCCATCACCTGCAGCAGCTCCCAAGAGGAGGCCAGCCGATTAGTGATTTGCTGTCCAGGGTTTGCTGGGCTACCCCGTCTTAGCCAGCATGTGTTTTCATTCTTATTCTTCACCGTTTGTTTAGTGTGCTCATTGCACAAAGTCACACCTTGTCTTTTTATATATATAAGTATAGTTAGGGCTGGGGGCTGGGAGTTAGGACTCCTGGGTTCTGTTTCCTGGCTCTGGCACTTCAGGGAGACTTTGGTCAAGTCACTTTGCCTCTCTGTGCCTCAGTTTCCCCATCTTTAAAGTGGGGATAATGATACTGACACACCTCTGTACAGTTTTTTAAGGTCTTTGTGTGAACAATGCCATGCCAGTACAATGTATTGCTTGTATAGCTTTCTAATATATTGTGCTTCTGGGTATTATTTTGCCTAGTTGCACTGGAGCCCTGGTCCATGTTGGGTTCCCTAGGTGCTCCACACTAATAATAACCAATATAATTTGTACTGTATTAGCACCTCCCGGCTGTGTTCAGGATTGCCCCATTGTGCCGGGCACTGTCTGAACACAGAGCGAGAGCCAGTACCTGCCCCAAAGACTCTCGGTTTAAACAGAGGAGGTAGCGAAAGGATAGCTTATTTCACAGATGGGCAACTGAATCATCCAGCAATGATTTGATTCATGCCGAGGTCTGAATGGGGGCTGGTGGCAGGGCTAGGAAACCAACCCAGATCTCCTGAGATCCAGGTCAGTGCTTTAGCCACTGGCCTCCCTTCCTTTCCTCAATGGTTGTCAGTTTATAATGCCCATCACTGTAGCACCTGTGTGCAAACTATTGACTCTAGTCACTTATCTGTCTGGGGGACGGGCACATGGAGACCCTTGCATGATGGGGAAGAGGCCAAGGGAGGCACACAGCCTCTGTGGTGTGGGGCAGGGAGGGAGTCCCTGAGATAGAGGGGGATGCAAGGGTGGTACACAGAGTTTGTGGGAAGAATGATCCTCTGGGGTGTGCAGTGAACTTGGCCTGCAGAAGCAGTGAAGAAGTAGCTGGTAGATTGCATCCCGGCTCTGTGGCCGCTTTGCTTCTGGGTTTTCCTTCTCTCTGGGCTCTAGGCTCTGGCAGGCGTCTCCGTGCTCTGTGCCGATCAGGAGAATCTGAGAGTGACTAGCCATTCTGCTGGCCTGTCAGCTCAGCCTTTTGGCATGAAATCTCGCCCTTCTGGCCACACATCCCTGGGGAGTGGGGCACTTGCCGTTGTTTAGTGGTAGCTGAAGACACTCTGGGAGAGCGACTTCCCATCGCAGCTGGAAACAGGATTTCCATGTAAACCTGATGATGTTGAAAGCTCCCAAAGCACTTTGTAAATCAGGGCTCCGATCCCAGGCTGCACTCAAACGGGGTGTGACTCAGGGTTGATTCTGGCCTCACCCTGAACAGTGTGACTCTTCCTGGGGGTACCCAGGGCTGTGAGACACCTCACCACCACCTGGCCTTTGCATGAGGGAGCCTTGTCTGGGCACAGTGGGGATCAGCTCCCTGACGCCCCTAGCCACAGGCAGCACCAGCACCCTCTAGGCCTCGCAGTCCCAGCTCTCTGTCTCCAGGATAGCGATAGGAATATGCCAGCCCCTGAGCCCACTGAGCGTCGCCCTGGAGTGTCCAGCCCCTGCTCCACTGGGCCCTCGCAGTATTCACGATGCACTGCTCCCACAGGAGAAGCATACCAGCTCCACCTCAGATCCCTGCTCTGCGGCACTGCAAGGGACGTAGCTGCTGCCCAGCCAACGCCTTGCTCGTGGAGCTGCATAGGAGAACCCGGGCGGCGCGTTGCATCCCACGGGGTTTGGAGCCCGGGCGGCGCGTCGCATCCCACGGGGTTTGGAGCCCGGGCGGCGCGTCACATCCCACGGGGTTAGGTGGGCAGTAAGAGGAGAACAGTTTTTAGGGCACACGTTTCCCACGTAGCCACGGATTTTGGGTGCCTCCACATTGCTGAACAGCAAACACTGGTGGGCCAGATTTTCCTTTGGGTTTTCAAGTGATCAGCACCTACAGTGTTGACCACGACACACTGAGCACCCATCATGCTGAGCCCCAGGCCTCTCCAGCTGGGCTCCCCAAATCAGAGGTGTCTTTCGAAACTGTGTCCATAAGTATCTCACTGGAAGGGAGCCGGGGGCTCAGCATAGAGCATGGAACATGGAGCCTTCCATCACTTTACACACAGGCCAGGACCCTGAAAGAGGCAGTTTGGTGCAGGGGTGCTGGAACTAGGGGTGCTGGGGGGGCTGCCGCACCCCCTGGCTTGAAGTCGTTTCCATCATATACAGGGGTTACAGTTTGGTTCAATGCCTCGCAGCACCCCCACTCTACACATTGTCCCAGGTTTGGTGTAGCGAGTTGCTGAGTCTCAGTCCAGTTGCTAGTGGGACATGTGTCCACATCATAAAAACCCCATCATTTAACCCTCCAGCTGCCCTGCCCATAGTGCCCCCTGCTGGCCCCTGCTCAGCGGGGGTGGGGGGTAACAGGGTTAGCGTTACTGAGGATCCAGAGCATTGTGTCTGTGGACAGAAAGACATGGTCAGTCACAGCCCCTGTATAACACCAGTGTGCCAGTCTGCCCTGTGCTGCCTATCCTGCCACCCTAGTGAGGCAAACACACACCATTGACTTCTCCCCTCCCCCCGTGAAGCCCCATCCCCAACTAACGAAGTCACTTGCTCCAGCTAGGGGAGCTCCAGAAGTAAAGCTGGGCTGCCCAATGCCCTCGCATGGGGATACTCACAATGCCCTTCCAGCTACTGCCTGAGCTCTGGGCAGAATCCAACGTGCCACTGTGACCAATCACAGCCGCCCCCTCTGGCTCTTGGGAGCCAGATCGGCCACGCGTGCCCATGCCAGCCTCCTCCTGGCTGCTGGCCGTGTTGAGTCTGGATTATAAATAGCTTTGCTGGGAGCTTGGGGAAGAGGAGATGTTTAAAACCACTTTGTAAACAAGCTCTCTGCTCCCAGGGAAGGGCTGGGAGGGTGGAGTGAATGGAGACTCTCCAAGGAGATTGTCGCTCTGGGGGGATCTTTCTGCCATGGCCTGAATGAATGCCAAGGGGGCAGTTCTGCCCGCTGTCTCACTGCACCAAAGGCTGCCTCCGGCTGCAGCTTCGCCAGGCAGCTGGGAAACACTGCTGCGCCCATCTGCCCATTCCAACCCTGCCTACGGCTCCCCTACGCCAGTGCCCTCTCCTGCTCTGGCCAGCTCCCCCTCTGGCGCATCAGCCTGGGCCCTGGCATTAGCTCCAATTCCCCCACCTGCCCAGCTCCTCCATACTGGCTTATCATGCCCCCTCCCCTGGGCTAGGTCCATCTCCCCCACTCACGCTGTTCCTCTCTATTGTACGCCTTGGAATAGCTTTGCCATCGCCCCCTCTTGCCATAGCATGCCCACTGTCCTGAGTTAGCTCTGTGCTCCCCACCCAAGCCCTAGCTCACCGACTTTCTCACACGAGTCTGGCTTAGTCCATCCCTCTCGGGGTGTCAGACTCCCCCTCCGGCACTAGCCTTCTGTCCCCCTCTCCTCCCAACCCCCCTTCTCCCACACTATTAACCATTGAGTTCCCATGTCGGCAGCAGCTCCCCTCCACCAGTCATCTGTGGCCAGGAAGATTGTGATAACTCCAGAGTTGATTTGAACATCCAGATTGTCCAGTAACGGGATTTAGGCCATCATGTTCTTGTTTTTTCAGATATTTGATTTTGACTCTAGCTGAATTTTCATTGCCGTTCTCAAGCCCAGACTCTTGCCCTGCCTGCTGAACCTGTTGTGCATTTGTCTCCTGGTTCTCAGGGCACCTAATGAGATATTAATTAGCTGCCCATTGCTGAAGTAGATAGGACTCTTGGAAAAGAGACACTACCTGCGGGGCTTCTGCCATGAAAAGGAAAGTCAAACCTGAACGTGTAATGCAATGAATCATTCCCCAGGCTAGACAATCTCTCCGTAGCCAGGTTGTCCAGTGGTTAGGGCACTACCATGGAACTTGGGAGAACTGAGATCAAGTCATTCTGTCTGTGCCTTGGTTTCCCAATGTGGATAATAGTTGGCCTTATCTCATAGGCATGCTGTCAGGATAAATAAATTAAAGACTGGCCAGGGCCCAGATACAGTGATGATGGGCATGATAGAAGCACCATAGATAGATATAGAATACTGCAAGTTTCTGTCTCGACAGGGTTAGGGCAGAAGTAGCTCTAAACTGGAACCCCATATCCTAACCACCCTCAGTTTGGGGGAAATTTGGGATCTAAATCCAAAATTTGCAACTCAGGACCATCTAACGGGTGAAACTGAGTTCCTGACAGTTAGTCAGTCAGTCAGTCAGTATCTCCTTGCACTTTCCACAAGAATCACCGGGGTTAACCCCAGGACCCTGGTCTCCTTCTGTCTGGTGCAGTTCAGCCCCCAGCGTTTCATCCTGCAATTCTAACAGGCTACAAGATTCAGTCTTATCCTGTTGCAGAGCGTTGCTGTGCTCTGTCAGGCAGCTCCACCGCAGAGGTCGCTGCATTTTAGTGCTGGTTTAAACTGATCTCGAAAGGTGCTGTAAAAGCCTTTGGTCTGAAAGCTGTGAAGTTGTGATCATTATGTTGCAGTTAATGGTTTGTAATTCTCTTTGCAAAATATAGTGACCAGAACTGGGCTAGGTTTCAGAGTAGCAGCAGTGTTAGAATGTATCCGCAAAAAGAAAAGAAGGACTTGTGGCACCTCAGAGACTAACAAATTTATTTGAGCATAAGCTTTTGTGAGCTACAGCTCACTTCATCGGATGCATTCTGTGTTAGTTACTCCGGATTTACACGGGGAAACTGGGCTCCATGTTTGTGCCCAACAAGATTTAATAACCTGCATCCCCCACAAGTTTAAATCCCAGGCATGTTTTGAACATCTGTCCTGTCTCATCTAGCCCTGAGTTACAGGATCATTGTCCTAATTCCTGCTGTCCGGAGCCTCCCTAAGTCTCGTTCCCACATGGTGTTTACATTCCAGCAGCACAGTGGGATGGCTGGAGAGGACCTGTTTCTTCGGCACAGCTGCAGGAGGGAGATGGTCTAGCTGCGATCACTGCCTTGCAGCCAGTTGCTTGTTTGCACGGTGGTTCTCAGGGGTGCCCCGATATGCTGTATGCTGGCGCTGGGTGCTGGCAGTCTGAGGTGAAAGCTGGGACGGGGTGTGGGAGGGTATCTCTGCTCCAGAAACAGTCCCACATGGTATAAACCAGGTTCCTGTCTGCTCAGCCATCCCAGCCCTTTTAGCAGGATTTAAAATCTTCTCCTGCCTCAAGCACCCTCCAGTGAGAAAAACACCCCCTTGGCACCATGCTGAAATTAACTAACTGCAGTGCAAATTTGGCTTGTTCCCTTTGGCCCTCTGGTGGCCCCTTTGCCCTGCTCCACCCTGCTATGGGATCAGTTTGACAAACCAGTTCAGAGAAAACAAGAACCGTTCCAAATCCAGATGCCTCAGGGACTCTGAGAGCCTGCACAGGTATTTTTCTTCTGTCATTTTTTTCCACTACCTCGATTCTGACTGGAAGAGTCAAAATCTCATGGGGAGGCTTTTTCCCTGGTATTTCCAGTCCTGGCCGCAAGTAGGAATGACTGGGGAAGCTGGTTCCCAGCATCGCCAGCTCCGGTATGCAGACCCCAGCGGTTTGGAAGCTTCAGATAAGCAGCATCTGTATTTGGAGGATGGGGAGGTGGTTTCAACCTTCAGGCCAGGGGCTGCTCGTGATTCTTGAGGTTCTAAATCATGGCCCTGGGGGTGACTGTATTAAAAAGGATGTTTAGAAGATATTTAATGGTGAATTGAAAAAATGTCTCCCCGTGGCTTTTCAATGGAAGTGTCTGAATGAGCCCAGGCACTATGGGGAGGCAGATCTGGGCTATTCCTCACCCGCCACCTCTCCTGCACCAGCTCTGAGCAGCTGCTGTGTGTTGTGTTCTGGAGCTGCTCTCTGTCTGTCTGTCTACATCACAAGGGAGGGGAGAGGGTGCTGGCTGATTGGGTGGCTCCTGGTGGCTTTCTGCACCTTTTAAAACACTTAGCCAATGCAAGGGGGCAGAACAGACCTCAGCCTGTTCCCCAAAGTATTGATTGGGACCCTGGACCTTTCTGAAATAACACATTTGAGCCTCAGGCTGAGAAAGTTAACAATGACTTCTCTAAATCTTGCACCAAGAATGACAGTCATACCTAGCTCTTATCTAGTGCTTTTCATCTTTAGGTGTCAAAGCACTTTACAAGGGAGGTCAGCATCATTATTCCCATTTTACAGATTGGGAAACTGAGGCACATGGCGGGGACGTGACTGTTACCCAGCAGGCCAGTGGCAGCATCAGGAATTTAACCCACGTCTCCTGAGTCCCAGAAATCTCTATTCTTAAAACAAAAATCCCCACCCATATTGCAGGCTCTTCCTTTGGAGATGTTGACTTTTTTAAAAAAATCAAATTTGAGGTTCATTGCCAACTTGCAAGCATTAAAAAAAAACAAACAAACCACAAGCCAGGTTCCGGCAAAATCCTGGGACTGGCTAAAAATCACAAGATTTTAAATAATAGGTTCTTTTTATTCACTTTCTGAGCAAAGATTCTGACATAATTTTGTGACTCCGGTAGCTGGGGCTTTAAGTACAACACCAACTGCTGGGAGAGTTGGCAGCTCTGCCTCCCCAAAGCTGTTTGTTCGCTTCTTGCATTTCGGGCAGCTCAAGCAATGAAATAAGTCTGGTCAGTTTCACATTTGTTTCAGGATCCTCTTGCTTTTCCGTTCTCATGCCCTAGCATGAGGCCACAATGTTTGGGTTGCAAATAAATGGCAGAGGAATATTCCTTCATTTAAAGGGGCCCAATTCCTTTTCATCTGAATTGTTGGGGGGAAACATAATCAGGAAACATTTTAGCAAAAACTTGACAAACCTTAAATCTTGGATCCAACTTTTCTCTGTAATTGGCGAAGAGCCACACCACTGCTGGCTGAGGGGGAAAACCCTGAGTAGTTTCCTGCTGGGTGCTGTTGAATGATGCTGGCATAATTTCTCCCATTCATCTGGGTCCTGGAAGGAGCCGTGGGGGGCAGAGAGCCAGCATGGGGGCACAGGGCCTGTGCAGATCCTGTGGGAGGGAGTTTGTGGGTCGTGGAGCAAAATCCCCTGCTTGTTCTTTGCAGTGCAAACCCCTAAGGAATGTTGACAGTGAAACTCCCCTCTGGCGTTTCCAGTCCTTCAGGCATGTTGTTTCCATGTCAAAGAGAATCGCTGGGTCTGATCAATAATTCAGCCATCAGTAACTCTCATGGTAAATTAGGGAGTGGGAATGGGGAATCCCATGGCTGATACCCTTTGATACCTCTAGAAGATCCCCTAGTGGTTCTGTTCTTTGCTTGTTATTAAAGGGCCAACCATCTCTTTGGTGCTCCTTGTAGATTTCACCCTTCGCCCCACACCTGCGCACACATGCTAGGGGCTGCTGGGAAATCACCGGTGCCTTGCTGTTAGTTTCTAAGTGAGTAAGTTTCGGAATGATGGTTGCGTGTGCAGTGCCTGTGAGCACCCCAGGATTTGCTGACCCTGCCCCGCCGCAGCTGATCCAGGAAGTGATCAGCGGCCTTTCCAGTGCTCACTTCGCAATGACAGGGGTGCTCAAGCAATTGGGTGCCAGGGCTCGGGGAATGGTTTTGCATTCATAACTGCTGCAGCAAGCCCAGAGGTGCCAGGGCTATGAACTGCCCACGCGTAGAGGTACCTGGCACAAATTAAGCACTGGGCCTTTCCAGGAAAAGGGAGCCATCCTCGCCCAAATTGGCAAGAGCTCTTAGAGCCACATCTTCAAAATGGGGGCTGGTAGTCCAGTTGTGGTCAGTTCTTCTGTCTCTTTGCACATGCACAGTTAGACCTTTGGCACCCAATGCTGTTTGCGTCTGCACACTTGAGGCTACGTGTTCCACGAGTATCGGCATGCTTAGTGTGAAATTGATGCCCGAGTAGCACAAGGCTTCTGCATGACGTGAGCTTTGTGCAGATGCTTCGCGCAGCTATCAATTTCACCCCCAGAAACTTCTGCATTTTCTTTTGTAAAGGCCGTTAGCATTGGGGGTTGTGGCGAGGTTTGGTCCCGTGCTCTGTAGATGGCGGTCACTAGGAAATGCTGCTTGTCTGGCATCACATGCTTATTGCAGAGAGTTTCTATGTAACGTAAATAGTCCTCAATGTAATATCCGCAGGAATGTGCATGTGAGCGCATGTGTGTACACGGGCGTGGTAAGTAACTCAGATGCAAAAAAGCGTCTCACAATGTCAGACCCCGTCGCTCTTTATCCAGGAGTCACTCTGAAAGCTGATTTCAATAGCAGCACGGTTGCTCCATCTGAGGAACAACAATGAAATAAAAGGAGCGTCCCTCCCAGAGTGGAGGCTGGGGCAAAGTCCAGGTTGCAGCCAGCTCTTTATGGAAGTGGAGCCATGGGGACCCCGTAACCATTATAGCCCTGCCAGGTACCTATTGTATCCAAACCTTTTTTAACACAACTCACTAAGCCCTTTGCCATGGTAACCCAGCAGCAGAGAGTTCCATGGGTTGGTTGGATGCCATGTGAGAGATTCCATTGGGATTTTTTGCAACCTTTTAGGTTTTCTCCAGTGCTCTTTGGACCTTTTAAGATGGGAGCCAACAAACAGGGGCTTCTGTGCAGGCTGCGATATCATTATTGTCGGGCGCTGCTGGTGAATACTGCAGTAGCTTTTAATATTGAGGGTGACTGGCAGACACTAGTCGGCCCGTTCTTTTTATAGTCCTTACTCCTTTCCAACCCAAACCATCCCATCCTCAACAACAGCAGCTAGGAGTCCCAACAAAGATCAGGGTGTGACGCTTCCCGGGGGACCCAGGGCTCGGAGGCACCTTGCCCTTAGTAGGCGGTCATTTTGTCTGTGCCTGCTATGGGTCAACTCCCCAACTCCACTGGCCATGGGCAACACAAGCACTGTCCCTCTCGGCCTATGCAGGGCTCTGGTGTCTCTCTGCGGGCTAGCAATAGACATGCTCCAACCCTCGAGCCCTCCAAGGATACGTGTGGGGTAAAAGACCTGCTGCACAGCCATGGCTGGCAAGGGTCAGCTGACTCAGGTTTGGGCTGAGAGGCTAAAAATCGCTGTGTAGACATTCAGGCTTGGGTGGGGACCTGAGCTTTGAGATCCTCCACCCTCACAGATTCCCAGAGCTCAGGCTCCAGCCTGAATATCTACACAGCGATTTTTCAGCCTCAGAGTGCAGGCCAGCCATAGGTTTTGTATCCCTGTGTAGACGTACCCACAGTGTCTCCCTGGAGTGTCCAGCCCCTGATCCACTGGGCGCTCGCAATATTCATGATCCACTGCTCCCAAAGGAACAGGACACCCCAGCATACCAGGTCCACCTCAGAGCATCGCTCCGCTTCACTCACAGCACTTTGATATGCTTATAGTGAAATCAAGTATAAGTTTATTTAACAGAGCACAAGAGATTCAAGGGATAGGAATTAGGCGTATTGGAAACAAATGGTCACATATGAAATAAACTTAGAACAAGCATTCTAAAGCCTGGACTTAGGGCAGGTCTGCACTTACAGTGCTGTAGCTGCACTGCTGTAATGCTTAAGTGAAGACACTCTATGCTGATGGGAACATAAGAACGGGTCAGACCAAAGGTCCATCTAGCCCAGTCTCCTGTCTTCCGTGACCTATGCCAGGTGCCCCAGAGGGAGTGAACAGAACAGGGAATCATCAAGTGATCCATCCCCTGTCGCCCATTCCCAGCTTCTGCAAGCAGAGGCTAGGGACACCATCCCTGCCCGTCCTGGCTAATAGCCATTGATGGACCTATCCTCCATGAATTTATCTAGTTCTTTTTTGAACCCTGTTATAGTCTTGGCCTTCACAACATCCTCTGGCAAAGAGTTCCACAGGTTGACTATCCGTTGTGTGAAGAAATATTTCCTTTTGTTTGTTTTAAACTCTGCTGCCTATTCATTTCATTTGGTGGCCCCTAGTTCTTGTGTTATGAGAAGGAGTAAATAGCACTTCCTGATTTACTTTCTCTACACTGGTCATGATTTTATAAACCTCAATCATATCCCCCCTTAGTCGTCTCTTTTCCAAGCTGAGAAGTTCCAGTCTTATTAATCTCTCCTCATACGGCAGCCGCTCCATACCCCTAATAATTTTTGTTGCCCTTTTCTGAACCTTTTTCAAGTCCAATATATCTTTTTTTGAGATGGGGTGACCACATCTGCAATCAGTATTCAAGATGTGGGCATACCATGGGTTTATACAGAGGCAATATGATATTTTCTGTCTTATTATCTATCCCTTTCTTAATGATTCCCAACATTCTGTTCGCTTTTTTGACTGCCGCTGCTCATGGATGGGAGAGCTTCTGCTGTCTGCATAGTTAATCCACCTACCTGAGAGGTGGTAGCTGTGTCGAAAGGAGACGCCCTCCTGCAGACAGAGCACCGTCTAGGGGCTAGGAGAGGGGGTTAAGGTTGGTATAACTACATTGCTCAGAGGTATGGATTTTTCACACGGAGTTCTACCTACATAGGTCTGTAGTCGCAAAAAGAAAAGGAGGACTTGTGGCACCTTAGAGACTAACCAATTTATTTGAGCATAAGCTTTCGTGAGCTACAGCTCACTTCATCGGAGTGTAGCTCACGAAAGCTTATGGTCAAATAAATTGGTTAGTCTCTAAGGTGCCACAAGTCCTCCTTTTCTTTTTGCGAATACAGACTAACACGGCTGTTACTCTGAAACAGGTCTGTAGTATAGACCTGGCCTTAATTAACAAGATACTTGTCAGTTTGCCTTCTAGACAACAGATTCAGTGTGTCTCTTTGCATTCCAAGCTCTCCCAGAACGATCTTTATTCATAAACAGGGCACCCCCCTGCTGTTTGCTTTTTCCTGTAGCTTTCCTCATTTGTAGATTTTGCAGTCTCTCAATTCTCACCTGGCTCAGCATGCAGGTAGGTCTATGTGAGACAGACAATAGACAAATGGCCAGACGGGGGGACAAGTTACCTCCGGCCTGCAAGGAACATCTCTGAGGTCTGTCACCTCCTGGTGACCTGCCTTAACGCTAAGACCTTAAGAACGTATTTTTTTCAGTATAGATACAGAAATCCTTAAATATTATCCAGATACATTTTGCAATAATTATGATGATCAGTCAGCAACTGGCTCTCAGAAGAGAGCTCACATGCCCCCTTTCGTCAGCTATTATGCAGATATCTGACCCAGGACATCCGTGTACCACCCCATGCATTTCTTATGCCCTCTGCCAGTTAGCACCCAGGGGTCTCTGGGTCACACAGGGCCTCGTTGTGCTGGGCGTCACACTAACTAATAGCAAGAGACAGTCTGAGCCCCAGAGACCTTACAGTCTAAATAAGAGGGTAAAGGAAGGATAGCCAGCCCCTCTTTAGCAGTGGAGAGCTGAGAGCCAGATCCCTGGAAGTATCTAGGCACTGGAATCAATGAACCATTGCAACCAATGGGAATTAGGCACCTAAATACCTTGGAGGCTCTGGGCCAGAGAGACAAAGGTTATGTCGATGCTTCAAGTGAAGGTGTGATTGTAGCCCAGGTAGGTACATCTGGACTAGCTTTAATCTAGCTGCAAGCACCACTGGGAGTAAAGCTGTGCAAGCACGGGGTAACAAGGCAATGCAAGCTTGCCAGAGCCTGGTTACTAGCCCATGCAGCCATTGTTACTTGTGTGAGGTAGCACCTACCAGCCTACGCACACTCCCGACATACCCCAACTGACCTACCCAAAGTCACCCAGTGACTGTGATAGAGGCAGGAATTGAACCTGGATCTCCTGAACCCAGGCCATGGGCTTAACCAAAGAGACACCACCCCTTCCTTCCTGGTTGACACCCAAGGGAGACAGATCTGTTTTGATTCAGTGGCCTGCTCGGACTCCAATGCTGGTTTCTGCTCGTCGGTACCATGCAGCTGGGCTGGGCTGGAACATTAGCAGAGCTGGCTGACTAGGTCGTCTTGGCAAAAGAGAAACAGAACATGAAACTGCTGGAGGAAACCTCTTGACATCAAAGTGATGTGCTCTCTTTTCCAGAGCGTAGCAGGGAGTTACACATCTCCGTCTTTAGGATGAAGGAGGTAGTTACCATAGTTACTGTTGTCATGTCAATGGCTACTGGAACACGGCCTAATAGCATTCAGGCAAGATTCACCACCCCATCTACCTGTGTTTAAAGACTGAGTGATTGATTTGTAAGTCTCTCTTTTCCCCTAGCTTACAACACTGTATTAAATTGACACACTCAGTGGTTAAGATCTCTTTGCAACAGCAGTAAATTTCATTTCTAACCCAGCCTTGGGGGGTGGGAATTGGCCGGTTTCTTTCTCTGAATGCGCTGAGAAACTCTGAGGGGAAACATTTATTATAGAGGATGGCAAATGTCCGAGAAATAGCTCTGAGATGACCCAGGCCAATAACACGCCAAAAAATATACAACCTCCAATCCTTCTATCCTCTTTAGAGAGCAGCTAGTGTCTGGGCCAGATCCTCAGCTGGTGTCAGTCAGCATAGTGCTACTGAAATCAGCGCAGCTATGCCGACTGAAGATCTGACCCGTTGTGTTTTTCTGCACATAACTGTCCATCTCATCACACTGGCTGGGTGCAGAATGCGTTTGTGTATAAATATAATGAAAAGGTTGTGCGTATAGAAAAGTCCTATCGAATTTATCCGGGTCTCTTTGAAATTAACCAGGGTTACATAGAATTTACACTAAACACCTATTTGGTTTTATAGAGAAGAAATTACTTCCTATAGGAGATTTGGTTGTTGTGTTTTTAAGCGTCCTATAGGATTCTAGAGCAAGGCTAGAACTCTCTGTTACATTCTGTAGGATGTGTCAAAAATCCTATCATCTATTCCGGGGGTCGGCAACCGACGGCCCGCGGGCCAAAGGCGGCGCGCGAGCCGATGTTCCGTGGCACTCACACTGCCCGGGCCCTGGCCACCACTCCATTTTGCATTTTAAATTAATTTTAAATGAAGCTTTTTAAACATTTTAAAAACCTTATTTACTTGACATACAACAATAGTTTAGTGATATATTATAGACTTATAGAAAGAGGCCTTCTAAAAACATTAAAATGTATTCGTGGCGTGCGAAACCTTGAATTTGAGTGAATAAATGAAGATTCAGCACTCCACTTCTGAAAGGTTGCCGGCCCCTGCCTGGTCAGTTCTATATGGCTCTTCCGTAGGGGGAGGTGGAAGTGTGTGAGGTGGTGTGGGTATCTGTGTGCTGGGGGAGGGGGTGGGTATCGGGGGGCGGGACCATGGGTGTGGGAGGTGAGGGAACAGGTGGAGCGGTGGGAATGGGGAGGACTCTGTATGGATGATGATGTGAGTGGGATGTTTGTATGGGAGCAGTGGAGTGTGAGTATATGGTGTGTTGGGTGTGGGAGTATGTCGGGTGTGTGCAGGGATAGGGGTGCGTGGGAAGTGGGTGCTCCCTGAACATGTGCTTTCGCTGGCCTGTTAGCTCAGTCCCCGGAGTCTTTTCTCAATCCCGGCTTTCTGGACAGGGAGGAGTCATTGTCTAGTGGTTAGAGCAGGACTCAGGGCTCTTGGGGTCTCTGCTGCTCTGCCAGGGATTCACTATTGAATCGTGAGAAAGTTACTTACTTTTCTGTGACTCAGTCTCCTCATCTGTAAAATGGGGATGATAGTTCTGGCCTTTGGGGAGCGGGGAGCTTGTGAGGTTTGATTCATTCCTGCGTGCTCCCATGGCAGACAATGGAGAGGGATGCAGTGCCGTCATTCTCAGACCCCAGCTGTGTGGGGCGTGAGCCGAGGGGCTACCCTGAGCCATCACTAGCTTCCCAGGGCTCTTGGCTGAGGATTTGGATGCGCTCTGTGTTGCTGTTGGATTGACGGCCTCGGCTGTAGTTCCTGGTCATTGCACCCAAGGTCCAGAGGGGAGACACAAAAGGGATCATAAACAGCTGTGATTGGCATCTGCTTTTGAGTTGGGGGATGGGAGGGTCTTTCCAAGCTCCATTAATAACCAGAGGACAGGGGGTTCTTTGAGGTCCCCAGTGTGGGATCTTTGTTGTTGGCTTGTGATATTGTATTTAAAGCCATCAAACCTGTGCCCAGATCGCTTAGCTCCGGGTGGGGTTTGTCTCCATCTCTCGCTAACAAACATGATCGCCGCCGAGAGGCTGAAAACCAAGGCGATGAAGAGTCACTGGCTGTGGGATGATATACCCTGACACTGGGATGAGACCGACACCCAGGTATGGCACAAGGCCGAGTGATAGAGCTGTGAGTGGGATAACTGAATAGTGGTTGCATTAGGCCCTGGGCTGCCTGTGACCACCTCACTAAGCGCTGTGACGCTATCATCTTGCTTAAGCTAAACAGCAGCCGGCTGGTCTGTATTTGGATGGGAGACTCCCAGGACTGGTGCTGATTGTTCACTGCTGTGCTGTGCCCATCCTTCAGCTGCATGTGGTGTTTAAAAGTGCTGGAGCCCTTTTCTCAAGGGGTAGGATGGTTAATCCTGGTGACTTGGTCAAATCCCATTTTACAAGGAATCGTTATTCCCGTCCATAAGGCCTTTCCCACGGTCACGCAGCCAGACAATGGCAGAGGCACGTCGAGAATCCTGCCTCCCTGGCTTAGAGCACAGCCACTGGCCTGCAGGAGCTGGGACCCTCCGGCTAGCACAGCCGACCTGGGGGAGCTGTGTTCAGAGCCAGCAAGCTACTGCTCTGTCTTCTGCTGCTGGCCTCTCCATTCACAAAGAATGACAGTGTAGGGAGAAGCCGTGATCCCAGCTACCGTGAGCTCCAAGCCTTCTATGAAGCCCAGCTAACCTCCCAGGATGATACTGGCCGCAGATTCAGTTTGTCTAATTAAGCCCTTGTCTGATGTGGGGAAGGCAGCTCGGTGCTAGTTAATGAAACCCTCTGTCAGGAGGCATTCACCAGTGAGATGTCATTTTATGAATGGGAGTTGCTCTTCCTTGGCGTGCACAGCTCCAGCCGGGTAATTGACTCTCCTGTGCAGCTCTCTTTTCCATTCTGCACACCAGCACCTGCCAGAGAGCTGGGGGAGCACATGAGAAATGCAGCTGCACCTCACCCTGCTGCACAGGGGTTTTGCATTAGGTGGCTGGTGCTGGGGGTTGAGTTGACCAGGGAGGGGGTAGCTCAGAGGGCAGCAGGGGAGCTTGGTGCAGCTGTCACTTGGGAGGGTGAGGACTAAAGCCTAAAGCCCGCTTCTGCGTGCTGTTTAGCTGCTGAGATGGGCAGCTGCGGGGGCCTGGTAGCTGGCAGGTTATTTCCATCGGGAGCTGAGCTGCCCTGGCTTGACGGCCTGCCAGGGATCCTGCAGCTCTGTACGTGCCAGGGTGTGCAAGGTTGCAGCGCCCTAGCTCGACTGACGATGGAGGTGACCTGGGGGTGCACATAAGCATCAGCTCTAGGCATTGCCATCTGCACTGCCTGCCCATCACCTTCACTGGCAAGTGTGCTGGGTAACGAAGGGGTGAGACATGGGCATGTCTAAGGAGATGGATTCATGTGACTGAGGGGCTCACCTCTCTGTGAGAGCCTGGCTTTCCACGTGTGGTTCTGTCCCCCTTTGGTGGCTGGCTACAGCAACTATAATGGGCCACTACCTGACGTGAATTAGTTACTTTCTCTCCACTAAGGGGTCATGCTTCTGAGGCTGAAGGTCCAGGTCCCATTCCTCCTCCCTCTATGCAAGCGGCCCTAGATTTGTAACATATACAGAGAGCAAGTGACGGAGCTGGGAAGAGAACCCAGGAGTCCTGACTCCCAGGCCGCTGTTCCAACCATTAGATCACACTACCTTCCAGAACCCAGGAGTCCTGCCTGCCACTGTTGCAGCTACCAGCCTGTACTCTTTCACTCCACGGTTGTGGCTGGCACACTTGTTGTTTGGCCATGTGTATTCATAGAATCTCAGGGTTGGAAGGGACCTCAGGAGGTCATTTAGTTCAACCCCCTGCTCAAAGCAGGACCAATCCCCAATTTTTGCCCCAGATCCCTAAATGGCCCCCTCAAGGATTGAGCTTACAACCCTGGGTTTACCAGGCCAATGCTCAAACCACTGAGCTATCCCTCCCCCTCATTATTATAACCACGCAGCCCCAATGTTTGGTACAGACAGGACATTTGTGATCAGAAAAGCATTGTAGCCTGCGCGTGGACTTCCGCCAGCTCTGAATCTGCGGCTCAATCTGATCCCTCCCTCCCATGGCGAGACAGGGAAGTTCGGGGAATCCTCAGTCATTTCTTTGATGAGACTTCTGAAGCTGTGGATGTTTTCACTTGCCTGCCTAGTGGGAACAGACCTGGCTGGAGCTGAGCTTGGGAGAGCTGGCCAGTGGGAGGACAGGGTTTCTTCAAGGTCTTAACTGAGCAACCAGAGAGGTCACTTCCCATGGCTGATGATGCAGGAGGAGTGGGGTCACTTGGCTTTCCAGGCCTCTCATGGCTTCCTTTGGTTGGGAAGCGATCTGCAGATTGGTGTGTGTTTAGCTCAGCCATCCTGGCCCTGCCCCTGTCTCTTCTGGGAGCAGGTCCAGATGCACATGGCCCTGCGTTAGTGACTCATGTGCGTGGCCCCATGTGTGACCACCCAGGTGCTCCTTCCTGGGACCAGCTCTGCAAGGAGGGGGGGATTGTGGGTGAGGCCCAGGATTGGGAGTCAGGTTTCTATTCCTGGCTCTGCCAGAGACCTGCTGGGTGGTACTGGACAAACTGCTGTCCTTCTCCGTGACATTTCCCCTCCTGCACAACGGGGTGATAACACAGACACGACGCAGGGGCTGAGGCAAGGTTGACTCCATGGGCAGGTGTCATAGGCTTTAGACTTTTAGGTCAGAAGGGATCATTATGATCATCTAGTCTGACCTCCTGCACAACGCAGGCCACAGAATCTCACCCACCCACTCCTATAACAAACCCCTAACTTATGTCTGAGCTACTGAAGTCCTCAACTCGTGGTTTAAAGACTTCAAGGTGCAGAGAATCCTCCAGTAAGTGACCCATGCCCCACGCGGCAGGGGAAGGCGAAAAACCCGCAGGGCCTCTGCCAATGTGCCCTGGAGTCTAATTTCAAGTCTAAACTTCTTGATGGCCAGTTTATATCCATTTTTTTTCTTTTTTCTTTTTTTGGATGCCTCGCGGCCCCCATCTCAAGTGCTTTGAGATTCTTGGATGGATGTTGCTGCAGAGGGACAAAGTATTGCTGAAGAACCAGCTCAGAGACCCCAGGCCATCCCTCATCTGCATTAAACTAGAGCTGGAGGCAGCAGGGGAATCTCTTATCCACTTCCCCCTCTGCTTCCCTGCTGCTTCGGAACCTGCACCCTGGTTTTGGTTCTGCAAAGCCCCAGCGTTGCCATCCCACACTTCTGCCAGACTCACTTGTGGGTATGTTGCTGGTTCCCTCCCTTCCCCCTTGGCTGAGGTAGGTTCCCTCCAGGCTCAGAACGGTGCCAGTGAATCGTCTTCTGCTGGATGTGCCAGTCGTGCACTAAGGGGCACTGCCAGTCCCTTGAAGCACATAGGAATTGCTTTAGGAGCGACCTCTGGAGGCTTGAAAAGGAGAGAAGAGGGAGAGAGAGAGAGAACTCTCCCTTGTCTCTGATAGGTCTTGTTTCCTCGTCTCTGAGCAGTGGAAGCATTGCACAGCTCCGGGCCATGCATATTTTACTACTGTCGCACTACAGTGCTTGGCAGCCACAGGCGGTTATGATGGGGACTTGTACAGGCCTTAGTTTGGGCACTGAGCTGACGGGCACTCAGCAAAGGCTGGGGCCATTGGCAGCTTCTGCCTCCACCCTGACTTGCTATGGGCTGGCTTAGTCCTGTGTCATTTCTGGTATACAAGCCGTATCTGGGGCTGGTGGGGAGGAGCTAACAGAGCCCCAGGTAGTCGGGGAAAGGACTCGAAGCTGGCTTTTCCCATCTGACAGCTTTCATCTGCTTGGCCATCGCTGAACATGGAAGGTACATCCCCGTATCGTGTGCAGCTGCCCTGCGGCATCAGAGGCACTGAGATCCAATACTCCTGCAGGGGCTGCAGCACATTTCCAGTAGGCTGCAGCCACACACACCTGCGGGGTTTGTGCATGTCCCAGGTGTGTGCCATGCCGGTGCCAGAGCAGTGCTCCTAGAGCGAGATGAGCTTGTGACATCCAGCATATTGTTTCCAGGGCCTCGCCCCGTGCCAGCTGGTTCCCGCTTACCCATGGGGGTAAACGTCTGTTCCCCATTGACAGGAGATTCCTGTTCGATGGGGGGAGACCCCAGCCCACAGTAGAGTCCATTAAGGAGAGAACGTGATATAAGAAAATCTCTGCTCTGCTGCAAACTGTAGCATCTAAAGACAGGACAAGGCACCTCTTTGAAATAGATCTTGGCTTAGCTACAGTGGTAATGGGGTGGAGAGAATGGATTCCCACCCGCACAAAGCAAACAGCCATCGAAACACCGTGACACACTGAAGGGATTGATCTATTATTATTTGTTCAACAGAAGCACGTAGAGCCCCCAACCAAAATCAGGGCCCCATTGTGCAAGGTGCTTCATGGACACACAGCAGGAGACAGTCCCTGCTCTAACACAGGGGTTCTCAAGCTTTTTCTTTCTGAGGCTCCCCAACATGCTATAAAAACTCCACGGCCCACCTGGGCCAGAACAACTGTTTTTCCTGCATATAAAAGCCAGGGTCAACATTCGGAATAGCAATCAGGGCAATAGGCCCACAGGGGGGCCCCGCAAAGCTTAGTTGCTCAGGCTTCGGCATCAGCCGGATGGCAGGGCTTGGGGCCCTGGGCTTCAGCCCCATATGGCAGGGCTTCATCTTTCTGCCCGAGGCCCCAGCAAGTCTAATGCTGGCCCTGCTTGGCGGACCCCCTGAAACCAGCTTGCGCCCCTCCAGTGTGCCCTGGACCCCTGGTTGAGAACCACTGCTCTAAAGAGTTTGCAATCTAAACAGCCTAGGCAGGCAAAGGCAAACTTATTTGCCCAAGGTCACACAGTAGATCAGTGGCAGAGCCAAGAATAGACCTGGGGTTGCCTGAGACCTGATCAGCTAGAACAAGCATCTTCTTAGGGCAGTTGGTTTAATGCTGACATTCTGTGGGTGCTAGCTGAAGCCCTAAGGAGCTGAACGAATGAAATGAATTAGTTGCTCTGGCTAAAGGAACTCCTGGCACTGCTTAGATGAATAACTAAGAGCCTGTTCCTGGTCCCATTGAAGTCCACAGCAAACCCCCTACTGAGTGCGTGGCTGTTGGATCGAGCCCTGGCAGAACAATAGCATCAATTTGTGCCAGTGAGCAGTGTTCTAGGGCACCCAGGCGCTGGTTGTAACTGATTGGCTTGTCTGTTTCACAGCTGGAGGGTGCAAAAAGGGAAAGATCACGGTGGGGCTTGGTGTTTTCACAAGCATTTGCACCTAAGTTCAAGCAGACTTTGGCTGACATTAAGGAGGTAAAAGGGACCTCACCCTTCTTCTAGAAATCTAGTCTCCCTAGTCATCCCCTCTCCCCTGTGTAGCAACAATCACAGCTTGTTTATTATCATAACTAACGCAATTTGCAATCAGTCTAGAGCGGTGAACAGTAAATCCCAACTCCCGGGTTCTAGTCCCGACCCTGCTACTAACTTGCTATGCAGCCTTGGGCAAGTTGCTTCATCTTTCCCATTCTGTCCAATTGGGCTCATGAAACTCACTTGCCTTTTCAGAAGCTTTATGACTTGTGTGATGAATGTGTAAAGTGCTTTGAGATCCTCTGGTGGAAACGGCCGCTGACAGTGAGAGGTGCAATGCGATGGCTCCTAAATGAAGAGTTCCTCTGTGCTCTGCTTTGCTCCATTGTTCACCTCATACACGGAGTGAGACTGTCACATGTCGCGCAGTGCGGGCCCTCACGTGCCAGGAAGCGGGGAAGCCCCAGAGCCACTCGTGGTGTCTGGTTTTGCCATGACGCTGGTGCATGACAGCCCGCTCTGTAAACAGGACCAGTGATCAGAGCAGGCAGTCTAGTACCGCGGGGGGTGGGCTTCTGCAGCATGCTGGGCAGGAGATAATGAACCAGCGAGTTGGCCTGCTATGAATTTCACAGTAGCCTCCAGGAACAGAGCCAGGCTATGGATCTATTTCCTAAATTGCCTTGCCAGTGTCCAGAATGCCAGTCCAGATCTCTTCAGCCCTGGCTTTCCCCTGGAGCTGACCTCTGCGGCCATGCCAGTTGCGCGCTCACGCTGGCCCTGGGGTGAGAGATGCGAGTGAGCCGATGCACGCTGGCATGCTTGGCTGTGGCTCCTGGCTGGGTTAGCTAAGTGGCTTCACTGGAAGGGCTGGTCATTCCGCTGCCCCTTGCAGATGGCTCATGTGGGGTATTTCTTGTTAGCTACAGACACAGAGACCAAAGCGCCATCCCCGGGAGATCAGTGCTGTCCCCTGCGACTCATGGAGCAGTGGGGCTGGGGAACTGGCAGGGGAAGTAACTTTGGGGAGGATTTGTCTCTTGCCAAGTAGTCTGCTCAATGAGCCATGGGGATTCCCTGCCTTCCCCTGGCACATGGGGCGCTATCCCATACAGTGCACACCAGTGCAGGGGCTCACAGGCTTTGTTATCTTAACACAGAGAGTGTCTCATTGATGCCTCCCCTCTGGCTCCCCAGCTCTTGCTTGGTCCCCTGGCTCTCCTCCAGTTCCCTGCCCCCTCTCCACCCGGCATCTTGCCCACACCTCACCCGGCCTCCCACCTTCTCTCCTTTTCATAGTCATGTCACATCTCTGTGGCAGCCACAGCAAGAGCTGATATGGCAAGTAACAGCAGGGACGTGCCTGACATATTTTTAGCTTCCTTGAATGCGGTGTAGCAGCTGGAAAGAGGAAGGAACCCGCGCCGTGAGGTCAGCTGGCTCCGCGCCCCCCATTGTCCACTGCCCACAAGTGCAGAACATCTGCTCTCAAGCTTTGTCCACTTTGGTTTCCAGCATCTCCCCGCCGCCTGCCTGCTAGTTGCTGTCACCACTCTAACCTGCAACGAAGCAGCCTCAGAGGCAGAATGGGTGAGAGTCACTGACTGGCAGGCTGGGATATTGATCCCCCAACATCTGATTCTGGCATCATGGGCATTTGCCTGAAAGGGTGGGGAGAGCGAGGAGGTGTTTTGGCATCAAATCCCGGGGAATGCTCTCAGGGGATGTTTTATTCATGGTGAGTTTGTGCTTGCACCCGTTGGAAACTCCCATGAGAGAGGGGCTGGGGGGGAGATGCTGACTTCGTTTCTCACTTCCTCTCCCAGGGAAGCCCACAGCATTTGCAGAACGCAGGCCGTGAGGATGTGAAGTGGAGAGAGGATTGAGAACAGAGCAGGGAATTTGGTTGCTTGAACGGACTCTTTTCCGGCACAGAGGTGCGGGGGGGTCTAATTCCAGACAAGCACAGAGCAAAAGGAAAGGGTCTCTTGCCCATCCTTTGGTGTCATGCTGTGAGCACCTGGAGTGTGTCAGGATTCACACGTGGGGGTGGGAGTGGAGGTGGGGGAGGTAATGAAAATGCTTTGTCCTTCCATCCAAAGATCTTAAGCACCCTGTAAAAATCAATGAACTGAGCCCTGCAACCAGCAAGCCCCCCTCCCTGAGTTCCATCCCTATTATCCCGTCACAGCTTGGGAACCTGAGGCACAGAAGGGCTATCAGGGCCTGATTGTCAGAGGTGCTGAGCACCCATACTGCGCATTGACGTTGGCTGGAGCGGTGGGTGCGTGTGTCTTCCGGAAATCAGGCCCTAAGGGATTTGCCCCAGCTCACGTAGCAAATCAGTGGGAGAGCCCAGGAGTCCTGACTCATGTTCCCATGAGCAGCACTGCCTCCCTGGTAGGGACTGAGGCTTCAGATGTTGTTGGCCTGCCTTCCAACTGCTGTGCATGGACTGTCAATATCTTTGGGACAGGCGAACGGGGCTCCTTGCACACCGCTAAGAGCTTAAAGGGCTACTGTCTTCTAAAACGGCTAACAGCAACCTAAGGAGGGTACAGAATTATTCTGCCTGGTAGATCACATCCACGCACCTCTGTGAACTTATTACTGCAGCTGGTTTTAATTAACACTTCTGCTCTTAGCACTGAATGCTCCCGTAGGTAGCAACACCTTATATATTTACCTGCTGCCTTTGCATTATCTTACTGGGAAAAGCGGAGCTTGAAAATCCCTTCTCTCCAGCAGGATGGGGCTGTAGTTATTTATTTTCAGCACGAAATCAGAGCACTGGAATTTATCCGATGTGGCAGGAAAGCACTTAAGGACCAGTGGAATTTCAAGGCTGCGGGACTCAGTGGGTGTGCGTTTCTCTATGTATGAGAGCATATGCCTTGCGAAACTCTAACAGCTCCCGCAGGGAGGAGATGTTGACTTTATTTTTGATCAAGTAAAGAATCATTAGGTTTTACACTATCACTGACAAAATGGTAAATGCCTCATTTTTGTGCCGGGGCTGGTCAACTTCCATGACAGTTTTGCAGGGCTGAATATTACAGAGGTATAAAATGTACTGGTCCACCTTCCTTGCCATTACAAAGCTGGTAATGGGAAAATAAACTATATTTTCCTTGCCCATCAAAAAATATTACTCCAAACACAAGTAGGCTGCTAGGATTATCTGTCTATCTGTCTAATCTAATCTATCCTATTAAAAAAAAATCAAGAAAACACAAGGGCAGGGGGGAATTGAAGCCAAGTGTGTAGAGACAGGAAGGGGCTGCAGACACAAAAGCAGTTCTTGATTGGCTGCATGAGGGTGAGGATTAGAAATATTCCTGAGGATGGGCACATCCGGTTCTAGGCTTGTTAACTCTCAGGGCAGAATGTTACCTCTACCCATGGTAGTGCCAGAGCCGGGCTTCATAGTGTGGTTCCCACTTTAGACCCCAAAGGCACAGCCATGCCCCTGAATCCAGCAAGGAATGAGCTCATAAAACACCCTCTGAGATGATCCCCAAACACAGCTGATCCCTAAAGGGAATTAAGTGCCCAACTGCCAGTTTAGGCACCTAAACCCAAAATATAGATCCCGAGAACCCCTGTTCAGCTGCTGCCTAGCCCTGTAGGCACCTAAATTCCTACTGTGCTCTGGAAACTATGCTAGTTCTCTAGAACTGCAGAGAAGGTAAATGACTTGCTACTGCTCCCAGCTGTGTCTGTTTTCCTTTAGTCCAAGGGGTAGATGTTCCATGGACCCATGTGCTGGGTAATAACATGAGAGGAATGCACGCTTGGAAAACAAAGCTGGCTATTTATTAGGAGAACAGTTTACAGAGATGTTGCAACTGCAGCCAGCATTCCAGCCATGTGCACACAGACTGGCTTCCTGGTGCCTCCTCCAAAGTCTTCCATCTGGCAACCCATGCTCCTCCTTTATAAGACCCGTACAGGTTGTGAGAGCAGACACCTGAGTGGTTAGAACTGCAGATCCTGGCTTCTAGTCCTGGTTCTGGTGTGATTCATCTAATAACTGTGTCTGCATCCCTGGATTCATTATATGCTTGTTCACGGTGCAAGCTTTTTGCCTTGTACAAAGTTGAGCATATACATAATAAAGTATAATAATCAGAAAAAGAAAAGGAGTACTTGTGGCACCTTAGAGACTAACAAATTTATCTGAGCATAAGCATTCAGTGCATCCGATGAAGTGAGCTGTAGCTCACGAAAGCTTATGCTCAAATAAATTTGTTAGTCTCTAAGGTGCCACAAGTCCTCCTGTTCTTTTTGCGAGTACAGACTAACACGGCTGCTATTCTGAAACCTATAATAATTCAGAAATCAGAGCCTCCTGCTGCAAACAGTCTCCCAGTTGTTAAAATGTTGGTGTCCACCCTTCACAGCCAGAGTCTCAGCAGCCATGCAGATTCCTAGACCAAGCAGTGCTGCTGTCAATCATTGGGAAATAAGCTGCTGTTGGTAAAGCACCTGGGTGTGCGTTGTTCTTAATTCTTCTTTCTTTCCTAGAGACTTTGGGCATCTGAGAAGGGTTGTCACTCAGGAAATATGGGCTGTTCTGGAGTCTGTCCAAACCTGACATTGATCCTAAAAGCAACGCACTGTGAGGTTTGAAAGCGGCCATTATCCTTCTCCGCAGTTTCCTTGCTTGTCACAGCCTCTGCACCTCCAAGTTCCTCTGCAGGCTGGAAGCAAGACAATCTCAAACAGGCTGTTTCTGTTTCATTTTCTGCCCTAGGCACAGGGGGCAGCTCTGGAAATCTCATGAGAGGCTGTTTCAAACCCCGCGCTGCAGATTCCAGAGGAGAGTTTGGCTGTACAGATGGGCGGAAGGAGGGTGTGATGGCTAACATATAAGCAGGCTTGGCAGAATGTGATTTTTATTTTGGTATAATTTTGACAGATAATGTCAATGTTTATATTTAAGCTTTTTTAAAATTACTTTTATTGATTTTTAAATTTTCACAGTTGCAGAAAATTCTGCCGGGGTGGCCAGGCTACATTTAATGTCAGACGAGATTCAAAGAGTTAGAGCTTTATAACTGTTAAAACACAAACAGGCAACATTGCATGTCAAAATATATGCTGTAAATATCCTTAAATCAAACGGACTGTGTTCTCAAGAAGTATTTGTCTTACTTTGCCTCTCTGTATATTTTGATTATTATGGATGGAAATATTTGTTCTTCGCTTTGTGGCTGCACGGTGAAATCGACGTTAACTGACATAGTGTCACAGCACACTGTAACTGAACAATTACTTACCTTCTCATTTTGACCATGTAATTATAAAATAAATCAAGTGGAATATAAACATTGTACTTACATTTCAGTGTACGGTAGATAGAGCAGTATAAACAAGTCATTGGCTGTATGAAATTTTGGTTTGTACTGGCTTCGTTAATGCTTTTTATGGAGCCTGTTGTAAAACTAGGCAAATCTCTAGATGAGTTGCTGTACCCCCTGGAAGAGCTCTGTGTACCCTGGTTGAGAACCACTGGTCTAGGTTTACTTAATCCTGCCTCTGCGTGGGGGGCTGGACTAGATGACCTCTTGAGGTCCCTTCCAGCCCTACATTTCTATGATTCTATGCAATCGTGTCACTGCTCTGTGCCTCAGCTTCCCCAGCTGTGAATTGAGGATAATGCCTACCTCACAAGGGTGCTGTAAAGAACGGCTGTAAGCACACTGAGGTCCTCAGAGGAAGGGGACAATGATGTTCTTTTGAAGATAGTTTTCTGGTGGTTGGCAGTGATGTTTCTACACTGACATCACTCAAGAGGCCCACGAGACTCCCTTGCATTGCAGCGCTGCATCAGAACGCGATGATGTCATGATGCTATGGCCAAGCCTCCTTGCATCCACTGCATCGTTCTGCACCAATGCAAGCCCAACAGGAGTTCATCCCCGTGAACATTCCTAGTGAGGCGGTGACCTCATGTCACCCTTATGAAGTCCTACCTGAGAACAGCAGCAACAAATCCCACTGGTTGCAGAGCCATCTTTAATTGACTATTCCTGGCCGGTCTTTTAGCCCAGTGTTTTGCAATTGCACCCCCTGGCCTCCCAAGGGAAGGGGGGCACCGTGGCAGCTCCAGGTTGCTGGTGCTGGAGTGTTTCAATCTGTTGTGCCAGCGAAATGGATCCAGGGTACAAGGATTGGTTTGCACGTGCCTTTCCTTGGTGGGGGTGGGCGGGGAGCTGGCCACGCTATGCATCAGCTCAGGAATTCCTGGAACGAGCTCTCCTTGTTTTGCTTTCCCATTCCAAGCACAAGTAGCCAGTGAGTCAATGGCTGGAGTTGCCTGGTCTGGTTCCAGTAAGCAGGGAATGAGTTTGACAAGAGGTCTGCCCATCTGGCTCTTGTTACTGGGAGGTTGGAGGGTCAAATGGATGGAATGTGACCTTATATGGAACTCTGGAGTCTCTAATAACTAAGCTGCCAGGATCTTCCGCTAGCCAGCCATGCCTGCGGACAGTCACCCCTGTGCAGAGGGCCTGCACAAAGCAACTCTCGTGATTTTCTTGTGAGTCTCGCGATAGTTAGTGTAAAAAAGCCCCTGCTCCAGGAGGCATGTGATTAGGTGAGAATCTCAGTGTTCATTTTAAGAAAGAAAAGTAAGTGTCTGGCTGTCAGGGTTGCAGAGAGGTGCTTAAACATGTGACCTGAGTGCACCTTGGAGACTGAGTGCACCAAGTAGCATAAAAAGAACCCAAAGTATTATTTTAAAAAAAAACAAGAAATCTGATGATCTTTAAGCCAAGCTCATGAGTTTTTGGAGCCTGATTCATGTTCTGTCAATGCTTGTGGAGAATAGTGCTGGCTCCGCAGAGAGGGAGCTGGTGAGATGCAGAGAGGGAACTGGTGTCTGAGCCTTGGTCTCGGCCTCTGTACAGGGGTGAATCTCACCTGTCGACTTTTGAAGTGACTACCAGGGAAGCCTGGGAAATCTGCCTTGTGAAAAAAAGGGTACCTGGAGCCGCAGCTTGGCTTGGGGCTTTTCACCTCTCCAGGGCATTTCCAGAGCAGCTTCCATCCCATGATTGCAAAGTGTTTCCCCAACATTAATGAAGACTTATAACACACTGCGAAACTGGTCTCTCTTGTAGCACATGGCTAGTGAGTGTATGCGCCACGGTCCTCTACTGGGTGGAAGTAGAACTTTTCCGCTATGTGCCATAAGCCCTGTACTGCTACAAGCTGATGAGGATTTTTGTTTAGTCCAACCATCAGGGGCCTGGACTTACAGAGCAGGCGGACTGAATTTTATTCCTGCAATCCCTGTGGAGTTTTAAGTGGCCGTAGCATGCAGAGAAATTCCTTGAGAGCTATCAATTTATTACAATATTATTATTTGCATGATACAAAGGGGGAAACTGAGGCACAGAGACGCTAAGTGACTTGTCCAACTACACACGGCATGTCAATGTGCGGTGAGGTACAGAACTCAGCCGTTCTGACACTCCACCCCTGCTCTCAACCCTAGCCAGACAGTCCATGAGCCAGGACACTTGCACACGGTCCCATTTCCCAGCCCCATCAATGGGAGCCATTCAGAGAGGCACCGCTGGAGCCAGAGTTTTAACAAGACTGACGTATTACGTGGGCAGTTTTAATCAGCTTTAATGTACTGGAAGGTCAAGGTACAGGAGAGTTTCTAGCTCCCGTACAAAGACCCTTGATCTGGTCAGGAGAAACTGGCATCGTAATTGGACAGCCCACTCCTTTGCAGAAATCATTAACAATACCCCGCAGTAAAATGCTCCAGACAGCAGTGGAGACTTTTGATTACACCCCGCTGGCAGTTGACAGTGTTCTGCCCAACGGGATGGACAGAAACCCTCTCGCCTGGAGCTAGATTTGGTACCATGACGGACCCCGTTCCAGGTACAGCAAGTGCCAGGAGTGGAGACAGGGGCTTGTCAGTCAATGAGCCCATTGTGGGCAAAGCCCCGCTGGCTGGGTCTCTGCTATGGCTGTTGGAAATCCAAATAAACTTTCCGTGTGTGATTCTCTTGCGTCAGGCTGTGAAATCTGAACAGCCTGGCCCCCAAGTGCGGAGGGAGAGTCTTCGTGTGGCGGGGCCTGGGGCTCAGATCTTTACTCAGGGGCTTTGACTCCAAATGGCACCCAATGAGAGAGAGAGAGAGAGAAGCCCATTCTTTCTGCAGTGTAGGTGTGCAGGGGATGTGTTTGTCTGCAGGAATCCCACCTTCTTGGACAGCTGTGAGCCAGGTTTCCTTCCCATCGCTCTGGAAGTTTTCTTGATGTGCTGGATGCAATTGCAGAGCCCAATCCTGTTTGCAGCTCCCCTGGTCTTCAGTAGGCATGGAGGGTACTCAGCATCCAGTGGGATCGAGCCCTTCTTTTGGACAGGGGCTTCCAGAGTGAGGGAGTTAAATAATGCAAGTTATGGCCAAAATATAACAAATGCGGGAGAGAGCAAGGGCAGGGCTGCACTTAAAACACTGCTTGGGCACTGCATGGGGGAAGCTCTCCCACCAACACAGCACTGTCTACTCTGGCGGGTTAAGGTTGGTGTAACTACATTGCTCAGGAGTGTGGGTTTTTTACACCCCTGAGCAACAGTTTTACTGACATAAGTCTGTAGTGTAGACCAGGCCAGAGAGAGAGACTAACAGCTGCAGGCAAGGGAGAAAGAAAGAGTTTTAGCTGAGCTGGGACAGGGGAAAAGATCCAGGGAGGCTGTTCCAAGGTGCAGGATTGCAGAGGAGAAGGCTGTTGCACCAGCCATGGTGAGATGCAGGGAGAAGCACAGGGGAGGCCAGATAAGCAGATGCAGTGAGAGGAGCAGAGGGTGCTTCTGTCAGAGACAGAGACCATGTAAAAATGTACCAGCAATTGCAGACCTGGTTGCTAAGACTGCATGTGCAAATAGCACATTTACCTGGGCAAGTAGCTATGTAGCTGTCTGACTGCAGGGGGCGATGCCTGGTGTGCTCCTGCGCTTACTGCAATCATGGCAGCTAGGCATGCAATTGCACAAACGCTTTTGCACATGGCCCTGCACTCTGAAAATCCAGCTCTAGAAGAGAATAACACGGACCCTCCCATAAGCTGTACAGCACTTTTCTGATTCTAGATGCCCTTTAAGGATATCTTTTAGTGGCAGACCCTTATTCTAAGCCCTACTGGCAAATGTGTCATTACCAATAAATCTGTGGCCGAGCGTGTTGGCTGATGGCAAGCAGAGACCCAGAGAAGCATAAAAATTTAGAGAGGGAGAAGACCTATTAGGACGTCATCTTACCTACCTTGTCAACTGCACCCAGCACAGGCCTCCATCAAAGAGATGGATTCCTCCTTGATTGAATCAATCAAGGGGATGGATCGAAAGGCCCAGGAGCGCTACTGGGACCCTTAAATAGATGAAAGAAAAGAAAGGCCTGTAATATACACATGCGGGGTCCAGGACTCCCTAACACGTGGTCCACTCTGACCGCTGACAGAGTGCAGGGCTTTGAGCTCTCACAGCAACGACGCCCAAGCACTTGACATTGGGTTTCTGACACTGCAGAGAGGGTGGCGGCTTCTTCTGGTGTGTGTGATGCCCCCAGCGTGGTTCCCTTCCACTCAGACCTCGGAAGGGGCATTATTTTATGGACTAGCCAGGCTCTCTATCTGAGGTTCCTAGGTGCTATAAACCTCCCGCCAAGCCCTCACTTCTCTCCCACCAACGCGCTATCGCCTTCCCTACTCTGCATCCTGTCACTTCCCCTGGGAAGGAGCTCCCCCCTTGCACTGGGCCTACACTGCTGGAGCAGACTTCAAAGGGAAATTGACCGGCTTTGGTGAGTTTCCCTTTGCTGTGCACTGAGCACCTTCTGCTCGCCTGTACCAGCAGCAGAGAAAGGTGTCTGGGCTGGCCAGCTTCACTGTGCGTTTGTACAGCACCCTGGGACCTGGATTTTGCTCGGCGCCTCTGCTGTGATGTTCATAATAATCACTGAGTTTCCCTTTGTAAGTTAATAAATTTCAAAGCACATCTGCCTCCTCCCTCCCCCCTCAAAACTTCACATTCATTTTGCCTGTGCAGTTCTAGAGGGAGCTGTACAATTCAATCTTCCCTGCAGAGTGAAGTTCATTGAATAAGACTGAGTTCCTCTTTGAAAATAGCGCAGCAGGAGGAATTTCAAAACTCTGGGATTGTGTATTATTTGTGGAGCAAGGACAGTGTCTTCCTCTGCATTCAGAAAGTGCCTGGAACATTTTGGACACTACTGCAATAAATAATGAATGATGATAATAATGCAGAGCATTAATATCTCCAGAGACAGAGGATCTAGGCCCAAACAGAGACCTTGGGTCACATGTTTAAAAGTGCTTAAGTGACTTAGGAGCCCAAACCCCATTTTTAGGCACTTAAGAGCTTAAATCCCATTGACTTTCAATAGGAGTTAGGATCCAAAGTGTCATTTTTGAAGATGGGGCTTATGATCCTAAATCACATAGGTACTTTGGGAAATTTTACCCCTTGTTACAAGGCCCCGCAGTGACATATGGACAGCAGCCTGCAGCTCCTAACAGTCTCAGAGGGGGTTGTGTGCATCCAGAACACATGGGCTGTAGGTGAGTGGCAGTGGAGTCCAATGGGTAGGACACTGGACATGGCCCCACAGATCCTGGGCTCTATTTCCAGCTCATTCTGCTCCTCCTCCCACCCTTTGTCTATTGCAGTGTATTACTCTTCAGCTGGGGGAGTGTTTCTAACTCTGTGTGCGTGCAGCGCCTAACACAATGGAGCCCTGATCTGAGGTGGGGTCTTTGTGTGACGATACAATGCTGCTCCTAGTAAGTTCCCTACATGACTCTCTCTCTTCTGCTTGATTCCAGGCACAGCGCTGGCGTAATGAAAACTACGAGAGGCCCGTGGACCTGGAAGGGTCAGGGGATGACGACCCCTTTGCGGATGATGAAATTGATGATCTCTACTCGGGGTCTGGCTCGGGATGTAAGTATAGAGTAAAGGAAGGGGATCAGATAGGGAAGGGGATCAGATAAGAGATCCCTGGCTGAATCCTGGGAGTCTGCCGTTGCCTTCAACGCTTGGCCTATGAGGTGACTAGAGCATCAAGAGTGTCCTTTGTTCTGTGCCAGAGAAGGGAGTAAATTACACCTCACCCATCCCCGGTGGAGAACACTGGTCCTCCAACCTACATCGGTTTGGGCACATGCCCTCTCCCAGCCCCAGGGGGATTGTTTCTGCAGGGCGAGGTTCCTCTGCTGACAGCAGCTCTTGGGAGTTCTGTGCCTGGCCTTCGCAAACAGGCTCTGCGACGTTTGCAGGTTACACGTGTCAGTATTACATGAAAATGGGCTCTGCCTTTGTGATGCATAGAAATGTGCGTCAGGGTGTCTGGAGTGGCTCACGGCTGTGGGTACCAGCCTCAGGGCTGGCTGTTACAAACCAGGGCACAAACCCCAGGCTGGCGGTGAGCTCTCTACTCAGATGCTCCCCACCCAAGTATCAAGTGTGAACTCCTCATGCCCTATAACAGCCTTATCATGGAGTCACAGACAGTCCCCTTGGGCACTCTGATCTGTCTTGCCACCCAGGCAAGCTGTGACAGATGGTCTCTTACACCAAAAATCACAATATTCAGCTTACTTCCAGTCCCAAAGGACTGGGTACTTACCGCAGGTCAATTGCACCTCAGATCTCAAACCAAAGACAAGGTTTGTAGCCAATCCTATGATAAACTAGCAAAAGGTTTATTGACTAACAAAAATAAATGAGAGTTATTTACAAGGTTAAAACAGGTAAACATAGACACACAAATGGGTTACAGTTTGAGGTTCTAAAAGGTAATCAAAGCTTGTATAATAAGCAAGCTCTATTTGTCCCTTAGGGCTAACCCAGGCCAAGCCTGGGGATCTTTTGCTTATGCTTAGTCATCCTTGCCCCTCAGAGTCCAAGCAGCGTACAGATGCAGTTCCTTCCCATCAGGAATTTTTATTCCCTTCCCCCAGAGTCCACGCTGATGGGACAAGTTCTCTCGCACGCCTCATCTTCACGGTGTGAGGGGAGCCATCAACAACGTCTTTTCTCCTCTGATATTCTACAATGGCTCATTTAGTTCCCATGGGCCTTCTTGTGGGCAAGACCTGCCACCTTCTGTGTAAACTAGTATTTCACACTCGGTAATGCTTCTCTCCTGGCTGAGGGGTTGGTTTCCAGTTTCTGGGCAAACATTTTTATAGTTGTAGAGCAAACACTTCAACATTACCTTCGAGCATGGGATACCGATCTGATCAGTGAGGTTAATGCAGGGAGCAATTTACAAGCATTCCTTAAAGTCCAAACACTAGGCACGTCTCTATGAAGCTAATCCCTGTTTCAGCAATACTAACGCCAGACTGGTTTCCAGCTCTGCATTTGGCAGTGTTGAGTGAGGCCTAGGGGCCTTAGCACAAGCTGGCACCTGGTCTGCCAGCGTCACAGTGTGCACCCTTCTCCTCTCGAGAGCTGGCGCACAGATCCCCTTCGCCGCTGCTGTAGGGCAGCAGCCCCAAACCCAGGGCATGCTGGACGCCCCGATCCCAGTTCTGTGGCTCGTGACTTCTTGGGGAAATCCCTCCTTGCTTCTCCCAGGGCCATGGCTCTGCCGGGGAGCAGCACGTTCACAGCCTCGCTTTTGCCTCTGTTGTAGATTTTGAGCAGGAGTCTGGGATCGAGACAGCGATGAGGCTCCGCACGGACACTTCCATCACGCTCCCCACCACCCCAGCCGTGCTGCCTGTCACATCCATGCAGCCCGTGGCAACGCCCTTCGAAATGTTACCGGCCGAAGAAACGACCCCCGAGCAGGCGACCAGCGTCCTGTATATCCCCGGGGTGGCAGAGGCCCCGGTGATTCCAGGCTGGAAAGCAACTACCACCAGTGCCACAGCCAGTGACACCCCGCCACCCGCAACGGCTGCTGCTGCTGCCAGCCCCACCGCTCCCACTGCCAAGCCAGCAACTGTCCGGAGGGTCCTGCCCCCCTTCGTCACGACGATGGCCACAACGCGGGCCACCACTCTGGAAATGCCGACCGCCTCTGTGACAGAAGCCAGCACAGTCACGGAGCCTGCCACGTCCCGGCTTGTCACCTCCAGCACTGCCAGGCCCAGAGCCAGCCCAAAGTCGAGCACCTCCAGGACCATGGCCGTCACAGAGAAGAGCACTGTCTTGCCACCGCCGGCTGCTACTTTGGCCCCCACGGACGCACCCCAGGTATGGGACAAGGGCATATCTACCCTTGGTCACTGAAGGGCTGGAACCCTCTGCCCGCCCCCAGGCTTGAGAGTCCGGGCTCTGGCCTGAGCTGCAACGTCACAGCAATGGCCACACAGCTCTGAGCACTGCGCGAGCGAGAGGGTTGGGGAGGGTGAAAACTTGGATCTACATAAGAACATAGGAACAGCCAGACTGGGTCAGACCAAAGGTCCATCCAGCCCAGTATCCTGTCTACCAACAGTGGCCAATGGCAGGTGCCCTAGAGGGAATGAAAGAACAGGTAATCATCAGTGATCCATCCCCTGTCGCCCACTCCCAGCCTCGGGCAAACAGAGGCTAGGGACACCATTCCTGCCCATCCTGGCTAACAGCCGTTGATGGACCTATCCTCCGGGAACTTATCTAGTTCTTTTTCTCTGAGTCATTTCCTGCCAGACAGAGGAGGGCACACCAGAGGGAGCTCTGAGAAGAACAAAAACTGGGGAGCCGTAAGGATCAGAACTTAGGAGGCGAAAGACCCCTGAGTGGAGACAGGCTAAGCAACGGCCTCGGAGGGGGTGGGGGGCATAGTGCTCTGTGGGTGTCCGGTTGTGCAGGGAACGAGGAGAGGGGAGAACGGGTTAGGACAGCACAAGAGGGCACAGCCGGGTAATGGGGTGGCACAGAGTGCGTAGCAGGTGACTTCCTGAGGCAGAGATCTGCTCGTGTCCTCACTGCTCGAGTCTTTTGAATCGCACCCCTACTTAGACTGGTCCATCCAACTTTCAAGTGTAGACAAGGCCTCGGACTCCTTCAGTGCTACGTGCTAGTGACATGCTGGAAGGCGGTGTGGGGCCCTTTGCTGGACATAATGCTTCCCATGCCTGAAGCCATGTCACTCACAGCCAGCAGGGTAGTTGACCCAGATGGGGTCAGGACAAGGGGTTCCAGCCCAGAGCTCTGATCACAAATCCAAGGTGACCTTGTGGGGAAATGAGGGGGCGGGGGCCTGGTCTACACACACTGTTTCCACTGTTTACCTGAACAGTCTGTTGGGTAGGGAGTGATTACTGACATAGCTACATTGGTACAACCCAAGTATGGCCGCAGGTGTGTTGGTGCCTTATGGTGGTATAGCTTATCCATGCTGGAAGTGGATCGGGAACAGCTCCCGGGGACTCGTATCACTGCATTCATGCTAGGGGGGCGATGCTGCCTTTAGTATCCTGGGACAGTTCAAGTGGCGAAACTATGGGCCAAGTCCTTAAGCAAAGCAGCAAGGGATGCGGGTGTTGGCTGGGCCTTGTGCGCAGGGGAGGCTTTGGAAAGACAAAGCCGGGAAAGGTGGGATCGGATCGGATCCTGCAACCGCCACTTTCCACCCTGAGTGCTGGCATTTTCAAAGCCCAGCTCCCCCGGGCTCCTTTGAACATCCCGGCCGTGATGTATGAATGGGACGAGCGCCGCCGTCCTTGCTCCTTGAGAGGCACAAAGCTGCATTGGTCAGAAACTGCTTCACAATATTGAAATAATAATGAAAAGCCCCTGAGCATCCCATCCTCTTATCCCTCCAGCCGCTTAATCCCTCTCCCCGGCATGTTCACTGTCTGTTTTAGGAGGAGAAGGGGCTTTGCTGAGGGATTCAGCAATATTAATGTTTCCCGGGGCGGGGGAGGGGAGGGGAGCGACAATCAATGTCGGGATGGTCTTGGTGGGTTTTTTTACTGACTTGACGGTTTAAGCCGAGTTGAATGAAGTGATGACCTAGCAGGACGTGGACAGAGCTGTGTGGGGTGTAGGATTCTTCTCACACCCAGGCCCGTCAACGGGGGAGCAAAGGGGGCAATTGCCCAGGGGCCTGGGTGATTTAAAAGGGCCTGGAGGCCCCCGGCTGCCGCTTTTGACTGCTTTGCCCTGGGGCCCGGAATTGCTGTCAGCGGGCCTGCTCATGCCTTCCACCCCCACCTCCCGCACCTTCCATCTCTGCCTTTGCTTCTCATCCCTAATTGTTTCTTGGTACGTCTCTAATTCCCAGGCCTGGCTCCTAAATTGCCTCGTTCCTTTATTGGTTTGTTTCCAGGATGCATGGGGCTGTGCAGACCATAGCTGTGAGTGGCCGAGTTTGGGGTGGAAATGCTCTTGACAGAAGTAAAGAGAGAATGCAGGGCCCTGCACAGGGCTGTTCTGTCCTTTCTCATTGGGCATTACTTTTAGTGCTGACGGCTCAGAAATCTGGGTCTGTCTCAGCCTGTCTTGGGAGCCATCCCACTAAAACAGCTCTCAGTCTGGCTCTTTGTGTGGACTGCCCTGTGGTTTCTGATGAGCTGTGGGTGATGGAGGGAGGAGCTCCCTAGTCCAGCCTGTGCCCATCCCATTGAGGGTGTTGAAGATCAGGGCAAGGACCTCGAATCTGTGCCTGTGCTGAAGAGGGCACCAGTGTAGCGATTGGTGGCCTGAGATATTCAGGCAATGCTGCAGCAAGTTGAGTCAGCTGGAGGCTGAAGGCCATTGTCTTCATTCCTAGGCATGGTCTAGTTTTCAGGCCTGCAGATTGCTGCTAGGGCACGGAGTAGCAGCAATGAGGCTAGAAGCGCTGCAAAGCGCTGGGCTTGGAGAGCAGATGTCTTTTGTTTGGGGTGACCTCCAGGGGCAGGGCAAGACAAGCTGAGGTTTGTGTCAAGGGAAGGTCACTGTGGAGCAAGGGCAGATGGCTCCTGCCCATGTCCTCAGGTGCCTGAAACAACCTCAAGGATGGGGCTGACTGTTTAATGATTGATCCAGAGACAGGTTCTCTCCGCGGGGAGCAGGCGGAGCACAGATGGGTGATCTGAGAACAGCTCTGTAGCCACGGCAGTGGAAGCAGTTGAGAGGAAGGCTGGCTTTATGGTCAGACGCTCCGGGTTCGGTTCCTGACTCTACCATAGACCCCCCTGCGTGGCCTGGGACATGTCCCTCCATCCCTTAGCTCCCCATCCATATAAAGGAATAAAAATACTGCTTCCGTTTCCTGTCTTGTCTATTTAACCTGTAAGCTCTTTGGGGTAGGGCCGGCTGCTCACTGTGTGTATGCAGAGCCTAGCACAATGGGGCCCTGGATGCTGCTGTCAAACCAGTCCTGACTGAGTGTTGTTCTGTTGCTCTTGGTTGCTTCCAGATAGGAACATGCACACGCACCTTTTGAATACCAGACTAGCACAATGAGCGCTGTCTTGTCTTTACCTTTGACTTGGGGGCAGCAGTGTAGCCTAGTAGATAGAGACATGGACTCAGGAGAGCTAAGTTCAGTTCCTGACTCTGCCTCTTGCCTGTTGGGTGACTATAGGCAAGTCACTTCCCCTCTCTGTGCCTCACTGTCCCCACCTGAAGAATGGGGATAACAATACTGACCCGCCTTCTAAAGTGCTGTGCGATCTGCTCAGATCTGGGTCCAGACTTTGAACTCAGGCCCTGTTTTGCTTTTCTGCAAGCTGGCCTATCTGGTCCCATGGGAGTTGGGTGCCTAACCTGCTTAGGTGCTTTGGAAAAATCCGTCAGGCACCTATCTGCATCTTTAGACTCCTGAACACCTGTGTAAATCTGGCCTTGACAATCTAAGTGAACTCCAATGACATAAGAACATAAGACCAGCCATACTGGGTCAGACCAAAGGTCCAGCTAGCCCAGTGTCCTGTCTTCCGACAGTGGCCAGTGCCGGATACTTCAGAGGGAATGAACAGAACAGTGCAATTTATTGAGTGATCCACCCCTGTCATTCAGTCCCTCCTTCTGGCTGTCAGAGGTTTAGGGACGCCCAGAGGAGGGGTGACCATCTTGGCTAATAGCCATTGATGGACCTGTCCTCCATGAACTTATCTAATTCTTTTTCAAATCCAGTTATACTTTTGGCCTTCACAACATCCCCTGGCAATGAGTTCCACAGGCTGATTGTGCGTTATGTGAGGAAGTACTTCCTTATATTTGTTTTAAACCTGCTGCCTATTAACTTCATTGGGTCATTGTGTTATGTGAAGGGGTAAATTAACACTTCCTGATTCATTTTCTCCGCCCCAGTCATGATTTTATAGACCTCGATCATATCCCCCCCATTAGCCGTCTCCTTTGGAACCGGAACAGTCTTTTTAATCTCTCCTCATATGGAAGTTGTTCCATACTCCTAAATCTTCTCTGTGCTTTTCTAATTCTAATTAGGGCTGTCAAACGATTAAAAAAATTAATCGTGATTAATTGTGCGATTAAAAAAGGTAAACAATAATAGAATACCATTTATTTAAATAAATGTGGGATGTTTCCCACATTTTCAAATACACTGATTTCAATTACAACACAGAATACAAAGTGCACAGTGCTCACTGCATATTTATTTTTGATTACAAATATTTGCACTGTAAAAAACAAAAGATCAATTCACCTAATACAAGTACTGTAGTGAAATCTCTTTATCATGAAAGTTGAACTTACAAATGTACAATTATGTACAAAAAAAACTGTATTCAAAAATAAAATAATGTAAGACTTTAGAGTCTAGAAGTCCACTCAGTCCTACTTCAGCCAATCACTCAGACAAGCAGGTTTGGTTACAATTTGCAGGAGATAATGCTACCTACTTCTTGTATGCAATGTCACCTGAAAGTGAGAACAGACGTTTGCATGACACTGTTGTAGCCAGCGTCGCGAGATATTTACATACCAGATGCCCTTCATGCTTCAAGCACCATTCCAGAGGCCATGCGTCCATGTTGATGATGGGTTCTGCTTGATAACAATCCAAAGCAGAGCGACCCGACGCATGTTCATTTTCATCCTCTGAGTCAAATGCCACCAGCAGAAGGTTGATTTTCTTTTTTGGTGGTTCGGGTTCTGTAATTTCGGCATCAGAGTGTTGCTCTTTTAAGATTTCTGAAAGCATGCTCCACACCTCGTGTCTCTCAGATTTGGAAGGCACTTCAGATTCTTAAATCAGGGGTCGAGTGCTGTAGCTATCTTTAGAAATCTGATATTAAAACCTTCTTTGTGTTTTGTCAAATCTGCATTGAAAGTGTTCTTAAAATGAACAAGTACATAAAAGGTTGTTACAAGAAGGAGGGAGAAAAAATTTTCTTCTTAACCACTGAGGATAGAACAAGAAGCAATGGATTTAAATTGCAGCAAGGAAAGTGTAGGTTGCACATCAGGAAAAGCTTCCTAACTGTCAGGGTGGTTAAGCACTGGAATAAACTGCCTAGGGAGCTTGTGGAATCTCCATCACTGGAGATTTTTAAGAGCAGGTTAGACAAATACCTGTCAGGGATGGTCTAGATAATACTTAGTTCTGCCATGAATGCAGGGGATTGGACTAGCTGACCTTTTGAGGTCCCTTCCAGTCTTTTGATTGTATGATTCTATGTACTGGGTCATTATCCAACAGTGCTGTAACATGAAATATAGAGCAGAATGCAGGTAAAACAGAACAGGAGACATACAATTCTCCCCCAAGGAGTTGAGTCACAAATTTAATTAATGCATTATTTTTTTAACACGCGTCATCAGCATAGAAGCACGTCCTCTGGAATGGTGGCCGAAGCATGAAAGGGCATATGAATGTTTAGCATATCTGGCATGTAAATACCTTGCAATGCCGGTTACAAAAGTCCCATGAGAACACCTGTTCTCACTTTCAGGTGACATTATAAATAAAAAGCAGGCAGCAGCATCTCCCATAAATGTAAACAAACTTGTTTGTCTTAGAGATTGGCTGAAGAAGAAATAGGACTGAGTGGACTTGTAGGCTCTAAAGTTTTACATTGTTTTGTTTTTGAGTGCAGTTATGTAACAAAAAAAAATCTACATTTGTAAGTTACACTTTCACGATAAAGAGATTGCACTCCAGTACTTGTCCGAGGTGAATTGAAAAATAATAATTTCTTTTCGTTAGCATTTTTACAGTGCAAATATTTGTAATAAAAAATAATAATATCAAGTGAGCACTGTGCACTTTGTATTCTGAGTTGTAACTGAAATCAATATATTTGAAAATGTAGAAAAACAAAAATGTTGTATGTATTTCAGTTGGTATTCTGTTGTTTAGCAGTGTGATGAATTGTGACCGCAGCCCTGAGCTGTCTGGCTCAAAGCTAGCCCCAGCGGCCATAGCAGTAAGGAGGCAGGAGCATGGGAGGCGGCCCTTTGACTATGTACCCGAGGCCCTGGGCAGGAGGGGCTAGCTCATGTAGCCAGCCATGCTGCGGTGTCTTCGCAGCTGTTGTTAATTGAGCCAGCTGGATCAAAGCTAGCTCAGGTATGTCTACACCTAGTGCAGTCACACTCCCCATGGCAATGTAGACACACCCTTAGTGAGGGCAGCTCTCTGCCCCAAAGAGCTTACAATCTAAAAAGACAAAGAGTGGGAGGGTAACCAGAGGCACCAAGAAATGATGTGACTTGCCCCTAGGTCTCCTGGGATCCTAGCCACATGCTCTGTCTGCGAGACAATGCTCCCCATGCAAAAGGATGAAAAAATCAATGTCCCTGCACAGATCCTGCATGGGTCTCGTGTGGTTTGCAGGAGGCAACGGATGTGTTTCCTGCGTCTTTTACAAGTTCATCATGCAGTCTTCTGACCCTTCCCTGGCCAGTCAGAGCCCCACTGCTCTGCAATTATGCATTTGTGGTGCATTTCCTGCCCCTGGGGTCGCATAGGCGGTGGGTGTAATCCACTGAGCTCTCGGATCCAAAGGCCTGAAGGGTCTGTGTGAAGGAAGCGGTGACTGAGACGTGGAGTTATTTATCGAAACGAGTTCCCCTTTCTCTGCGTCGCTCCAGGCTCCCTCCAGCTGTCAGCTAATCTCTGTCACAAAAGGAGGCAGATGCATGGTCCTGGGAAGCCAGCGCGTCCCTAGGGCTTGTTTTAAAGGCAGCAGTGCAAAGGAGGGGACCCTGTGCTGCCCGCCGGCCTTGTCTAGCCCGAGAAGCAGCTGCGCTGCTTGGCAGGCCTGGAGACTGACTGTGGCAGGGCAGGTCCTGATAGTGAAGACAGGGATCGCGGTGACTGGGGAGCCAGGCATCACTGCTGAGGAGGGGAGGCTGCTAGCTCAAGGGGGCTGGCTCTGTAGCAGCTCAGCTAATGGAACTTCAGCAGGATCGGGTCCACAGGGAGCTGGCAGGTAGGCTGGCATGTGGGGAGCTGCTGGGTAGGTTGGCCTGCAGTAATCGGGCCCGCAGGAAGCTGGCGGGTCGGTTGGCCTGTGGGGATCGGACCTGCAGGGAGCTGGCAGGTAGGTTGGCCTGTGGGGATCGGGCCCACAAGATTGGGCCCTCGGGGAGCTGGCAGATAGGTTGGCATGTGGGGAGCTGCTGGATAGGTTGGCCTACGGGGATCGGGCCCGCAGGGAGCTGGCGGGTAGGTTGGCCTGCAGATGGAAAGGACTTCAATAGCTCAGACATAGGTGAGAGGTTTTTCAGGAGTGGGTTGGTAAGATTCTGTGGCCTGCGTTGTGCAGGAGGTCAGATTAAATGATCATAATGGTCCCTTCTGACCTTAATATCTATGAATCTATGAAAGCAAAACAGGCCCAGATGCAGATTCTGGCTCTGGTTGAGCTGCCCTGTAGCTGAGGGATGTTGGGGTCAGGTGGGCAGCAGAGTGTTGGGGCCCCAACGCCATCCCCAGCAAAGACGAGCTTGTGACTCCAGCTCATCTGCCAGTAGCTCTGGGGCCAGGCTGTAAGCGTGGCTGAAGGGAGACAGGGAAGAGGCCCCTTGGTTCATAGAATATCAGGGTTGTAAGGGACCTCAGGAGGTCATCTAGTCCAACCCCCTGCTCAAAGCAGGACCAATCCCCAGTTTTTGCCCCAGATCCCTAAATGGCCCCCTCAAGGATTGAACTCACAAACCTGGGTTTAGCAGGCCAATGCTCAAACCACTGAGCTATCCCTCCCCCCTTGGGGCAGAGCACAGGATTGGACCCAGGCTGGGGAGCTTCCTGGTGTCCTCAAACTCTTGAATTTTGTTGTGACAGATGCTAGCCCATGAGGACAGACCCTCCTGACGATGTCTGTTCATTGGGCTTACTGAGCCCTGCAGTTCGCAGGGCCCTGCCTCCAGCACAAAGGCAGAATCAGGGGCACTTAGGGTTAGAGACTCAGTGACCCCACTGGGGAAAACCACCAGGAGTGGATCCAAAACCACACCTGCCTCTCTGCCTTTGGAATCTATCTCTGCAGGCTCTGGAGCATGTGAAGACCAAGGGCCAGACCCACTGCCGGAGCTGAACGAATCATTGACTTCTCAGTTCAGTGGCCAAAACCAAAAAATCATTTTGGGTCGAACAAAACATTTTGTTCCATTTCATTTTATTTGAAATTAACATTTATTTTATTTTTTGTTTTTTCCATTTCCTTTGTGGGTGTTCCCCCCCCCCCTTTTTGTTGTTGTTGGTTTGTTTTTAAATAGATCTAGCTAAATTTTGAAACAAACCGTTCTTCTCATGCACCAGCAGGTTGCCCCAGGCCCTGCGCCGTGCACACAGAGGGGAGGAGGTGACAAGAGTAATGAATAGAGCCAGTCTAAATGATTGAACTGCAACATTTTCCCAAAATCAAAAATGAAAAAAATATGCAAGAAAATGGCATTTTCAACAACATTTTTGGGTGTCAAATTCCAGACAGAAACAAAACTGTTGTTACATTTGGTTCCAAATTGCAAATTTTGCTTTGGTGTTTCAAAAATGTTCAAAATTTTGAAATTTCAATTTTGGCTTTTTCCCCAACACATGCCTAGAGGCATCCCCCGCCCCTCCCCTTTCTAGACACTGCAGCTTTTCAGAAAGTCTCCAGCTTTGAATGAATTTCAGCACTTTTTTCCCTTTTGCCACTCAGTTGCTTTTGCAAGTTGGAGAAGTTGTGAAAAATGACAGGGGGGGAAAAAGAAGGAAAATAAGAAACCCGAGACATAAATCATTGTGTTGTACTCAATGGCAACAAGGGGAAAATGGGAGTGTTTCAGAAAAAATATTTTGTGAAAAATGGCTGATTTCAAACCCCATGAAATGGAAACAATTTTGGATCTTTGGCACCAAATTGTCTTTCTGTTTTTCAATCGGCTCTCGGCCAGAAAGTCAAGTGATGATAAATCCTAGCGCTCTGGAGAAGCTGGGATCCAAGATTTCAGTTCGGTCCATTATGAAGATGAGTTTTGTGCAAGATTCACTTCCAGATATTGGTCTGGGATTTTGAGCAGCTGTAAAATGCTCAGGGGTATTGAGGATGGGAGGAGGCGAGGTTTGGTTCAGGCCAACCTGGTTTTAAAGGCTGGGTGCTTATGGTGTCAACTAAGATAGAATCATAGAACTGAAAGGGACCTCGAGAGGTTATCTAGTCCAGTCCCCTGCACTCAAGGCAGCACTAAGTATTATCTAGACCATCCCTGGCAGGTGTTTGTCCAACCTGCTCTTAAAAATCCCAAAGGATGGGGATGTCTAATGCTCCTTGCAATCTGGCAGGACATTTCAAGGAAGCTGTCAGATGGGCTGGACTGACCTAGCTACTCAGCCTCAGCCCTCCCGACTCAGCCTGCCCCCAGGTGGTACCACAATGCAATAGCTGCCTTGGGTCCCAAAGTCTCTCTCACTGCATCGGACGGGGGCGGGAATGGAGCTGGGGAGATCTGGCAGGGGAAGGGCGGAGTGAAGCTCAAAGCAGTTCCTCCTCATGCTTTCTCCTCCAAGCCTTTGGATGACTGACTCTCTTTCCTCCTCTGTCTCGTTCCTTTCCCCAGACCGAGCCGCTGGATGTGACTGTGTCCACGGCCCTTGACAACGAGCTGGAGGTACCTGTCAGCGGAGGGCCCAGCGGGGACTTCGAAATCCGCGAGGAGGAAGACACGACTCAGCCAGAGCTCAATAACGAAGTGATCGCTGCGGTTACCCTGGCAGCAGGGCCGGGGCTGGGGAAGAATGCAGAGCCCGGCCTCATAGACAATACGATAGACTCTGGGAACTCGGCTGCACAGCTCCCCCAGAAAAACATCCTGGAGAGGAAAGAAGTGCTAATAGGTGAGGCCTGGCGTTCTGATGCTGACGGGGTAACTGCAGCTGGAGAGGGGCAGAGTCTCCTGGGAGTTCGAAACCTCTGCAAAAGGCCTTAGTGACCTCTCCCCACCCTGAACTCCACCCAGTTGACTGGGAGGCGGGTGGGGGCAGAAAGGGAGGTAGGCAAATAAAAAGGCCCCCAAATTATTATTGTTAAATCTCTCTGGGGGGTTTCATTGGTGATTTTTGGACGCCTGGGGGTCAGCCACGCTGTTGGTGGCCAGGAGACCCTGTTGTCCCGCTCACTGACTGGCTCTTTCCTTTGCTGTCTGTTGCAGCTGTCATCGTGGGCGGCGTGGTCGGGGCGCTCTTTGCTGCCTTTCTGGTCATGCTACTCATCTACCGGATGAAGAAGAAGGACGAGGGGAGCTACACACTGGAGGAGCCAAAGCAGGCGAACGTCACATACCAAAAGCCCGACAAGCAGGAGGAGTTCTATGCATAAAAAGAGCCCAGAGTGCCTCTCTCTCAGTTCAACTTCCCTCTGTCCCCACCCTTCCCCATCCAATCTCTCTCTCTCTCTCTCTCTTTCTGATGGGACTGTGAGTTGAACAAACAAACAAACACTATAATAAAAAGAAAAAAAAAACATCTTCAGTTAAAAAATATACAAATAAAAGTGTCACCGATTTCAAACGAATACCGTAACCTTTCTCCAGCGGACGCAGCGTTTGCAGGGGACAGCAAGTGTGAGGAGCGAACGGGCAGCCAACTTTCAGTGCCTATGCGATCACTCCTCAGATGAGAGCATGCTTGGGTGGTCTTTTCCTGATGATGGTTGGAGTTTCCTGGGTGTACCAAACAACATGACTGACTCTGAGATCTGAACACCTGTTACCAGAATTGGGGTAGGGGTGGGAATTTGGGGAGAGGGAGGGGTTTCTTTCTTTTTGTTGGGTTGGGGGTTGGTTTCTTACTGGGAATCGCTGCTCCATGGCTCTGTTTGGAAAGAGGATGTGACTGTCAAATACAGTGTCAAGCCTTGAAAAAGCACAATGAGATGAAACATCTAATGCTGCGGTTTGCTCTTGGAATGAAAAGTGGCCAGTGGGCTGGAGCGGAGCTTTTCGATCACCTCCTCAGAGAGTTCACATAGCTGCAGGGAGCCACAGTTTGCAGTTGTGTGGGGCTCCCTTCCTGACACTGCTTCACTTCATTGCATTGCTGTGCACAGCCAGAGACCTTAAGTGTATAGAAACCATGTTTTGTGGGCTGACCAGGGGCTTGGTTGACAGGGACCTTGCTTTGGCTGGGTTTTCACTGTGACGAATAAAATGCAGCTAGTGCAGTATACCCTGCTCTTTGCAGACAACCCCACTCACGTTTTTAAGGGAAACAGGACGCTGGGGGACGGGGGATTGACAAGAACAAACAACAAAAGGCTAAAAGGTCATCTGTGTTCCTTTGAATGTGATAATATCTCACAAACCTCATCAAGCCACACTTCGCAGCCGTTCTCCTCAGATGGTGTTTGGTGATAGCGCCTGTCAAATTACAGGAAATTAAGAAAATGAAGGAGACAACAGTAGGTTTTCAAGGGTCACTGTCAGGTCAGTTTAGCTCGACGATGTATCATTTATTAAATCCAATGAAATGTTTCCATTTTTTTTTTTTTAGTTTTTATTTTTAAAACTCCTGTCTAAACTTTACAGCCCTGCGCTAGGACTTGACTGACTTCCAATGGGCTTTGGATCAGCTTTGTCCAAAAGGGAAACCAACTAGAAGCAACCGTGAAACTGACTAATGTGTTTTGAATCATCTGAGGTGCGTTTAAGATGGAAAGGGAATAAGTGGCATGAGGGCCCAATCCCGAACCCAGGGATTGGGCCTGTAGGGTGGAACATTCAGTGAGAAATTTGAATTGGCCGGCTTTAATAATCTAAAGGGCTGTTCGTGATACAGTTAAGGAAACTGGGTTTTTAAAAAGATTATTTGGATCTTGACCATGTTCCTTTGAAGCCCTGACTTCACTATTGTATTTAATAATAAAAAAAACAAAACGGTCGACATCCTGATGTCACCATTGGCACCATATGGGCATTTTGCTCAGGCAGGATAGACACAGGCAGTGACATCCGGAGGTGCTTGGGTCAAGCCCCCAAAATAACCCATCCAAAGCTGTTCCCCGTGGAACTCTCTCGTGGGTCAGTGAGGGCACACATGTAACTGGGAGCAGGATATGCCCTGCTATCTCACCTTCCTCTGGCCAGGGACCTCGTGGGCTCTTTTTAGTGGGCCGTGCTGGGGACTATCTGCTCATGGAACCGGAAAAGGTTTCAGCACAGCCCAGAGAACAAAGTGGCTCTGCCATGTGGATGGGAGAGGAGAATTATGGTCAAAGCAAACATCCGGTGATACCAGCTGGTATCTGGTGAAAGGCACAAGAATGACACCCTGGGCTTGGTTCTGATGTCACACCAGGGTAACTCCACTGATGTCAGCAGAGTTATTCCTGATTGATCCCAGTGTAACTGACATCAGAATGAGGCTGCCAGTCATACGAAAGGGCCCCTCCAGGGCTCCCAGGATGTGAGCGCCAAATGTTTCAAGGTTTGGTGCAAATTTGGATGGAGGTTTGTTTTTTCTCACCAGCTTTAGGCTGAGATTTTTCAAAAGGGACTTTGATTTTGAGTGTCTTTATTTCAAGGTACTGTATTGACACCTTAAAGGGGGTCTAATTCTCAGGGAGTGGATTCTGAAAATCAAGCCCCTTAAAGGTATCTCAATTTGGACACCCCAAAAGAGGAGGCAACCAAAAACCATTAGTCCCCTTTGAAAGACATGGTCCTAATCTTTTGAGTATATATTAAAACCTCCAAGCTTAACTTTTTAAATGTTGCTTTACTCAGCTTCCTCATTAATCTGCTCCATTCTACTTTTTTTCCTTAATAGTCTGAAGTACTGTAATACAACTTTTTTTATTATTATCCACTGACGCTTTTACCTTTAGACCTCTCAGCTGGCATTAAGTTGTAATCCCGCTGCTTAACTCTTGTACAGGTTCGGAAGGGAGTAACGATCTCAAAATGTGAGTGTTAGAGCAGGCTGAAAAATCCTTCTTTCTCTTAAAAGAATTTAAAGTACAAAAAGACAAAAAAATAGTTATTTAAAACACTGATCAGAGTTGACCAATGTCTTAATTTATTGTCCAGTAGCTGCTGCTACCACTCTCTTTCTGTGTCTCTCTTGGTCTGGAAAGTAGATGTGATCTCAAGGAGATTTTTATCTTGGCTTGTAGCATACCTTTTCTTAACAAAAAAAAATTAAAATCAGTCACCAATCGGCCCTTCCAACTGACTCAGCTATCCACAAGTGAAAGGGTAGCTGTAAGAATCAACAGCTAGGAATAAGCATTCCAGATGTGTTTGATGTCTTCTCTTCTGTGCATCGGCTGGGGGACTAGAAGTAACTATACCATGAATGTGGCTTTCTGTATCTTAATTTGTTGGAGGAAATCATCCAAGAGTCAATAATCAAATGCTGCAAGGATTTGATCCACGGCCCACCGGAATACTAGGAAAGACTCCTGTTGATTTCAGTGGGATTAGGATTGTGGGACCCAATTGGAAGTCAATGGGAGTTGGAGGATTAACTCCACTGGGTGCTTTTGAAAATCCTGCTCTCAACACATGAAGAAATATGAGTTTCTCCTGGGGCTCCAGGGGGGGAAGGGGAGGGGGGGGGTTGGTGAGAACCTGGTGTGAGGCTTGATCAAAGGGAGGGAAGGGTGGAAAGCAGGTGATTTTCCCCAGCTGTTGTTCTGTAATGAAACAGGACATGTATTATGAAAATCAGCTCACGGTAGGTACCGTGTAAGGCAGCATCTTAACAAACCCTGGGCTTGTGTGGCTAGGGGACATGGTGCAAATCTTTGGTTACCTTCTCTGCTTCCCCCACCTGCGTCAGATGCTGATTGGTTTATAGGGCCTGATTTGGTGAGGTGGTGAGTGCCCTCAGCTCCAGTGGGCTCATAGTCAAGAAAGGAAGCCCCAAAATGGGATTTCAGTGATTCCACATCTGAAGTTCTGGCTCTGCGCCTGCTGCCTTATCCCATGACCTGCAGTACACAGCATGTCTTGATGATTGCCTGGAAAGCTGCAGCGAGCCCAGGATGCAGCTGCCCTCCAGCCCCAGGGGTACTGAATTCACAACAGTGCTTCTGACTCTGCAGTCACTCCCCCTTCAAACCCGGGTGGTTACAGTCTGTCACCCTGTTTTAACTGAACTTCTGACCCCTGGAACTTTCTTCTTCCAGGTGTCAATCAAAGGCTGGACACTGCTAATGCATGGTGGAAGGTGCAGGTATTTGTCCTGGCTTGTGGTTTAACACCAGCTAGCCAATGGAAAGTCAGTTGGATGTAGCGTGTTTCCCAGCAGCAGCAGCATTGGCTTTTAGGGATCCCTTTTTGGGTAGCCCACATGCTAAGGTGATGGGCAGTCTTTAACCGTTGAAATCAGAGCTTAGCTGACGAGGCTTTGGCCACAGATGACTCCCTATCCCATAGCTGTATTGGCTTGGCAAGGAGGTACATATTTGTTCAGCTGAGGTCTCGTTCTCAAAGCCTGTATCAGTAGCTCCCGTCACCTTTACCCGGAGCTGTAGGCATTTGGCACTTCGGAAGATCACGTGGCCCTAACGCAAGGCCCAGAAGGAGGTGATCTATTAAGTCGGAAAGTAACTTTTCCCAGTAGTCACATTCGAACCCTACAGCCACTCTTCCAATTCTGCCCTTTCCTGCTGCCTGGCTTTGCGAGAGGTTTTCTGGGCGGTGAGCAGAGCAGAACCTGAGGTGATGTTGTGACTGCGGGCAGGAGTCCTGATGTAGAGAAGGGCTCAAATTAAAATGCTGGATTCCCCCCTGAACTTTGCAGGGGTTCTGATTCTGCATCCGCTTTGATGACTGACCCCTTGGACTACCCCAAACCCGGGATCCGTACACATGGGAATTTAGGAGCATTCAGAATCCAAATCTGCAGCTGCAGTGGTGGAACCGGGGCTCAGGTGTGCTGAAAGCCTGGCCCAAATGTTGATAGAGATAGCTGGAATACTCCTGAAACCGGATCCAATGTTTCCTAGCCTCGCTGGCCCTGTCTGATCTCAGTGTCTCTGCAGTGAAGCCACTTCAGATTTATACTGATGTAAACACAAGCAGAATCTGGACCAGAGTCAATAATGGGCCCTGCTACAGGCTGCAGAGTTTCTTTGCACATTGACAGTTCCATACTCTGTTCTTCTGTTAGAATGACAAAGGTCCCGTATATGGTAACCTGCCTTGCTCAGTTTGAGCCTTTAGCTTTTGGTGTAATTCAAAGCTAGCTAATCTCCAGCCCAGAATCTGATTCCCCGTCCTGCACAGAGGCTTTGTTCCAATTAAAGTGGTTAGTTAGAAATGAAAAGGAATTTTTTTCTCCTTCTATTATTATAAATGTTCATAATCTGCAGCACTCTCTGGGCTTCCAGGCTTTGAAAGGCTTTTGGCACTGAAATATTTATTAGAAGAACTGAGTCTTGTGAGGCACATAGCCAGCTGCTCTGCCGTCCTGAGCAAATACAAATCCATTCCAGTGTTTGGAGGGAAAAGCTAGCTGGATGGAGGTCTGAACTCTTAGAAGAATATGTGTGTGTGTGTGTGTGTGTGTGTGTGTGTATGTAATTTACATATGTGTATACATATATACTTGTGTGTACACACACACACAGCTTTAATTCAAGCCAGCTATGTAAACTAAGTGGGAGGAAACTATTGTCGTAGATTTAAGAGTGCTAAATTCTGCAGAGACTTTGGACCAGCTCCTCAGCCGGAGGAGTCGGTTGACATCAGCTGAGGATCTGGCCCCTTTTTCCTTTCTCAGCAAGGGCCTGAGCCAAAGCCTGGGGATGCTGATAGAAAGCCTCCCATTGACGTCGGTGGCTTTTGTACGAGGGGCCTAGAGGCAACTCAGCACATAGTGCCCAGTTATTGTGTCAGACTATTCCAAACCATTTTCAAGGGGATTGCATTTGCTGACTTCCCCTTTCCTCCATGCTCTTTGTCCAGTGCAGACACAGAGGAAGATCAGTCAGGTAAACGGACACAGAGCTTTCAAAGGCCTCTCAGTTATTCCCTTCTGACACCAAGTGTCTTGTGCCTCCAGATCACTGGACATCCTAAGTATCTACAGAAAAGCTCAGTCTGGAGTGGCACCTTTTTGGAAAGTTTTGGATTTGGAACAACTCGACACAGAAGATTTCAGTGAGCTGCCCAGAATTTTTAAGATCCTGCCACCAGATCTTGCTCAATGCATTTTCAAAGACCTCAAGGGTACCAGTGACTTTCTGAGCATAAACCACCTCTGTTTTCAGAGTAAATAAATTGGTTAGTCTCTAAGGTGCCACAAGTACTCCTTTTCTTTTTGCACCTCTGTTTTGGCTCCCAGAGGTCTAAGTCATAAACATACAGTTGACAATCAAACCAGACAAAACAAATTATAATAATATCTCTCTCCCCACATTGTTTGGTAAATCTGCTTTTAAAAATCACTGATGAAGCAATGCACTTATTTAACACTAACGTTCAACACCACATCTCCGGGATAAAATGCCACCCATTGGTTATTCTGTAAATAAACACAAAGCCAACTTGTATACATTGAAAAACAAAACCATTGATATACATCCAAAAAACCCAACCCAACCCCCCATCTCTTTCCCGAAGATTTCAATAATAAATCTTTCCTTTCCTTTTTGGGGCTGATTAAAAAGCCCAAGTAGGAGAATGAAAAGTCTTTGGCAGCAGTTGAAATTTCAGTGTTTTACTATTCAACAAGTGGGGGAGGGGAATATGCATGTAAATATTTTTAATAGGAAACATATCTTAAACAGAACATTTTTTGTATGTACATAACTCTCCTCGAGTTTAGTACTTAAATTGCTTCATAGTGTCTGTTAAAAACAAAAATAAAATAAATAAAAATGTTTGTTACTTGTTTTTGTCCTGACTCAATGGCCAAAACTTTAATAAATAATAATAATAATAATTAATAATAAAGCCTATCAAATAATCTTTGCCAATGGATCTAGCACTGTAATGGTACTGTCTATTTTTTTTAATGATTTCTGTGCTGTGCCCATTTATAAAAGGAAAAATAAAGTCATTTAAACATGGATCGCTGGGAGCTTTGTGTTCTGTGGCTTATTTCTGGTCCCTGGGGGTTGTTGCACCAACATGTGAGGAGGGCTAAACAAAGAGCTAGAGCTTGTTATCCAGGCTGCTCCAGTTAGATAGCATCAGGCGAGAGGCTGTGTTTAATTAATGGTCTCCATAGCAACTCTTCAGCCACCTTAGAGTGACAGCAGCTCCCCTCTACATGGTCTAGCTGAGTGCAACCCAATTAAGTTTTGTGCTCAGCACATCACAATTCCTTGCTCATCTTGCCACAAAAGGGAGACCATAACACCTGGGCTTGGTAGCTGAGTCTAGGAAGGGCTGCATGGTGGAAGGCTGCTATTAATACATTTATAATTACATATAGGGATCCCTTCACACACCACCAGAATGCTGCCACCACTGGGGTGGAACGTGGCAGCTGTTTAATGGTTCACAGGAACACTAACAATAGTGTACAACAGGAAGTGAAGATGACTGCACCCTGCTGAACGTGCAGGAAGAATTTAATGTAATTGCCAGAGCTAGAATTTGGCTAGGTCTCCTGGGTGGGGGAAAAGGGGAGATGGTCTTCAAAGTGCCTTTGGTTTTGAAGACCATGAGTGGTCAGCGCTTTGGATTTGTGACTCAGCCAGAAGACAACGCCTGTAGCAGTGCACAGTCACCTTGCACCACTGAGTCAAAGAAAACCCCTGCTAAAATGCCAGCACCACTTCCTGAAGTACCCTGGGATTTCCTTGACACTCTGCCATCAAAGACAGACCAGGACCAAGCCTCATAGTTTGTCAGAACTGATGGCATCTCAGCCCAGGGTAGTATCTCTGCAGCTATGCTCAATGCACTGTGCTAAGCAGACTTCTGCTTTTTAACAACTAAGTGAGAGGATACCAGAGAATATAAATGACCATCCAGTAATTATTGAGCTACTGTCTAAGTATCCAGAGAGCCTAACAGCAGCGCTTACGAGGGATGCAAGGGGTGCAGAGGTGTGCTGAACTCCGCAAGGAATTACCTATACAGGCAAAAGTGCATGAATGATGAAATCATGTATAATTTACACACACAGTTTAATGAGGCAGGCGCTTTGCTTGTCATTTGCAATGCCTCTTGGACAACTGATCTTTGCACCGTCCATCAGCGATCCTTGCATCTAACACCATCAGTAATAGGCTAAAGCAGCAGGTCCTCTTTACCTGTCCTAGCCAAACGCTAGGATGTTCCTGCCTCTACAGATGGAGGATGGGTGAGGTGATGCAACGCTGTTGCTAACTGATTTGAATTCAAGAACTGAACGTGTGACTTTCCTAGCTAATAAACCCAAGTGAAACCCAAGTGTTCACTGGCAGTTAATGCTGGTGAACGATTTGGCAGCAAATGTACTGTCTGCTTCCTAAAGGAGACAGCTGGCCACTGGTTTGTTACCAAGGCTCCCATGTTATAGACTTCAGAATTCCCGGGGTCGGCTGTATTCATGGCAAGAAGAAGCTGCGGTGATGCTGCCTGATTGTTGGTGGCCCCGGGTGGCCAGACCTGGCTGCCAGGCAAAGGAGGAAGCCAGTCTTTTAAGTGTCCGTGTTGCTAACGTGATGTTGCAGTGCTGTGGTGGATTCTAGTGAATTGCTCTTTCCCTGCTATTTTATATTAGTGACATAAAACCCTTTTCCCAAACTTTCCCATGCTGGCTCAGAAATGTGGGATAGCTCCCTTACTGCTATTTGGGGACAGACCATTGCTGCATCAAGGCCACTATTCAGCCGCAAGCAGTGGCCATTGCCTGATATTACAGAGGACCGTGTGGCCCCCCTGCTCTCCCCCATCCACTGTTCAAGCTATAAGGGGTGGGGAGTGGGCAGATACGGAGTCTTTCCTGACTACAGCAATGGCTAATGCCACATATCATGAGATCTCGTTATCCATATCATCACATCAGAAAATTTCCCTTCTTCTTCGAGTGCTTGCTCACGTCCATTCTGTTCTAGGTGTGCACACCCCCGGGTGCGGTTGTCGGAGAGTTTTGCCTTAGCGGCATCCATACAGTCGACTGTGGCGCCCTCGTGAGGGCCGCGCTCATGCGTCAGTATATCAGGCGCCGCCGGCCCGATGTGCTCTCAGTTCTTTCTTACCGCCCGTGGTGGTTAGTCAGCGCCTTTTCCTTGCCTAGCAAGGGCTAGTGTCAGGGAGCTCAAAGCGGTTTGCCTGGCCTGTCAGGCTTTCTTGCCCTGCCTGATGGGCAAGGTGGTGCAGGTTCTGACGGACAATACCGCCGCAATGTATCATATCAACAGGCAGGGCAGAGCGAAGTCGTCGGCCCTTTGCCAAGAAGCTCTCTGCCTTTGGGACTTCTGTGTGCGGCAGGCCATTCATCTGGTAGCTGCGCATCTGCCTGGGACCAGGAACGTGTTAGCAGATTGCCCCAGCAGGACCGTCTCATCTCACCACGAGTGGTTGCTCCATTCAGAGGTGGCGAGTATGAACTTCTGAAGGTGGGGAACTCCCCAGGTGGACTTGTTCATGTCCCATCAGAACACGAAATGCCACGTGTTCTGTTCACTCCAGGGGCTCCCTGTCAGATGCTTTCTTGCTCCCATGGTCAGGTGCCCAGATGTACGCCTTCCCACCAGTGGTGTTGATCCACAGAGTCCTTGAGAAGATCAAACAGCACAGGGTGAAGGTTATCCTGATAGCCCCTGCATGGCCTCAACAGAACTGGTTCAGCACCCTACTGGTCCTTTTGGTAGCCACCCCTCCGCAGCTCCCTCTTTGGCTGGACGTGCTGTCCCAAGACCACACCAGTCTCCTGCACCGGAACCTGGAGGCGTTGCACTTGACAGCATGGCTACTGCATGGCTGAATGCGGAAGACCTGGAATGGTCGGCCCGGGTGCAACAGGTCTTGCTGGATAGCAGAAAGCCCTCCACCAGAGCGACCTACTTGGCCAAGTGGAAAAGGTTCACGTGCTGGGCCTCAGAATGACGTGTCTAGGCCGAACAGGCCTCGCTGCAGGCGATCCTGGATTATCTTCTGTACCTCAAACTTCAAGAATTGTTCCTGTCATCAGCCAGGATCCACCTAGCCGTTATTTCAGCCTTCCACCCTCTGTTCCAAGGCAGGTCAGTCTTCGCTCATGATATGATGGCCCGGTTTTTGAAAGGTCTGGAGCATCTCTACCCTTACATCCGGTATCCGGTCCATCTCTGGGACTTGAAACTTGTGCTGTCACGGCTCATGGGGCCTCCCTTTGAGCCTCTGGCTTCCTGCTCTCTTCTTCTCTCCTGGAAGGTTTAGTTCCTGGTTGCGGTAACATCTGCCTGCAGGGTGTCCGAGATCAGGAAGCTTATTTCAGAACTGCCCTATACGGTATTCTACAAGGATAAGGTCCAGCTGAGGCCGCACCAGCGTTCCTGCCCACGGTAGTTTCCCAGTTTCATACCGACCAGGACATATACTTACCTGTCTTCTTCCCAAAGCCTCATAAATGGGAAGAAGAATGCAGGTTGCATGCCCTGGACGTCAGGAGGGCACTCGCCTTCTACATCGACAGGACAAAGCCGTTTCGCAAGTTGACGCAGCTGTTCGTTGCGGTGGCAGACAGGGTGAAAGGTCGCCAGTGTCTGATCATAGGATTCCATCCTGGATCACGGCCTTCATCCACTACTGCTAGGAGCTGGTGAAAGTGCCTCTGCCGGCTATTGTGACAGCACACTCGACTAAAGTGCAAGCGTCATCGGCGGCCTCCCTGGCACAGGTGCCAATCCAGGAGATCTGTAGGGCCGCTACCTTGTCGTCTGTCCACACGTTCACATCTCATTGTGCACTTACCAAGCAAGCGCGAGACGATGCTGGCTTTGGCAGAGCAAAGCTGCAAGCCGCGCGACTGTGAACTCCGAACCCACCTCTACTGACACTGCTTGAGATCACCTCGAATGCAATCGACATGAGCAAGCACTCGAAGAAGAAAAAACAGTTACCTACCTTGCGTAACTCTTGTTCTTCGAGATGTGTTGCTCACGTCTATTCCATTACCTGCCCTCCTGCCCCCTGCCGGAGTTGCCGGCAAGAAGGAACTGAGAGGGCGCAGGGCTGGTGATGTCTGATATACCGACGCGTGAGCATGGCACCAAAGGGGCACCACAGCCGGCCACACGGATACCACTAAGACAAAAATCTCCAACGACCAGGCAAGTGGGCGTGCGCACATCTAGAATGGAATGGACGTGAGCAACCCATTTCAAAGAACAACAGTTATGAAAGCTCGGTCACCATTTTATCCCTTTGAAACAATCTCCAGGTCTGTCTAACACTGCAATCAGAGGTACGACTGCAGCACATGTAGATACACCTGAGCTCACTTTGATCTGGACACACTCGCCCAGAACCCTGGATACACACTTGAGCAAGCCAGCCCCTGTTGCAGCATCACGACTGTATCACTATGTAGGATCATGACTAGCTACAGCTAGCTAGACTGAAGTTTGCTCCGGTATGTCTACGCATGCTGCTGCAATCCCACTCTGATTGCAGGGTAGATTGCCATGTCCTGCTGGGGCCGAGAGCTCCCTGGGTCATGCTCCATCCATGGTGCAGAAAGGGGTGAATCCATTTATTGGGGCCACCCATTCAGTTTTCCAAACTGTGCTCTGAACAAACATACTAATGACTTCATGATGTGGGCAGTCAGACTACCCAGAGGCTTAGCAGCAGCAGCTGGGCTGCTGCCATTAACCACTAAGTGAACAACTGCTTATACGTAGGTGTAGGGAGTTTGGGCTGAAGGCTTGAAACCAGCGCTAATTATTCCCCTTCCCAATGGTTTAGTGATTTTCCCATCAGCAGTTCTGTGAATGAGCCATTCCAGCATCAGAGCTGCCTTAGGAATTCCAGCTCCCCCTGACGTAGCAGATGCATTAGATTAGAAGAAAGTAAGACCTCCCTGCAGAAAGCAATACAGCGTGACTGAAATGTCTGCCTGCTTAAGGAATGGGATGCAGAATAGTACAGAAAATATGCTAATGCTATGGCTTTCTGTTTGGTGTTTGTACACCGCCTAGCACAATGGGGTTCTGGTCCAGGACTGGCGCTCCCAGGTGCTGCAGTAATATAAATAATAACACTAATAGTAAATTAATATCTCACTTGAAGTACTGTGACTTTTTCTGGTCACCCTAGGTAAAATTCGCTAAAATATTTAAAGTCGAGTCACTTAGGTACTTCTGAGACTGTTCCCCCTAGACAACAAAGGCTTTACAGAGCAGAAGTCAAGCAAATTCAGAGCCTGGTGGCTAGACTGGTCAGGGGCATGGAAAAATATCCACAGGGAAAGGGATTGAAAAGTCTGACTATCTTGGAGAGGAGACTAATCAGAGGGGAGATGATAATGATATAGAAAAACGATGACTGGTCAAAGGGAGATAGATCAGGTGCTGCTCTTCACTGCACCTCCTATAATAAAAGTCAGTGAAACTGAATGGTGGCAAACTCAAATCTGATCAAAGGAATAAGAATTTGTGCATGGTTAACCTGTGGAACTCACTGCCACACAATATCAGGAGGCTAAGATAGGATTAATAGGATTCCAAAAGAAGATTAGGCCTTTACATGAATAACAAGAACATCCACAGTTATAATAACAAGGCTGAAAGACAAATCAGCAAACAACAAAATCTGGAGAGGTATGGAAGGGATCTAAATCCTCCAGCTTCAGGTCATAAGCCAACGTTTTACTAATGAGGGTGAGGAAGCAACTTTCACTGTGGGCAGGTTATTGCATAACCTCCTACTGCAGGGCTTGCTGCAGCTTCATTCTAGAGCAGCTGGGACTGGCTCCTGTCAGACGAGGCACTCGACTAGATGAGCCACTGGTGGAATCCAAGCTGGCAGTTCCTAAATCAGGGCTGAATGGCTAAGTGTTGAAAGGGCAGGCAATGCACACCTTTAACAGTGCCCCGGTGCATGTTTTTATTCCAGAGTGGCCCCCATCCTGCTCCCACTGAAGGCAATGGGAGTTTTGCCAGTGACTTCAAAGGGAACAGCGCTGGGCCCAATGTTTTTAACTACTTAATCCTCAGAAATTAATGCAGTCAGACATTCATCTTGGGTCTGCTTTGCAGGGGTGCTGGGCCCACAATTCCAGCCAAGGTCAATGGGAACTTCAGGTGCCCAGCATCTCTGGCAATCAGACCCCAGGGGCCTGCGTCTCCATTACCCTGCACTAAATGTTGCCATTTATACCCGTGTAAAGATAGGGTGAAATGCTGCCAGAGCACACCAGTGGTGTTTTGCAGTCATGTTGCGCTGGCATGAATGAAGACATGAAGTGCAGGGTAATAGCCAAGCAGGTCCCATATAATTTTCATGGTCCCTGACTCCCATGACTGATAGAGCAGACTTCTATCTGTATTGGAGTGAGCCGCATCTGCACAATCCTACAGAGGGCCAGGGACAGATGCATTAGAACTTTATGAGCTGTTTCATTTTAATGCATTGATTTTTATGTTTGGGCAGGTGGGGGTGAGATTAGTGAAATGAATTAAATTTGGGGCTGGGTATAATGGGCAGGTGGCTGCTGGGTAAAGGAGCAGCAGAGAGGCAAAGTTCTTTGGATCTTATGTCTGTTTTTGAAAAAAAAAATCAAATACTAAAATGACCTAGTGTTTCCTTTGTTCGTTATTTATACTGTTTAGCACCTATCTAGCACTTACAGGAATCCACTGGTTGTGTAACTGTGATGACCTTGGTGGGGAGCAAGGGTCACACTTAGAGGATTATGCATGAAATATACAAGAGCATCCTTAACTTGGCTGATCTTTGCATGTTCCCTGCATTACATCTTGGATAAAACCAAAGCTATTTTAATCTGTGGATCTCAAAGCACTTTAATAAGGCTGATCCTTACTATCTGTATTTTACAGACAGGGAAATCAAGGCAGAAAGGTGACCTGACTTGCCCCAGGTCATGCAGTGAGTCAGTGATGGAGCTGGGAATAGACACCAGGTGTTCTGAATCCCAGTGTCAATGCATTGCACGATGCCGCCTTCTTAGAACATGGACTAGAATAGGATTTTATATCGTACTCCTCACTACAGGAGCTGGGCCCCTGTCATGCCAGTGAGACTGGAGACTCACTTTGCAATCATAAGCCAGCCACTGTCGCATTCCTCTGTGTTCTGTGGGGGGCCCTGCTGAATAATACAAGAGGAGCTACCCTGGATGCCTTGGCAGGTGATGCCATGACAGTGCCTGGCGAGAAGATTGGCAGATCTCCAGATCAGTGAGAAGGAACAGACACACCTGGCACATGCCATCGAAAACCAAGAGGTTGGACTGATGATGGTGCCTTCAGAAGTGCCCCCAGCGCTGGAATTTGGCCCATAGCTAGTAGGTGCTACCCCTTCGTTGTGATAGCTGGGCTGGCGAGCTCGGCTTACTGAGCCAGCCCTGTGTTTGGCCTGCATCAGGTGGCAGCGTACGATGCTGAGGCGCTCCCAGGAGATGTGGCCATTGCTGGTCTTGTGCCAATGCCACCCGGGTTCCTTCTGGTCTTTCTTTGATTGGATGCCAACCGTTTTTCAGTGCTGCTTGTGGCTGGCGACAGCCCAGCTGCTATGAGCAATGTTGGCAGGTTCCCATTGTGGTTTCATGGCTGCTCTGCAGCAGGGAGGAGCAGGATTCCCTGAACTGTTCCCCAAGGTGTCGCTGAAGGGACGAGAATTTCAAGGCATTGATAAAATAGCTTCAGGGATTTTCAGGGACGTTGCTACTTGTGAGTGGCCTCCCCAGCCTAGCCACTCTGCAGATCCCCTATAGCCACAGATCCTAATCCAGAAGGGTCGGCTGGCGCTCATCTTCCTCTTAGCTCCTGTGCTCTGTTAGGAGTGGGGACCCCCTCATTGCCCGGGGAGCGCCCTGGTGAGATCTTGGCAGGCTGGGCTAGGTGCGTAGCGAGATGGGAGGCCACCAATGCTGCACAGGAACTGGAACTGGTGACCCAGCAGCTGCCCCTCTTTCTGCCTGAGTCAGGACAGGCGCAATGCACCCAAAGTAGCAGCATGGCTACAGTGGCGCAGCTGGCGGCTCCAGCTGGCCACCCAAGTACAAGCCGAAGATTCAGACAGGACTGAACTGGGGCCGCTAGCCTGAGCTGCTGCGGCTACGCTGCTCGTTTTAGCTCCGGTACGTCCACCTGAGCTGGAAATGACACTTCCCGGGGCACTGCAGAGGTACCTTTGGTGCGTGAGCTTCTCAGGGAAGGTCTCTTGGGCCTGATTCTCCATTGCCCTGCGCCTTGTGCTGTCATTTACGCTCGTGGGCAAAACACCACCTTCGGTGTCAGTGACTGCACAAAGCATAGGACAGCAGGGGGCACCAGACCCGGGGCGACAGAGGGACAAGGTCTTGGGGGGAAGAGGTGGTGCGAGGGTGTGGGCTCGGAGAGAAGGGGGGGCATAGGGGTGGGGGCTCGGAGAGAGGGGGGGCATAGGGGTGGGGGCTTGGAGAGAAGAGACGACAGAGGGGTGGTGCCTCAAGGGGAAGGGGCAGCATGCGGGGCGGGGCCATGGCTCAGGCACCCCCCACTTCTGCTGCTGCTGGCAGCACCTTTGGCTCCTGATTCGGGACTAGCACACCCGCAGCACAACAGGACATCTGTGACCACAATGATCAGCAACAGCCAAGTGCACAGACAAATGCGCCAGCTTGGGTGTACTCCCTTTAATATGATAGCACTAATTCTGCACCCACTGCTGCAGCATCCACCCCAGGAGCTGAGCAAAGGCCGTTAGCGGAAGCAGCCTCGCTGTTTATAATGTCTAGCATAGCTGCTCCCAAAGCCCTTTCCACAGGCAGGAAATCCCTTGGAGAGAAAACAATAACCCCCTATTGGAGAGTGACCGGATAAAACTCCTAGCCCTGGTGAAAAAGGCAGGACCTGGGCTGCCTGGGTCTGGCTGGCCCACAAACCTAGGTGTATGGTCTATATTAGGCTTACAAGGCCACGCCCATTCTCTTCCTGCTCTGCATGACACCACTTCCTGAGCACGGGCAGATATTAATAGGCCTCCAATAAAGCAGCCAAAGTGCTCCTATTTTTTCCCCTTGAGCTGACTGGCATCTCTAGCCTTTATTAACCCTATGGGATCAATCACCTACAGTGGTGCCGGAACTAGGGACACTGCTGCACCCCCTGGTTTGACGCATAATAACAAACACCAAAGACATGTTCCATCATCAGCACCCCAACTATAACAATGTTCCAGATCCGTGGTCACCCATGTATCCCTCTTTTAACAGTCCCAAGATCCATCTTCACATATGTGCTTCACATAAGGCAGGTTTCCCATATCAGGCCCTGCCTTTCCTGGACCCAGGATGGTATTTTGCCCCGACTAGAGAAGGCCGAAACAGAACAGAAATTCTGCAGAATTTTTTTTTCTTCCCAAATTAGAAGAAAACCAAACATTTCAATATTTCTTACAGAATGAAATTTTGGAAAACTCTCATTTGGGGGTCAATCGAAACGTTTCATTGCGATAAATTGAAATGGTTTGTTCTGATTTTGACCTTATATTATAACTTATGAATGCAAAGAAAATATATCTCAAAAGCGTTTGTTGTTGTGAAACAAACAAACAAACAAACAGAAATCTAAAGAGTCCCTTCTGATAAGGTCAAATCACAATTTTATCAAATTTGACACATTCCCATGGAAGATTTGCAGCAGGTTCCACCCTGATGCTGTAACACTCTGAGAACAGCAGCCTGGTGACTTTATCGCTCCTCTCTCTGACCTTGGCCTCGCAAATATCTGCAAGAAGCTGAGCTGGCCTTTCACACGTCCTCATCTTGGGGTGTTTAATAATGGATTGTTTTAGCACTGGTCTCACACTGCTGGAGCCCGAAATCATCTATCTATAGAACAGGTATAGCATGAGTACTGGCAGGGTGAGTAACCACACACACACACAGCATCCCTAGCACTCACAGCAGGGTCTGGTACAGTAAGACTGGTCAGAAAATGGGTGGGTTTTTTTCTTCCCATGGAAAATTACAACTTTTCGGAGAAAAACCAAAAAGAAAACTAGTTCAATTTGGAAATGCTGTCACAATGCATCATGGGAGGTGTAGGCCCAGTGTCTCATGGGCCCATTCTCCTGTATGGGCTGGCCTCTCTCACTGAAGTACTTCTCCCATGATGCATCATGGTCTCCCTTCAATTATGTGAAACTCTGCAAATTAGCTCATTTAACAATTTGCCATATCACAGTTTTATACAAGTTATTTACAAATATGCAAATTAACCTCTTTACATTTGCATGATCAGTCTGGAAATAAAGTGTACATTTTTTAGCAGTGAGGGTAAAAATACATTGGAATAAGTTACCAAGTATTGTGGTGGCTTCTCCTTCACTGACAATTTTTAAATGAAGATGGGATGCTCTTTTCTAAAAGCTCTGCTCTGGGGATTGTTTGGGGGAAGTCCTTTTGCCTGTGTTTTACAGGAGGTCAGATTTGCTGAGCACAATGGTTCCCTGCGGGCCTCGGTAGATATGAATCCATAAGGTGTCACACATAGAGTGGAACAAAACTTGGAAGTGCTGATGTTGTTTGATTATTTTTTTGCCCATCACTCAGCCTGGCCAGTGAAACTAGACTGATATATTTCTAATCAGGTTTCAGAGTAACAGCCGTGTTAGTCTGTATTCGCAAAAAGAAAAGGAGTACTTGTGGCACCTTAGAGACTAACCAATTTATTTGATCATGCTCAAATAAATTGGTTAGTCTCTAAGGTGCCACAAGTACTCCTTTTCATATTTCTAATCAGTTTCATTTGCAGGTTCTCATGCACTCGCATATTGTGCAGCACTATTTGGGTTGTGAGAAGGGTATTGCTTGAACAATAATAATACCTAATGCTGCATCTTGTCAAAAGAGGATCTCAAAGCTCGTGTAAGTATCATTAGCCTTATGTGAAAGGTGGGGAAACTGAGGCAGAGAGAGGAAAGCTGAGTCCAGAACCCCAGCCTTTTGAGTCTTAGTGACATGTGCTAACCACTAGACAATGCTCCTTATTTTTGATTTTCTGGACAAATAAAAGGGGACCTTCAGAATGTAAAACATCCCCTGAATATTTCTGTGGATGTTAAGTTTTGTAAAAGTTTGTTTCCACCACACCTGCATTTGTGGCTTAAAGCAAGCCATGCCCTTTAATGTTCACTTTGAACCACATTCATTGTTGGGGTCCTACATCAATAGAGCAGTGAGATGGTTTGAAGTGAAAGCAAGCAAAATAAATAAATGCAAGCCTTAGCTGAAAAGCTGCAAGTGTCTTTTTCAAACTTTCCAGGAAGCTACTGCCAGGGGGAAAAAAACAAACAAACCGCTTCTCCTTTGAATGATTATAATTTGAGAGACTGCAGAGCCCCTGAACAGCCTATGTCGGTTTCTCTGCCTTATTATTTTGGACAGAAAAAGTTCCCAGATGTAGTCCTGAGCGTCAGGGGCTGTACTGAGAACTTCCAGCTGTCAATACAGACTTCAGAGTACTTCAGTGGTTAAGAACTGCTGGATCTAAAGAAACCCCAAATGAGCTGCTGAAGAGGGTGTGGAATGTTTTATTCAGGCGCCGTACTGCAAACACTTCCTGAATGCCCTTATTCCTGCATAAAATATTACAACCCCTCTGTACTAGGGCTGGGCAAAGCAGTGGGATGAAATAGGAACTGATCTGAAAATCTGCCTGTAACACAAACTAAGCCTTTTATTAAGATAAAAAGTAAATATAAAGCAACAACAAGTAAAAACAAAAGTAAATGCAGAAATTGCCATCTCAGATCAGCCCATTGGTGCAGTTAGTTCAAAAGCCTGTTTCTGACAATGGCCAGCACCAAATGCATCAGAGGTAGGGGCAAGGGACCGTGCACTTTTGGGATAACCTGCCCCCAAGGAAAGATTTCTCCTAACTGCAAATAGCTAGAGGTTGGTTCATGCCCTGTAGCATGACAGTTAACATTACTCCCAAAACTCTAGTTTATTTTTAAAAATATTTATTACTTTATCTTTGGATGTTCTCCATGTAAATGTCCTATCACTTCTGGAATCCTTCTTAATGATACTTTGCGGTAATGAGTTCTACAGTTTAATGATGTGGGGAAAAAAGTATATTTCCTTTTATCTGGTTAAAATGTACTGTCTTTCAATTTCGCCTGGTATCAAATGACAGGGCGAAGATAAGTGCTCCACAAACACAGGCCTCTTCACACTTGAGTTAAAGCAAAAACCATCAACCAACATGAGTAGCTATCTGCAGACCTCCAGCCGTTAGAGGGCTTGACAAACACAAACACCCACAAGCAGTGCTGCTTTTGTCCAGCGGAGGGCACCGACACGTGAGCAAATCTGATACTGTCTTTAAAGATACTTTGTCACTCTGCTAACCGGTGTCAAATTTCTACCTAGCACCTTCCCCAGGCCCCTCCCACCCCGCCTGCCTCCCTGCTACAAATTTAAAGAAACAATCCGATATTCTCACACTTGCTCCCTCCCATAGCTGTATATGTCACAGCGTCTCCCCGTCCTGTAGGATAATACAGTCTGTGCGCTTGGCGTGCACAGGAGACCTCTTGCACCTATCTCAGTATTCGTGTTTACTGAATGTTTTTCACGGACTCTTCCCTCCCCAGCTCACATACTTGGGGGCAATTTACGTGGGGAGATCTTGTCTCCTTTCCGTATTTTTGTCACTCAGAAGCTGCAGTCCTATGAGATAGAGCAGACCTCCGTGCCAAGCAATATCATCAATGCTTAATAATTATTATTATAATAAATTACTACACATCCTAATAATGAACACTCTTGAATTAGTTCTGCCTCCTAACGAGCTCCCTTGAAACCTTTTAAAACACAAATCCCAATAAACACAAACATTGGCACTCCCATACAAAGCTCAGAACCCGCTCCAGGCCCCTGCTCCTGCTGGATTGGCGACATCGGAATGATTTCTATAGCAACAGCCTGTGCTGTCTTAGACACAAGACTCTGACTTCCCGGCAGGAGTGGAGTGAGCCACTGACCTGTGAAGCAGAGACCACTTATATGCACTAATGCCTTCAACAATAGCAAAAGGAACACACCGCAAAATGCCGCGGGAGTGAATTCCTTGCTGGTTTGCATGTTCTCTTATTCCACATTTGCACCGTTGCAACCTGTGGCCACCACAGACCCATGACCAAAGCGTGCGCAGCTCAAGTATGTTTATTCCCAGGCTTGGGGAGTAGAGAGCTCAAAGTGTCACTGAATTTCTGGTTTCAGAGTAACAGCCGTGTTAATCTGTATTCGCAAAAAGAAAAGGAGTACTTGTGGCACCTTAGAGACTAACCAATTTATTTGAGCATGAGCTTTCGTGAGCTACAGCTCACTTCATCGGATGCATACTGTGGAAACTGCAGAAGACATTATATATACACAGAGACCATGAAACAATACCTCCTCCCACCCCACTCTCCTGCTGGTAATAGCTTATCTAAAGTGATCATCAAGTTGGGCCATTTCCAGCACAAATCCAGGTTTTCTCACCCTCCGCCCCCCCCCCTCCCCCCCACAAACTCACTCTCCTGCTGGTAATAGCCCATCCAAAGGGACCACTCTCTTTAAAATGTGTATGATAATCAAGGTGGGCCATTTCCAGCACAAATCCAGGTTTTCTCACCCCCCCACCCCACTCCAAAAACCACACACACAAACTCACTCTCCTGCTGGTAATAGCTCATCCAAAGCGACCACTCTCCCTACAATGTGCATGATAATCAAGGTGGGCCATTTCCAGCACAAATACAGGTTTTCTCACCCCCCCCACTCCCATACACACACAAACTCACTCTCCTGCTGGTAATAGCTCAGCCAAAGTGACCACTCTCCCTACAATGTGCATGATAATCAAGGTGGGCCATTTCCAGCATAAATCCAAGTTTAACCAGAACGTCGGGGGGTGGGGGGATAGAAAAAAACAAGGGGAAATAGGCTACCTTGCATAATGACTTAGCCACTCCCAGTCTCTATTTAAGCCTAAATTAATAGTATCCAATTTGCAAATGAATTCCAATTCAGCAGTTTCTTGCTGGAGTCTGGTTTTGACGTTTTTTTGTTGTAAGATAGTGACCTTCATGTCTGTGATTGCGTGACCAGAGAGATTGAAGTGTTCTCCGACTGGTTTATGAATGTTATAATTCTTGACATCTGATTTGTGTCCATTTATTCTTTTACGTAGAGATTGTCCAGTTTGACCAATGTACATGGCAGAGGGGCATTGCTGGCACATGATGACATATATCACATTGGTGGATGTGCAGGTGAACGAGCCTCTGATAGTGTGGCTGATGTTATTAGGCCCTTTGATGGTGTCCCCTGAATAGATATGTGGGCACAGTTGGCAACGGGCTTTGTTGCAAGGATAGGTTCCTGGGTTAGTGGTTCTATTGTGCGGTATGTGGTTGTTGGTGAGTATTTGCTTCAGGTTGGGGGGCTGTCTGTAGGCAAGGACTGGCCTGTCTCCCAAGATTTGTGAGAGTGTTGGGTCATCCTTCAGGATAGGTTGTAGATCCTTAATAATGCGTTGGAGGGGTTTTAGTTGAGGGCTGAAGGTGATGGCTAGTGGCGTTCTGTTATTTTCTTTGTTAGGCCTGTCCTGTAGTAGGTGACTTCTGGGAACTCTTCTGGCTCTATCAATCTGTTTCTTCACTTCTGCAGGTGGGTATTGTAGTTGTAAGAATGCTTGATAGAGATCTTGTAGGTGTTTGTCTCTGTCTGAGGGGTTGGAGCAAATGCGGTTGTATCGCAGAGCTTGGCTGTAGACGATGGATCGTGTGGTGTGGTCAGGGTGAAAGCTGGAGGCATGTAGGTAGGAATAGCGGTCAGTAGGTTTCCGGTATAGGGTGGTGTTTATGTGACCATCACTTATTAGCACAGTAGTGTCCAGAAAATGGACCGCTTGTGTGGACTGGACCAGGCTGAGGTTGATGGTGGGATGGAAATTGTTGAAATCATGGTGGAATTCCTCAAGGGCTTCTTTTCCATGGGTCCAGATGATGAAGATGTCATCAATACAGCGCAAGTAGAGTAGGGGCGTTAGGGGACGAGAGCTGAGGAAGCGTTGTTCTAAGTCAGCCATAAAAATGTTGGCATACTGTGGGACCATGCGGGTACCCATAGCAGTGCCGCTGATTTGAAGGTATACATTGTCCCCAAATGTAAAATAGTTATGGGTAAGGACAAAGTCACAAAGTTCAGCCACCAGGTTAGCCGTGACATTATCGGGGATAGTGTTCTTGACGGCTTGTAGTCCATCTTTGTGTGGAATGTTGGTGTAGAGGGCTTCTACATCCATAGTGGCCAAGATGGTGTTATCAGGAAGATCACCGATGGATTGTAGTTTCCTCAGGAAGTCAGTGGTGTCTCAAAGATAGCTGGGAGTGCTGGTAGCGTAGGGCCTGAGGAGGGGGTCTACATAGCCAGAGAATCCTGCTGTCAGGGTGCCAATGCCTGAGATGATGGGGCGCCCAGGATTTCCAGGTCTATGGATCTTGGGTAGTAGATAGAATATCCCAGGTCAGGGTTCCAGGGCTGTGTCTGTGCGGATTTGATCTTGTGCTTTTTCAGGAAGTTTCTTGAGCAAAAGCTGTAGTTTCTTTTGGTAACTCTCAGTGGGATCAGAGGGTAATGGCTTGTAGAAAGTGGTGTTGGAGAGCTGCTGAGCAGCCTCTTGTTCATATTCCGACCTATTCATGATGACAACAGCACCTCCTTTGTCAGCCTTTTTGATTATGATGTCAGAGTTGTTTCTGAGGCTGTGGATGGCATTGTGTTCTGCATGGCTGAGGTTATGGGGCAAGTGATGCTGCTTTTCCACAATTTCAGCCCGTGCACGTCGGCGGAAGCACTCTATGTAGAAGTCCAGTCTGCTGTTTCGACCTTCAGGAGGAGTCCACCTAGAATCCTTCTTTTTGCAATGTTGGTAGGGAGGCCTCTGTGGATTAGTATGTTGTTCAGAGGTATTTTGGAAATATTCCTTGAGTCGGAGACGTCGAAAATAGGATTCTAGGTCACCACAGAACTGTATCATGTTCGTGGGGGTGGAGGGGCAGAAGGAGAGGCCCCGAGATAAGACAGCTGCTTCTGCTGGGCTGAGAGTATAGTTGGATAGGTTAACAATATTGCTAGGTGGGTTGAGGGAACCATTGCTGTGGCCCCTTGTGGCATGTAGTAGTTTAGAATGTTTAGTGTCCTTTTTCTTTTGTAGAGAAGCAAAGTGTGTGTTGTAAATGGCTTGTCTAGTTTTAGTAAAATCCAGCCACGAGGAAGTTTGTGTGGAAGGTTGTTTTTTTATGAGAGTATCCATTTTTGAGAGCTCATTCTTAATCTTTCCCTGTTTGCTGTAGAGGATGTTGATCAGGTGGTTCTGCAGTTTCTTTGAGAGCGTGTGGCACAAGCTGTCAGCATAGTCTGGGTGGTATGTAGATTGTAATGGATTTTTTACCTTCAGTCCTTTTGGTACAATGTCCATCCGTTTGCATTTGGAAAGGAAGATGATGTCTGTCTGTATCTGTACAACTTTTTCATGCAGTTGATATATTTCCACTCCATACGGTTAAATGCAGTGCCTTGCATAATGACAGGTTTCAGAGTAACAGCCGTGTTAGTCTGTATTCGCAAAAAGAAAAGGAGTACCCCCAGCCCCCAACTAAAACCCCTCCAACGCATTATTAAGGATCTACAACCTATCCTGAAGGATGACCCAACACTCTCACAAATCTTGGGAGACAGGCCAGTCCTTGCCTACAGACAGCCCCCCAACCTGAAGCAAATACTCACCAACAACCACATACCACACAACAGAACCACTAACCCAGGAACCTATCTTTGCAACAAAGGCCATTGCCAACTGTGCCCACATATCTATTCAGGGGACACCATCAAAGGGCCTAATAACATCAGCCACACTATCAGAGGCTCGTTCACCTGCACATCCACCAATGTGATATATGCCATCATGTGCCAGCAATGCCCCTCTGCCATGTACATTGGTCAAACTGGACAATCTCTACGTAAAAGAATAAATGGACTCAAATCAGATGTCAAGAATTATAACATTCATAAACCAGTCGGAGAACACTTCAATCTCTCTGGTCACGCAATCACAGACATGAAGGTCGCTATCTTACAACAAAAAAACGTCAAAACCAGACTCCAGCGAGAAACTGCTGAATTGGAATTCATTTGCAAATTGGATACTGTTAATTTAGGCTTAAATAGAGACTGGGAGTGGCTAAGTCATTATGCAAGGTAGCCTATTTCCCCTTGTTTTTTTCTACCCCCCCCCTCCCGACGTTCTGGTTAAACTTGGATTTATGCTGGAAATGGCCCACCTTGATTATCATGCACATTTTAAGGAGAGTGGTCAGTTTGGATGAGCTATTGCCAGCAGGAGAGTGAGTTTGTGTGTTTGTGTGGGGGTGAGAAAACCTGTTTTTGTGCTGGAAATGGCCCACCTTGATTATCATACACATTGTAGGGAGAGTGGTCGCTTTGGATGAGCTATTACCAGCAGGAGAGTGAGTTTGTGTGTGGGGAGGCGGAGGGTGAGAAAACCTGGATTTGTGCTGGAAATGGCCCAACTTGATGATCACTTTAGATAAGCTATTACCAGCAGGAGAGTGGGGTGGGAGGAGGTATTGTTTCATGGTCTCTGTGTATATAATGTCTTCTGCAGTTTCCACGGTATGCATCCGATGAAGTGAGCTGTAGCTCACAAAAGCTCATGCTCAAATAAATTGGTTAGTCTCTAAGGTGCCACAAGTACTCCTTTTCTTTTTACTGAATTTCTGGTTGCTGGAGACTCCTGTTGCTAACTCTCTGGGTCTGTCTACACTGCAGTCAGACATATGATTGCCACAGAGGCTGCCTTATCTATGCAGCGAAGACATGGCATGGGCTTCCGTGCCGGCTGCACCAGCCTGCCAGGGCCATGGGTACATACTTGCATTGCTAGCCCATGCTGAAGCCTGCGCTGTATCTTCACTGCTATTTTTAGCTCTGCCAGCTAGATTAATCACACCTCCAATTGCTGCGCAGACATAACCCTCTGTGGCTGAGCAATGGAAAATTGACCATGGCCATGCTGGTGAAGCCCAGGCATTGGCACGAGTGATTTCAGGTTGGAGACCATGGAGGAGGAGAGTTTCTCTGCCATGGAGCACTCTTGGAAGATCCTTAGAGCACTGTAGCATACAGGAGGGTGTGTATCATGTGCATGACTATCCTCCACTAGCTAAGGGACCGCTTGACCTGGAATGGTCCCTTGGAATATGTGTGAACTACTTAAACAATCTGTTCCACCTTGCATGTAGCTGTCACACTGAGTACTTTTCCTAGAGCTGAAGAAGAGCTCTGTGTCAGCTTGAAAGCTGGTCTCTTTCACCCACAGAAGTTGGCCCAATAAAGGATACTACCTCACCCTGCTTGTCTCTCTACTAGATAGGGGCAGAGTTGCTTGTGTGTGTGTAAGTACCTCTGGCTTCTTCTCGACAGACCAGCTCCTGTGTATGTGTGAGCCACTCCTGGACAGACCCAAATCTGCCTGTCTGTGGTTGTCATGCCATCCAGGTCTGCAACAAGCCTCTAAACCCTAATTATTTTGCCTGCCAGCAGTGATTTTCCTTTTTCTCAAGTGTTAGAGGCCTGTTTTCATTGCTGCCAAGGCAACCCACTGCTCAACATATATTATGCATCCCTCTCTGTTCCTGATCCACTCAGGACATGAGGCTATTCCAGCTCTTACCTGGGGAGCCTGGCTTGTTAGCTGCAGCTACAGTGACTTGGGCTTCTGGCTCAGTAGATCCCTGGTGCTGGCTGAGATGGCGGCTGTCAGACCAGGTCACATAATTGGATTGTGAGTCATGCGATGTTTCTCATGATGCTCACAATTGCCGGTCTGAGGTGCATGCAGGGAGGGAGGAGATGCGGTGGGGTTGGAATAGAGACAGGACAGTGACAGGGGAGGATAAAAAGAGAACTAGAAGGGTAGCCTCCTGCCCCAGCGGTTAAGAGAAGGTGAGGGAAGCCTCCCTCTGATAAGCCAATGAGAAGGCTGCATTTTTGCATATGAGCTTAGGCTTGAATTTTGACTCTGAGGCTGTGACAGTTCTTGGGGTACCCAGGACTATGAGGCACCATGTTACTTGGGGGGAGGGATAGCTCAGTGGTTTGAGCATTGGCCTGCTAAACCTAGGGTTGTGAGTTTAATCCTTGAGGGCAAAAATTGGGGATTGGTTCTGCTTTGAGCAGGGGGTTGGACTAGATGACCTCCTGAGGTCCCTTCCAACCCTGATATTCTATGATTCTATACCCCCCTGCTGCCAGTGTGAGGGAGTCTTGCTTGTGCATAGCTGGGTGTCAGCTCCCTCGCCCATCTAGCCTGTCAGTCCCTCATGCACCCTTATCTGGGCCATGGCAGCCCTTGCTTTGCCTTGCAGGTTAGCAAAAGGTGCACCCAGTCCCAGAGTTCCTTTGTAGCATTCCCCAGTGATAGCCAGCTCCTGACACTCACAGAAGTACCAGCTCTGCTGTCTCCAAAGAAACAGCACCCACCAGCGTGTAAGATTCAGCTCAGGGCCAGCACTTTGCTTAACACCCTGGCCCTGAGATATATTTATTGTGAAATCAAGAACAAATTCATTATCAAAGATGATAATAATTGAATGATAATTCAAGTGACAGTGAGTGAGAATGTTGGAAATACATGGTTACATATAAAACAAAATCATAACAACTTTCTCGAGACTAAACTTAACTGCTAAGGTAACCTCCTGTCCAAAAAAGTTTCTCACCCAAAATCCTTTGCAGCGTTTTCAGCCCAGGTTAGTTGAGATCCTGTTTTCATGAATGTGAACATGCTCTCTGTTTACTTCCTAGGTGTAGGATGAGGGGCTGTCTTCTTTGTCTCCTAGCTATTCTCCTAGGATTCATTGGCTTTGCACACAGCCAGGATAAACACCTATGGCTTGTTGTTCTGTGTGCTGCTTTGCTGCTGACTTCACATCTCTTTGTTAATGTTTGACTTCGTATGCAAACACCCATCCATACTGTTAGGTGACAATGCTTACCTACAGCCTGACACAGAGAGATGCATTTCTTTCTTCCTGTCTAGAGGAAAATCTGTTTTTCACCTTTGCTGGTGACCAATACCTTTATACAGGCTCTAAGAACATATGTCTGGTATATATACATAACTCCTTACATAGTAAGTGTACATACATTTCACAATGCTAAGGATAAGATTTTGTCACGGGGGTCATGGATTCCGTGACTTTCAGAGACTTCCGTGACATTTTTGGTCAGGCCCCGCACACGTTATTTTTGGTGAAAGTCACAGACAGGTCACAAGCTTCAGTTAATTTTTGGTTATTGCTTGTGACCTGCCTGTTACTTTTATTAAAAATAACCATGACAAAAATCTTAACCTTAACAATGACCATTGTGACGCTGGCTTTCACGTGAGACCTCACACGACGTTCACTGGGGAACTAGAATGTACACACCAGCGCAGGCAATTCCTGTAACCCCCTCGCCAGTTGGCACTGAGGAGTTCTTAGGTCACAGAGGCTCCCACACACTTCAAGGGCAGCATCTTCCCATCAGGGTCAGCAGGACAGTTAAAAATAAATTAAAAAGCAAAAACAAGAAAGTAAGTTCATACCCACCCACCCTCAGCAAATTATTATGATTAAAAAAAATCCTATGATTTTTAAGTCAATCTCATGATTTTGGGGGCCTGACTCATGAACTGTGAAGGCATGGAGTCGATGATGCTGTGTTTTTGGGTACAGCATTCTGGTCCCCAAGTCTCCTGTCTGTGGCTTTATCTGGGGGTGTTCCTGAGTGAATCATCTCCATGGCATCAGGATGCTTTGCTCTGGGGGCTTGACAGGTATTTTTGGAGGAGAGGAGTTTGTGATAAGGGAGCACCCCCCCTTTCATTTTTTTGGACACCCAACCAGCCAGTTAGCTATAAAGTCCCTCTTGGTGGTTGTTCTCTGCTTGCTTTACCTCTAAAGGGTTAACGAAGTTCCCCACGTAAAGGAAAGGGAGTGGGCACCGGACCAAAAGAACCAATGGGAAGGCTAGAGGTTTTTAAAATGGGGAGAAAAAAAACTTCCCCTTTGTCTCTGTTGTTTTCTCCGGGAAAGAGGGGAACAGGAAGCAGTTATGCTGTGAGAAGCTTTAAGCCAGATAGGAAAATCATCAGATCATATCTAGAGCTACTTTTAACAACCCAAATATGTAAGTAGAGGAGGAATGTTTAGCTAGACGCGATCAGGTTTATTTCTTATGGCTAGTGGACCCCTCAGTGCTAACCCCAGATGCTTTTGTTTGCATGTAACCTTTAAGCTGAACCCCCAAGAAAGCTATTTTGGGTGCTTAATTTTTGGAGTTGCTCTTTTAAAATCTAGCCTAAGTTTCAGATGTTTTTTTTTCTTTTTTGTTTTTAATAAAAGTTAACTTTTTTAAGAACAAGTTTGGATTTTTGGTGTCCTAAGAGGTTTGTGCCCATGTTGTTTAATCAGATGGGGGGCAACACCTAATTTCCTTTGTTTTCTTTCCCAGCTCTTCCCTGGAAGGGGTGGGGTGAAAGGGCTTGAGGGTATCCCTCAGGAAGAAATTCCCAAGTGCGCCTTCCTGGGTTCCAAGGGGTTTTGCATTTGGGTGGTGACAGTGTTTACCAAGCCAAGGTCAGAGAAAAGCTGTAACCTTGGGAGTTTAATACAAGCCTGGAGTGGCCAGTATAAATTTTTAAAAATCCTTGCGGACCCCCACCCTCTGTACTCAAAGTGCCAGAGGGGGGAATCAGTCTTGACATGGTGGCAGACCGGTGGGATCATTTTGAACCAGAAACACAGACCTCAGAATTTTAAAAGGGAGCTTCCCCCACCACTTCATTTATCACATGTTGAAAGGGGTGAGGTAAGGCAGCCCAGGAGGAAGAGATGAGAAGGTCTTGCCCAACACACCGGGGATCTCCAGAGTTAAAAGCGCGAGTTGCTGCAGCTTAAAAGCCCATGCTCTGTAGGTGAGTCTGTAACGACGGTATCCCCGTGGAGTGGCAGAAGGATAAGTGTAATGCACTTACCACTGGGTTACAGTAGCACATTGTGGGTATGTCTCCACTGCAGCTGGGAGCAAGTCCCCCAGCCCAGGTAGACAGACATGCGTTAGTGGGGCTCATGCTAGTGCGCTAAAAATAGCGTGTAGACATGGCAATGGTTGAGGCACGGGCCAGCCATGAGCTCAAGCCCACCCTGGGCACGAGCCTGGATTGTGAGCCCAAGCTGGGCCAGTGCCACACAGCTGTTTTTAGTCCCAGAGCATGAGCCCCGCTAGCACAGTCTGTCCACCCGGACTGGGGGCTCGTTCCCACCTGACATGGCGACTACCCTGTGATGCACTGGAGAGAGACTGCAAGGAGGGCAAGATGCGTATGATGAAGAGTTTTCCAGACATGGTGCAGGCTCTAGAAACCTGCTGTCATGAAACCCAATCACCGTGGTTTTCTGCAGAGGCGGAGGGAAGTCAGAAGCCCAGGTATTGAGGTGGGTAGAGTGGGGATCATAAGAGGCTGCTCCCTAAAAGCTCCACTGAAATGAGTTTAATTTCATCTTCTAATTCTGTGCTGGTGGGACCACTAGCAGCCCCAAGCAGGGGGTGAGGTTGGCAGCAGAGGTGGCCATGAGGACAGTGGGCCCCTAGCAGAGGTGACCATGCTGGTGGGACCCTAGCGACCCAAGCAAGGGGTGAGGTTGGCAGCGGAGGTGGCCATGAGGATAGTGGGTCATTGCCTGAGATCATTAAAGAATCATAAAAGAGAAGGCGCGCTGCTCTCTGTTCACTCTGTGCACTGCACTCAGCTCGACTGCTAAGACCTGTGTCACGTCAACGACCCTGCCTGGGTCTTGTGCTCTTGCACGTTGGCTCTGCTCCAGCTGCAGGAGAATTTTTACCACCTGAAATGAAATGGTTCGGAGAGAAATTGAAGAAGGGAAGGGACCAGGGAAGAGTATAAAAATATTGCTCAGGCATGCAGGAGTGAAATCAGGAAGGCCAAATCACACCTGGAAATGCAGCTAGCAAGAGATGTTAAGAGTAACAAGAAGGGTTTCTTCAGGTATGTTAGCAACAAGAAGAAAGTCAAGGAAAGTGTGGGCCCCTTACTGAATGAGGGAGGCAACCTAGTGACAGAGGATATGGAAAAAGCTAATGTACTCAATGCTTTTTTTGCCTCTGTTTTCACGAACAAGGTCAGCTCCCAGACTACTGCACTGGGCAGCACAGCATGGGGAGGAGGTGACCAGCCCTCTGTGGAGAAAGAAGTGGTTTGGGACTATTTAGAAAAGCTGGACGAGCACAAGACCATGGGGCCGGATGCGCTGCATCCGAGAGTGCTAAAGGAGTTGGCGGATGTGATTGCAGAGCCATTGGCCATTATCTTTGAAAACTCGTGGCGAACGGGGGAAGTCCCGGATGACTGGAAAAAGGCTAATGTAGTGCCAATCTTTAAAAAAGGGAAGAAGGAGGATCCTGGGAACTACAGGCCAGTCAGCCTCACCTCAGTCTCTGGAAAAATCATGGAGCACTTAGAGGAGAGGAAAGTGATCAGGAACAGTCAGCATGGATTCACCAAGGGCAAGTCATGCCTGACTAATCTAATTGCCTTCTATGATGAGATAACTGGCTCTGTGGATGAGGGGAAAGCGGTAGACGTGTTTAGACTTTAGCGGTAGACTTTAGCAAAGCTTTTGACACGGTCTCCCACAGTATTCTTGCCAGCAAGTTAAAGAAGTATGGGCTGGACGAATGGACTATAAGGTGGATAGAAAGTTGGCTAGATTGTCGGGCTCAACGGGTAGCGATCAATGGTTCCATGTCTAGTTGGCAGCCGGTATCAAGTGGCGTGCCCCAAGGCTCGGTCCTGGGGCCAGTTTTGTTCAATATCTTCATAAATGATCTGGAGGATGGTGTGGATTGCACCCTCAGCAAGTTTGCAGATGACACTAAACTGGGAGGAGAGGTAGATACGCTGGAGGGTAGGGCTAGGATAGAGAGGGCCCTAGACAAATTAGAGGATTGGGCCAAAAGAAATCTGATGAGGTTCAACAAGGACAAGTGCAGATTCCACACTTGGGACGGAAGAATCTAATGCACCGCTACAGACTAGGGACCGAATGGCTCAGAAGCAGTTCTGCAGAAAAGGACATAGGGGTTACAGTGGACGAGAAGCTGGATATGAGTCAACAGAGTGCCCTTGTTGCCAAGAAGGCCAATGGCATTTTGGGCTGTATAAGTAGGGGCATTGCCAGCAGATCGAGGGATGTGATCGTTCCCCTCTATTCGACATTGGTGAGGCCTCATCTGGAGTACTGTGCTCAGTTTTGGGCCCCACACTAGAAGAAGCATGCGGAAAAATTGGAGAGAGTCCAGCAGAGGGCAACAAAAATGATTAGGGGACTGGAACACAGGACTTATGAGGAGAGGCTGAGGGAACTGGGATTGTTTAGTCTGCGGAAGAGAAGAATGAGGGGGGATTTGATAGCTGCTTTCAACTACCTGAAAGGGGGTTCCAAAGACGATGGATCTAGACTGTTCTCAGTGGTAGCTGATGACAGAACAAGGAGTAATGGTCTCAAGTTGCAGTGGGGGAGGTTTAGGTTGGATATGAGGAAAAACCTTTTCACTAGGAGGGTGGTGAAACACTGGAATGTGTTACCTAGGGAGGTGGTGGAATCTCCATCCTTAGAGATTTTTAAGGTCAGGCTTGACAAAGCCCTGGCTGGGATGATTTAGTTGGGGATTGGTCCTGCTTTGAGCAGGGGATTGGACTAGATGACCTCCTGAGGTCTCTTCCAACCCTGATATTCTATGATTCTATAAGGGCAGGTGTGGGGGGGGAGAGGGGTGGGAATAAGCAAGACAAGAGTTCACTGGGGGGGCTGGGCTACATTTTCAGGTGTTGGTAAGAGGAAGGGTGGTCTTCTGGTCAGGCCCTGGGGACGGGCCCCTGTGTAGGCCACCTGCATAGAACAATGATGTGCCCCACCATGCTGTGTGGTACGGAAGGATGGGTGACCAGGGACGACAGGTTCACTGCCTGCAGGTATTTGAGAGGAGATGTCTTCACGCCATAATAGGTGACACACAAAGAGACGGAGTTCGAAACGAAAGCTTTAAGCCAGAAGTCTAAGTCTGTGACGTGGCTGATAGGATCCAGGAATTCACTGGTTTGGACTCCAACAGTGGATGAATGAAGGGGATCCAGCGAAGACAGCATGGCAGGCGAAGGGGGTAGAAAAGAGACTCTGAGGAAAGTTAAGGAAGCTATGGATGGATTGCATCACAGAAGATAGTAAGCAAGTGTACTGTCATGCCACCTCAGACAGACAAAGCTGGCAGATTCTTGCACCATGATGTGACCCAGTTGATGGGACAAGGGGAAGAAGAAGGATATCAGGAGACTTGGGTCCAGTGCTATAGGTTCCTTACTTAATCTCTTTGTGCCTCAGTTCCCATCTATAAAATGGAAATAATAGGTTTTCCTTTTGTCTACACTCTGGCTATGCAGAATGGGTGCTGTCTCTCTGACTGGGTTGGCTCAGTGCCTAGCACAATGAGGGTCTAGGGTAAAATCTTCAAAAGCACCTAACTGATTCAGGTGCTTTTCTAGAAGTAAATCAGGGTCCGTCTACACAATAACTAGACACCCATGGCTCCAGTGTCTACACTGCATTCTGCAGGCCTGAGTCCCAGACTTACTAGCGCATAGCCCAGATTTACTAGCGCCTTCTCAAAATGAGGCTGCTCTAGCCCTTTGCTCATGGTGCAGTGTTAGAAAATTTGACTGTCCACCATGGGGTGAACCAGCTGTTGGGGGAGGCTAGCCCCCAGTCCCTCTCCTGCCCGAGGCCCCTCTCCACCCCCTCAATTTTTGCCCCCTCCCTCACTTGAGCCCAGAGCACTCCCACCGTGGCTGCTGGTGCCCCTGTCCCAGTCCTGGGCCACCTGAGCACCCCCAGCCCTGGAGCGCTGGGAAGGTGGCGTGCCCCTCCACCCCCAACCGCAGCCCCAGAGTGCCGGGCGGGCACCAGCCCCAGCTTCCCTGAGTCCCAGCGGCAGTCCATCCCGCCCACCAGCCGCATCCTGGGCCACGAAAGTGCAGGACGGGAACTCTAAAAGCAGGCACAAGGCACTCTGGGGGAGGAGTGTGGGTGGGACCACGCCAGGCTGTTTGGGGAGGTTCAGCCTCCTCCAGCCTATGATACCCACCGCCCATGCTGTTCACCAAACTTGACTGTCCAGAGGACAAAGAAAGTCGGCCTATGGGATTGTGGGATACTTTGGGGGGACTACCAGAGCCTGAGTCCATTGGGGCTAGTGCCTGGGCAGTGACAGGGCAAAGTTCCTGCCAGCGTACCCCAAAGCTGAGATGAAGGGGCCCCCTTTGCCAATGAGTAGATTAGACTACAGTGGAATTACTCATTGCCTGGTCTTTCTGCTGAGACTGCCAGTAGGAGGTCAGTTACACTGAAGATTTTCATAACCACCAGGAACAGGATTGAGACTCACCAAACCATTTCACATGGGCCACCAAAAAGAATCACTATCAATGTGAGCTAGATTCAAGCCAGTGACATACAGGTATCGTGCACCTTCTGCTGGTCTCCTGATCCTGAGCCATGTGATCCCCACAGAGAGCTACATTTTAATCAGGCATTGCTAACATACAATGAAGGAGCTGGCTGGGGCAGCCCGCCCTGAAGTTAAAAAAGGAAGCTGCAATGAAGTTGAAACAAGAGAACCAGCCTGTGAGTTTCTTGCTCTAAATTACCCTCTTCCCCAAGCAGTCAAAAACCTCAGTGGATCACCTCCCTCTAAATTATCCTCTTCTCTGCCAACCAGAAACCTATATGCATCTCTTCCTCCTAAATTAGCCTTGTCTCTGGCCAGCCAAAAACCTCAGTGCATCACCTCCTACTAAATTACCTTCTGCTCTGCCAGCCATAATAAATTCCTTCAATCACATTTTAATTCCCAGCTCCTGGCTATTTTCAAGTGAAATGTCCAATGATTTGGGCTGGGAAGAGATTTCTTGGCTATCCAGATTTTTGCTTGAGTCATTAGACTGGGTGAGGTGGGAGGAAAGGGGAGAACCAAAAATGGGCAGGAGCCCAAAGAGAATCTTTCAATGGGGAGATTCCTGCTCAGAGCTCCTCAGGCCGCTCCTTTAAAGCGTCTTCAAATGTGCTGGCAGCTCTTGCAGTCTGGTTTTTCCTATGAAAAAGCCTCTGCAGCTCATGTGATTTTTGGAGAGTTCTGATTGGTTTTGATTGAAACAATTCAGAGAACTCGGCACAAACTCGTAACATAATTTGCTCAACCCAGATCTGTAGTTTTCATCCCCAAAAGGGTTTGAATGAGAAATTTCACCCAGCTCAACTAAGATACGTTGTGTTCAGATTTAAAGGGCCCAGTAGTTAGAGCTGCAGAGAAGCCTTGCAATGTAGCATACGTCTACACAGCCCGTAACAGCTAGACTCAGAGCCAGGGTTGGCAGACTGAGGCTCTCTGGACACATGCTACCGGGGTAAAAGTAGCCGTGTAGAAGTTGTGGCTTGGCTGGAGCTCAGGCTCTGAAGCCCACTGCCCCGTTGACCTGGGCTCTTGGACTCTGCCACTCGCTGGGTAGACATACCCTCATTAGACTCCCTCAGCTCGCCTGGGTGAGAGTCCATCAATACACTGCCCACTGAGGCAGCATGGGAATGAATTTGGTGTTCAGGAAAGTCACAGGGATTCATCCCCCTGGCTTGAGCTAGGTGGAAAGCAGGAAAGCAATGTGCAAACTGCCTCCCCCAAGTCTGCCAAGCAACCTCGCTATGAGGTGCATAACCACCTGCTATCTCTGTCCTAGGTGGTCTTGTGGCCAAGGCATTGGACAACGACTCGGTGAGTGCCTTACCCAGCTCTGCTACTGACTTCCTGTGTGACCTTGGGCAAGTCCCTTAATCTCTTCGGGCTCCAGTGATCCATCTGTAAAGGAGGAGGAGGATGCTTCCCTTCTCCATAGAGGGGTTGTGAAGCGAATTCAATTAATTAATGTTTTTGAGACGCTCTGATAATACAGCGATGTGGACTGTAGAAGGAGACAGAGAAATACAACTCTACCAATGCCTCTTGATCTGCTCTGGCTACACCCCCTCCAGTGTTCCCATCCTGGGCCCCCCTACCGCCCTACCAAAGCATCTCCACTGAGACCTGCAGGGGTGCGAGACTCGAGGAGAGACTGCTTAACCAAATCCAAAATGCATGGTGGTTCCGCGACGTGCCGGCCACACAGGACTGGGCTGAGAAACCACCACAGTCATTTGTCACTTGCCAACTACATAGGTCTCTTTGTCAACGATTTTCAGTGATAGCTCACAGTGCATTTTAAACACAGAGCTCCTTGCAGACCTGACTTGAAGCCTTGTACGCAATGATGAAGAAAAACTGCCTGCCATCAGCCTAGTTGCAGAAGGCTACTAATCTTGGGGGCATGTGGAAGCACATTCAGTTACTAAAGATGTTGCTTGTTTTGTCCCTGTTCTATGAATATAACTGGCTGTTTCTTTTGTTCCCCAGGCAGCAGCAAATCAGAATTTCTACTCTGTCTTCATTACCCGCTCGGTAATTTTCATTGTGAAATGTTCTGGGAGACAGGACAAAGGATACTAACTGCTTTCCTTCCCCTCTCTGAAATACCCAAGAGCGGGCTGAATGGGCACATGGCTCTGTTTGCATGTGGTCTTAACAAACAGAAGAGTTATTACTTATATACGGTAGCCCTTAGAGGCTTTGTCTCAGGGGTGCCGGAACAGGGGTTCCAGGGGGCCATGGCCCCACAACTTTTAAAAATGAGAGGGCTATGCATTCCCACTTTTTACTGGCCATAAGGGAAAGCAGTGGAGGCGAGAAGGGGTGGAGAGGAGTGGGGGGGGGGGGCAGGGCCTTGGTGGGAAGAGGTGGTGCGAGGGTGGGGCGCAGTGTGGAGTCAGGGCCTCAGGGAGAAGGGACAGCATGGGGGTGGGGCCACAGTTCTGGCGCTGGTGCCCCCCCCCACTTTCATCACTCTTGTTCTGTCTAAGATGGGAGCCCTGAACAGACACATAGTAGATACTTTTCAGAGTAACAGCCGTGTTAGTCTGTATTCGTAAAAAGAAAATGAGTACTTGTGGCACCTTAGAGACTAGCCAATTTATTTGAGCATAAGCTTTCGTGAGCTACATCTCACTTCATAGGACGCATACTGTGGAAAATACAGAAGATGTTCTTATACATACAAACCATGAAAAAATGGGTGTTTACCACTACAAAAGGTTTTCTCTCCCCCCACTCCACTCTCCTGCTGGTAATAGCTTATCTAAAGTGATAACTCTCCTTACAATGTGTATGATAATCAAGTTGGGCCATTTTCAGCACAAATCCATGTTTTCTCCTCCCCCACAAACCCACTCTCCTGTTGATAATAGCTTATCTAAAGTGATCACTCTTCTTACAATGTGTATGATAATAAAGGTGGGCCATTTCCAGCACAAATCCAGGGTTTAACAAGAACATCTGAAGAAGGGGGGGGTAGGAAAAAACAAGGGGAAATAGGTTATCTTGCATAATGACTTAGCCACTCCCAATCTCTATTCAAGCCTAAGTTAATTGTATCCAATTTGCAAATGAATTCCAATTCAACAGTCTCTCACTGGAGTCTGGTTTTGAAGTTTTTCTGTTGTAATATCGCAACTTTCATGGCTGTAATCGCGTGACCAGAGAGATTGAAGTGTTCTCCGACTGGTTTATAATGTTATAATTCTTGACATCTGATTTGTGTCCATTTATTCTTTTACATAGAGACTGTCCAGTTTGCCCAATGTACATTGCAGAGGGGCATTGCTGGCACATGATGGCATATATCACATTGGTAGACGTGCAGGTGAATGAGCCTCTGATAGTGTGGCTGATGTTATTAGGCCCTGTGATGGTGTCCCCTGAATAGATACGTGGGCACAGTTGGCAACGGGCTTTGTTGCAAGGATAGGTTCCTGGGTTAGTGGTTCTGTTGTGTGGTATGTGGTTGTTGATGAGTATTCGCTTCAGGTTGGGGGGCTGTCTGTAGGCAAGGACTGGCCTGTCTCCCAAGATCTGTGAGAGTGTTGGGTCATCCTTCAGGATAGGTTGTAGATCCTTAATAATGCATTGGAGGGGTTTTAGTTCGGGGCTGAAGGTGATGGCTAATGGCGTTCTGTTATTTTCTTTGTTAGGCCTGTCCTGTAGTAGGTGACTTCTGGGAACTCTTCTGGCTCTATCAATCTGTTTCTTCACTTCCGCAGGTGGGTATTGTAGTTGTAAGAATGCTTGATAGAGATCTTGTAGGTGTTTGTCTCTGTCTGAGGGGTTGGAGCAAATGCGGTTGTATCGCAGAGCTTGGCTGTAGACGATGGATCGTGTGGTGTGGTCAGGGTGACAGCTGGAGGCATGTAGGTAGGAATAGCGGTCAGTAGGTTTCCGGTATAGGGTGGTGTTTATGTGACCATCACTTATTAGCACTGTAGTGTCCAGGAAGTGGATCTCTTGTGTGGACTGGACCAGGCTGAGGTTGATGGTGGGATGGAAATTGTTGAAATCATGGTGGAATTCCTCAAGGGCTTCTTTTCCATGGATCCAGATGATGAAGATGTCATCAATACAGCGCAAGTAGAGTAGGGGCGTTAGGGGACGAGAGCTGAGGAAGCGTTGTTCTAAGTCAGCCATAAAAATGTTGGCATACTGTGGGACCATGCGGGTACCCATAGCAGTGCCGCTGATTTGAAGGTATACATTGTCCCCAAATGTAAAATAGTTATGGGTAAGGACAAAGTCACAAAGTTCAGCCACCAGGTTAGCCGTGACATTATCGGGGATAGTGTTCGTGATGGCTTGTAGTCCATCTTTGTGTGGAATGTTGGTGTAGAGGGCTTCTACATCCATAGTGTTTTCAGGAAGATCACCGATGGATTGTAGTTTCCTCAGGAAGTCAGTGGTGTCTCGAAGATAGCTGGGAGTGCTGGTAGCGTAGGGCCAGAGGAGGGAGTCTACGTAGCCAGACAATCCTGCTGTCAGGGTGCCAATGCCTGAGATGATGGGGCGTCCAGGATTTCCAGGTTTATGGATCTTGAGTAGCAGGTAGAATACGCCTCGTCAGGGTTCCAGGGGTGTGTCTGTGCGGATTTGATCTTGCGCTTTTTCAGGGAGTTTCTTGAGCAAATGCTGTAGTTTCTTTTGGTAACTCTCAGTGGGATCAGAGGGTAATGCCTTGTAGAAAGTGATGTTGGAGAGCTGCCGAGCAGATACTGTTCATGTCCTGAAGAGTGTGCATTCTAAAGAGGGGAAACAGGTGAAATGATTTGCCCAAGGTTACACAGCAGGGTAGTGCAGAGCTGAGAATAGAGCCCCCTCAGCCTCCTGACTCCCTAGCTTCGACACCACACTGCCTCCCAATAATGCTAATAGGTATCTCACAGATATGGCATCTTATATCCCAGAGTGCTTCACACATACCCGGCATCTTGTATCCCATACAAGAACAACTTCTCCCATCACAGAATGCAGCCACTTTCAGGGTGGCCTGTGGCAGCAGTTGATGGTGCCTGAGAAGAGAACTCAGCAGCACAGGGCAGGATGCAAAGCAGCATTCTGTCTCCAAGAGAAGTTGCCCGGGGATTTAAGTAGACAGACAGGGGTCAGTGGTCAGAACTGTAGCACAGTACCTCCCAGCTGACGGCCTGATTTGGTGCTTGTTAAGATTTCCAGTGGCCCTTGGATCAGGACCCACCAGCGCTTCTTAGGTCGTTCTTCGGAGATTTCCCTTCCCAGATTCAATGCCGCTCAACCTGTGAAGCTTGACGAGCTCCTTGCTGGAGATGGTGTGATTGCAAACGCCTGCTGTGGAGCTGAACTCTGCGCTGGGAACACAGGAGGCTTAGTGGCCTTCGATTTATACCGACATCTCAAGAACCTGACTTCTGAAAACCCCTCCAATGCCTGAGTTTGCAGAGCAAGAGGTAAGATGATAACAGTGTGCGAAATGAAACCCTGGGGGAACGACCCAAGATTTAAACCTTCACATAAAAGGCCACTGAGTTGCCAAAACTTGCAGAGGCAGGTTACTGAAACAGCGAACAGATGGTGAGGAGTACTGGCCACATTCAGTATTCTTAGTGAACCTTTCAAAGTAAAAAGCTGGGTATATATACAAAGGAATTAAGAGGCAAGAAGTTGCTGTCTTGATAATCTGAAACTATAGAAGTAAAGTAACACTTTGCACTTACTGCATTGTATATAATAATACTACCCAATACTTGATCATATATTACCCTTTACATCAGTAGATCTCCAAGAGCTTTACAAAGAAGGTCAGTATCACTAGCCCCATTGTACAGATGGGGAAACTGAGGCACAAAGTGGTGCTGAGACTTGCCTAAGGTCACCCAGTAGGCCAGTGGCACAGCCAGCAATTGAATACAGGTCTCCTGAGTCCCAGGCCAGCACTCTATCCATTAGGCCGCAATACAGCACCACTTAGATAGCCATCTCAAAGTGTTTTACATGAATTAAGCTTTTTAGGACCTCTTCCCTCCCCTCCCTGGTGAGGTTGGGATGTATTAATGTCCCCATAGTAGAGTCACAGATTCCAAGGCCAGAAGGGACCATTGGGATCATCTAGTCTGACCCCCTGTACAACACAGATCAGAGAACTTCCCCAGAATAACTCCTAGAGCAGATCTAGTGGATAATAGAGGGCACAGAGAGGTTAACTGATTTGCCCGTGGTCACACAGAAAGTCAGTGGGAGAGATCGGAACAGAACTCTTGAGCCTTGACTCCTCCCTCCTGCTCTAACTACTAGCAACATTGTTGTCTCTCCTTATCGCTAGATTAAAAGGACACTTGCAGCTCAGTTGCAGGCCAAATTTTTGCTTGTAGGGACTCTACGCTCAGCCAAACTGATTCCATGAAATTAGAGCAGAGGAGACCTTTCTTTTATCATAGTCTTTTGATAAAAAATGGAAAATATTTGTCACTAATTTTTTTTTAAATTTCCCCTACGCCAGATTATCTGAGCAGCACTCTAGTGGTGAGAAAATACTTTAATTAGAAAACAGGTATGAATAAAAAAAAAAACCTGGGAACATTTTTGGCAAAAAAGCATTGACATTTTCCAGATAGGTCTACTGTAAATTAAACCCAGAATCCAATTGAAACATAATTTTGTGCAGATATAAACATTCCCCGAAAGCCTGTGCAAACCCAGCACTGCAGCATTTTGCATATCTCTCATAAACAAGACTCAGGGAGCAACAAAAGTAGCAGAGAGGAAGGATGGTCTCGTGGTTCTGGCAGCAGTTTGGGATTCAAGAAACCATGGCTCAAGTCCTTAGTCTACCAGACCTCCTGTGTGTGATCTTGAATAAATCACTTTGTCTGTCTGCCTCAGGTCACATGTACAGAATGGAGACAATAGAACTCCCATATCTTATAGGGGTGTTGTGGGGATACCTACATTAAAGATAGTGAGGTGCTCAGAGACTGTGGTGATAAGGGCCACATAAGTACTTTAGATAGCTAGAAATGAAGCAAAAAGAAAAGGAAGACTTGTGGCACCTTAGAGACTAACAAATTTATTTGAGCATAAGCTTTCGTGAGCTACAGCTCACTTCATCGGATGCATTCAGTGGAAGGAATGAAATGAAGGAATTTGGATGCAATCATGGAAATTTCCTCCCAGTAACACAGCAGTTCCATGGAGGCCAGCAGATAAGTTTATTTCTATGTCTTGCATCTTGCAAGCAGCTTCCTTCTCTCTGACTGATCTACCAACCTTTGGTCTGGTTTTGCACAAGCACCATTGTTAATGGAAAGAAACCAGCATGTTTTTAGCAGCTTTATCAGCACATGTTGGGGCTTTCAAGAAAGATGCTTTGATCTATGCTCTTCATAAACAGACTCCTGGCCTGATGAGCGCCAAAAAGATAGTAATGAGATTCCTTTTGTAAAGCCATGAAACTGCCAAGCCCCCTGTAAATAGGGGGAGTAAATCAGCAAAGCCGCCTGCATCTGCTATCCTGATAGAAACATCAGCAGAGATACTCTCAGTACTAACTAGCCTGCCAACTGGCAGCCATCCAGTCTGGCGCACTGCTTCAGAAGGCAGGGGAGGAAATAGAGGTCACTCTGTGAACGCAACTTTCAGAGGACCTGGAATCAAAATTTGCACCATACTGGGCTGTCCAGGCTGACAACGCTAGAGACAAAAGGGTCCTGGGTGCTGAACTTCAGCACTGGGGTTAATTTCATCCAGATAGTGATGTAGGGAGGCGGTGGCTCTCTTTCTACACTGTGGGCCAGAAGGTTGGCATGGCCACATTATCCAAGCCCTGTGCTCTGCTATGCCTCATGCTATGCCTCCATTCACCCTGTGCAGAGGGAGGAGAAGGCTTCAGCATAGCGAGTATGCTGCTCTAGCTGGCCTTTGGCTCAGTGTAAAAGACAATAACCGAGGTGAAGGAGAGAGAATGAGGTGGGAGTGGAACCCCACAGTGCTGAGCCAACAGAAAGAGCCAACCCTTCTCCACCTTGCTCAGAGATTACAGGGGGTTCCCCTTTCACCTAAGGGAGCTAGTTGCCCAGATCCCACTGAATGCCATTGGGAGTTAGGTGCTTAACTCTCTCTGGTCTCTTTGAAAATCCAGCCTTGCTTTTTATTGGGCCAGGCTGATCCTCCCACTTAAGTTTCACATCTGCGTGTTTGAAGGCTTGTAAGATCAAATGCATCTATTCTAGCTGGATATTCCCCTTTCAGATACTGCTTTCAGTAGCAACTGATGTGTAGAAGTGTAAAGCTTTCTCCTGCTCTCTTTCCTTCATGCCCTTCCCTCCCCTTAACCCCCATCTCACACACGTCCTGCTTGCCATTCCAAAGACTTTCTTTACCTTGAGAGGCTGTGCATCTTCTTATCCTGCAATGACACCAAGTTACTCTGGACATAGTGGTTTATGAACCATCCTGTACCGTGGCACTCAGTTATTCCGTTATTGATCGGGGCATTCTGAAAGACGGATGTCTTGTGAAATTGAAAGGAATTGAATCGGCAAATATTTTCTAAGGTGTTCGTAAATTTTCTACCATCTTGGGTGACATTTACAAACCAAAGTCACCCCACCAATCTACCCTCACTGAACTTGATGACAAAGTCTTATAGGAGCAAGACCAAGTCCCATCTGAGTGTGGTTGGTGTTAACACCAGGGCTTGCAACCTACATAGTCTGGGGATATTTAGTCTCTCTCTTTCACTCATTGACTGTATGAACCTGTCTGGATTGGATTTGATTTGTTGTGCATCAGTTCCTGGTTTGGTAGAAAATGTGGCAATTACATGTTTGCTCACATTAATCTGGACTCCTGGAGGGAACCGAACACATTGCTATCCTGGCAAAATAAGCATCAGCCCCATGGGGACCTAGTAGTGAGCCAGTAGATTATGTTAATAAGATATACTGAGATGGAGTTCAGGAAGTAATCGATTAATTCTGAAGGAGACTCTGAGGGGACATAAGCTCTTGTCACTGTGTTAATTTACAGTATTAGACAGACACTGCAATTTAGTTAACATGGCAGCAGTGGAACCTCTGTAACTTCATGGAATCATGACCAATGTGTCCCTGGGATGGGACATTAAGGACCCAGCTTAGTCCTTCGCTCCACAGTACGGAAGGAGTTGGGAGCACTGCAGAGAAAATGTATGTATAAAGAGGACTGTGTCATAACACTGCACTTGAGTGGCTCCCTCAGACCAATCCAGAAGTAACACTGATGTTCTTCTCAGGGATCTTGGCCCAGATCCTCAAAGTCTTTAGGCACCTGACTCCTATTGAAACCAACAGAAATAAGGAATGAAATGCCTGCGAGAATCTGGGCTGCAATTCCTATTGAAATCCAGGGGAGTTAGGCAACTAAATACCTTTGAGGATCTAGGCCCTGGTCTTGCTTTCCTTAACTAAAATATTGGGTTTGTTTCACGATGGAGGCGGGGACAAATGGGCAACAAACTAGAGGTCAAAAAAGATGTATGAATCTTTATTTAAAAAACTCCATTAGATACAGTTTCAAATCATACATCAGCATTATTTTATTGACAGTCATCATCATTTTGTATTGAACTTAGAGATGAGCTCCAAGCCATGAAGTTCTCCAAATTTCCTCACAGTCTAGGTCCAGGGTTTTGGTTTGGTCCAATCTCTAATTATGCCTAAATTAATGTGGAAACATTAAAGGTTGACTAAACCCCAGTATGATCAGCACAGTCCTCCTCAGGGTTAAACAAAGAACTAGATAAATTCACGGAGGATAGGTCCATCAATGGCTATTAGCCAGGACAGGCAGGGATGGTGTCCCTAGCCTCTGTTTGCCAGAAGCTGGGAATGGGCGACAGGGGATGGATCACTTGATGATCACCCGTTCTATTCATTCCCTCTGGGGCACCTGGCACTGGCCACTGTCGGAAGGCAGGACTCTGGGCTAGATGGACCTTTGGTCTGACCCAGTCTGGCCGTTCTTATGTTCTTATGGACTGAAACGGAAATTTTTTTTTTTACCAAGCTGAATATTTTATTTTCTAAATTGGAGTTCAAAATTTAAGTCAAATTTGAAAAATTCATTAATTTCTGTGGTTTTTATTCCACTACAGACAATTATTGTATATACTGTACATTGTTTAGGCAAGTGTAATGTAACAGTTCCTACGTGTGCCGACACCTCCGCCCCCCCCCCCCACTGCATTTACAGGCCCCAGTGCAGGCTATTGTGGCATTTCAGCAGCTACAGTGTTTTGACATGCACCCTTTGACACATCCACAGGTAACAATCTGTGCACAGTTGTTGAGGATTGGCTCCAGTGACATGAGCTTGGGTACCAGTTCTCCATTGCATTTGATATAGTTCATATCTAGTTCTTTTTTGAATCCTGTTATAGTCTTGGCTTTCACAACATCCTCTGGCAAAGAGTTCCACAGGTTGACTGTGCGTTGTGTGAAGAAATACTTCCTTTTGTTTGTTTTAAACTCTGCTGCCTATTAATTTCATTTGGTGGCCCCTAGTTCTTGTGTTATGAGAAGGAGTAAATAGCACTTCCTGATTTACTTTCTCTACACCGGTCATGATTTTATAAACCTCAATCATATCCCCCCTTAGTCGTTTCTTTTCCAAGCTGAGAAGTTCCAGTCTTATTAATCATTCCTCATATGGAAGCTAATAGCCCTAATCATTTTTGTTACCCTTTTCTGAACCTTTTCCAATACCAATATATCTTTTTTGAGATGAGGCGACCACATCTGCACGCAGTATTCAAGATGTGGGCGTACCATGGATTTATACAGAGGCAATATGATATTTTACCTCTTATTCTCTATCCCTTTCTTAATGATTCCCAACATTTTGTTCACTTTTTTGGCTGCTGCTGGACATTGAGTGGATGTTTTCACAGAACTATCCACAATGATTCCAAGGTTTCTTTCTTGAGTACTAACAGCTAATTTAGACCCCATCATTTTGTGTGTATAGTTGGGATCATGTTTTCCAATGTGCATTACTTTGCATTTATCAACACTGAATTTCATCTGCCATTTTGTTGCCCAGTCACCCAGTTTTGTGAGATCCTTTTGTAGCTCTTCACAGTCTGCCTGGGGCTTAACTATCTTGAGAATTTTTATATCATCTGTAAATTTTGCCACCTCAAATTGAAGTCCATTCAAATTACAAAAGACAACTTGTTTAACTATTTTTTCCCCAAAATGCTTCCTATGTCTTATTTTATAGAAAACGTGCCCAGTCTAACTGTCATCATCTCTGGGAATTTTCCTTTTTCTCTCTCACTCCAGTGAGTGCCTGCCTTAAGGGCCCGAACCAAAGCCCCTTGGAGTCAATGGGAATCTTTGTGACTGCAGGTCCGGATTCGCATCTTCCAGCTAGATCATAGTCTGAGATGACATCCAGTCTGATTAAGAGATCTTTGGATACTAGGAAACTATAAATTGCAGGTGGAGAGAAAAAGATGCTAATGGGTGCAACCAAATCATTATAGCTGGGGCTTGACAGTGGCTGACAATAAAACAATAACCACAACAAATCTTTGAAAAGAGATCAAAAGGGAACATTTTACACCCCTGCCTCTTTCAAACTCCTGGGGAGATTTCCTCCAAACATTCCTGAAAAAATACTATCTTGGAGGAAGACTTGGTGTATAAAATGTCAGCTGGATCACTTGACATTTTAGTCAGGTTATAAGTGGGGTCGTACTTCAAGTTTATAATGGAAAACTAATGGCCTCCTTCACTAAGGAGAGGCAATGTATTTCTCTGGGATAAGCTGCAGTCACTGTGGTTGCCATTACATAGTCAGCATTTGCCAGTGGTCACCACACAGTGGTTTAAGAGATTGCCATGGTTTTCCCAGCTATATACTTAGACATGATGGAGGCTGGCTTGTTAGAGGAGCCGCCATCAAAGTCAACTGGAATCCTGGAGGCTCAGTCCCTGTTAGAATCAGGCCCAGGTTATATTTATTCCAAGGGAAGCCGATATTTCCCTCAGGTGGAATCCAAGGGCTGGCCCTGTGTATTGGATTCTGGATTAAGCCTCACAAGTGTCCATGTGAGGCTGATAAGCAGCATACAGGGAAGGGGTGAGCATGATGCATAGACTCTGCCAGGTCTCACCTCCCTTCCTTCAATCCCTCCTCAAGTCACTTCCTCTGAACTCGTAAACAAGAAAAACCCATGACAGCCGTTAAACTACCAGCCTGAAAATCCCCGCTGCCCACCACACTCCTTTCTCCCAGCAGCATCAGGCTGAGGGGAGGCGAATTTACATAATAGTATGCTGGCAGGGCACCCAGTCAGGCTGGATGGGTCAATGGGGGGCCAGGCTGAAGTCATGCCCTCTCCAGGGGCTGGCACAAGAGGGGGTTGATCTGGAGGGGGCAGAGTCAAAGGACTTGGGTAAAGAGTGCGTGGGGTAGCACTGTCTCCCATGCTATCTAGAGCGGTGAGGGCTAAGGGGGCCGATTGAGGCTGAGCGAAGGAAGAAAGGGGAACAAGAAGGAGCTGCTGAGGGTGGGGCTTTGCAGGAGGGAGCCCTTGAATCAGATGGGCTGTGTGCCAGAGATGGCACAAGTGGGCTAGAGCAGAGGAGTATTAGACTAACAAAGTGGGGGCCTGGGTATAACCAGAGACCAGACACATTCCCTCCTGTGCTACCCTGGGAATCAAAACTCCCAGTCCCTCTGCTCTACCCTCTAGACAGACTCTCCAAGATCTGGAACTAGAACCCAGGTATCTTGCCTCCCAGTCCCCTGGCCTCACTGCTGTAGCACGTTCCTACCTCGACACACTGTATCATACGGAGCTCCAGAACGGAACTGAGTAATTTCTAGCCATCTTTTCCATTTAGGCTGACTGAAGACACAGGAATTTAGCTGAGGCAGATGGAGTTAACCAGCCCCACAAAGAGCTCTTCTGTTGTGAGATCAAAAAGCCCTTTGCAGACCTCTATTAGGAGTGGCCCTGCACTCTATGGATGGCTCCATTGTATTCACTCTCACAATGAAAGTATTGTGAAGAAGGGAAGATATCTAGCACATTGTTGATGAGGGAACATGTCTGAGACCAGGGTTGTTTGACACACTGGGGATCTTTAAAAGATGGGTAACAAGGGAAAAAAAGGTCTTCATTTAAAGTCACCAGCTGTACAAAAATACCTGGATGTGGCCAATATTTTCTTGTGGGTCTATGGATGTGTTTTCTCAGGGCTTTGTCCTTCAAATACAGCTCAGCTCTTCCCCTGTAGTATTGTAATGAACCGGATAGTGTCTGTGTGTATCTATGGCCCTACTAGATGAGATCAGAACTGTTTGATTTGGTATCATTGCCCTCCCACTGCTAAGAGCTCACTGAGATTCTTTTGGAGCAGGAACATCTCGATTCTCCCCTCGTTGTCACTGGGATGCTTTGTGTTCACTTGAGGAGCCGCGTAGTGACGACCAGAAGCTTCAAGACGTCTACATGATTTGGTACAGTGTTGCCATCGCAGCTGAAGGGGTAAACGTGGGTAGTAACTAGCCAAGAGCATGGGGCACACAAATTCTCGCCATCAGCAAAATTTACAAACTAAAAACAATTGTCAGTTTTGCCCTTATTTCTTACATGTTTTCCATCTCCTGAAAGATGGATTTTCTAGGCTTGCTTCTTAGCTAATGCCCCAGCTACATTTTATACAGCACCCAGAAAGAAGGATTCTAGGTGGACTCCTCCTGAAGGTCGAAACAGCAGACTGGACTTCTACATAGAGTGCTTCCGCCGACGTGCACGGGCTGAAATTGTGGAAAAGCAGCATCACTTGCCCCATAACCTCAGCCATGCGGAACGCAATGCCATCCACAGCCTCAGAAACAACTCTGACATCATAATCAAAAAGGCTGACAAAGGAGGTGCTGTTGTCATCATGAATAGGTCGGAATATGAACAAGAGGCTGCTCGGCAGCTCTCCAACACGAGTTTCTACAAGCCATTACCCTATGATCCCACTGAGAGTTACCAAAAGCAACTACAGCATTTGCTCAAGAAACTTCCTGAAAAAGCACAAGATCAAATCCACACAGACACACCCCTGGAACCCCGACCTGGGATATTCTATCTACTACCCAAGATCCATAAACCTGGAACTCCTGGGCGCCCCATCATTTCAGGCATTGGCACCCTGACAGCAGGATTGTCTGGCTATGTAGACTCCCTCCTCAGGCCCTACGCTACCAGCACTCCCAGCTACCTTCGAGACACCACTGACTTCCTGAGGAAACTTCAATCCATCGGTGATCTTCCTGATAACACCATCCTGGCCACTATGGATGTAGAAGCCCTCTACACCAACATTCCACACAAAGATGGACTACAAGCCGTCAGGAACACTATCCCCGATAATGTCACGGCTAACCTGGTGGCTGAACTTTGTGACTTTGTCCTTACCCATAACTATTTCACATTTGGGGACAATGTATACCTTCAGATCAGCGGCACTGCTATGGGTACCCGCATGGCCCCACAATATGCCAACATTTTTATGGCTGATTTAGAACAACGCTTCCTCAGCTCTCATCCCCTAAAGCCCCTACTCTACTTGCGCTATATTGATGACATCTTCATCATCTGGACCCATGGAAAAGAAGCCCTTGAGGAATTCCACCATGATTTCAACAATTTCCATCCCACCATCAACCTCAGCCTGGTCCAGTCCACACAAGAGATCCACTTCCTGGACACTACAGTGCTAATAAACAATGGTCACATAAACACCACCCTATACCGGAAACCTACTGACCGCTATTCCTACCTGCATGCCTCCAGCTTTCACCCTGACCACACCACACGATCCATCGTCTACAGCCAAGCTCTGCGATACAACCGCATTTGCTCCAACCCCTCAGACAGAGACAAACACCTACAAGATCTCTGTCAAGCTTTCTTACAACTACAATACCCACCTGCGGAAGTAAAGAAACAGATTGATAGGGCCAGAAGAGTTCCCAGAAGTTACCTACTACAGGACAGGCCTAACAAAGAAAATAACAGAACGCCACTAGCCGTCACCTTCAGCCCCCAACTAAAACCCCTCCAACGCATTATTAAGGATCTACAACCTATCCTAAAGGATGACCCAACACTCTCACAAATCTTGGGAGACAGGCCAGTCCTTGCCTACAGACAGCCCCGCAACCTGAAGCAAATACTCACCAACAACCACATACCACACAACAGAACCACTAACCCAGGAACTTATCCTTGCAACAAAGCCCGTTGCCAATTGTGCCCACATATCTATTCAGGGGACACCATCACAGGGCCTAATAACATCAGCCACACTATCAGAGGCTCGTTCACCTGCACATCCACCAATGTGATTTATGCCATCATGTGCCAGCAATGCCCCTCTGCCATGTACATTGGTCAAACTGGACAGTCTCTACGTAAAAGAATAAATGGACACAAATCAGATGTCAAGAATTATAACATTCATAAACCAGTCGGAGAACACTTCAATCTCTCTGGTCACGCAATCACAGACATGAAGGTCGCTATCTTAAAACAAAAAAACTTCAAATCCAGACTCCAGCGAGAAACTGCTGAATTGGAATTCATTTGCAAATTGGATACTATTAATTTAGGCTTAAATAGAGACTGGGAGTGGCTAAGTCATTATGCAAGGTAGCCTATTTCCTCTTGTTTTTTCCTACCCCCCCCCCCAGATGTTCTGGTTTAACTTGGATTTAAACTTGGAGAGTGGTCAGTTTGGACGAGCTATTACCAGCAGGAGAGTGAGTCTGTGTGTGTATGGGGGTGGTTTTTGGAGGGGGGTGAGGGAGTGAGAGAACCTGGATTTGTGCAGGAAATGGCCTAACTTCATTATCATGCACATTGTGTAAAGAGTTGTCACTTTGGATGGGCTATCACCAGCAGGAGAGTGAATTTGTGTGGGGGGGGTGGAGGGTGAGAAAACCTGGATTTGTGCTGGAAATGGCCTAACCTGACGATTACTTTAGATAAGCTATTACCAGCAGGAGAGTGGGGTGGGAGGAGGTATTGTTTCATATTCTCTGTGTATATATAAAGTCTGCTGCAGTTTCCACGGTATACATCTGATGAAGTGAGCTGTAGCTCACGAAAGCTCATGCTCAAATAAATTGGTTAGTCTCTAAGGTGCCACAAGTACTCCTTTGGTTTTTCCTTTGAATTCCTATTTTCTTATGTATTCCTATGAATTCTTCTAGGGAAAAAATGCAAAAAATTAGAAGTCTTGTCTCTTACTTTGTGTCATCATTGTATTTCTGGTGTCATGGCACAAACATTACAAAAGGAAAATGGATGATGCTAACCAACCGGTCAAATTAATCTATGGTGAAGATTTTATTATTGATAGAAATGGTCAAAATTTTTCCATCAAAACAATTTTTTGTTGGAAAATTGTTTTTTTCAATGAAATAGGCTTTTGCATGGAAAAAAAAATCTGTTTCCCCCTCAAAAAATTGAGGTTTTCACTGAAAAAAAAAAAAAAGAAAAGAAAAAGAATCTGGTTTTCGGTTGCTCTCAATTTTTTTGACAAAAACTGGGAAAAGATGTCATGGGGAAAATAATTGCTTAACCAGCTATTAATTATTTTATAATAATAATAATGATTATTTATAGTAATGTAGTAATGTCTACAGGCCCCTGCCGTACAATATCTATCATTGCAGGCCTTGATTGAACAAAGCACCCGAATACATGCTTAATTTCAAGGTACGCGTAAGTCTCATTGAAAGAAATGGGATTGAAGCATATTGTAAGGTCTATGCTGCACTAGAGACCGATACCGTTATAATGACATCTTGGAGGGCTGTGAAAAATCCACACCCCCCAGTGATGGTTATACTGACCTAGCCCCCAGGTAGGCAGCGCTATGTCTGCGGGAGCTACCGCCTCTTGGGGAGGTGGATTCACTACACTGATCGGAGAGTTCTCGCCCGTTGGCTTAGAGCATCTTCATGAAAGTGCTATCGCAGCATTGGTGCATCTGTGCCACTGCGGCATTTTAAGTGTAGACGTTTGAATATTTCCTGCATTGTGGCCTAAACAGGCAAGACACAGACTGGGATGAAGGAGGAATTTTGAGCCTATGTTGGGAGAGGTCTCAGTGACAATTCATCTCTTTGAATCATCATGTCAGCACGTCTGTCATCGCAGAAGGCTCCTTCTCTTCTGGTATATTCCATCGCTAGCCCTAGGCACCTCCTTAATCTATCGGCTGTGACCCAGGAGAGTGAAATCTTGGTGGCAAAGGGTCTCCAGATTCTCTTGGCTGCTAGCAGCAGACAGAGTCACCGACACCGATGTCATTTAAAGGAGAGCTGTGAGTTACAGCATATGAGGCAGCAGGCCGGAAATCCTCTTCCACTGAACAAATCTGGCACCTTTCCAGATACCATGTCATCACTTTTCTGTCCATTAAAAAACTGACCTTCAGCTGCCTTTGCTTGCAGCTAGTTTAAATTACTTGTGACTTTTTTTCTTCTTCCAGATCCTGTTTTCTTAAATTACTGACTGAAAAGCCCAAGTCAATCTACATTTTAAACATTCTGGGGCTAGGACTACAAGCCAACCTGTGCATGACAGTACCAGGAAATAGAATCTCTCTCCTGACCTGCCTACAGCCCTCTCCCCTTCTCCTTTCTCCTTAGCTTAAGGCCCTAAAACTTTGAAGCTGTAACCTAGACATCATCTGCCTTTTCAGACAATGTTTAACAGTAATTTTATTGTCTTCTTTATCTCCAAAACAGTTTCTTTAAATTCAGACGCTTCCTTCCCAGAGGCCAGTCTGGAACCTGCATAGCAAACGACTTTCTGTACATTTCTTCCTTTCGCTTAGTTTTCGTGTCCTGGTTTATTATTGTATATTTTCTCCCCTTTGTTACATCCTTATATTTCTAATATTCTGTTTGGGTTTTATACTCCTTATCTATAATTAATTAATACATACATATATGTTGCACCCTGTATAACAAAAGGATCTCAAAATGTCTTCCAAAAGTGATGCCTGAATTCCATTCCTGCCTTTCATTCTGACTCACTAGAAACACAAGAATTGCCATATTAGATCACAACAGTGGTCTGTCTAGTCCAGTATCATGCAGTAGGCAGTTATGGGATAACCTGCCCCCAGCAAGTTAGTGGCTGGCTTAAGTCCTGAAGCATGAGGGTTTATAGCCTGTGTTTTGTTTGATCTTTGCTATTAACTGTGGATATCTGTGTACTCCATGTGAATGTCCAACCCTTTTTTTGTACCTTAGTAAACTCTCGGCCTCATTGCAATCTTGTGGCAATTCATTTCACAGGCTAATTGTTTTTACCTGGAAAAAGTACTTCCATTTATCAATTTGAAATGTGCTGCCTTTCAATTTCTTGGAATGTCCTCTTTGTTTGCATAGTATTAGAGATGCTGAGTTCGCAGAATACCAGCATCCCATCTACCTTCGGTAGATAATTCCTTATTTTGTATACTTTTATCACTTTCCATCAGAGGGAAAAGATGATCTAGTGGTTTGGGCACTAGCCTGGGTTTCATGAAACCAAGGTTCAGTTCCCTGATCTGCTACAGACTCCCTGTGTGACCTTGGTCAAATCACTTAGCCTCTCTGTACCTCATTTTCCCATCTGTAAATGGGGATGATAGCATTTCCCTTCCTTATAGGGGTGTTGTGAGAGTAAATACATCAAATAATGTGAGGTGCTCAGACGCTGCAGTTAGGGGGCCACGCAAGTACTTAAGTAGGTTATGTCCCCTCTTATTCATGTGCCTTTGGGCCTTTCTCTCACACACACCCCTCTGTGATGTTTCCTGTGTGCCGATAGGCCATAATCGTTTGAAAGGTCACCGTAGTTTCTGGCTCTTCCATTTTTTGCCCCAGCTGAACCCAGGAAGTTGGGACACCAAACTGCTTTTTTTAACTTCAACAAAAATTCAGCTCACTTGGAGAGGTCACTGATTCGGAGTGATCTGGATCACTTGGTAAACTGGGCGCAAGCCAACAATATGCGTTTGTGCATTTTAACACAGCTCAATGTAAATGCGTACATCTGGAAACAAAGCATGTCGGCCATACTTACAGGTTGGGGGACTCTCTCCTGGGAAACAGTGACTCTGAAAAAGAATTGGGCTCATGGTGAATAATCAGCTGGCCATGAGCTCCCAGGGTGATGCTGTGGCCAAAAGGGCTAATGTGATCCTGGGATGCATAAGCAGGGGAATCTCGAATAGGAGGAGAGAGGTTCTTTTACTGTTGTATTTGGCACTGGTGTGACAGCTGCTGGAATTCTGTGTCCAGTTCTGGAGCCCACAATTCAAGAAGGATGTTGGTAAATTGGAGGGGATCAGAGAAGAGCCATGAAAATATTAAAGGATTAAAAACCTGCTTTATAGTGATAGACTCAAGGAGCTTAACCTATTTAGCTTAACAAAGGGAAGGTTAATGGGTGATTTGGTTATGGTCTATAAATACCTACGCGGGGAACAAATATTTAATAACGGGCTCGTCAATCTAGCGGAGAAAGGTCTAACACGATCCAAGGGCTGGAAATTGAAGCTAGATAAATTCAGACTGGAAATAAGGTGTAGATTTTTAAAAGTGAGAGTAAATAATCATTGGAACAATTTACCGAGGGTCCTGGTAGATTCTTCATCACTGACAGTTTTTAAATGAAGATGGAATGTTTGTCTCAAAGCTCTGCTCCAGGAATTATTTTGTGGCAGGTCTCTGGCCTGTGCGACACAGGAGGTCAAACTAGATTATTATAATGGTCCCTTCTGGCTTTAGAATCTATGAATCTATGAGGTCTGCACTGATTCTTATTTTCTCTAAACTGATTCATCCTCTGTGGGGACATGGAATCTTTTCCTCCGCCTTTCTCTCTCTCCAGCAAATCTGTCAGCATTAGTAAACACCCTCAAATATATAACCTACCAACCTTCTCCCAGGGACATAACCTGCTTCCAATAAAACTTCCTTCATGCAGCTGGCTCTGGGTCTGACTTTCACTATTGAATGCGCTGAGTTAGGGTGTCCGTTTGTTTGTGTCAGGGAAGGCTGGCTGTTTAAAAATAGCCAGAGCTTCGCGAACCAGCTGAGGAGCGGCGAACCAGCTGAGCAGCGGGGGACAGCAGAGCAGCTCACAGCAGGAGTTTGCCTGGGACTGGTAAGTATCCGAGTGTGTGTGTGTTTGCTTGCTAAGGAAGTATCCGAGCGTGTGTTTGCTGGGAGGGCAGTGTGAGAGCCTGAGTGAGTGTCTGATTGGCTGCTAGCCTGCAGGGGGCGGGCATTAGGGTGTCCGTTTGTTTGTGTAGGGAAGCCTGGCTGTTTAAAAATAGCCAGAGGTTCGCGAACCAGCTGAGCAGCGGGGGACAGCAGAGCAGCTCACAGCAGGAGTTTGCCTGGGAGTTCGCCTGGAGTGAGCCCAGTGAGACTTACGTCTTGCAAACTGCTCTGAGGAAGCTCATAGTAAGAAGGTGATATGGAAGGGGGTGGGGTTCAGCTGTTGTGACCTGCACTGGATGTGCCATGTTTGTCTTTCTTCCACAGGACAGAAGCGACTTTGTCTGTACAAAGTGCAAGCTGGTCTCCATATTGGAAGAGAAGATTGAAGGTCTGGAGCAACAGATAACAACCCTGCGTTGCATACGAGAAACTGAGGATTTTCTGGACAAAACTCAGGATATGCTTCTAGGGACACAAAGCTCTAAAGATATAGAGCAGGTTGCACAGAGGAGCCAAGAGGCCAGTGAAGAAGCTTGGCAACATGTGACCTTCAGAAGAGGTAAGCGGAATGTCCGGGTTCCAGTAACACAGACACAGGTAACTAACCGCTTTCATGTTCTCTCCACAGGTACCGTTGCAGAGAGTGGACCAGATGATATGTCTGAGGCGAGAAAGCAGAAGGAGACTCCGCTGGTTGGAAGGCATGAGATGCGATGTCCTGAGGTTGGGGGTTCCACGACCACCACTCCCAAGAGGAGAAGGCGGGTGGTGGTGGTCGGGGACTCTCTCCTCTGGGGGACTGAGTCATCTATCTGCAGCCCTGACCGGGAAAACCGAGAAGTCTGCTGCTTGCCAGGGGCTAGGATTCGCGATGTGACGGAGAGACTGCCGAGACTCATCAAGCCCTCGGATCGCTACCCCTTCCTGCTTCTCTACATGGGCACCAATGATACTGCCAAGAATGACCTTGAGCGGATCACTGCGGACTACGTGGCTCTGGGAAGAAGGATAAAGGAGTTGGAGGCACAAGTGGTGTTCTCGTCCATCCTTCCCGTGGAAGGAAAAGGCCTGGGTAGGGACCATCGAATCGTCGAAGTCAACGAATGGCTACGCAGGTGGTGTCGGAGAGAAGGCTTTGGATTCTTTGACCATGGGATGGTGTTCCATGAAGGAGGAGTGCTGGGCAGAGACGGGCTCCATCTTACGAAGAGAGGGAAGAGCATCTTTGCCAGCAGGCTGGCTAACCTAGTGAGGAGGGCTTTAAACTAGGTTCACCGGGGGAAGGAGACCAAAGCCCTGAGGTAAGTGGGAAAGCGGGATACTGGGAGGAAGCACAGGCAGGAATGTCTGTGAGGGGAGGGCTCCTGCCTCATACTGGGAATGAGGGGCGATCAACAGGTTTTCTCAAGTGCTTATATATGAATGCACAAAGCCTTGGAAACAAGCAGGGAGAACTGGAGGTCCTGGTGATGTCAAGGAACTATGACGTGATTGGAATAACAGAGACTTGGTGGGATAACTCACATGACTGGAGTACTGTCATGGATGGTTATAAACTGTTCAGGAAGGACAGGCAGGGCAGAAAAGGTGGGGGAGTAGCACTGTATGTAAGGGAGCAGTATGACTGCTCAGAGCTCCGGTACGAAACTGTAGAAAAACCTGAGTGTCTCTGGATTAAGTTTAGAAGTGTGTGCAACAAGAGTGATGTAGTGGTGGGAGTCTGCTATAGACCACCGGACCAGGGGGATGAGGTAGATGAGGCTTTCTTCCGGCAGCTCACGGAAGCTACTAAATCGCATGCCCTGATTCTCATGGGTGACTTTAATTTTCCTGATATCTGCTGGGAGAGCAATACTGCGGTGCATAGACAATCCAGGAAGTTTTTGGAAAGTGTAGGGGACAATTTCCTGGTGCAAGTGCTAGAGGAGCCAACTAGGGGGGGCGCTTTTCTTGACCTGCTGCTCACAAACCGGGTAGAATTAGTGGGGGAAGCAAAAGTGGATGGGAATCTGGGAGGCAGTGACCATGAGTTGGTTGAGTTCAGGATCCTGACGCAGGGAAGAAAGGTAAGCAGCAGGATACGGACCCTGGACTTCAGGAAAGCAGACTCCGACTGCCTCAGGGAACGGATGGCCAGGATCCCCTGGGGGACTAACATGAAGGGGAAAGGAGTCCAGGAGAGCTGGCTGTATTTCAAGGAATCCCTGTTGAGGTTACAGGGACAAACCATCCCGATGAGTCGAAAGAATAGTAAATATGGCAGGCGACCAGCTTGGCTTAATGGTGAAATCCTAGCGGATCTTAAACATAAAAAAGAAGCTTACAAGAAGTGGAAGGTTGGACATATGACTAGGAAAGAGTATAAAAGTATTGCTCGGGCATGTAGGAATGATATCAGGAGGGCCAAATCGCACCTGGAGCTGCAGCTAGCAAGAGATGTCAAGAGTAACAAGAAAGGTATCTTCCGGTATGTTGGCAAGAAGAAGAAAGCCAAGGAAAGTGTGGGCCCCTTACTGAATGAGGGAGGCAACCTAATGACAGAGGATGTGGAAAAAGCTAATGTACTCAATGCTTTTTTTGCCTCTGTCTTCACTAACAAGGTCAGCTCCCAGACTGCTGCGCTGGGCATCACAAAATGGGGAAGAGATGGCCAGCCCTCTGTGGAGATAGAGGTGGTTAGGGACTATTTAGAAAAGCTGGACGTGCACAAGTCCATGGGGCCGGACAAGTTGCATCCGAGAGTGCTGAAGGAATTGGCGGCTGTGATTGCAGAGCCATTGGCCATTATCTTTGAAAACTCGTGGCGAATGGGGGAAGTCCCGGATGACTGGAAAAAGGCTAATGTAGTGCCAATCTTTAAAAAAGGGAAGAAGGAGGATCCTGGGAACTACAGGCCAGTCAGCCTCACCTCAGTCCCTGGAAAAATCATGGAGCAGGTCCTCAAAGAATCAATCCTGAAGCACTTGCATGAGAGGAAAGTGATCAGGAACAGCCAGCATGGATTCACCAAGGGAAGGTCATGCCTGACTAATCTAATTGCCTTTTATGATGAGATTACTGGTTCTGTGGATGAAGGGAAAGCAGTGGATGTATTGTTTCTTGACTTTAGCAAAGCTTTTGACACGGTCTCCCACAGTATTCTTGTCAGCAAGTTAAGGAAGTATGGGCTGGATGAATGCACTATAAGGTGGATAGAAAGCTGGCTAGATTGTCGGGCTCAACAGGTAGTGATCAATGGCTCCATGTCTAGTTGGCAGCCGGTGTCAAGTGGAGTGCCCCAAGGGTCGGTCCTGGGGCCGGTTTTGTTCAATATCTTCATAAATGATCTGGAGGATGGTGTAGATTGCACTCTCAGCAAATTTGCGGATGATACTAAACTGGGAGGAGTGGTAGATACGCTGGAGGGGAGGGATAGGATACAGAAGGACCTAGACAAATTGGAGGATTGGTCCAAAAGAAATCTGATGAGGTTCAACAAGGACAAATGCAGAGTCCTGCACTTAGGACGAAAGAATCCATTGCACCGCTACAGACTAGGGGCCGAATGGCTAGGCAGCAGTTCTGCAGAAAAGGACCTAGGGGTGACAGTGGACGAGAAGCTGGATATGAGTCAGCAGTGTGCCCTTGTTGCCAAGAAGGCCAATGGCATTTTGGGATGTATAAGTAGGGGCATAGCGAGCAGATCGAGGGACGTGATCGTTCCCCTCTATTCGACATTGGTGAGGCCTCATCTGGAGTCCTGTGTCCAGTTTTGGGCCCCACACTACAAGAAGGATGTGGATAAATTGGAGAGAGTCCAGCGAAGGGCAACAAAAATTATTAGGGGTCTAGAACACATGACCTATGAGGAGAGGCTGAGGGAGCTGGGATTGTTTAGTCTGCAGAAGAGAAGAATGAGGGGGGATTTGATAGCTGCTTTCAACTACCTGAAAGGGGGTTCCAAAGAGGATGGCTCTAGACTGTTCTCAATGGTAGCAGATGACAGAACGAGGAGTAATGGTCTCAAGTTGCAGTGGGGGAGGTTTAGATTGGATATTAGGAGAAACTTTTTCACTAGGAGGGTGGTGAAACACTGGAATGCGTTACCTAGGGAGGTGGTAGAATCTCCTTCCTTAGAGGTTTTTAAGGTCAGGCTTGACAAAGCCCTGGCTGGGATGATTTAACTGGGAATTGGTCCTGCTTCGAGCAGGGGGTTGGACTAGATGACCTTCTGGGGTCCCTTCCAACCCTGATATTCTATGATTCTATGAAATGCCCTATGAAGGAAGCGATTTAGCAGATGGACACCTCACCCTTTGAACAAGAGAGACTATTCCAGTCCGATCTGTATCAGGCTCCCCCTTGTTATGTGCAGTATGTGGCTCAACCGGCCATGAAATATCACCTTTTGCCAGTAATATTTGTTTCATTCCCTCCCATTCCCCCAACATCTCTGCTGGATCAGCCCTAGGATGTATGAGGCCCTCTGCAAAATGACATCTGAAGGCAACTTTCTGGTTGCCTCATCTCGAAAAGGATATAGTGGAACTGGAAAAGGTTCTGAGAAGGGCAACAAAGATGATCAAGGGCATGGAACAGCTTCCATATGAGGAGAGACAAAAAAGATTAGGCTGTTCAGCTTAGAAAAGACTAAGGGGGAATGTGATAGAGATCTGTAAAATCACAAATAGTGTGGAAAAAAGTGAACAGAGAATTGTTATTTTCCCTTTCCCTAAATACAAAAACTAGAATTCCCCGATGAAATAAGTAGGCAGCAAATTTAATACAAACAAGAGGAAATATTTTTTCACACAGCACACAATTAACCTGTGGAACTCCTTGCCAGGGGATGTTGTGAAGGCCAAAAATGTAACTGGCTTCAAAAAAAGAACTAGATAAGTTCATGGTGGCTAGGTCACTGGTTATCAGCCAAGATGGGCAGGGATGCAACCCCATTCTTGGAGTGACCCTAAACCTCCAACTGCCAGAAACCAGGAGAGGAAGACAGGGTTGGATCACTCCAACAGCCCTGTGCTGTACAATCCCCCTGAAGCTCTGGCACTGGCCACTGGATACTGGGCTAGATGGACTGTTGGTCTGACCCAGTATGGCAGTTCTTGTGTCTCTCTTCCCTGCAAGTCCTACTCCTTCCTGTTATCCTGGGGTGTGTGTGTGTGTGAGAGAGAGAGAGAGAGGGAGATGGGGGTTTGTTGGCTAGTGGCTGCCCTGGTGATAGACTATGGGCCATGTTACAAAGCTCTAGGAAGGGCTCTCGCTCAATTCATGTGGCACATTGTCTTTTGGTGCTGAAGAAGCAGGGTGTAGTTCCAGGGCCCTTTGCACGTGAGATTCATAACTGGGCTGCTTGCTAGCATGATTTTGCTATGGTGTGACATCCCTCCACCCCCCTCAGGCTCGACGATGACGGTACCAGCTTGTGTGAGAATGCTGAATAAATCCTGCTCTCAGCCTAAGGTGTGTGTGTGTTTGAGGGGCCTCTGCTCAGTGGTGGGCACAGATGGGGTTCCAGACAGGAGAATGGGTCATGCAGAAGTGGGCACGTGCTGACAGTTAGGTCTCCAGGGCCATCTCTGAAGTCTGGGGAGGGAGGTGAGTTTCAGAGCCCAAGCTGAAAAGTCTACACTGCTATTTTTAGCACCATAGCATGAGCCCCGTGAACCTGATTCTGTAGACCCAGGTAAGACTTAACTGCTGCAGGTTTTGAAAGGCAGTGTAGACATACCCTGAAAGGACAGACCTGGTGCCCTGGCAGAGGGCTGTCTCGGGGACGACTGAATTTAAAAGGATTTCTTCAAAAAAGAAGTTGGTGACCCCCTGACACAGAGGTTGGCAGGATTCCGACAAGAACCTGCACTGTTTTGTGTCCTTTCCAGGGAGTAGTGGAGCAACTAATCAGCAGTAAAAGACAGCAGTCAGTGGTGGACCTAAAGCTAGGAACTTTAACTGTGTTGGGTTTATACAGAGCCCATAATAAGATCCAGAGATCTGCTAATGGCACCTTTTGCCTAAGTGTGGTGTCAGCCAGCTATATGCAGCGATATCCTTTTTGACATGTTCTTCTCTTCTTCAGCATGTAAAATACTCACAGCCTTTGGCTGAGGCATTCTGAGACTCCTCCACCCATAACATCCCCTCAACACTGATCTGTTTTATCAATGACTCATGGCAATGCACAGTGTCCATCTCATTAAACCAAATCAATAGAACTTGCCTCTGAGTTGATGGCCAAGAGAGGAATCCTTCGGGTGGAGTGGGGCTACATGGGTAGTGGGGGTAGGAAGCATGGGGGTGTCTCTCCACTTGGCCATTTATAGGTGATGGGAGTAGAATGGACAGAGCTGGAGGGTAGATTGCCCATTTAGGAAACAGCATTATCTCTAGGAAGTAGGGCTGTCCAGCGATTAAAAAAATTAATCACGATTAATTGTGCAATTAATCATGCTATTAAACAATCATAGAATACCATTTATTAAATATTTGTGGATGTTTACCACATTTTCAAATATGTTGATTTCAATTTCAACACAGAATACAAAGTGTACAGTGCTCACTTTATATTTATTTTTTGTTATAAATATTTGCACTGTAAAAATAAAAGAAATAGTATTTTTCAATTCACTTTATACAAGTACTGTAGTGCAATCTCTTTATCATGAAAGTTGAACTTACAAATGTAGAATTATGCACAAAAAAATAATTGCACTCAAAGATAAAACAATGTCAAACTTTAGAGCCTACAAGTCCACTCAATCCTACTTCTTGTTCAAACAATTGCTCAGACAAACAAGTTTGCTTACGTTTGCAGGAAGAAATGATGGCCGCTTCTTGTTTACCATGTCACCTGAAAGGGAGAACAGGTGTTCTCATGGCAGTGTTCTAGCCAGCGTTGCAAGATATTTACATCCCAGATGCACTAAAAATTCATATGTCCCTTCATGTTTCAACCACCATTCCAGAGGACATGCGGTGATACTGCTCAATAACGATCCAAAGCAGTGCGGACTGACGCACTTTCATTTTAATCCTCTTTAATAACTGAAATCAATATATTTGAAAATGTAGAAAAAGATCCAAAATATGTAATACATTTCAATTGGTATTCTATTGTTTAACAGTGTGATTAATTTTTTTAATCGCGATTCATTGTTTTGAATTAATCCCATGAGTTAAGTGCGATTAATCGACAGCCCTATTAGGAAGGATGGACCAATGGTTTGGGCACTAGCCTAGGACGACAAAACACAGGCACTGGCAGGGCAGGATTCTGATCTACTTATCTACATTGATCACCATGTTGTCTGAGCTACATCCCACCATCATGCTTAAGCCCGGCCCTGGAGAGACCATCTCTGGGAATGGAAGGAGAGTTTGGTCTCTCTGACCATCTGTTCCTTAATCAACTCATCTCATGCTGACCACAGAAGAATAACCAATTGTCGACAGCATTCAACGCTCGTTTGGGCTGGATTAAATGAATGACTCATATGAAAGATTTTTAATAACCCATTTCCCATCCTTGGAACTATTCAGTCTCTATTGCCTGGAAGGAATTGCTGGAGAAAAGGCCATATGACCCAGTATGACTCTCTTTCTTCTGAGACTGCAGCCATTCCTCTCTCTGTGAAAAAAAAAGGGGGGCTGGTGTCTTACCTCCAGGGCCAGTCCCATGTGATCCCAATCCCTGTTGTCACAGGGATCTCTCAGTAGTGGGGGCAGGCGGCCTGGCCTGGCGGATGATTTGAGAAGCATCACATTCTTGGTTATGTCACAAGTATTAGCTATTTCTTTGATGAAGGAACATATCTGTAAGCAGAACTTGTACCTGAAGGGCTAGTCCATCAAGAAGATGCATTAATGCGCCAGAGCAATTTTTTTTTTGCAAGACCAGCACAAGCCATTCATTGTCCTTTAGCCCGGCTTGTTGTAATTTAACCCGAGTCCATATTTTAATGTGTTTCAGAAACACTGACCAGCAATATTAACCCTGCTCTTTTAATGACTGGTTAAAGGAGGCACATTTTAAAATTATTTATCGAAAAAAAAAAAGTCTTGGAAGGAAAAACTAATTACCACAGATTCAGGTGAGCTGAAGCGAAATCAGTCTTATCCCCTCTCAGTCTCTTGAGTCATGGCATTAGCTCGCTACTCTTGGAAAGTATGTCTTAAATAAAAAGGTTCGGGAGAAATTTAACCTTCATTTTCATGTACAATTCCTGTAGTTTCAGAGATGTTCAGGTCAGAAAAGACCACTGGGATCATCTTGTCTGACCTCCTGCATAGCACAAGCCAGAGAACAGCACCCATGGTTGCTGCATCCAGCCCGATAGCCTGTGGTTGACCCAGAGAACAGCTTTTAGAAAAACATGCTATCTGGATTTAAAGACTCCAACTGATAACGAATACAGCTGGGTGAGATTTTTCAGACAAAACTCCTCCCCACCCCCCAACATGCATATTTGGGTCGACTGAAACAAGGGGAAAAAAAGACAAATCGGAAAAAGCAGACATGTTTCGTGTTGACATTTTCGAAATGAAACGTGTTGATTTTCAATTTGAAACTTTTTAATTTTGAATTTTATACCCATTTTATTCAAAAAAGAGAATGGGGCTAAAAATCCTCAAAACCAAAATGAAACATTTCAATTGGGGTTGAATGAAATGTTTCGTTTGACTCCAAACAAAAAATCCCACGATTTTTCAGTTTGGCCACCGCACAGCTCTACCCGTCAATCATCCCTTGAGAAGCTGTTGCAATGGTTAACCATCCCCACTGTTAAATATTTGTGCCTTCTTTCCAGTTTGAATGTATCTGGCTTTAATGTCCAGCCATCAGATCTTGTTCTGTCTTTGTCTGCTAAATTAACAATGTGTGAGGCTCAGGTTTCTAGCTGGGGCCTCGATGTCACGCCTAGACACTCTGATCAGCAAAGGGGGCCTCTGCACTGATTTTTTCAGACACTAAGAGCAAAACCTGCTGTATCTTAAATAACTTTTATTTTAGATTCTGGGTTACTGCAAAAAGAATGAATCAAAGTAAAGTCTGAATAAATGAGCGCAGTGTGTGTATTTCTCTGGAACAGACTGAAGCCTCTAAGAACAAAGTGGCTACTGGGTTTTACAGAGATTTTAGGAATTTAAAGGCACAGTGCACAGTGCACAGAACACATCAGAGTTCATAGTAGCTGCCTAAATCACAGTAGGAGGTGAGTGACTGGAGTAGGAATAATGGAATTTGCTATCTCGATCAGATTATTGGTATTTTAATTTGAAAACTGGACACCACTATAGCCAATACCTGCTACTTCAGAGAAGCATGATAACTTCCCATAATGCTCCTGTGCAGTTGTATAGTTCAAAATGTATACAAGTTATACCTCACACAAGTGACAATAAATATAGGGAGTAAGGTACAAGATTTGTTATCCCAGTCTTAGCCCAGCCAGTTACAAATGAGGTTACTTGTCAGATATTTATCCAGTTCAGCTGTGAGACCCAGTCTTGACCTTGGTCATGCAGGACGGCCAATACACCAAGCTGTTCAATGGTGAGTATACAGCTTTTTTTATCGGGGGGGGGGGGTAAAGTTAAAAAACAAGAACTGTTGAATATCACTTCAGTGAGTAACTTTGTATTGTGACTAAATTTGTCCACTTTTAATAAAGTGCGCTAAGTGAACTGCTTTTCCAAACTCAGTATTTCCTTTATTTATTAATGCAATCCCTCCCTTTTTTTTTGGAGGGGGTGGAGGAGGAAAGTCTGCTCTCCCCAGGCTCCCAGTTGACTACACCCCTGGTTTCCTTGTAGCAAATGTCCCAAAAAGGAAGGTGACTGTTCTAAGACCTGTAGTCTACTGAGCTGGACAGAAGGACCTGGGCAGAAGGAAGACATAGGATGATAAATGGTTCTTGCGTTTAATAAGCAGGTTATTCTTATTTAAAGTGCTGGTATGCTCATGCACTGTACAAACACAGTGGAATACATTCTCCCCTCCATCGCAAATGGTTCTATTCCATAACACAGGCCTAGGAGGCACTGCAGTAGAGTGGACGGGAGGGTCTGGGCTAGGAATCAGGAGAGCTGGGCCTGTCATTGCCTTGCTGATTGATTTTGGGAAAGTCACTTCCTCTCTCTGTGCCTGTTTCCCCTTCCACCCTTTGTCTGTCTTGTCTCTCTAGACCAGAGATTCTCAAACTGTGAGTGGTCTGCAAGCTCCATTCAGGTGGTCTACGGATTGTCCCCTATAAGGTTCACGCCTGGGCAGCTGCTCACAGGAAAATGAAGGGCCACCCACCTAATTAGCTAACTATTTACCGCGCAGGTGTGGCTCCACTAATTAGGTGCCTGGACCCTGGAGAAGATGCACATATAAAGTGAAGTGATGGCCTTGGGGGGAATAGGGGGTAGGTGGGAGGGGGCAGTGGGGTGTGAAGAGGGGGTGGGGGGAATTTGGGCTGTGGCAGCCACAGAAGGAGGCAACTTTCCCCAGCTCCAGGGATGCGGCTGCTGGGGAGAGACCCCAGCCCCAGCTTGGGGGCTGTCGTGGTGGGGGAGAGAGGGTGCATCCATCGCATTAGAAAGGTAAGACTACTGATATTAAAATATGAGTTGTGTGCTTTTATTTGTAGAACAAAACAAGTTAATTATTATTATTATTTTTTAATATAGCGCTTTTATCCAAAGTGCTTTACAATAGTTAGCTAATGGTACAAACAACATTTGGAAAGATCATTAAGTGGTCTGCCGAGACCCTCAGCAATTTTCAAGTGGTCCACGAAAAAAAAAATTTGAGAACCACTGCCCTAGACAGTACGCTGTTATGGGCAGGGATGGCCTCTTGCTATGTGTTCGTACAGCACCCAGTGCAGTGGGGCCCTGACCTTGCTTGGGGACATCTAGTGCTACTGTTATAATAACAATAATGCATTATAAGGGTGCAGAGACCTTCAGAAGTGGCAGGTGAATTTAGTAAGAGAAAAGGGAAGCAGACAGAGCTTGAATCCAGAGTAGGTGGAGGAGGTCACATAGGGTTGCCAATTTTGGTTGGACGTATTCCTGGAGGTTCCTGGATGTATTCCTGGAGGTTTCATCACATGAAAGACCTGGCTGTATTGGTGGATCACAGGATGGTTATAACCTGCCAATGTGATGTGGCCGTGTGATGCGGTTCACAAACCCCTCACTAAGGCAGGGGAAAGGGTGGCAAAATACTGGGCCAGGAAAACTCTGTCCCTCAGACAATGATAAGCATGCTCATGGGAAAGAAGCAGCATAAAAAGAGGGCCAGTATCCCAGGCAGGGGAGGAAAGAAGCCATTTCCAGGAGGAGCACTCCTGAGTCAGGAGGAGATGAAGCTCTTGTGGAGGAGGTCTGGGCTATGAGTCTTTCTCCCCTGCTTCTTTGAGACATCAGGCCAGATGCAAGGAAAATCAACTGTGGGAGCACCAGAGGGTCACCTGTGTCAGCCCTGTGAGCCTGGGGGTTTGGAGCAAAGGACTAGAATCAACAGCAGCCATGCCCCAAACTGACACATTGGGTGGGGTAGCCAGTAGCCAAGGGGAAAGTGAACAGGAGGTGGGACAAGCCTAAATCAATCTGTGCTGTCACACTTTCAGGGCCTTGGGCTGGGACCCTGTGGAGCAGGACGGCCTGTGTCCCCCATCCACCCCAGATTCCTCCATGCCTAGCCCTGGGACAGGCAGTACCAGAGGTTTACTGCCAAGAAAGCTGACCCAGCTGAACCCTGCTTGGGGCTCCCAGACAGAGTGGATAAAAAGAGAGGAAGGGGCAGCAAGCCCTGATCATTACGCCTGCTGACCAGACTGACAAACCCCGTTACAGGCCATGAAAAAGGTTAATGCGATCCTAGGCTGCATCCAGGGAGGTATTTCCAGTAGAGACAGGGAAGTGTTAGTACCATTATACAAGACACTGGTGAGCCCTCATCTGGAATACTGGGCTCCCATGTTTAAGAGAGATTAATTCAAACTGGAACAGGTGCAGAGAAGGGCTATTAGAATGATCAGAAGATTGGAGAACCTTCCTTACCAGAGGAGACTTTAGGAGCTAGGTTTGTTTAGCCAAGCCAAAGGAAGGATGAGCGGAGATATGACAGCTATCTATAAATAGGTGGGAGACATAGCTTAGTGGTTTGAGCATTGGCCTGCTAAACCCAGGGATGTGAGTTCAATCCTTGAGGGGGCCATTTAGGGATCTGGGGCAAAAATTGGGGAGTGGTTCTGCTTTGAGCAGTGGGTTGGACTAGATGACTTCCTAAGGTCCTTTCCAACCTGGATATTTTGTGATTCTATAAATATATCAGAGAGATAAACACAGCGAGAGGGAGAAGTTATTTAAGTTAAGGCCCTATGTTGGCACAAGAACAAATAGATATGAACTAGTGATCAATGTGTTTAATCTTGAAATTATATGAAGATTGCTAACCATCGGAGGAGTGAAGTCCTGGAACCCTCCTTCCAATGGGAGTAGTGGAGGAAAACCCCCCTAACTTGTTTTAAGATTGAGCTTGATAAATTTACTGAGTGGATGATATAGTGAGATTGCCTATAATGGCAAGTGGCCGATCTGAACCGGCTATTAGAAAATATTTCCAGTGGCCCATGATGGGACACTAGATGGGGCGGGCTCTGAGTTACTACAGTGAATTCTTTCCCTGGGGTCTGGCTGGTGGGTCTGACCCACAAGTTCAGGATCCAACTAATTTGGGGTTGTGAAGGAATTTCCCACCAGGTCCGATTGGCAGAGACCTTGCGGGGGTTTCACCTTCCTCTGCAGCACAGGGCACCGGTCACTTGTTTTTTGAACTCAAGGAAATGGTGGATTCTCTGTAACTTGAAGTCTTTAAATCAAGATTTGAAGGGAAATTTGGGGATTTCTCAGTAGCGAGAGATGTCTGAGAGGTGTGATCTCTGGTTTTAGGAGATGGACTTATCTCTGCCTGCTTTGTTACAGCAAATTGCAAGCTTGATGAGGTGCCAGTCAAAGTTTCCAACCCCTAGTGCTCAAGTAGGCAAAGCAAATCAGTTCACCTCTGCTCCAAAATGTCCATAATTCTGTAATGTCAGCATTAATAAGGGTGAGAATCTGTGAAACCAACTCCTGTGACATCTATATCTATGCAATGGAGAGAGGTAATACACTTACCACATATCATAAATCCAACCTGGGAATCAGCGTCAACCTCTGAATGCGCAGTGAATGCAAATATGCAGATTATGTGTCTGTATGGTAATAAAAGTGCTGAAATGTCGATGTATCAACACATTACTCTTAATTTACATTGCTGGCATCATTTGGGATGAGGGTGTGTTCTAGAGGTGATATTGGGGATGTCTGTCTGGATTTATGGAGCAGCTACTGAGGCGGGAATCTTATCTGATTGTTGTGGACTGAACAATCAACACCAGCTTTATCTGAAGCTGGTGCATCCAAATGCAGAGAAACGCTGGGCTCTGGCCAATTCTGAGTGCTCAGATCACATTTCTCAAACTACCTGAATTCTACAGGGGAATTCAGTCCTTCTCTTTATGCAGCCTGGGTGGGACCAGACCTGGACTACTGCATTGCTTTCCGGGCTTTGGGTATCACACCGATATTGACAGACTGGAGAATACTAAGAGGGGAACCAAAAAAAGATTCAAGGGCTGGAGAGAGGGGAAAAAAAGCTCAAAATTGTGCCAGAAATGATCTCTCTAAGGTACTTCCATGGGTCCCAGCATCACTGCACATGTCACAGTCTTTAACGTATTTACCCTCACACACCCCAGTGAGGTAGGCCAGTACTTTAATCCCCTTTGCACAGATGGGGACCAGAGGCACAGAAAGGCTGAGTCGCTTGTCCGTGATCACAGAGAAAGTGTGTAGGTGAGTAAGGAACTGAACTGAACCCATGTGGTTCCACAACCCAGCCTAGCATCCTCATCACGAGCCAACCTGCCTCTGATGTCTTCTTCTTCCTTCCTCTGTGGCCCATCTGTACTGCTATAGCAGTTCACAGGGCTGTCAAAGACCCTTAGTAAGCTTGGAGAGAATTCTCCCAGCTCTGGCATTTTGTCTCACAGACACAGGCTTCCCTACAAAAGTTCCTTGGGGGAAGAAGGAGGATCCTGGGAACTACAGGCCGGTCAGCCTCACCTCAGTCCCCAGAAAAATCATGGAGCATGTCCTCAAGGTATCAATTCTGAAGCATTTAGACGAGAGGAAAGTGATCAGGAACAGTCAGCATGGATTCACCAAGGGAAAGTCATGCCTGACTAATCTAATTGCCTTCTACAATGAGATAACTGGCTCTGTGGATGAAGGGAAAGCAGTGGACATGTTATTCCTCGACTTTAGCAAAGCTTTTGATATGGTCTCCCACAGTGTTCTTGTCAGCAAGTTAAAGAAGAATGGGCTGGATGGATGCACTACAAGGTGGGTAGAAAGTTGGCTAGATTGTCGGGCTCAACGGGTAGTGATCAATGGCTCCATGTCTAGTTGGCAGCCGGTATCTAGCGGAGTACCCCAAGGGTCGGTCCTGGGGCCGGTTTTGTTCAGTATCTTCATTAATGATCTGGAGGATGGTGTGGATTGCACCCTCAGCAAGTTTGCAGTTGTATCGTAGAGCTTGGCTGTAGACAATGGATTGTGTGGTAGGGATAGGATTCAGAGGGACCTAGACAAATGGCTCGGCAGCAGTTCTGCAGAGAAGGACCTAGGGGTGACAGTGTCACCTGAATAGATATGTGGGCACAGTTGGCAACGGGCTTTGTTGCAAGGATAGGTTCCTGGGTTAGTGGTTCTGTTGTGTGGTGTGTGGTTGCTGGTGAGTATTTGCTTCAGGTTGGGGGGCTGTCTGTAGGCAAGGACTGGCCTGTCTTCCAAGATTTGTGAGAGTGATGGGTCGTCCTTCAGGATAGGTTGTAGATCCTTGATAATGCGTTGGAGAGGTTTTAGTTGGGGGCTGAAGGTGATGGCTAGTGGCGTTCTGTAATTTTCTTTGTTGGGCCTATCAATCTGTTTCTTCACTTCCGCAGGTGGGTACTGTAGTTGTAAGAATGCTTGTTAGAGAACTTGTAGGTGTTTGTCTCTGTCTGAGGGGTTGGAGCAAATGCGGTTGTATCGTAGAGCTTGGCTGTAGACAATGGATCGTGTGGTGTGGTCCGGGTGAAAGCTGGAAGCATGTAGGTAGGAATAGCGGTCAGTAGGTTTCTGGTATAGAGTGGTGTTTATGTGACCATCGCTTATTAGCACTGTAGTGTCCAGGAAGTGGCTCTCTTATGTGGACCGGTCCAGGCTGAGGTTGATGGTGGGATGGAAATTGTTGAAATCATGGTGGAATTCCTCAAGGGCTTCTTTTCCATGGGTCCAGATGATGAAGATGTCATCAATGTAGTGCAAGTAGAGTAGGGGCATTAGGGGACGAGAGCTGAGGAAGCGTTGTTCTAAGTCAGCCATAAAAATGTTGGCATACTGTGGGGCCAGGTGGGTACCCATAGCAGTGCCGCTGATCTGAAGGTATACATTGTCCCCAAATGTGAAATAGTTATGGGTGAGGACAAAGTCACAAAGTTCAGCCACCAAGTTTGCCATGACATTATCGGGGATAGTGTTCCTGATGGCTTGTAGTCCATCTTTGTGTGGAATGTTGGTGTAGAGGGTTTCTACATCCATAGTGACCAGGACGGTGTTTTCAGAAAGATCACCGATGGATTGTAGTTTCCTCAGGAAGTCAGTGGTGTCTCGAAGATAGCTGGGAGTGCTGGTAGCATAGGGCCTGAGGAGGGAGTCTACTTAGCCAGACATTGCTAGACATTCACCAAAAGCGGGACCTCGTTCTCCCTTGCCTTGCACCTTGTCATTTACCTGTGCAACGTGAACACAAAGCAGGTGCAACATGCTATTAAATCAGACTGGTTGGAGTTTGGCCCCCACTTTCCACTGCTTTAAGGGTTTGCCTAGATTGGGAAAAGAGGTCAAGTTTAGGCCACACATGTTAACTAACCCCAATCTAAACATGATCTTTTCCCTAGTGTAGACAGAGGTTGACACCTCTGATCTTGATTTGACTGGTGTAGGTTGATCGTTGGCCTCCCACTAGGGGTGATGACTCTCAGCTAAATCGAACTGAAAGGTGTGAGACCCATAGCTGAGCCCTGGGGTAAATTGAAACCATGTGTGTCCTGGAAGAAAGGTTTGCACAGTGTCTAGGCTGGCATTTACAAAGCTGAGAGTTAAACTGGAATGAATGGGTACTCAATTAACCCACATCACAAGAAGAGCAAAACTTCTGTCCTAGACATTCCCTCTGGCTATGTCTTCACAGTCCCCTAGTGGAGACATTCGCTTTTACCATGATGTAGTCAGGTCAATACTATACCCCTCACCAGGGTTGACCTCACCTAGCCACATTGGAGTAAAAACTACAGAGCCTTATCTCCACTCAGGTTTTACAGCAAGATAGTTAACTCAGGTTAGTTATCTTGCTGTAAAAAATACACCTTTGGGGGCAGCCTGAGTGTCCTAGCAAAGGAAACAAATGTAACCCAGTGCTTGTGTATCACAGAAGCATTTACCTTCCTCATGTCAAGGATAATTCATAACTTTGTATGACTGACCCAAGATATTTGCATTTCAGCACTCATTCAAGGTCTTTGTTCTACAGCTGAAATCAGTGTTTTAAAAGTGACCCTCAAAAGAAATGTTTAAAAATGGGGGATTTGCCCTTTTTGGTTTCTTTGTGACATGTAAAGAGGGCCCAAAAGATTTTTAAATATTTTTTGTTAGTTCCTGCTTGTTTTTTACCTTAAAAATAACAGGAATGGTGAGTCTAGTCTTGCTAGAAGACTTGCTGGAGGTTGCAGATGGGGAGATTTCTCATACCTTATTTGAAGGCGTATGCGGGGTGCTGAGTCTTTCACAAAGACATTATTTTCCCCAAGCCTTCGTTAGTCATATAGGTTTAAATAGGTGTTAACAAAACCAAGCAGACCCAGCATTTTAAAATGTCAGCCTTAAACCCCAGTCCTGCCTTTTAATCTCTTGTAACGTTGTGAGTCCACTAATTCCCTAGTTGTTCATACAATCCTAGGTAGACAAGACCTGCATAAACAAGCAGAAAAAGAACTTTAAATACCCACAGACCTTCCTATATCATAAAAGGAGAAGACCAATTTCTTTTTCCTTGAAGTTCACCTTTGGGTTTTGCGTAACCATGCCGTTATCCTGGTTTCCCCACTAAGAATGTCTCTTTCCTTTATAGAATGCCTCTTCCAATCATAGAATCATAGAATATCAGTCTTGGAAGGGACCTCAGGAGGTCATCTAGTCCAACCCCCTGCTCAAAGCAGACCAATCCCCAACTAAATCATCCCAGCCAGGGTTTTGTCAAGCCTGACCTTAAAAACCTCTAAGGATGGAGATTCCACCACCTCCCTAGTTAACCCATTCCAGTGCTTCACCATCCTCCTAGTGAAAAAGTTTTTCCTAATATCCAAACTAAATCTCCCCCACTGCAACCTGAGACCATTGCTCCTTGTTCTGTCATCTGGTACCACTGAGAACTGTCTAGATCCATCCTCTTTGGAACCCCCTTTCAGGTAGTTGAAAGCAGCTATCAAATCCCCTCTCATTCTTCTTTTCCGCAGACTAAACAATCCCAGTTCCCTCAGCCTCTCCTCATAAGTCCTGTGTTCCAGTCCCCTAATCATTTTTGTTGCCCTCCGCTGGACGTTTTTCAGTTTTTCCACATCCTTCTTGTAGTGTGGGGCCCAAAACTGGACACAGTACTCCAGATGAGGGGAACGATCACGTCCCTCGATCTGCTGGCAATGCCCCTACTTATACATCCTAAAATGCCATTGGCCTTCTTGGCAACAAGGGCACACGGTTGACTCATATCCAGCTTCTCATCCACTGTAATCCCCAGGTCCTTTTCTGCAGAACTGCTGCCTAGCCATTCCCTAGTCTGTAGCAGTGTATGGGATTCTTCTGTCCTAAGTGCAGGACTCTGCACTTGTCCTTGTTGAACCTCATCAGATTTCTTTTTGCCCAATCCTCTAATTTGTTTAGGTCCCTCTGTATCCTATTCCTACCCTCCAGTGTATCTACCACTCCTCCCAGTTTAGTGTCATCTGCAAACTTGCTGAGGGTGCAATCCACACCATCCTCCAGATCATTAATGAAGATATTGAACAAAATTGGCCCCAGGACTGACCCTTGGGGCACTCTGTTTGATACCAGCTGCCAGCTAGACATGGAACCATTGATCACTACCTGTTGAGTAGTAATGGACCAGTGCGTCCAGACCTAACCTTCTGTGGTCACCAATTTACTAATCTAAAATCTTGCTGTCCCAGCCAGTGACTGCTTTGGGAATTTCCCATCCTTAGGGAAAAGTCTAACAGAATTTAATAGAGAATCCAAAACTTCCTATCAAATTTGTAAACCTACCTATGGAATTTGAGAGCAGGGATATGACCCCATTCAGTTTTAAGTCTTATTTGCACTGGGGACAGCAATCGATGGGCAGCCACCAGTGAGGCTGCACTAGTGCAAACCTCAAGTAGAGACAAATTTCCCCAGGTAAATGAGGCCTTAGAGTAATTGTTTATCGAACCCTATTGATTTCATCCCTATTATACTCTATAAGGCTTTTCCATAAGCCTGAAGCCAGCAAGCTCCTCAGCCCCTTCCAATGAAGTCAGTAACCCCATTCCTCTCATTCGCCACATTCAGTGACCATTTCCCTGCCTAGATAATGAACTCAAGGACCAATCTCTGTGCTGAGCCCTGCTGTCCCATTGCTTTCATCTCACTGTTCATGGTCTAGTGGCTGGAGCATTCCAGGGAGGAGCAATTGCTACCAGAGTCACATAGTTGCAAATGCTCCATGTAGTTTGGAATCACTGTAATAGACTTCAATTATCTTATGACAGGTTTCAGAGTAGCAGCCATGTTAGTCTATATTCGCAAAAAGAAAACGAGGACTTGTGGCACCTTAGAGACTAACCCATTTATTTGAGCATAAGCTTTTGTGAGCTACAGCTCACTTCATCGGATTATCTTATGGTGATTCTTTTAACAAAATCGATGAATCACTCATGGGGGAATTTCCCCTTTGTTCCCCGATTGTTCTTTTTCTAGCATATCTTCAAGAGATACAATGTAGAGAGCTTTTAACAAAATGTAAGAGCTTAATGAGCATAGGTGCAGTGACAGTAGCTGACGGCAAACAAAAAGGCACTCAATGTATGGGAAGGATAAAGGATGTCAGGTACATAATAAAGTGCAAGATAAGTGGCATTATCACAGTAGTCCAGGTGAGCATGTATTACAAGGTTTAATATATGTTTAAAATTACTGTTTGGCGGGGGGGCGGAGTGGGGGGAGGTGTTTGAACACATAGGGTGAAATCCAGGCCCCATTAAAGTCCATAGATGTTTTACCATTGACTTCAATGGGGCCAGGATTTCACCCCTGAAATTTAAGCAGAGTCACAGTAGGAAGAAACAATAAAAAGAGAGGAGGAATCATAAAAAGAGAGAGAGATGGTAGAAAAGAGGAGAGTCGAGAAGTGGAAGCGGCATGGGTGGTGGATATAATAGGCCAGGGGAGGCTAAGCCTCCCCTAAACCAAGCCCTGGCCCTGCCCACGCTCCGCCAAGCTGGCGGGAGGCAAGAGCTCAGCAGACAGCTGGGGCCAGCATGTGGCCTGGGGTGGTTCAGCTGCGGCTCCTCTGGCTGTGGGGAGAAAGGGCCCTGGGGGCTCCTGTGGACGGGGGGAGGACTGGTAGGGGTGGGACCGTGTGGCTAACTTCCCTGAAGCGGGGCTCACGCGCTGCCCATGGGTAGCGGGAATGTGCTGGACAGTGTTCTGTCCCTTAAGGTTTGGGTGTTGTTAGGTACTGCGTAGTGCTTGTTAGACATTTTTATAAATAGAATCCTGTGTGTTTTCCAGAAGATATGGATTATGCAGAGCTTGCTTTACATTTATACGTGTGGCTGGGTGTTTTCTGGAACTTATGAGTTCCACGGCACCGTGCATTTACACAGACTGGTGCTCTGAGTACTGCTTCTCCCCACAGGCCCAGGAGATTGAGTAGGTCCTGTCTTCTCCAGGCAGGAGCATGTCTGGTGCATGGAGCCAGCGTGGTCGATTGGGCCACTGTACTCAATGAGGGAGAGCTACGAATTGTGCTCGCCAAGGTAGGCAATCAGGAAAAAGGATTTAAAAAATATGTGGACTGTTTTTAAGGGGTGTGGGAGTTGGCTTCCTGTCTCCGCGACCCCTGGGTAGTGGAGTTCACAGCTGTGGCCAGAGCGGCCACTATCGCAGGAAATGGGGCTTTGTGGGACAGCTGCTGGAGGACTGTTAGGGTTGACACAGGTCACACAGTGTCTACACTCGCACTGCCTTGACCTCAGTAGGTCGACTATGGCACAACGCCATTTGGGGAGCTGGTTTTATTGCATTGCTGTAACAGCGTGCATACGTTGGCTGGAGACAAATCTGATCACAGACACATGTACAAATATGCTGACACAAGGCGGCTTATGTGGACTTAACTTAACAGTGTAGATCCATCTTGAAAGTCTTGGCCATGATAATCCATGCATTTGTTACCTCCAGACTGGCTTGTTACAAAACCCTGCTCCTTATCCATGCTGTTTACAGGCTTGTCTGCATTAGCAAAATTTTCACCAGCAGACACACTGCATCCATGCAGGATGGAGTTTGCACCATGGCAACTCACCCTGGTAAACTACCAGGGTTAATTGCACCAATGCAAACCCTGTTTTACATTGATGCTTTGTAGCTATGATGAGTTTGCACTGGTGTGCATTGTATAGACAGGGCCTTAGTTATTAGTTAGCTTTCCTTTTTTCCTCTCTGTTTTGCATGGGAAAGATGAAGAGTAAAGATAAAAGGAGTCTGTCAGCTGTAGCTAGCCCTTTCTCTGACTTGAATATCCTTTTCCTATCTAATTATTTTCTATGTCATGACTATAGTGGAGGAGTTGGGCTATAATTGCTCTGTACCTCAGTTTCCCCACGTGCACATGGGGATAATAAATATCTTTCTAATGGAAGCATTGCACACCTGGATTAATTAGTAGCTGTGATGCACTCTAAGATCTTCATATGGAAGGTGCTAGGAAAGTGCAGTATTAGGCCTTGTTTACACTACAAATACTTTGCCAGAATAGCTATACCGGGATAGCAGTAACAGCAGAGCTCCCTAGTGTAGACACCGCTTCTGCCAACAGAAGGCATTTTTCTGTCAGCATCATAGCACCACCTGCCTGACCAGCATTAGCTACAATGACAGAAGCAGCTGGTTGTCAGCATGGCTGGATCTGCACAGGGAGGGCGTGGCTTGTTCACACCTCTGATGGACCTAGCCGTGCCAACAAAACATTGTCGTGTAGACCTGGCCTTATTAATAAGTGACGTCCTCCACTTTAATAGAGGCAAATGGTTCCTACAGCTGCGTTAATCAATCCTGACAAGAAAACTTGAATAGGCAGACTTGTACCCAGGTCTCCAGAACTCACTTGTTCTTCTGCTGTGCCCATGGGACAGCAGCAGTTGCAGTAAACTGCACTAGCGAACAGAAACTGCAGCTGTGATCGTTATTGCCTGTAGCAAAAAGGTATAAAGGCTTTCCTCAATTGTTTATCTATGGAGCCCTACCTGGAGTGAGGGAGATTCCCTGCCCAGGTGTGTAGTTCCCTTCTTGCAATTGTTTGAGAATAAACAGTCTCTGATTTGTTACAACCAACCTAAGAGTGAAGACTCTGTTTTCTTCCACACAAAAAAGCAAACATCATTCTGGGATGTATTACCTGGAGTACTGTGTCCAGTTCTGGGTGCCACATTTCAGGAAAGATGTGTACAAATTGGAGGGGAGGGATAGCTCAGTGGTTTGAGCATTGGCCCGCTAAACCCAGGATTGTGAGTTCAATCCTTGAGGGGGCCATTTGGGATCTGGGGCAAAAATTGCGGATTGGTCCTGCTTTGAGCAGGGGGTTGGACTAGATGACCTCCTGAGGTCCCTTCCAACCCTGGTATTCTATGATTCTATGAAATTGTGATGGAAATAAAAAATAATTGCTGATCACATGCAATACGCAGGAGGCAAGGAGGCTGCTTGTGTTGGAATGAAGTGATTTGTGTTCCCTTTGAATGCCTGCCCATATCAAAAAAGGCAACCTGAAATCATCCTGCAAATGGGGCTGAAGCAGCCAGCCTGCTCCTACAGCCACAGACTGGTTTGTGTCAGAACAATTACTTTAACCTTTCTCTTCTCACTGTGGTGATGGCTTTTATTAACAGCCTGGCCTGATGAAAGAGAATCCCCAAATGATATTTGTCACAGTGCAGGGCTAGCTGCACCTTTCAGCCCTCTCTGGTGTCTCTGAGTGCAACCCCTCAGGTATCAGACCCTGTGCTGTTACCTCTTCTGGGAAGAAATCCTGCAATTCTTCCACTCTCAGGACTTATCTACACATGAAAACTAATCTGGAATAAGGGAAAGTGTGATTTTAAAGTGGATCTAAAGTGGATTCAGCTCATTTGGAACCAAGGCATTTATATTCCTAAATAAGAGCATCCACACATGGAGTTAATCAGGAATAGTTAATCAGGAATAGCTATTACAGAATAACTCTCTGTGTAGACAAGCTCTTAGACTGGGCCAAGGGCTACAGCATCCTGTGCACCATCTCAGCAGACCCAACTGGCTTTAGTTACCTGTGATTCTTCCCTTCAGGAGCTGGTGAATTCAGTGACTTCAGACAGACATCTTAAAACAAAGGATTGGTTCATTGCAACAGTAGGAACAAATAAGAAAAAACACAATAAAATACACCTGCATGTCTGTCTTACCTTGAGCTTGGAAAAGGCTAGTTTACCCCGGACATCTCTGTTATGCTGTCTAGACTGGCTCAAGACTGTGAGTGCCAATTTCAGGTCAGACCATCAGAAAACAGGGCAGATACCCCAAACTGGTGGCATATTCTCTCTTCCTGGGGAGCAGAAAAGATTTGACCTTGGCTTTTTCTCTGCTGCAGGAGACAGCCAAAACCACTGCACTATGTGAGAGTTTAATGTGTGGGTGTCTCAGTCTCTCCTCTTCATGTTGCTCCACTTTTTAGAAATAGTTAGATGGTCATTGGAGCAAGGACTTGAACTTGGGCTGCCTACATCCTAACTATCGGGCTGCAGCACTATTCTCATGCTCTTGCCCTGGTCCAATGACTATTCATTGTCCTGAATACTGGCAAGTCATGATAACAATGAATAGCCACTGGGCTGAGAAATGAGTAAGAATGATTCTATACCTTGGTTGTTAGGGCACTCATGCTGGAGATCCAAGTTCAAGTCCCTGCTCTAATGACCACTTATAAAAAGTGGAACAAGTTCAAGAGGAGAGATTGAGAGAGGCCTGTTCCAGAATATCCCATGGCCTAGGGCGTTCCTCTGCAATATAGGAGACCAAAGTGCCAATCATTCCTCCTCATCAGGCAAAGTAGGAAATCAAACCTGAATCTCTCACACCCTGCTAGCCTGCTGCAACACAGACACCTAGTTCCCAATGTATCTCCAGCACCCAGACACGTAGTTCCCAATGGGATCCAAATAAATCCATTTTACTCTATATAAAGCTTATACAGGGTAATCTCATAGATTTTCTGCCCTCTATAACACTGATAGAGAGATATGTCCAGCTTTTTGCTCCCCCAGGTATTAATCACTTACTCTGAATTAATTAGTAAACAAAAGAGATTTTATTAAGCATAAAAAGTAGGATTTAAGTGGTTTCAAGTAATAACAGACAGAACAAAGTAAGTCACCAAGAAAAATAAAGCACAAACACACAAGTCTAAGCCCAATACATTAAGAAACTGATTACAGGTAAAATCTCACCCTCAGAGATGTTCCAATAAGCTTCTTTCACAGACTAGATTCCTTCCTAGTCTGGGCCCAATCCTTCCTCCTGGTACAGCCCTTGTTAGTTCCAGCAGGCATTTTAGGTGGAAACTAGGGGTTTTTGCCTGACTGGCAGCCCCCCACCATCCTGCTTCACCCCCTTTTATAGCTTTAGCACAAGCGAGAATCTTTTGTCTCTTTGGGTCCCCACCCCTCCATCTAAATGGAAAAGTACCAGGTTAAAATGGATTCCAGTATCAGGTGACATGGTCACATGTCCTGTGAGACCCCACTTTCCATTCTTCCAGGGGTGGCCCGTACGAACCCAGGAAGGTTTGCAAGTAATCAGACAACCAATTGTCCTTTCACAACAACATTCACAACCAATTGTCCTAGTCAATGGGAGCCATCAAGATTCCAAGCCACCATTCATGGCCCACACTTTGCATGATTACAATAGGACCTCAGAGTTATACTTCATATTTCTAGCTTTAGATACAAGAATGATACATACATACATACATACATACAAATAAGAGGACAATATTCAGTAGGTTATAACTTTTGTTATGTTTCAGCAGCGTTAGTCTGTATTCGCAAAAAGAAAAGGAGTACTTGTGGCACCTTAGAGACTAACAAATTTATTTGAGCGTAAGCTTTCGTGAGCTACAGCTCACTTAATTGGATGCATTCAGTGGAAAATACAGTGGGGAGATTTATATACACAGAGAATATGAAACAATGGGTGTTATCATACACACTGTAACGAAAGTGATCAGGTAAGGTGAGCTATTACTAGCAGGAGAGGGGGTGTGGTGGGGGAAACCTTTTGTAGTGATAATCAAGGTGGGCCATTTCTAGCAGTTGACAAGAACGTCTGAGGAACAGCAGGGGAGGGTGGGTGGGTGGGTGGGGTGGGGGAATAAACATGGGGAAATAGTTTTACTTTGTTTAATGACCCATCCACTCCCAGTCTTTATTCAAGCCTAAGTTAATTGTATCCAATTTGCAAATTAATTCCAATTCAGCAGTCTCTCGCTGAAGTCTGTTTTTGAAGTTTTTTTGTTGAAGAATTGCCACTTTTAGGTCTGTAATCGAGTGACCAAAGAGATTGAAGTGTTCTCTGACTGGTTTTTGAATGTTATAATTCTTGACGTCTGATTTGTTGGCAACTGTGTCCACATATCTATTCAGGGGACACCATCATAGGGTCTAAACACATCAGCCACACTATCAGAGGCTCATTCACCTGCACATCTACCAATGTGATATATGCCATCATGTGCCAGCAATTCCCCTCTGCCATGTACATTGGGCAAACTGGACAGTCTCTACGTAAAAGAATAAATGGACACAAATCAGACACAAACCACCCCTACGCTCTCCCCTGCTGTTCCTCAGATGTTCTTGTCAACTGCTGGAAATAGCCCACCTTGATTATCACTACAAAAGGTTTTTTCCCTGCTCTCCTGCTGGTAATAGCTCACCTTAAGTGATCACTCTCATTACAGTGTGTATGGTAACATCCATTGTTTCATGTTCTCTATATATATAAATCTCCCCACTGTATTTTCCACTGAATGCATCCGATGAAGTGTGCTGTAGCTCACGAAAGCTTATGCTCAACTAAATTTGTTCGTCTCTAAGGTGCCACAAGTCCTCCTAACTTTTGTTATGATACCTTATAAGAGACCTTTTGCATAAAGCATATTCCAGTTACATCATATTCACACTCATAAGCATATTTCCATAAAACATATGGAGTGCAACATCACACCATTCTGCTCATGAACTGGGATCTTGGATGTTTCATTTGTTTATGCTTAAAAGCATTTCAAGTCACCTTTAAAATATGAGCCCAGCTCTCTCTCTCTCCCCGTCCCTCTTCTAGAAGGTTAGACATATTTTAAATTACCTCCATCAGTTCCCCTGCTGCAGCTTAGCCAGCTCTGTGATCTGGGTAGCTGTGTGCATGCATTATTGGCTGTTTGATAGTCTGGCTGATATGATAGCATTACTAAGCACCCTCCGAATGCTTAATGCTGCAATTATTATTCTGGTGGGCATCCACAGAAACTTCTCGCAGTTGGATGAGTCTAGCCTTTTACCTCTTTTCCATTAACAAACAGCTTCATTATCCTGAAAGCGCTAATGGCCCACAACATGCCTAGCTCCTAAAGTCACTTGATCCTCCCCTACCAAGGGGGAATGGCAGGGGAGCTTTCTTTAATACATAGGTCTCATCTAATGATAAAAATAATAACAACACTTTGAACATTTAGGGCCCCTTCTATTGAAGGATCTTAAGATGCTTTAGTATTATTTTCATTACAATAGCACCTAGAATCACCCCCTTCCTGGCTTTATTAACAACAACCAAAAAAATTAACAAAAAGATTAGCTAAGAGTGTTTCTCTAGGTTCGGCTGCTCCTACACTCCTCCTCCTGACTGCTCAGTCCACACCCTAGATCCTCTCATAAGATAGCCTCCTCCCTGCATCCCACTTCCCCTGTTTCCAGGTGGGATAATGAGTTACCTACCTTGATGAGTCAGTGAAACCCACTTAATCTGCTGATGTAGCATGGGAGGGTGTTTGAGTGCTAATCCTGGCTCTGTCTATGGGTATGTCTACACTACGAAATTAGGCCGAATTTATAGAAGTCAGTTTTTTAGAAATGGGTTTTATATATTCGAGTGTGTGTGTCCCCACAGAAAATGCTCTAAGTGCATTAACTCGGCGGAGTGCTTCCACAGTACAGAGGCTAGAGTCGATTTCCGGAGTGTTGCACTGTGGGTAGCTATCCCACAGTTCCCACAGTCTCCGCTGCCCATTGGAATTCTGGGTTGAGATCCCAATGCCTGATGGGGCTAAAACATTGTCGCGGGTGGTTCTGGGTACATACTGTCAGGCCCCAGTTCCCTCCCTCCCTCCGTGAAAGCAAGGGCAGACAATCGTTTCGCGCTTTTTTTCCTGCGTTACCTGTGCAGACGCCATACCACGGCAAGCATGGAGCCCGCTCAGCTCACTGTCACCGTATGTCTCCTGGGTGCTGGCAGACGTGGTACTGCATTGCTACACAGCAGCAGCAACCCCTTGCCTTGTGGTAGTAGACAGTGCAATAGGACTGGTAGCCTTTATCGTCATGTCCGAGGTGCTCCTGGTCGCCACTGTGAGGTCGATCAGGAGCACCTGGGCAGACATGGGTGCAGGGACTAAATTTGGAGTGACTTGATCAGGTCATTCTCTTTAGTCCTGCAGTCAGTCCTATTGAACCATCTTATGGTGAGCAGGCAGATGATACGGATTGCTAGCAGTCCTATTGCATCATCTTCTGCCGGGCAGGCAAGAGATGAGGATGGCTAGCAGTCCTATTGTACCATCTTCTGCCGAGCAGCCATGAGATGTGGATGGCATGCAGTCCTTCTGCACCGTCTGCTGCCAGCCAAAGATGTAAAAGATAGATGGAGTGTACCAAAACAAGAAATAGACCAGATTTGTTTTGTACTCATTTGCAAACCCTCCCTCCCCCGCCCCCCATCTAGGGGACTCATTCCTCTAGGTCACACTGCAGTCACTCACAGAGAAGGCGCAGCGAGGTAAATCTAGCCATGTATCAATCAGAGGCCAGACTAACCTCCTTGTTCCAATAAGAACAAGAACTTAGGTGCACCATTTCTTATTGGAACCCTCCGTGAAGTCCTGCCTGAAATACTCCTTGATGTAAAGCCACCCCCTTTGTTGATTTTAACTCCCTGTAAGCCTACCCTGTAAGCCGTGTCGTCAGTCGCCCCTCCCTGTGTCAGAGCAACGGCAAACAATCGTGCATCTGAGTTGAGAGTGCTGTCCAGAGCAGTCACAATGGAGCACTCTGGGATAGCTCCCGGAGGCCAATACCGTCGAATTGTGTCCACAGTACCCCAAATTCGAGCCGGCAAAGCCGATTTAAGCGCTAATCCACTTGTCAGGGGTGGAGTAAGGAAATCGATTTTAAGAGCCCTTTAAGTCGAAATAAAGGGCTTCATCGTGTGGACGGGTGCAGGTTTACATCGATTTAACGCTGCTAAATTCGACCTAAAGTCCTAGTGTAGACCAGGGCTATGACTTGCTGTTTGATCTTGAGCAAATCACATTAGGATTTATTCTTTGTTACTGGATCTGAAGTATGCTACACACATCCAAAGGGGAGAAGAGCTTTCAGCCCATCACTTTGGTTTGGGGGAGCTGCTTCTCCTCTGAGTGCACCCCATCATGGATCGCAGAATCCCACTTTGCAGACACAATGGCCAGCTGTCTCTGCTGAGATCTCTACAGACTCTGACCAAGGGTTTGATGTGCAGGCAAAATCCACCCCAAGTCCTGTGGTTAGAGTTTTGTTTTATTTATCCCCTTCTCTGTGGGTCGCACCTGGCATCTTGGAAGAGGAAGGCTGGATGGCTGCAAGTCTCTGACAGTTGCCAGATGCTTCAGAGGAAGGTGCAAGAAACCCCCTGGTAGGTAGATGTGCGGTGTACTGCCCCACATGAAGGTCTTACCCTAATAGTTACAGAGTGGGTTTAAGGCTCGAAGCACGAGGCTTCCAATACTCTCTTTGGTTAACATTAACTCTTAAAAACTGAATATTTGCACTGTTAAAAACGGTTTCAGTAGCAAAAAGGGAGGCAGGCAGTGTGGTAGGACAGAGATCTTTGATGAACTTGCAGAAAGGCCAGTTTATGTGCTGAAAGCCCTGTGTTTATAGGTAGCAGCTTGCCCAGCAGGTTGCATCACTGACCTCCAGGTGTCACACCATACTATGTCCCTCCTGAAACTTTACCTCCCTTCTCCAGTCCCATTAGTCAGACTACACACATGTCCCAGTCCATCAGTTAATTATTATTGTGTATTATGGTAGCTCCCAATAAAGGGCCAGGCTCCTTCTAAACACATCTCTGCCCCAGAGAAGTTACAAATTCAGTACTCCTGAGCCTGATGGGTCAGGTGGCATGGGGTTAAAGGATAGTTCAAAGGTTTGCGCATTGGCCTGCTAAACCCAGGGTTGCGAGTTCAATCCTTAAGGGGGGCCATTTAGGGATCTGGGGCAAAAATTGGGGATTGGTCCCCCTTTGAGCAGGGGGCTGGGCTAGATGACCTCCTGAGGTCTCTTGCCAACCCTGGTATTCTATGAAATGTGGGCAAGACTTACGTTTGCGCTTCTCATGAACGTTGCTGCTAGCATAACCCAGGAAGCGAACATGGGAGAGGCACGAACCCACTGGAAGCAAACTCCTTTTTTTACCAGGGTGACTATTTGAGGCAAAGGTTTTGCTGGGAAGTGACGGGGCCAAGCAGGTTCATATTCCTCCCTTGTCTGCCTCACTGTTGCAACAGCTTGGTCGTTGGGGGTGGATCCCTCATGCAGTCTGAGCATTTTCTGTTGGTTTATTCATTCCTTGGCTTGTTTTGTCAACGGAGCAGCTCTTGTTACTGTTAGGGGGCTTATTCCTTCACCCACTTACTTCCCTGGTCCTTCTCGCATGAACAGAGAGCAACAATACCCGAAGTCCAAAGGTGCAAACAATTCGATGTTTATTGGGGTGAACTGCCAGCAAGCATGATTCCAGTTTCCTTCCTTAGTATCCTCCTTCCCAGCTCTGACACCACACAGCCTTACACCTGTGTCCCTGTTCCCATTACTACCCTTAGCCAAACATGATTCCAACTTCCTTACTCCCATTCCCTGTTCCCATTTCCCCCTTTAGCAAAACATGATTCCAATTTTCTTACCCCCATTCCCTGTTCCCATCTCCCACATGCCCATGCCCACCCCCACCCACACCCACACACTTCCTCATTGACTACAGATTATATAGTAAAACTTGAGTTCTGCTTAGCTATACCTTAACCAATCATTTTCCTGAAATTTAACTAACCAATCCTAACATATTGTCCAATTATATCCCACCACCTGAATTAGTTTACACCCAGCAAAATTAATTATACAGCAGACAGGAACAATCACAGAACCAGACAGAGATTATACAGACAAACAATAGCAAAGTGGGAACTACAATGACAAGACAACACAGAAGCGAGGATTTCACATCCCAGCTATTGACAAGTGAGTTCTTGCCAGACAGGATGCTATCAAACTAAGTTTCCTTTTACATTTTCTAGGCACTTCCCTTTCTCTGGAGGTGATAGGAACTATCAGGACAGGATTGTATTCCTAACAGCCGAATAGCACCTTATTTCAGTGTGACTAGTTTGGAATGTGAGGATGTGACCGTTCGCTTCCCAGCTTATGGCTGCCTCTGCTGCTTAGCCAAAGGCCTTAGCCTAAGAACAGGGCCTCAGACTGTCACAGTAAGAGAAGGCCCTTACACCAGCAGACAGTGATTTTGATTCTTTCTTTTATACCTCTATCACTAGCCAAGTGATAAGAATACACCTAAATTCTTAGAGTACAGGCCTTTGCAGACAGGCCTGAATATCTATATCCTAACAGTTACCCCCAAAAGCAGCTCGGGGAATGATGTCTGGGCCTGACAGCAAGATTAAACATCCCATTTACCGCCCTGCTCAGCTTCCTGAGTTTGGGCAGCACAGGGATGTGGAACAGTAGCAAAAGACAGGGAAAGCAGGTACCTTTATCTCTAGTTTCTGCCTCTGGGAGTTGGGCAGGGAGAACAAAGAGAAGGAAAGGGATGGAGTAGGAAAAGAAACAGAAAGGAGGAGAAGCTGGCGAAGAGGAGAGACTTGAAGGGCCACAGTCCGCTGGGTTAATTTAAATGAGCACATTTTTAGGGCAGCATTAACAGAACACGTCCCTCTTAAAGCGGCAGTGGGTTAGCTGAGGACTAGACAAATGGGAGTCTTAACTCCTGCTCATTTGCACTTAAGGCCGACAGAAGTGCTTGCGCCTGACACCTTCCCCCCCAAGAGCCGCAGCTGCTCTGAGTTGAGCAAGAGCTGGAGACTCGCAGGACCGGTTTGATGCGAAATGGGCCTGTGTGGCAGATACCCTGGGCATTGCCTTCCCGTTGCTGCAGCAAATGAGAGGAAAACAGAGCCATTTTAAAAAGGTGATGCTGTCAGGCTGGATGTTGGGTGGGGGCTGGTCTGTGCCAGAAATCACTGAGTGAGGGGCTCTGGCCTGTGTTATGCCGCAGGTCAGATTAAATGATCCACATGGTCCCTTCTGGCCTTAAAACTGCTCAATCTATAACCTGTGCCACTGAAGAGAAGGAGAGAGAGGATCTCATTCATCCAGCTGCAAGACAGTGGAGGACACAGCGCTGCTTTTCCACCAGTTGGCAATTGTGCCTGCGCTGGCTATTTTTAAACCCTGGAGCCTCGTGGCTAGCATGAGGCCTGGGCCTTCGGAGCGCTGGATGCTAGTCCTGGCTCGGCGGCTGGATGACTTGAAGCAAATCACTTCCCTCCCTGGACCTCATTGTCCCCTCCCCAACTGGCCCCTGTAAAATGGGCACAATAATTCTGCCCTCCTTTTTACAGCGCTTTGCAATCTACTGGTGAAAAGTGCTACACAAGAGCTATGTATGGTTATGAATAAAAGGAGATCCTCTGTCTTTCTGGACCCGGCTGGCAATGAAGTTCAAATAGCTAAAAAGCAAGATGTAGATGGGTCAAAGTAATAGTGGGCAATTTGCCACCTAGCTCTCATTGCTAATAAAATCTCTTTAGCGCCTTCCTGTCTTTGAGGGTTGGTCTAGATTAGCTGAGGGAAATGTGCCCTAGTATAGCTATAGTGATGTAGGCATACCAGTGCAAACCCCTCGTATAAATCCACTGCACTGGTGTAAAATCAGGTTTAGACTGGGACAGCTTACAAGGATAAATTGCACTGATTACAAGCCCCGTCTTACACCACTGAAACACATTGATTTTCAGTGGGAATTAGGTACCTGCAAAGTTAGACACAGCCAATCCTGCATCTTGCCTAGATGACCCTCGTGGTCCCTGCGAACCCTAGGGTTCTATGATTCTATGCATTTAAGTTCTTCGCTGACTTGTGGCCATTGGAGACGTGCGGTTCTGGGTCACCGGTTGGACTCTTTGTAAATCATTACCATCAGTGAGAGATGAGTTGGTGATTTCAGGGTAGTGGCTGGTGACTGATGTCCACATCACAAATGGTACTAATTGGAGTCCTTGCTGTTGTTCTCAGAGAAGACGAGGCTACAGAGACTGAGCCAAAAGAGGAAGGATGGTCTAGGGGACAGAGCAGTAGCCAGAGGCCTGAGTTCAAGTCCCTGCTCCACCACAGACTTCCTGTGTGACTGAGGGAAAGTCCCTTAGGGTAGTGGTTCTCAACCAGGGGTATATGTACCTCAGGGTTACTCAGAGCTCTTCCAGGGGGCACATCAACTCATCTAGAGATTTGCCTAGTTTTACAACAGGCTACATAAAAAGCACTAGCGAAGTTGATACAAACTAAAATTTCATACAGACGGTAACTTGTTTATATTGCTCTGTGTACTATACAACTGAAGTGTAAGAACAGTATTTATATATGATAGGTATTATAATTATTTGGTAAAAATGAGAAAGTCAGCAATTTGTCAGTAATAATGTGCTGTGATACTTTTGTATTTTTATGTATGATTTTTGTAAGCAAGTCATTTTTACGTGACATGAAACTTGGGGTAGGCCAGAAAAATCACACTCCTGAAAGGGGTGCAGTTGTCTGGAAAGGCTGAGAACCACTGCCTTAGTCTCTCTGTGCCTTCAGTTCCCCATCTGTACAATGGGGATAACAGCTTTGCACTCCCTTCCAGGGGTATTGTGAGGGTCAATACATGGTAGATTGTGAGGTGCTCAGATACTGTGGTTGGGGGGGCATATAAGAACCTTATCCAGAGACTGAACTACCCGTACCAGCCTGCAACTAGCTGAAGCTATCTATATGCTGTGTCTGAGCTGTGGTCGGGTAAATAAAGACCTGAGCTGCTGAGGAGTCCTATAAATAGATTTTGGCTGGAGCAGTTCTTAAATCCTGCATAAGGATCCTTGAACTCTGGGTGTTGCCTGCGTCAGGTGGCTAACCCAGTGGCCCAGACTTGGCTTATTTCTCCTCCTTTTCTAGTTAATCATGGGTGTGGCTTGGGTAGAGGCTGTAAATTTTTCATGGGTAGGGAAATGTCACAAGGAAATGATCAGGACTAGCCATGCATGATGTATCAGCAACGAAAAAGGTCAACCCCAACCGTAAATATTTCAAGCCTTGTAAAATATTCATCACCAGCCATGAATATGTAGGAGGTGGGATTGGCAGGAACCCTCTTCTCTCCACCCCCATCCATGAGGCACAGCCTCTCCTAGATCTGCTTCCTAATCATCAGTGTCAGGGTGTCCTGTCCCAGAGGGTTTTTCAAACCCTAGTTCCTGGTTGTGTGATTTCTGTCCTGCAGGAAAAACTCCTGCATTAAGTTACCTAGGTAAGAAATCTCTGTCCTTTGGGGGCTGGATAGCTCAGGAGACCGACGGATGGGCTGCAGAACCTCTCTGTTAATGGAAGTGTAGCAGCTGGAGATAGGACAGATCTCCTCGTCCAGTCACACCAGCTGCTGCTGAATGAGTCCCCACCCTGTGTGTTGCAGTGCTCTGCCCAGTGGAGTCTGAAGTCTCCAGGGATAGCACTTCTGCTACTTCCTTTGAGGGCTATTCGTCAGCATGAGAGCTAGCCTAGCCTAACATTTCCCTTCTTTCATACCATTCCTTCCCCCAGCACCATTTTGCCACCAGCTCCCTGGGTGGGTTGTTGGCAGTGGGGATTGAACCCAGCACCTCTGGATCTAAATGGACAAGGCTGCATTGCCTAATTTACCAGCTAAGGGCCTAACAGCTGAGTCAGCCACCAGCTGGGACCCAGCCAGTCTATAGGGTACTACACAGTAGGTGTGGGTTACCTACATGCTGAATAATCAGTGGGCTCTGTGACACTTGCAAGTGAGTATGTGAAATTGACACACAAAGTGTCACTCAGAGCCAAGGTACTGGGACAGCAGCAAGTAAAGACAACAATAGATCTTCCAAACAGGGCAGGCAGTCCTTACACACCTGGCTCCTCTGAGCCTCCAGTGTCATCAGTTGAGCTGAATAAAAACTAAGGCCCCAATTCTCATTCCTCTAAACATAATAAAAAGAATGTAACCCCCTCCCCAAGAACCAGAAAATAAAATAGGAAACAAAGTTCCATAATGAGAAGTTTCTAACCCTGATTTCCCCCACCAGAAATTCCATTTAGTGAGAAATTTCAAAACTATTTGGGTTTCTTCCAGATGGGAATGAAAACAGCTTTTGAAATGTTGACATTTACTGTAAAATGGAAATGCCTCAGGGGTGATCGACACAAGAACATTAGATCAACCCAGCTACGTCACTCAGGGGTGTGAATGTAGCAATGTAGTTAAGCTGATCTAAATCCCTGTGTAGACAGCACTGGGTTGACAAAAGGTTTCTTCTGTCGCCCTAGCGACCCCCTTTTGGGGTTACCTACGCCAATGGGTGAACCCTCCCGACAGCGTAGGCAGTGTAGCGTATCAACGCTGCCTCTGTACTGCTCAAGTGTTCACAAGTCCCAAGAATAAGATGAGACCACAGATGCATACAAACAGACAAAGTATTATTTTAATAAGTAGCAGTTTTATATCATAACATGCTCCTTCCCCCTCTCAGAATTATAATCAAATATCAATAGACACCACTACATTTGTTTTTACTGGGCCACCATTTCAATAACTAACATTCATTCTCCAGGGATTTACCTTTAAAGTTATAGAGACTCCCTGTCTATATGTCTCCATTTATTGAAATAAAACGTGGTTAATAATCAATAACCAGTTGAACAAGTAGCAGTCCCTGGTTCAACTTGAACTCATTTCTGCTGTGCTGTAAACTGTAATCTAGCACGGCAGGTCAGCCTTGGGGGAATCCTGGTTCTTCTTAATTAGCAACAAGATAAAGACTTGTAAAATCACAGAAGGCCTTAGAAAACTCTCATTAGAATCCTTCCAAGCCTGTTCTCAGGTTTTTCCTGATCTATTAGAAAAATAAGTCTGAAGAAGCATCCCAGGACTCTAAGCTCTTTGAGTCAGGGGCGATATTCAGTTTTTGCCTTGTACAGCACCAGGCACATTGTCAGCACTTAACAAGTACTAAAAATGTAAAGCAGGGAGTAGGGAATTCCTGAGCTCCGCTCCCTGCTCTGCAGCAGACTTGCTGGGCGTCCTTTGGAAAGTCACTTTGCCTCTCTGTGGCTCACTTTCCTCAACTTTAGGAAGATGCTTAGAGTTAAGCCAGTAATTGAGATTTTTGGTTTGGTGGCCAAGTCAAAAAATCTCCCCCCCAAAAATCCATGTCAGGTTGACCCAAAATGAACACTTTTTCGTTTTCCTCACAGAAATGAAAAATCAAAAAAATGTAGTTTTGGGTCCAGCTAAATGTTTTGTTCCACCCAAAAGAAAATTGTTTTAGTTTTTTTAATTTCATTTTGGTTTTAGGATTTTTTAGCCGTTTTAAAAAATAAATCTAGCTAAATTTCTATACAAAAGATCATTTCAAAAAGAAAAATCCAAAAGTTTTGTTTTAAAATTAACAAAACAATTCACCTTTTTTTTTTTTTGGCTGAAACTATTTGCTGCATTCAACCTGAATCACAGGTAGCTTTTGTCAACCCCAAATTGCATTTTTCTGGTGATTAAACTATCCATCTAAAATATTTTGCCCCGCTCTAATGCTGATATTAAAATTACTTCACAAGGGGGCTTGGGAGGATTGACTGGTTAATGTTTGCACAGTTTTTCAAGCAAGCACTTAATAATATTATTCAATAATACTTAGGGTTATGAGAATTCTATATAATAAAAGCTGCATGTGTGTACGTAGAGAGCGAGTTTATATAAAGAGTCCCATCTATTGGTATGTAAGGTTTCAGAGTAGCAGCCGTGTTAGTCTGTATTCGCAAAAAGAAAAGGAGGACTTGTGGCACTTTAGAGACTAAAGTGTATGTATTTGATGTATTTGAGCATAAGCTTTCGTGAGCATCCGATGAAGTGAGCTGTAGCTCATGAAAGCTTATGCTCAAATAACTTTGTTAAGTCTCTAAGGTGCCACCAGTCCTCCTTTCCTATTGGTATGTAAGTGTAGGGTGTATTGCATTGTTTGTACAACTGAATCAATAAAGTTGTTGTTATACACTGCAAATGGTTTGCAGCTCTTTGCACTTAGCACTTATAAAGATAAGTAAAACTTATTAGAGCTTTCTACTTGGTCTCTTTAAGAAATTACCCATTGCGTGAATAACAAACAAACTTCACTCAGCTCAATAAATAACTTGCAGTTGCAGCTCCTTTTGGCACAATGCTGAAGAACCCATTTGATTTGATTTGATTTTTCAAATGGTTGCAGAACCAGTATGGGTCAGTAAATAGGCTCTCAACTCGGCCTCAGGACACCTGAGGTCTTTTCCTCCCTCTGTTGCTAGCCTTGTTGCTTCCTTCAGTTTGTTGCTTCACTTCTTACCCTTTGTCTATTTAGATTGTAAGCTCTTTGGAGAAGGGTCTGTCTTGCTGACTGGATGTACAGCACCTACCACAATGGGAGCTCTAGGTGCTACAGTAATATAAATAATTTGTGAGGCTGAGATCTTTCCTGAGGTGAGCACCTTATGCTGGTGTCAGTGAGAGGAGAATCAGACCCCGTATATGGGGAAGAAATAACCTAAAACATACCTACTCATTCAGTCTAACGATGAGAGATGACGGCTGTGAAGGAAAGCATGTCCTAGAAATATCCAGGGGCTGACCATCCCATCAAAAATAATACAAATCTATAAAGGTCTGTTGAATTTACTGATGATTTATCTGTAGACACATCAAAATTAGACTCCAAGGCTGTGGTAGACACTGTGTGGCAATGATCAACAGGTGTCTGATTCTATTCCCATTGAAGTCAAGAGCAGAATGCCAGTATTCAGGTTTGAATTTGGCCAAGACACAGTACGGATGCCCCTAACTACCAATCAGAAGTCCTCTGTGATCTTTAAAGTGCAGTTCTACTCTATGTCGTGGTTCTGTAAAAATGGCATCCTGGGGTCCGTATTTACCTCTCTATAGCTCCAGCTCAAATAGCCACAGTTTACAAGGGAAAAGTTTGGATTTTTGCCTTAGCTGCCACCATTGCAAATGCCCTACATGATCAGAGAATCAAGCTGGGTTTCTTCCATCTCATGCACCATCACCAGTGCTAAAGGTTACTGTTAGGATATATTTCAGAGTAACAGCCATGTTAGTCTGTATTCGCAAAAAGAAAAGGAGTACTTGTGGCACCTTAGAGACTAACCAATTTATTTGAGCATAAGCTTTCGTGAGCTACAGCTTACTTCATCGGATGCATACTGTGGAAAGTGTAGAAGATCTTATTATATACACACAAAGCATGAAAAAATACCTCCTCCCTCCCCACTCTCCTGCTGGTAATAGCTTATCTAAAGTGATCACTCTCGGGGGGGTGATAAAACCTAGATTTATGTTGGAAATGGCCCAACTTGATTATCATACACATTGTAAGGAGAGTGGTCACTTTAGATAAGCTATTACCAGCAGGAGAGTGAGTTTGTGTGTGTGTGGGGGGGTGAGAAAACCTGGATTTGTGCTGGAAATGGCCCAACTTGATTATCATACACATTGTAAGGAGAGTGATCACTTTAGATAAGCTATTACCTACCAGCAGGAGAGTGGGGTGGGAGGAGGTATTTTTTCATGCTTTGTGTGTATATAATAAGATCTTCTACACTTTCCACAGTATGCATCCGATGAAGTGAGCTGTAGCTCACGAAAGCTTATGCTCAAATAAATTGGTTAGTCTCTAAGGTGCCACAAGTACTCCTTTTCTTGTTAGGATATAGATATTCAGGTCTGTCTGTAAAGGCCTGTACTTTAAGAATTTAGGTGTATTCTTATCACTTGGCTAGTTATAGCGGTACAAAAGAAAGAATCAAAATTACTGTCTGCCGGTGTAAGGGCCTTATCTTACTGTGACAGTCTGAGGCCCTGTGCTTAGGCTAAGGCCTTTGGCTAAGCAGCAGAGGCAGCCATAAGCTGGGAAGCGACGGGTCACATCCTCACATTCCAAACTAGTCACATTGAAATAAGGTGCTATTGGGCTGTTAGGAATACAATCCTCTCCTGATAATGCCTGTCACCTCCAGAGAAAAGGAAGTGCCTAGAAAATATAAAAGGAAACTTAGTTTGATAGCATCCTGTCTGGCAAGAACTCACTTACCAATAGCTGGGATGTGAAATCCTCACTTCTGTATTGTTTTGTCATTATAGTTCCCACTTTGCTATTGTTTGTCTGTATAATCTCTGTCTGGTTCTGTGATTGTTCCTGTCTGCTGTATAATTAATTTTGCTGGGTGTAAACTAATTAAGGTGGTGGGATATAGTTGGTTACATAATCATGTTAGGATTAGTTAGTTAAATTTCAGGAAAATGATTGGTTAAGGTAGAGCTAAGCAGAACTCAAGTTTTACTATATAGTCTTCAGTCAATCAGGAGGGTGAGAGGGTGGGTGTGTGGGTAGGGGAGATAGAAACAGGGAATGGGGGTGGGGAAATTGGCATCATGTTTTGCTAAAGGGGGAAATGGGAACAGGGAATGGGGGTAAGGAAATTGGAATCATGTTTTGCTAAGGGCAGGAATGGGAACAGGGACACAGGTGTAAGACTCTGTGGTGTCAGAGCCGGGAAGGAGGATACTAAGGAAGGAAACTGGAATCATGTTTGCTGGAAGTTCACTCCAATAAACATCGAATTGTTTGCACCTTTGGACTTCGGGTATTGTTGCTCTCTGCTCATGTGAGAAGGACCAGGGAAGTAAGTGGGTGAAGGAATAAGCCCCCTAACAGTTACGACGGATAAAAAAAATGCCCTTGTTGAAACCTGGGTTATGCCATTGATGTGAGTCATGTTGCACAGGTGTAACTGATTGGACCGTAGTTCTCACGTCTGTTGATGACACACAGGAAGGAACCGAATCTGTCCAAGTCTCATCTTGCCTGCTGGCTCTGCAGGGCTCGTCAGAGTCAAATGGCAATAAAAGCTTTATTTTAGTGACTAAGGCCTAAAGGTGAGAGTGTGCCAGGGAGCAGAGTTGTTGAGTGAGTTGCTATTTTTATAGTCACTTTTCTGAGCACTTTAGTGGTCAGGACCTTGGTTCTATATCTCACCAGTTAAAAGACGGCTCTAGCAGCAGGAGTGTCCCCTAAATGCCATACCGGGCACTGACTCAGAGGGAAGAGTGCCATCTACTGACGCCATTTCCTGCAGCACTCCGGATGATCTGTGGAGGTCTGTCAGTCAAGATCTCCCCAGGCCCACGCTGGCTTGGGTTGTGTGGCCACACAGGACCACGTTGCACAGTGTGGTATTGAAGGTTTGTTTCCTAGAGGGTCGTTTACGTCACCCTGATTTGGTTTCCTTCTTAAGGTGAAGGGAGTGCAGACTGGCAGCCCTGGAGACTGAAGGCACCTCTGCGGAGTAGCTACAGCATCAGTGCAAGAGTCTCCTTCACCCGTACACATGCTTGAGCTGTGACCGACCTCTAAGGCTGCTAAGACAGGTCAGTCTCCATGGTCCATAGATCACTGTAGATCTCCACACTGAGGCGAGAGCCAATCCCTGCTAGCACTGGTGGTTTCTGTGAGGTGGACAGCTGTGCACAAAGATGCTACTCCCCCAAACCACTTAAGTCGTGTCCCTGACCTGCTGTCAGGTAGTAATGGCTTTTGGCCACTACTAGCCTGGGCTGGATGGGAATTGGGCTCCATACTGTCAGTAATCCCCTTAGCGACCCAGCCCCCGGCTAAGCCATTCCTGATGTGCCATGTGGCCAAAAGCCAGCCCACCTGAGTGTCGGGCTTTGCCAGAGGAGTTGATTTAAGTATTGCAGGGCTGTGCAATAGTTTCCATATTAAAACGAGGACCAATGGATTTTAAATATGTGTCATCTGACAGAGAGCAGTCCTGAAATGAACAGCATGGCTGCTGAGTAAGTGCAGAGTTTTTCTGTTACTGAATTAATCGGCACTGGAGAAGCTGCGGACACAATTATTTGTCCGCATTTCAGAAAACACACCCAGCTTGACTGCTTGGCATGTCCTGCCCGGGCTGATCTGCTGCTGTAGATGTGCCAGCCCTGGCATCGGCGCTTCTGCTATCCAGCCACACACTTTGAGGTTTCTCTTGCTCTGGTTCAGCTTGAAGCATGAGCTGTCCTTTTTTGGCAGGGGAGGGAAAGGGTGGAGCTGGGAGGGTTTTCTAATTAGCGGCAAGAGCTAAGAGTCAGCAGGTGAAACCGACGCAAACATGCAAGAGCAGGTGTCAAGGCTAACTCCCCACTCTGGCACTGCGAGTGCAGAAGATGGGGGCCCGCAAGGATTTAAAAAATTAATACTGGCCACTCCAGGCTTATATTAAACTCCCAAGGTTACATTTCTCTGACCTTGGACTGGTAGATGCTGACACTATCCAAGTGCAAAACCCCTTTGAGAGCCCAGGAAGATGCACTTGGGAATTCCTTCCTGTGAGGTACCCTCAAGCCCTTTCACCCCCCTCTGGGGAAAAGCTGAGAAAGAAAAAAAAAAATCAGCTGTTGCCACCAGCTAATTAAACAACATGGGCACAAACCTCTTAAGACTCAAAAATCCAATTCTGTTCTTAAAAAAGGTAAATTTTATTAATAAAAAAAAGAAAGAAAATATATCTGGGAACTCAGGCTACTGCTAGATTTTAAAAGAGCAACTACAAGGATTAAGCACCAAGAATAGCTTACTTGAGGTCCAGTTTAAAGGTTACAAGCAAAACAAAAGCACCTGGGGTTAGCACAGGGGAATCCACAAGCCATAAAGGAATAAAAAGAATAAACCTAATCACATCTTCCTAGACATTTCCTGATCTATTTACATATCTGGGGTTTTAAATGAATAGTTTCTAGGTATGATAGGATTTTTTCATACCTGGCCCAAGCTTCTTACAGAATAGCTTTGCCCTGTTACCTTTCCCTGGGAGAACAACAACAGACAGACAAAAGGAGAGTCTTTTTTCCATTTAAAAAAATTCTAGCCTTCCCATTGGCTCTTTTGGCCAGTGTCCACTCGCTTGCTTTTGCCTGTGGATTGCAGTGGTAACACTTTTAACACTTAACAGGTAGAGCAATTAGGGAACAGCTACTAAGAGGGATTTTATAGCTGCTAGCTAGCTGGGTGTCCATAAAAGGTGGTTACCCCCGCTTCATTTATCACAGCTGGTCAAGGTCTTGATGTCTCTGATTGAAACCAAGGCAAATGATGCCGCACTCCCGCTGCTGTTTCTGGGCCTGAGTCAACAGAAAGACTCCACTGGCTTTCATGGGCTCTGGATCAGTCCTTCTAATAGTAACACAGGAACCGCCAGACTGGATCAGACCAAGAGCTTATCTACTCATGTCTGATGCTGGCCAGCACCTGATACCATGGAGGAAGGTGCAATAAACTCCTTGGTGTTCCTGGAAGGGGCGGAAGGTTGATCTGTGGATCCTGCAGGTGAAACTCCATGAAAGCAAATTAGATCCCAGCTCATGTCATAGCCACGTTACATAGCAGGCTATCCAGCCGGCCTGCTAGCTGAATCCTTGTGGGAAACTGAGGTCTGTGTGGGCAAAGGCCATACACCTCTTTATGGACAATATGATTTCAGAAGCTCGGCACATGAGCATTAATCCTAGGCCTCAGTGGTCTTCCATTATTTGCACTCGTGAAGCTAACTGCTGCTTGGAACCAGAGCAAATCATGGTTTACCCTACTCATGCTAGGGCTTTGCACCAGGGCAGCGCTGTTGGTGTTTGGCCCTGATGGCTGAATTTGGGGCAAATCCCCACCAGAGAAGGTTTGCCATGGAGATGCAGCTAGGGGTGTACATATAAGGAAGGTGCCAATGGGGTATTCTGGCTGCTGGAGCCCATTGGGTCTCAGCATGGGCTGAAAGGGATTGTTTGGAGACTTTTTTGTCTTTCCATTTTCCCCGACTGGATTGATCCAAACCCTCCAGCTCAGCGTTGCATTAGGTGCCTTAACAATATGGTGCATTTTTCCTTGCCGGTATAATTGGCTACAGGTAAGCTTTGGATGAGGTGCTTGATTAATGATTCCCAAGAGACCCAATTTGCGGATTACAGGAGACTTCATTTCCCCAAGCAGCATGTTCATTGTTCCCCTCATTTAGTTCCTGAACGCTTGTGCTGCCTCCCTCCCTACAATATGGGATCAAATGTCTCCTCCCCTGGCTGGGTAATAGCCCTTTGTATTCCGTCTGAGGAGCTCCGATTGCTTTACACATTATCAGTGAGAAACCTCAGGCTAGCTCAGGGAAGTGGGTGAGTAGTAGCTACTGTCCCCATTTTGAAGATGGTAAACTGAGGCACAGCGGGGTCATTGTGGCCACAATCATCACCCCTAGCTCATGCAGAGTAGTCACAAAATGGGAGCAAATGCAGTCTAAATGAATTTGTTTACAAGTTCCAGTGAAGGTTTGCTGAGTACATGCATTGCCTGGTTAGCTCTAGTCCTTATGGACTCATGGGTGAAAGAGCCAGCTACCCAAATGCCTGCACTTACATTCCTTTCCTGCAGCACCTGGGTGGTACTTGGATCCCATCCCATCCAGATTCAAATTAACACCAACCCAGCCTGGATCCACAGCTGTTAGGATCAGCAGCAAACCCTGGGCAGCTCCTTGCAAGCATCCCAGGAGATTTCCAGTCTTAAACCAAAACAGTTCAGAGAAGGTTCCCTAGTTTTGGGGGCATAGCTGAACTGAATCACAGCTCCAGCCCTCAGTGATTTGCCTAGTGCTTGGGTATCAGTCTCCCAAGCATGCACCTACTACCATCCTTGGCTGCAGATATGTTTTTTTTCTCAGAAATAGAGTGCAGCCTTAGAAATCCCATCACCAGCAGGAAATCAGCCAAATGTTGCCCCCCTTCTTGCTGCTTCTTGCTGCTTCTTGCATTCCCAGCTTTTTCGAATACGACCCAGCCGCCCCTTGTCAACTTGTCCAAACACCCAGCGGCTGTGCGATGCTTGCTGAGCATCTGCAATTCATTAAAAGAAGGAAAGGGTTAATGGGGTGGAGGAGAGAGAGAAAATCTGCCAGGCCTCCCTGACACATAAAATCTAATGATCAGGTAATAATCAGAAGGTCAGCCTATGAACAGGCTATAAAAACAACCACTGACACTGCCCTTGTGATCCACATAACCGTTCTGCTTGGGGTTAGTTGTGAAAATCAACAGCCCTTCCCTAATGTAAATAGCAGGAGAGAAATGATCCCCACTGGGGAAGGGTGAAACAAACGTCCAGATTCCAGTGCTAGGACCCTTTATGTATACGGGCAGCTGTTTCTATTTTTATACTGTTCCCTTTCAATCACACGTTAGGCTGTGGGGTTGGAGGCGGTTCCTGAAACATCGGGAAGCTTTCCAGTACTGCTGGATCTTTAGCTGTTCAAGCATCAGAGAAAAGGCTATATATAAATAAATAAGCCAGGAGGCTGGGAGCCAAGTTTCCTGGGTTCTGTTCCTGGCTTGGCCCTGGGTAAGGCTGGTTCCAAATTTTCTATCAGAACCTTTACAGTAGCAAATTGGATTTTTGATGGAGTGAAAATTTTCATAGAAAGTGTCTCCTTGCCTCATAGAATCATAGAATATCAGGGTTGGAAGGGACCTCAGGAGGTCATCTAGTCCAACCCCCTGATCAAAGCAGGACCGATCCCCAATTAAATCATCCCAGCCAGGGCTTTGTCAAGCCTGACCTTAAAAACTTCTAAGGAAGGAGATTCCATCACCTCCCTAGGTAACGCATTCCAGTGTTTCACCACTCTCCGAGTGAAAAAGTTTTTCCTAATATCCAACCTAACCCTCCCCCACTGCAACTTGAGACCATTACTTCTTGTTCTGTCATCTGCTACCACTGAGAACAGTCTAGATCCATCCTCTTTGGAACCCCCTTTCAGGTAGTTGAAAGCAGCTATCAGATCCCCCCTCATTCTTCTCTTCCGTAGACTAAACATCCCCAGTTCCCTCAGCCTCTCCTCATAACTCATGTGTTCCAGTCCCCTAATCATTTTTGTTGCCCTCCACTGGACTCTTTCCAATTTTTCCACATCCTTCTTGTAGTGTGGGGCCCAAAACTGGTCACAGTACTCCAGATGAGGCCTCACCAGTGTTGAATAGAGGGGAACGATCACGTCCCTCGATCTGCTGGCAATGCCCCTACCTATACATTCCAAAATGCCATTGGCCTTCTTGGCAACAAGGGCACACTGTTGACTCATATCCAGCTTCTTGTTCACTGTAACGCCTAGGTCCTTTTCTGCAGAACTGCTGCCGAGCCATTCGGTCCCTAGTCTGTAGCGGTGCATTGGATTCTTCCATCCTAAGTGCAGGACTCTGCATTTGTCCTTGTTGAACCTCATCAGATTTCTTTTGGCCCAATCCTCCAATTTGTCTAGTGCCCTCTGTATCCTATCCCAACCCTCCAGCGTATTTACCTCTCCTTCCAGTTTAGTGTCATCTGCAAACTTGCTGAGGGTGCAATCCACACCATCCTCCAGATCATTTATGAAGATATTGAACAAAACCGGCCCCAGGACCGACCCTTGGGGCACTCCACTTGATACCAGCTGCCAACTAGACGTGGAGCCATTGATCACTACCTGTTGAGCCCGACAATCTAGCCAGCTTTCTATCCACCTTATAGTCCATTTATCCAGCCTCAAAAAAAAAATTCAAATTTTTGTCAGAAAACTGAATGTTGTTGGATGAAATTTCTGATAAAAGTTGAAATTTTCTGCTGAAAATGTTGATGAAAACAAACTTCTTTTGTTTTTGTTGAAATTTTCCATGGGATTTGTTTTGTTTTCTTCTGACTACCTCTGTCACTGAGTGACTGGCTGAACTTGGTCAAACCTCTTACACTCAATGTGTCAGTTTCCCCACCTGTAAAATAAGAATAATAAGGTCTCTCACCCTCTTCATAGGGATTCACAAAGCTTAATTCATTTGTGTGCACAAAGCCAGCTCAGGGGTTAGTCACCAACAGAAATAGGGCTACATTTGTCAGTTCAGTTTTTCACTGTGAATAGGTCACCCAGTTCTAATCCTCTCTCTCTGTTGTGGCCCAGTCCATTGCCCTGCACCTGCTGGTTTCAACAGACATTGGATTTTAATGCTCCAATAGAGAATCTACATTTCTAACAACACAACAAACTAATTTCTTTTTGATATGTTAGCAGCTAGACTTTATATTGCATGTTATTGGTGGGTGGAGTGGAAAGTGAACCCCTCCTCCTATGGAACTGTGGTAGAGTAAAATATGGACTGTCCTTTTAATGGAAAATCTTTCACATCAAGTAGATACACAAGAGAAACATCAAAATGATGATAGGTATGTAGAAATGTGGTCACCCTTTCTAACATACTCACCAGAGGAGGGCTCCCCAGCCAGCAATCCAGAGCTGTAGCCAGGGTCTTTGACTAATAACCAGATCCTGAATAAGTAATGTAGAGTGTCATAGAATCAAAGAAGATTAGGGTTGGAAGAGACCTCAGGAGGTCATCTAGTCCAACCCCCTGCCCAAAGCAGGACCAACCCCAACTAAATCATCCCAGCCAGGGCTTTGTCAAGCTGGGCCTTAAAAACCTCTAAGGAAGGAGATTCCACCACCTCCCTAGGTAACCCATTCCAGTGCTTCACCACCCTCCTAGTGAAACAGTTTTTCCTAATATCCAACCTAGACCTCCCCCACTGCAACTTGAGACCATTACTCCTTGTTCTGTTATCTGCCACCACTGAGAACGGCCGCGCTCCATCCTCTTTGGAACCCCCCTTCAGGTAGTTGAAGGTTGCTAGGTTAACATTTTATTGTAACTTTGCCTTAATAAAAAGCTTTTTAAAAAGTCCCCAGCTGCTAAAGTCTCCTGCTAACAGGTGAGACTGATGCATTTCCAGTCACTGCCTTGCCCTAGCTCAGCAGCAAGTGAAGCACGTTGTGATACTTGGAGCATGAAAGGTGCTATGGAAACTCTTTTTCTGATGCTTTCCAGGATGCAGTTTGGTTTCAGCAGGAACATTGACAGCTCCAGACCGGCAGGGCAGTTGTAATAGAAAGCAGGTGCAGGGACCACACAGAGGTGTGGAGGGGTAGCAAAGGTTTTAAGGAGTTGTCTCATTAGGGCTGCCTGAGCCAAATCCAAGCAATGTTTGTAGTCTCCACTTTTCATAAACTATCAGGTGTCATTCTGATCTCGCCTACAGCAGTGAGAATCAGAAGTGAGTCCACTGAAGTCAATGGAGTTACACCAGGCTGAGTCCAGCGTGAAATCAGAATGGAACCTGTTCTTTTCAGCCAATCACTGACCCTCTGCCAAAATAGAATGGAAAATATCTGCCATGGCCTTTCTGAGCTCTGTCTGCGTTGCACCGTTTGGTGCCATGTACTCTGATCATTGAATTTCCAAAGTCACATGGGAAGTCTTCAGGCTCCAGGCTTTAGCCCCAAGACCACATTCCCCTTCATGTCTGTTTACTCCATCAATATGTCCACGTGATTTCCGCTGGTTCCTGGGAACTCTGCAAGCTGATGCAAAATAGTGAGCTAAATTAACGCAATAGCTTTGACTTAGGATATTTCACTTGAATGTTTCTAAGGCAAGTTGTACAATGAGACTCCAGTTCAAAAAAGCACAGAAATCCAGTTCTTCTCTTCACAGCAAGGGACAAGCAGCCCTAGTACCAACAATCCCAGGTTTTCAAAAATCATGAGATTTGCCTAAACCTCATGAGATTTTTAAACAAGAACAAATGTGGGGTTCTTCTTATTAGCGTTCTACATTTTGAGCCTTTTTGGGGGGGATCGCATCATGTTTTGCAGCTTTTCTCTGCAACCGCATGGGCTAGAAACTTCCTTTAAAAAAAGAAAAGAAAACAGAGCTTCTCACATAATCCCAGGAGCTGAAGCTTTAAAAAAAACACCAAACATCATGACACCTGGCGACACTGCTGCCCGCAGCTACTGTCATCTTTTGTGGAGCCCACAAGATGTGCTGGAGCCCAGCGCTTGCTGGGTGCATCCTCCGTCTTACTCCAAGCCCCACTGATGGAACCTTGTTGCTGCTTCAGTCCATTAAATAGGAGGGGACAACAATAATCCTTCTCAAAGTACCATGAGTATCAGTGAGTATCACTAACCCAGAACCTAGCTCTCCTGACTCCCAGCCTGGTGCTCCATCCATTGCCCCACACTGCATCCCGGTTGTTGGATTGCATGGAGCTCTGTCCCAGTGCGAAGTCCATGCTCACGTCTCGGTCTGCCTGTCTGTCTTCCTAGGCTTTTATAATGCACCCTTCATCTAGCTGCTGTATCTATGGGCCACAGTTAGTTTTAACCATAAGGGAATCCTCTCCCTGTAGCTGCAGTTACTGGTCATTTTGCGGATTTTGTTTCCCTTCTAATCTCTTCCTCGCAGGCTGCCTGTTGGCTCTCTACCCTGTCACTCTGTGAAAGTCTGGACTGGTATAATGGTCTGAATACAGCAAGGCTTGGACTCATTCTCACCTCTGGCCACAGTGACTTCTGCAGCTGAAAGCCCTCTGCCCTAATCACACTGCCTCTGGCTCCCAGATGTTTCGGATCATCAGCATCAGTGAGCACAGGACATGAGGAGGTGATCTCAGAGGCAGACAGTCCCCAAGGCTGAAGGGTAAGGCCTGGGTCTCGAACTGGCTCTGGAAGAGGACAAGGAGACAGGGGAGCATGGGGGACACTCAGGTGATGTGGGCCTGCTGGTGTCTTAGAAAACTCTCCACATGGTTGTCAGATGGGCAAAGCCTGGACTCTCCATTTGACATTCATGCAGCTGTGTTAGCTAACACCTGAAATCTGAAACATAGGTGAACCCCAGAGCAGTTGCTTGCACTGGAAGGAACTCAGGCTCTGATTTTTCCTAGGGCAGGCTCAGATACCCTGGAAATTCAAGCAGCGAGCCCAATGAATTCACTTTCTGTTATGTTCACGGCATACACACAGTGAAGTTGGATAAAATACTCTTGTTGGAAGGTTGCCATGTAGCACTGCTTTATTCCCCAGAATGCTAAACAAGAACGAGACAAAACAGGCTGCTCCCTAAGGCGGCGAGGCAGAACTCCCACCACCTTGCTCCATCCTGGCTCTTTGCAGACTGCCTGTTGCTAGCCCCAGACCACACACTTCCCTGCATAGCCTCTTACCCTGCAAGCAGGACCAGCAAATGCCATACAATTTAAAATGACAGGTCATAATTTTAACACAGTTGCCAGTGCACCGTATTCTCCACCCACCGTGTTTCATAGCCTAGACGGCAGCTGGCTGGCAAATCCAGCTATTAGTATTGCCAGGCACTTCAGTCATGGTAGCATCCAAAATGTGCCAGGGGCTTTCCAAATACAAAGGAGGACATGGCCCCAACCCAAAAGGGAGGGGGAAGGGGTACAACACCCAGCCCTGGGAGAGGGCAGGCACATTGTGGATCAGGCACATATCTGCTGGCAACTGGGTTTTTAAACTAAACACACTGGGCCAGATCTCCAGCCATGCTAGAGACTTGTTGTGCTACCCGAGCCTTAAAGGGCAGCTGGGGACACATGGTGGGAGAGGACATGGCTTGAGCTTGCTGTGCTCTGATGATGCCCACCAGTATAATAGCAACCAGGGACCATTATTGGTGAGTGCTGGTTAAGGCAGCCCTAGGATTGAGGGGGCAGAAATATGGGTGAGATCCACCTTTGTTCCCCGACTCTTTCATCAGTTCCAGCACCAAGCATCGCTGGGCCAGATCCCGGGTTTGGTCCCGTCCTCCACCATTCATCCCCCCTCCTTTTCTACACAACAACAACCCCCAGGATCATAGAATCATAGAATCATAGAATATCAGGGTTGGAAGGGACCTCAGGAGGCCATCTAGTCCAACCCCCTGCCCAAAGCAGGACCAATCCCCAACTAAATCATCCCAGCCAGGGCTTTGTCAAGCCTGACCTTAAAAACCTCTAAGGAAGGAAATTCTACCCCTCCCTAGGTAACGCATTCCAGTGCTTCACCACCCTCCTAGTGAAAAAGTTTTTCCTAATATCCAACCTAACCCTCCCCCATTGCAACTTGAGACCATTACTCCTCATTCTGTCATCTGCTACCACCGAGAACAGTCTAGATCCATCCTCTTTGGAACCCCCTTTCACGTAGTTGAAAGCAGCTATCAAATCCCCCCTCATTCTTCTCTTCCGCAGACTAAACAATCCCAGTTCCCTCAGCCTCTCCTCATAAGTCATGTGTTCCAGACCCCTAATCATTTTTGTTGCCCTCCGCTGGACATTTTCCAATGTTTCCACATCCTTCTTGTAGTGTGGGGCCCAAAACTGGACACAGGACTCCAGATGAGGCCTCACCAATGTCGAATAGAGGGGAACGATCACGTCCCTTGATCTGCTGGCAATGCCCCTACTTATACATCCCAAAATGTTGTTAGCCTTCTTGGCAACAAGGGCACACTGTTGACTCATATCCAGCTTCTCGTCCACTGTAACCCCTAGGTCCTTTTCTGCAGAACTGCTGCCTAGCCATTTGGTCCCTAGTCTGTAGCGGTGCACTGGATTCTTCCGTCCTAAGTGCAGGACTCTGCACTTGTCTTTGTTGAACCTCATCAGATTTCTTTTGGCCCAATCCTCCAATTTGTCTAGGGCCCTCTGTATCCTATCCCTACCCTCCGGCCTATCTACCACTCCTCCCAGTTTAGTGTCATCTGCAAACTTGCTGAGGGTGCACTCCACGCCATCCTCCAGATCATTAATGAAGATATTGAACAAAACCAGCCCCAGGACCGACCCTTGGGGCACTCCGCTTGATACCGGCTGCCAACTAGACATGGAGCCATCGATCACTACCCGTTGAGCCCGATGATCTAGCCAGCTTTCTACCCACCTTGTTGTCCTCACAGTCTTCCCAACATTCAGCCCCTTCACTCCAGGTAACTGAGAGTGAATTCACAGGAGCACTACACGCAATGAAGATTGTAAGCTGTTCGGGTTGTTCTGTGTTTGTATAGCACCTAGCACCGTGGAGGCCTGGCCCAGGACTGGGGCTCCCAGGCATTATGGCAAGACACATAATAATAATAATTAATAATACTAGAGCAGGGAATATGACCCGGTGCTCGCATAGGCCAGGCCTACTCCAGCTGGAGATCGTGTTCTCCAAGGGCCATTTTAGGGCTGTGCCATTCACTTCCCCTTCTTCTGGCGGCCAGCCAGGATCCTTTCAACATGGACATTTTCTGCTCCTCCAGATGGGTGGTGGCCACCAACTAGCTTCAAGACTCAGCACTACAGTGGGGAAATTTACAAAAGCAAATTCCCACTGGTTCTGAGCCTGGCTGAACTGCTGTCAGACCGGTGGACACCCTCATGTTGAAAAGGCTCCGGCAGCTTCTACTTTTTTTACCACTGTGCTGGTAAAATGGCTGAAAACCAGGTTTGATTCCCCTGAGGGTAGAAAGAGGATCTTATTGAGGAGACTTTTCACTACAGCTCCCAGTGGTTCTAACTCTTTTGTAAATTTCCCCAGTTCAGTCAAGGCTGAGGCGTGTATATTGAGGGGGAATCATTTGCATCCAATTCCCAGAGCAAATGATTGGGGGAGGGCGGAGTGGTAGTTATATGGCCGCCTGTTACCTTCATGTCTGAGCACATCCCAGTCTTTCCAGCACTCCTGTGAGGTAGGGCACTGCTATTATCCCCCTTTACAATGGGAAACTGAGGCACTGAGCAATTAAAGGGACACACCCAAGGAGTCTGTGACAGACCAGGGAAATGAACCGCAGTTTCCCAAGTCTGATGCTAGTACCCTAACCATGGGACCATTCTTCCTCTCCAGTAACACCACTGGCTGGGCCAAGCTACCCCAGTTTGGATGCAGTAGTGAGGTGTCTAATGTCTAAGGATCCCCTGGGGGACTAACTTGAAGGGGAAAGGAGTCCAGGAGAGCTGGCTGTATTTCAAGGAATCCCTGTTGAGGTTACAGGGACAAACCATCCCGATGAGTCGAAAGAATAGTAAATATGGCAGGCGACCAGCTTGGCTTAATGGTGAAATCCTAGCGGATCTTAAACATAAAAAAGAAGCTTACAAGAAGTGAAAGGTTGGACATATGACCAGGGAAGAGTATAAAAATATTGCTCGGGCATGTAGGAATGATATCAGGAGGGCCAAATCGCACCTGGAGCTGCAGCTAGCAAGAGATGTCAAGAGTAACAAGAAGGGCTTCTTCAGGTATGTTGGCAACAAGAAGAAAGCCAAGGAAAGTGTGGGCCCCTTACTGAATGAGGGAGGCAACCTAGTGACAGAGGATGTGGAAAAAGCTAATGTACTCAATGCTTTTTTTGCCTCTGTTTTCACTAACAAGGTCAGCTCCCAGACTGCTGCGCTGGGCATCACAAAATGGGGAAGAGATGGCCAGCCCTCTGTGGAGATAGAGGTGGTTAGGGACTATTTAGAAAAGCTGGATGTGCACAAGTCCATGGGGCCGGACGAGTTGCATCCGAGAGTGCTGAAGGAATTGGCGGCTGTGATTGCAGAGCCATTGGCCATTATCTTTGAAAACTCGTGGCGAACGGGGGAAGTCCCGGATGACTGGAAAAAGGCTAATGTAGTGCCAATCTTTAAAAAAGGGAAGAAGGAGGATCCAGGGAACTACAGGCCAGTCAGCCTCACCTCAGTCCCTGGAAAAATCATGGAGCAGGTCCTCAAAGAATCAATCCTGAAGCACTTGCATGAGAGGAAAGTGATCAGGAACAGCCAGCATGGATTCACCAAGGGAAGGTCATGCCTGACTAATCTAATTGCCTTTTATGATGAGATTACTGGTTCTGTGGATGAAGGGAAAGCAGTGGATGTATTGTTTCTTGACTTTAGCAAAGCTTTTGACACGGTCTCCCACAGTATTCTTGTCAGCAAGTTAAGGAAGTATGGGCTGGATGAATGCACTATAAGGTGGGTAGAAAGCTGGCTAGATTGTCGGGCTCAACGGGTAGTGATCAATGGCTCCATGTCTAGTTGGCAGCCGGTGTCAAGTGGAGTGCCCCAAGGGTCCATCCTGGGGCCGTTTTTTTTCAATATCTTCATAAATGATCTGGAGGATGGTGTGGATTGCACTCTCAGCAAATTTGCAGATGATACTAAACTGGGAGGAGTGGTAGATACGCTGGAGGGGAGGGATAGGATACAGAAGGACCTAGACAAATTGGAGGATTGGGCCAAAAGAAATCTGATGAGGTTCAATAAGGATAAGTGCAGGGTCCTGCACTTAGGATGGAAGAATCCAATGCACCGCTACAGACTAGGGACCGAATGGCTAGGCAGCAGTTCTGTGGAAAAGGACCTAGGGGTGACAGTGGACGAGAAGCTGGATATGAGTCAGCAGTGTGCCCTTGTTGCCAAGAAGGCCAATGGCATTTTGGGATGTATAAGTAGGGGCATAGCGAGCAGATCGAGGGACGTGATCGTTCCCCTCTATTCGACATTGGTGAGGCCTCATCTGGAGTACTGTGTCCAGTTTTGGGCCCCACACTACAAGAAGGATGTGGAGAAATTGGAGAGAGTCCAGCGAAGGGCAACAAAAATGATTAGGGGTCTAGAACACATGACTTATGAGGAGAGGCTGAGGGAGCTGGGATTGTTTAGCCTGCAGAAGAGAAGAATGAGGGGGGATTTGATAGCTGCTTTCAACTACGTGAAAGGGGGTTCCAAAGAGGATGGCTCTAGACTGTTCTCAATGGTAGCAGATGACAGAACGAGGAGTAATGGTCTCAAGTTGCAGTGGGGGAGGTTTAGATTGGATATTAGGAAAAACTTTTTCACTAAGAGGGTGGTGAAACACTGGAATGCGTTACCTAGGGAGGTGGTTGAATCTCCTTCCTTAGAGGTTTTTAAGGTCAGGCTTGACAAAGCCCTGGCTGGGATGATTTAACTGGGAATTGGTCCTGCTTCGAGCAGGGGGTTGGACTAGATGACTTCAGGGGTCCCTTCCAACCCTGATATTCTATGATTTTATGATTCTATGATTATTTCTGCTCTTGGTTAGGCAGGCAAGAATACATTACCTAATCCAGATATATTTTCCCCCTGAGGAATGGGAGAGCGGAAGAGGGAAAAAATGACATGTGACAGATGCTAGTCATGTCACGTAATGCTCTGTTAGAAGGACCACAGATGCCCCAATGATGGGCTTGGTATAAGAAGCTGAATAAAATAGACTAGACTAGAATAGAAAGTCTTCATTGATTCCGGTCCCAAAACCATAGCAGAGAGACCTTTGTGCATGATCCTTGTAAATATCTATCTACCTATCATTTGTGACAGGAAAATATTTCTTCAGATATATATATTTCCACTGAAAGAAAGTAAAAGGGACATTGCAGCATCTTCTCTAGGAACCTGGAGATGAATAATTCTGAACTCAAACTACAAGTGGCAAATAAATCCTTATAAACCAGGGCATTCCAGCAAGGCGGGAACTATCAATCGTGCCACAACTACTAATATACCCAGAGCTCCACAGGGGATATGAAGGGAGAAACACACACTAGCTCCAATTTACATAACATTATATTTTATTAAAAATGGTGTTGTCAAAAATGGGTGTCCCAGACTAGATAATTGATGTATATTTATGATCGTCTTGGGAAAAAGTGACGTGATATTGATGGAGTGCCAGCTGCTTGCACTGAGTGGGAGATTTTCCTTATGAAGGAGCATCTGGAAAGAAAGCAAAAGGTCAATACACTCTGTACAATCTCTTGGGACAGAGATGCCAGTTTCTCTTCTGAAGTGCTAAGTTGCTATAGTTCTTTCTTTGGAAGCAAAGCACATCCACTCTTTGAATCTGATCGAGTCAGTGAGATCAGAGCAATAGCAGTGAAAACTCAGGACTTTACTGTCATTCATTTTATATGAGCACAAAACCCTGCAAACAACAATCCCACGGCAGGCGACTTGGCCAAGCTCCCACAGCCAGAGACGAGTCTCAGTTGCCATGAACTGAGAAGCATTTTGGTTTTCAGGTTTTTGCTGAAAATCTGAGAAATGTCCATTTCAGCACGAGACGTTGTTCACTTGAAAAAACGTTTTGACCAGCACTAAACTGTAGGTTGCAGCTAGGACTAGAACCTGAGGTCGCCTAATTCCTACTCCAGTCTGCCCCAGTTGCTTTTCATTTTTTGTGGGACCTGGGGCGACTCATTCAGTGTCTGTGCCTCAGTTTACTTCTGTGTAAAATAGGTACCTAGCTCAGTAGGTGGGTCGTTTGGGTGGGTTAATTAACATGTGATTAAAATGTGAGGAAGTAAGTGCAAGAAAAGTAAATACTGCAGGATTATCCCAGAGAGAGAGATGAGCCTTTTTATGCTGGAGAAAAGAGGAAGATTTATTACCAATACTTTGCACTGCGGTAGCACCTTGCATCTGTAGAGTCCAGTTGTTAATTAAGCCTCATAGCAATCAAGGAGTCATCTCTTGTGCAATAGTACAGTATGCTAACTGAGAGGGGAGGGATAGCTCAGTGGTTTGAGCATTGGCCTGCTAAACCCAGGGCTGTGAGTTCAATCCTTGAGGGGGCCATTTAGGGATCTGGGGCAAAAATTGGGGATTGGCCCTGCTTTGAGCAGGGGATTGGACTAGATGACCTCCTGAGGTCCCTTCCAAGCCTGATTTTCTATGATTCTAACCCACAGGGCCCTAGCATGTCCCTTTCAGTTTCTCCTGGCCTCCCAAACACTTTTCAATGAGCTGGCTGTTGCCAAGCACAAATGGATTTCTGAATGGTGCAGTGGCTAGTTCCTGGCCTCTGCAGAGAGGGCTCTCTGTGCATGCAGACAAAAATCAGATGCAGGATCGCTATGTGTTTCTATTCCCTTAACCTCTACTGCGGCAAATTCACAGACTATTCATTATGGGCTAGAATGAGGTTAGCAGGAGAACTCATTAGCCATTTATAGCCCATTTCTCAGCAATATCTGAAGCATTATGAAGGCCCGACCCCTAGATAGCCGAAATTAACCTCCTGCACAGTAGCAGGGGCAGCACCAAGGAGATGGTTTGAAGGGCTCGTGCTCTTTATGGGGTTGTGCCATGGGGTAGTGTGGAAAGAATGGGCAAAGCATTGTGGGGGGGAGGGTCCTTGTGTAATTGACTATCCCCACCAGACCCATTGCAATGTGCATGCAGGCGAAGCTACCACCCAGCTGGTTTTAAACTAACCAGAGCCCCCGGCCATGAGAAATGGGGTGAGATAGAGCTCCTCAAGTCTTTATACAGCACAGCCACTGCATGAGGAAGGATGATTGAGTGGTTAAGGCATGAGCCAGGAGACATGTATTCAAGTCCTCGCTCCAGAATTCCTGTGTGACCTGGAATAAGTCATTCATCAGCTCTGTGCCTCAGTTTCCATCTGTAAAATGGTGATAATAATGCTTTCCTACCTGGCAGGGATAAATACATTAAAGATTGTGAGGTACTCAGATATTACAGTAATGTGGGACAGATATGTAGCTTGAAACTATGAAGCTTTTTTTATTTTTTTTTTATTTTTTTTTTTTTGCAGTTCTAACATTGCTGAGCGCTTACCTGGCGTGCAGAGACAGTGGCCATTTTCTTCCCAGAGCTGCTGCAGCCTCCTTAAGAGGAGACTCATCCACACAGTGCTCTCTCCTGGAGACTTGACTTGTCTTCTTTCCTGTTCTTTTTACTTTAGCTAAAATGAAAATTGTTTTAGTTGATAAATGCAGAGTTTGCTACTTGTGCATGGAAACGCATCCCAATTTGTCATGCTATTCACAGGCCTGAAACAATGGGATTTGTTACCTTACCGGTGATGGTACAAGGCCTAGATTCCATGCAGATGGAAGCTAGAGTAGGTGCAGTGACCCCAGGGAAACAGCTGGCTCAGACAGAAACCATCCCACCTGTCACCCAGAGACTGGCAAAACTGAGATGTCTGGATCTGCATCTTCCACCTTTCACGCGATAGTCTTAGCCACAAGACCATCCTTCCTAACGCACAATGCTGCAGTTTGAAGCTTACACTGATAGTAATATCTTTAGAGTAAATGCCTCTCACTTTGGGAGACACAGCCTAAAACAAACAAAGGAAGAGTGAAATCAGGGATGGAAGATTTAAATTATAAGAGAGCAACTGAAATGAAACTCAGTGCAAATAAAAGGTGGAATCAAAAGTCTTCTGGCAAAGGACAGCCTGAAGTGATGTGTGCGGAATGGAGAGCGTCACCGCATACTGATCAGCAGCGAGATTTCAAAGGTCTTATAAGAGAAAATACCTCTAAAGCCTTCAGATCTCCTGCATGAGGCGCAGAGGGTGGGTGGCATCGCACAGGAATAGAATACAGATCAAAGGAAGTATTGACGTTGCTTTGAACAAAAGCTCCTTGCCTTGAGCATGAGCCAGGTGTGGGAGTCACAGAACGTCAGGGAGGGAGGTGCTATCATATGAGGAAGACCCAGCCTCAATACATCTTGAAATGGCTCAGGAATGCTGGACTGATTGTTCCCCTGGAAAAAGAGGAACATAAACTAGGAGGTCTTGAAGAAAAAGGTTAGGTAGGATTCTCCAGGCTGCCAGAGAAGAAGACTTAGGAAGGGTTGTTAAAAACAGCTACAAGTAACTAGACAGACTCCCTAGGGGAAAGAGTGTGAATACAAGATGCCTTCTATTAAAGGAAGAGGCAAACAAACAGTTTGGTTCTGATTGGATTCTTTGATCCAACTGAGTTACTGCTGATCTACATCAATGTAAGTGAGCGAAGAGTCAGGCCTTGTGGGTTCAACTAAAGTATTTATTGTTTGAGTCACATTTATGGGAGGCTTGGGGAGGTACCCCTATGTTTGTATAGGACCTAGCTTAATAGAGTCCTTGTTTGTGATCTGTATCCCTCAGTGCTCCTGCAATACAAATAAATAGTAATAGTGTCCCCTGTTAATCTTTGCACCTCCCTCTGAGGATCTGAAAGTCCTTCATTAATACCAGCTTAGTCTTGCAGCACCCCCATGAGGTGAGGTCGGTCCATTACAGAGACTATAACTTGGCCAAGTTAATACAAGAGCCTGTGGAAGAGCTGGGGCCAGAACCCTCGGTCGATGCCTTAGCCATGTGACCACCTCCCTCCTCTTATGACTGAGTGGGGCTGGTAAGAAGTTAAAGAGACTCTTGCTTCTAGAGCATCAGCTCACGTCTGACCTCGGGAAGCAAGTGCCTGAAAGCTGTTCCCGGCTGGAGTCGGAAACGGGCTTCTGGGTTTGGTCACATTCTCAGTATCTGTCACGGGCTACAAGAGCACATCTGTTGCTGGCAAACACCTGAATGTTTTGGATTATTCCTGTAAATCAGAAACTCGATGTAGAATTCCCAGCTTTCAGATGTTTGAATATTTGGGAAGAAATAAGGGTGGGTTTTTTTGGCCAAATATATAGACTGTTCATCTTCAGAACATCTGGTAAGCATCCACACAGCCTTCCTAGGCCCCTGTGTGGTAGGCAAGTCAGTGCTACTAGAGAGAGACAACGTGCTTCTGTGGGGAGGGCACAGTCTCAGGACTGACCTCAGGCTGCGTGACCTCAGGCAAATAGCTTCTCCTCCTGCCCTGTGTCTGTCTTATTATTTATACTGTAGCAGCACCTAGGCACCCTAGTCATGGGCCAGGCCCATGTCGTGCTAGGCGCTGTACAGACAGACCCAAGAGATGCTCCCTGCGCCAAAGACCGTACAATCTAAGCACAACAAGAGATGGTAGGTGGGGGAGCAACTTTGGTCCGCATGATTGGCCGTGGGCTAAGTGCACCAGCTGCCTCAACATTGCAAAGTCTCAGAGACTTTAAGGCCAGAAGGGACCATCGTGATCATCTAGTTTGACCTCCTGCACATTGCAGGCCATAGAATCTCACCCGCCCACTCCTATAATAGACTCAGAACCTGTGGCTGAGTCACTGAAGTCCTTAAAATTTGGTATAAAGTCTTCAAGTTACAGAGAATCCACCATTTACTCCAGTACAAACCAGCAAGTGACTTGTGTCCCACACCACAGAGGAAGGCAAAAAAACCCCCAGTGTCTCTGCCAATCTGACCTGTCAGAAAATTCCCTCCCAGCCCCAAATATGGCCTTCTGTTAGACCCTGAGCATGTGGGCAATCAATAAGCTTGGTCTCAAGATCCTTGAGGAACTCCACTAGTAACCTCCATCCAGACTGACAGTTCAACTTTCAGTATGACCCGTTGAAGTCTCTGAAAACCAGCTGAGTGGCGAACAGCAGAGAGGCTAACAGAGGGAGTTTCCCTGGGATCTGTCGGAGAGGAGGTACACTAAGGGCTGCATTAGGGAGGCTGTGTTGGTGAATATCTGAGTGTCTGTTGTGGGGACAGTTTGACCATGTGCTTGATTGGTTGTTTGTTTGAAAAGTGTGAATTGGGAGTGCTTTGTTCCAGGTGAGCCTTGAGTGGGCCCTGACTATTATAAAAAGCCAGTCAGCTGCGAACCAACTGAGCGGCAAACAGCAGAGAGGCTAACAGAGGGAGTTTGCCTGGGAGTCTGCCCGGGGAGAGCCCACTGAGGCTTACATCTTACCGGCTTCTCTGAGTAGTTACTACAACTCCTGAGGAAGCTTGTAGAAGGAAGGTAATACGGATGGGGAGCATTCAGCTGTTGTGACCTCTACTGGATGTGCCATGTTTCTCTTTCTTCCACAGGACAGAAGCGACTTTGTCTGTACAAAGTGCAAGCTGGTCTCCATATTGTAAGAAAAAGTTCAAGGTCTGGAGAAACAAGTATTGACCCTGCGTTGCATAAGAGAAACTGAAGATTTCCTGGACAGACGTCAGGATATGCTTCTACGGGCACAATGTTCTGAAGATTCAGAGCAGGCTGCGCAGCGGGGACAGGAGGATGGTGAAGAAATTTGGCAGCATGCGACCTCCAGAAGAAGAAAGGGGAGCATCTATGTACCAGCAGCGCAGATACAGGTAAGCAACCGTTTTCATGTTCTCTCCACAGGTAGTAATGCGGAGAGTGGACTAGGTGATATATCTGAGGGAAGGGAACAGAAGGAGACTCCGCCAATTGGAAGGCATGGGATGCACTGTCCTAGGGATGGGGGTTCCACAACCACTGCTCCCAAGAGGAGGAGGCGGGTGGTGGTGGTTGGGGAGTCTCTCCTCTGCCGCCCTGACCAGAAAAACTGAGAAGACTGCTGCTTGCCAGGAGCTAGGATTCACAATGTGACGGAGAGTTTGCCGAGACTCATCAAGCCCTCGGATCGCTACCCCTTCCTGCTTCTCCACGTGGGCACCAATGATACTGCCAAGAATGACCTTGAGCGGATCACTGCAGACTACGTGGCTCTGGGAAGGAGGATAAAGGAGTTTGAGGCAAAAGTGGTGTTCTTGTCCATCCTCCCTGTGGAAGGAAAAGGCCTGGGTAGAGACCGTCGAATCGTGGAAGTCAACGAATGGCTACGCAGGTGGTGTCGGAGAGAAGGCTTTGGATTCTTTGACCATGGGATAGTGCTCCAAGAAGGAGGAGTGCTAGGCAGAGTGCTAATGAAGAAAGGGAAGAGCATCTTCGCAAGCAGGCTGGCTAACCTAGTGAGGAGGGCTTTAAACTAGGTTCACCGGGGGAAGGAGACCAAAGCTCTGAGGTAAGTGGGAACGTGGGATACCGGGAAGAAGCACGAGAATGTGAAAGGGGACGGCTCCTGCCTCATACTAAGAAAGCAGGACAAACAGCAAGTTATCTCAAGTGCCTATACACAAATGCAAGAAACCTGGGAAACAAGCAGGGAGAACTGGAAGTCCTGGCACAGTCAAGGAATTATGATGTGATTGGAATAACAGAGACTTGCTGGGATAACTCACATGACTGGAGTACTGTCATGGATGGATATAAACTGTTCAGGAAGGACAGGCAAGGCAGAAAAGGTGGGTGAGTTGCATTCTATGTAAGAGAGCAGTATGACTTCTCAGAGCTTCTCTATGAAACTGCAGAAAAACCTGAGTATCTCTGGATTAAGTTTAGAAGTGTGAGCAACAAGGGTGATGTCGTGGTGGGAGTCTGCTATAGACCACCAGACCAGGGGGATGAGGTGGACGAGGCTTTCTTCTGGCAACTAACGGAAGTTACTCGATCGCAGGCCCTGGTTCTCATGGGAGACTTCAATCACCCTGATATCTGCTGGGAGAGCAACACAGCGGTGCACAGACAATCCAGGAAGATTTTGGAAAGTGTAGGGGACAATTTTCTAGTGCAAGTGCTGGAGGAACCAGCTAGGGGCAGAGCTCTTCTTGACCTGCTGCTCACAAACCGGGAAGAATTAGTAGGGGAAGCAAAAGTGGATGGGAACCTGGGAGGCAGTGACCATGAGATGGTCGAGTTCAGGATCCTGACACAGGGAAGAAAGGAGAGCAGCAGAATACGGATCCCGGACTTCAGAAAAGCAGACTTTGACTCCCTCAGGGAATGGATCGGCAGGATCCCCTGGGAGAATAACATGATGGGGAAAGGAATCCAGGAGAACTGGCTGTATTGTAAAGAATCCTTTTTGAGGTTACAGGGACAAACCATCCCGATGTGTAGAAAGAATAGTAAATATGGCAGGCGACCAGCTTGGCTTCACAGTGAAATCCTTGCTGATCTTAAACACAAAAAAGAAGCTTACAAGAAGTGGAAGATTGGACAAATGACCAGGGAATAGTGTAAAAATATTGCTCGGGCATGCAGGAGTGAAATCAGGAAGGCCAAATCACATCTGGAGTTGCAGCTAGCAAGAGATGTTAAGAGTAACAAGAAGGGTTTCTTCAGGTATGTTAGCAACAAGAAGAAAGTCAAGGAAAGTGTGGGCCCCTTACTGAATGAGGGAGGCAACCTAGTGACAGAGGATGTGGAAAAAGCTAATGTACTCAATGCTTTTTTTGCCTCTGTCTTCACGAACAAGGTCAGCTCCCAGACTACTGCACTGGGCAGCACAGCATGGGGAGGAGGTGACCAGCCCTCTGTGGAGAAAGAAGTGGTTTGGGACTATTTAGAAAAGCTGGACGAGCACAAGTCCATGGGGCCAGATGTGCTGCATCCGAGAGTGCTAAAGGAATTGGCGGATGTGATTGCAGAGACATTGGCCATTATCTTTGAAAACTCATGGCAATCGGGGGACGTCCCGGACGACTGGAAAAAGGCGAATGCAGTGCCCATCTTTAAAAAAGGGAAGGAGGAGGATCCTGGGAACTACAGGCCAGTCAGCCTCACCTCAGTCCCTGGAAAAATCATGGAGCAGGTCCTCAAGGAATCAATTCTGAAGCACTTAGAGGAAAGGAAAGAGATCAGGGACAGTCAGCATGGATTCACCAAAGGCAAGTCATGTCTGACTAATCTAATTGCCTTCTATGACGAGATAACTGGCTCTGTGGATGAGGGGAAGCAGTGGACGTGTTGTTCCTTGACTTTAGCAAAACTTTTGACAAGGTCTCCCACAGCATTCTTGCCAGGAAGTTAAAGAAGTATGGGCTGGATGAATGGACGATAAGGTGGATAGAAGCTGGCTAGAATGTCGGGCTCAACGGGTAGTGATCAATGGCTCCATGTCTAGTTGGCAGCCGGTATCAAGTGGAGTGCCCCAAGGGTCGGTCCTCTGGCTGGTTTTGTTGAATATCTTCATAAACGATCTGGAGGATGGTGTGGATTGCACCCTCAGCAAGTTTGCAGATGACACTAAACTGGGAGGAGTGGTAGATACACTGGAGGGTAGGGCTAGGATAGAGAGGGCCCTGGACAAATTAGAGGATTGGGCCAAAAGAAATCTGATGAGCTTCAACAAGGACAAGTGCAGAGTCCTTCATTTAGGACGGAGGAATCCCATGCACCGCTACAGACTAGGGACCGAATGGCTCGGCAGCAGTTCTGCAGAAAAGGACCTAGGGGTTACAGTGGACGAGAAGCTGGATATGAGTCAACAGTGTGCCCTTGTTGCCAAGAAGGCCAATAACATTTTGGGCTGTATAAGTAGGGGCATTGCCAGCAGATCGAGGGACGTGATCGTTCCCCTCTATTCGACATTGGTGAGGCCTCGTCTGGAGTACTGTGTCCAGTTTTGGGCCCCACACTACAAGAAGGGTGTGGAAAAATTGGAAAACGTCCAGCGGAGGGCAACAAAAATGGTTAGGGGACTGGAACACGTGAGTTATGAGGAGAGGCTGAGGGAACTGGGATTGTTTAGTCTGCGGAAGAGAAGAATGAGGGGGGATTTGATAGCTGCTTTCAACTACGTGAAAGGGGGTTCCAAAGAGGATGGATCTAGACTGTTCTCAGTGGTAGCAGATGATAGAACGAGGAGTAATGGTCTCAAGTTGCAGTGGGGGAGGGTTAGGTTGGATATTAGGAAAACTTTTTCACTAGGAGGGTGGTGAAGCACTGGAATGAGTTACCTAGGGAGGTGGTGGAATCTCCATCCTTAGATGTTTTTAAGGTCAGGCTTCACAAAGCGCTGGCTGGGATGATTTAGTTGGGGATCGGTCCTGCTTTGAGCAGGGGGTTGGACTAGATGGCCTCCTGAGGTCCCTTCCAACCCTGCTATTCTATGATTCTATGATTCTATAATCAGTTCCTTAACCACCTTTCAATTCTCATATTAATCCCCATCTTTTCCACTTTAACTAATAATTTCCAATTGGAACATGCTTCATTTCAGTAACTCCTGTCAAGGTTCAGGAATTCAAGTCAGCAATCTGACATCCATCCTTATTTTTTATTTCCTTTTTTTGGGTAAGTTTAATAAAAGTCTGTGCATTTCATAAATCAATGGTGGAAGAGACAAAAATAATTTGTCATGTATTTATAATATGTTTTTATGTAGTCAACATTTCCAGACAGTGATAAATGCATTGTGCATTGGGCTGTCGGATAATGATGGTTGTATTTTTGACAGCTTCAAGTGGAAAATATTCGTCTTTCACTTGTATTTGTTTTTTTATTTTGAAGCAATCACACTCACAGTTGGTTGAGAAATAGGAAGGAAATACTGTAACTAGTTAAGAAGGAACATTCCTGCAGAGGAAAGAACTTTTATAGTGATTCTGCAAGGAAAGAAAGCTCAGATGAAAGGTATGACATAGAGGGAGAGCAATACTTCTCCCTTGTAAATAGTTTTCAGAAATAGATTTCCAAGACTTTTTGAGTTGTGTGACTAGTATTGACCCCTTCCTAAAGAGCAGAAGCCTAAGGCTCAGAGAGGTTAAGTGATTCGCCCAAGGCCATAGAGTAAGTCAGGTGCAGAGTTGAAAAAAGACTCCACAGAGAAGATTTTCAAAAATGGCTAGTGACTTGGAGTGTCTATTTTTTGGGTGCCCAGTGCTGAATGCATCCGATGAAGTGAGCTGTAGTTCACGAAAACTTATGTGCAAATAAATTGGTTAGTCTCTAAGGTGCCACAAGTACTCCTTTTCTTTTTGCGAATACAGACTAACATGGCTGCTACTCTGAAACCTGTCATTTATTTTATGCTTTTTCAAATATCTTGTTTAATAAATACATCTCAGTTGTTTGCCCAGCTACAAAGCTGGGCTGATGGTTGGGCAAATGTTTTCATGAATAATTTATTCTGTGAATTTTGCAATATTTTTTTTAAAAAAAAGATCCAGTTTTGCATGTTTTAAATTCTCCACCCATTTGTCTTGCCTTATATTCTGTGCTGGCTGATCTGTCTGAGAATCCTCCCAGGACTCTATTATCTAAGAGCTTCATCTCTGCAGCTGGAAAACTGTGATTTTTTTTTTTAGCTTGAAAGTTGCCCTGCAGAGTAAATTCCATGTTTAAAATGAATAGTAATGCCTAGTGCTTTTCATCAGCAGATCTCAAAGTACCTTATAAAGGTCAGTATCATTTACCCCATTTTATAGATGGGGAAACCGAGGCACAGAGAGGTGGTGCGATTTGGCCCGGTCACACACCCTAGTCTCAGGGGGACCAGTTCACTGCGCTAGCTGCTGCCCCACACTGCAGGCTGCTGGTGTGTAGAGATGGGGTTCCTCTGTCTCCACCCCATATCATATTCCCTGGGTGGGCACTGGCAATGAGTCCCTAGTGCCAAGTTGGAATGTATTAACAATGTAGTAAGCACCCCACAGGCCCAGCCCAGCATGCTCCTGGAAGACCAGAAAGGGAGCTACAGCGGCCCCAGGCTGTGGGAAAGAAAGAGGCCATTTCTTGGGGGAGTGCTGCCTACGGCAACAGGAGAGGAACTGTCCACTGAGGGGACCTGGTTGTGAGTACCCTCCCCAACCCCCCGGCAGATACTTCCCAAGAGGAAGGGAGAACTGTGGGCAAAGGCTTGAGAGGGCGCCAGGCACCGATCCTAGACTGTGTGGGTTTTTGAAGTAAAGACTCTTAAGTTTAACTGCTATGACCATGCCCCAGACTGAGACACAGTGGTGGTAGAAAGGGGCCCAGGCACTTAGGCTGGTGCATGCCAGGACCTGGCAGAGAGGGAGAGCCCGGTTCCCCCACCCCTCAGAGCTACAATCACTGGCCCCAAAGAGGGCAGAGCTAGGGGTTACCATCAAAGTGGCCAGTGCAGCTAAGACCTCGTCTAGAGGGCTGGGACACCTTGAACTAACAGAAAGGTGGGAGTCGAAGGCCCAGACCAATAGGCCTGCTGACCGAACAAGCCACCCCGTTACACATGCCCTTCAAGATATATCATGGAAACACAAGATTTAAAGAAGCAGGGCGAGCTGGTATTTGAGACTGCTAAAGTCCCTGAATTCCCAAGTATAAAATGGATATGGGGAACCCAGGGCCAGCAAGCCCCGTGTGTCTGTCATTGGAAAACGTGTCCTCAACACAGCCAAAACACTGAAGTTTAATCACATCCCCAGCCATGATGCAATGGTGCAAACACATAAAAATAAATTGGAGGTGGCAGATTAGGAATGGCATTAGTCCTGCAGCTGTACTGAGGAGAATTGAAACAGGGCAGTAACATTTCTGGGGGAAAGGTTCCCCTCTAATCCCTTTCAGCGGTTTCAGCTGCGCAGGTAAGCCCCCCAAGTGTATGCGGAGCTCCCCCTGATTCTGCAAAACTGAGCTGGGAAGCTCGTCAGACAAGGGTCCCTCATGAGCTCTGACGCCAGTGCTCTCTGCTTCCCGTTGGGCTGGGAAGTCATGACAATGGGCTCTGGGTGGGAGACAGGCAGGGCTGGGGCAGCTGAAAATCCTGGTGAAACGTTACTCAAAGATTTGGAAACCTCAGAAAGGCCCGTGTGGGTTTTCAGCCTTGGTGGGAGGTTGGTGGTTCTTGTTTGATCTAAGCCAGTAGGGCCAGATCCTGCCCCAAGTCCTCTCCATGGGGTGGCACTCTGGAACCCTGAGAGGAAAACCGCTATTCCATGGTTCCTATGGACCAGTCGAACCTTGCCACCTCACTTGGAGGTGTAATCCGTGACTCCGCCCCCCCAATAGCATGTATGGCAGTGGGGGGTGGAGGCGGTGATGTAATAGGTGGCAAGTCTCCCCCAGTGTCTGAGCGTGGAGGCTTGGAAAGGCTCCTGCCTTGCTGAGGGGAAGTTGGGGAAATGCCAAATGGGCTGCGGGATGATCTGAAATGGACCTGGCAAAGGTGGGCCCATTATGGCTGAAGGGACAATAGGGTGGAAAGAGAACCTCACGCTCCCCAAAAATTCCTCCACACACAACAGCTAGTTTGGTCTCCCTCCCCCCACACTCTGGGTTTCCCCTTCCCCAGAACAGCAGCTTCACAGAGGTCAGCTGGGCCTCTGGGGGAGCCAGGTCTGCGAGGGGCTGGGGAGGGGGGCAAGGAACTTAGTGGAAGCCCTCCAGCAGCTACACATGCAGAGAGGTTGCTGGCCTGCTGCCTACCCCTCTCCATGAGACCTGATGAGGTGGGTGGGAATGAAGGGTAATGTGCCCATGATACATGTGGCCAGAAAGGTTCAGGAGTCCCTAACAGGGCCCAACGGCAGCACAGAGCAACAGCAGTAAACTAAGAGAGAGCTAACTCCACTGGCTGGGGCAGGATGGGCCGCATGTCTCCGCCAATGCTGCCTGCTAGCCTCACAGGAAATGCTTGCACAGATGAACTGATAGCGAATAATTACCCACAGCTGCCCACCATCATTTCCCTGCTTCCAAAGTACACACACAATCCAGGCTAGGAAGATACTGGAGTGATTTACAGGGCAGCAGTGACTGCCTTCCCTCTCCCTCCCCTCCAATTACAGAGTTAGCGCTAGAGGAAAGCAAGGGTGGCCCTTCTGCTGATGAGGTGCCTGTGTGAGCAATGGGAGGGTAATTAATACTAATAACGGGTAATTGTCACAGCTGCAGGGTAATTGCACATGTATTCCCCCTCTGTGGTCCCTCAACAGCACCCATTTACAGGTTTCCAGCTCACAGTCCTCACCTCTCCTGGGCACAGACCTGTGTCTCTTTCCTTCCTGACCGGGGTTTTAAGGCTGCACAGCTCCCTGTGTACACTGCGATATCCCCAGCAAGCCAGTCTAGCTGGAAGGCCAGTGCCTGCCCTTTGCTTTCTCTCCGAGGGAGATGACCAGTGTATTATTACCTCCCGGCAGCTCCTTCTAAGAAGCTCATTTATTCTTAAGGTAAAAGCACTGCAGAGAAAGAGTATAAAAGCAATAAAAGAACCTACACACATGCTAAAGCCGACCAGAGGTCACCCCAAACTCTACCAGAGGCCGCTGGTAGGTGTCAGTCCTTCAAACCTGTAACTGGGTTTTCCCCATGGTTACAAATTCATATCAGTCTTAGCTCAGAAACCAGACTCCAGACTGGGCAGCTCAGCCATTTCTTTACACAGCTGTAGCCTTTGATCTCCAGGCCCCGGGAACAGGTGATCACCAGTCGATGGCTCGCTCAGTTGGGTTTTTTTTGCATAACAGGAGGTGTGGAATTACCCACTCCCCCGGGATTTCCCAGGAAATCCATTTAACACGAATTGCCCCCAAAGTCCAGGCTTGTCTGTCACATTCCAATATACTCATTTGCACTCATTACACTTCCCATATCTCACATCTGTCACCGTAGTAACCTGCCTTCCTGCAGCATGTTCAGAGCATGAGCACTGTGAGACCCATGGCTAAGCAGGGATATTATTTGAAAGCCGCTAATGGTTGCAACCTATGTAAAGTCATTTATTTTAAACACATTTCCTTACCCGTGTTCTTAGTAAAAAAACCCACATTTTTCAAAAACAGGAGCCAAATATTAGGCTCCAAAATCTACAGTCAGACTTAAATAAGGAGCCTGGAAGAGAATTTGATGGGAGCTGCTGGATCAGGCTGCTTATAGAGGCACCTGAGGCCAAAATAGCTGAAAGGGACTCGCAATTCTGGTTCCATTTTTGGTCCAAATTTTGGACCTAAATTTTTGGGTGCACACCTGGAGACAGCTTAACACCCTCCCTCTGAAAATGACGCCTCTGAGGGCACGTTTACACTGCCAATGGGAGTGAGCTTCCCAGCTGAGGCAGATAGACCTGTGCTAGCAGCGCTCAAGCGAGCTCACTGAAAATAGCAGCGTAGGTGTTACAGCTTGGGCAGAAGCTCAGGTTCACAAGCATGGAAGCCCCCAGGCTCCGAGTCCAAGTTCCAGCCTGAGGGGAACATCTATTCTGCTATTTTTAGTGCGCTAGCTGCAAACCTGCCAGCACAAGTCTGGCTATCCGGGCTGGGATGCTCGCACCTCGCCAAAGGTCTCTCAGGTTAAGTGTCCAACAACTAAGGCAGCTAAACTCTCTAGCTGCTTTTGTGAACCCTGGCTTCTACACAGACTCAGGGTCTGAATTTAAGTCTCTTGTTTCTGACGCGTGTGGCCCTGGGATATAAAAGTGAGAAGAATTTTCCCTTTGAGCCAGGGACTATCTTTTTGTTCTGTGTTTGCACAGCCTCGAAGCAGTAACACAATGCAAATAATTCCCACTACCCATCATTTTCCTTTTTCAAGGCACGTGTGCACCCCTCCAGCCTGGGGTTGGAAACGCTGTGAGAGAAGGGATTTATTTTAGAACAACTTATTTCTATTGGATTTTTTATTTTGAAAGAGGAAAAGATCCAGGAGGAGGCAGAGTTGGACCCATCCCACCTATTTGGCCTGGCCTAAAATAACAAGCAGTGCTTGGGGAGTGGTATTTTACACATGCACTGAATTCTTAGTGATCTGTAAAGTGACTATAATCGGCCCGCTGGAGTTCCAAGTACAGAGGCTGCTGCAGGCAACAGGAAAGCTCTCCTTTTCCAGGCAGTGGTTCTGGGATTTCCTTGAGACGCTCAATGTGCATGTGTTAAAACTCTCCCCTTTGATCCTTAGAGTGATAGTTAATTTCTGCAAGGTCATGCAGGCCGGCCAGCCACTGAACCTTACATGGCAGACCTCTTCCGCCAGCCTTCTTCTCCTGTTCAGCATGTTGTCCAGTTTGTTGCTATGCTGAGATGGGCCACGCTGCACCCAGTGCCAGCTGGGGCTGGGGTTTGACGATGAATCAAAGGGAAAGTTCCGGTTCGGATTAAACGGGCTTGAAATCTCGTGAGCCACTCGAATAAGATCTCGGCCCCAAACGGTTTGACCATATTTCCTGCCTGCCTTTTTGAGCTACAGTTATTATGATTAATTGTATTACCATAGCAACGACGAGCCCTAGTCATGGACCACGACCCCATTGGGCTAGGTGCTGTAGTGTCTCAGCACAGCAGCTGTTACCATTAGGGTGACCAGATGTCCCGATTTTATAGGGACAGTCCCAATTTTTGGGTCTTTTTCTTAGATAGGCTCCTATTACTCCCCCCTCCGGTCCCGATTTTTCACACTTGCTGTCTGGTCACCCTAGTTACCACATAGCAACCAGCCCCCGACAATTGACCCCTTGTGGTTTGGGACCCAGCCCAGAACTAAAACAATATTTTCACTCCATGCATCTGATGAAGTGAGTTCTAACCCACGAAAGCTTATGCCCAAATACATTTGTTAGTCTCTAAGGTGCCACAAGGATGCCTCATTAATTTTTTAAAACAATACAGTTGCGTTCACATCTGGAGACTAAGACTCAACCCCTGCCCCATCACCCACACACAAGGATCCTGAAGGGACGTGAAGTTCCATGTTTGACCCATCGCTGTTTGCACTTGAGCCTGCATTGTGGCTAATCTCACATCTCAACAGCGTGTGCCTATCCCTTCAGTTGTGGCTTCCCGTGCTCCTATATGATCCTGCCTCTTCTCATTTACTGTTAGACTAAATATGCTCCGGATCCGCCATCAGAGTCACTTGCGTGGTTTTTGGGGTGGCTGGGGAGCAGCTGCATGATTTGGGGGAGAACACGCTGGAAAATCTGGGGACCCCAGACCCCTTGGTCTACGGTGCTGTGAGTTTTGGGGACAGCTTTGCAGACTCTTGGAGCTTTCGGGGGACCCCTCAGAACCCAGGCCCAGACAGGCCTATCTGTTGGATCCTGCCCTCACATCTGTCGGTGTCCTGGCTGCTGCTGTGCATCTGATCAGCAACACTCTCTTTAAAAAAATAAAAATAAATAGCATGCAGCACCCTGGAGGTGCTGACAATCCTGCTAGCTCCACAGGCCGGTGCCTTCTGCTGGCTAGTGACCCGCAGACGGCCCTGGTAATCAGCTCTGTGTTGGTTTATTAGACACCAGCAGAAGCAGAGATCAGAATAAGCAGAATAAGAGTGATACACCACTTAACAAGGTGCAAAGGACCTGTAAGTAAAAGCTCTTTAATGCGATGCAGAATGCACTGAATAAGGTGCTGGACTGGGGATTGGTAAGCAGTCAAGCAGGATTTGGCTTTTTGTTGAGTGGTTTCTGATAAAGCAGCAGCAGGGGAGGATCTCAGAAGATTTGGGTTTGGACAAGCCCTGATGATCTTCAACAGACTCTTTCCCCTAAATGAATGAACCCAGCACACACACACCACATGCCTCGCCTTCCTGGGTTAGTCTTCCTTCCAGGCCTGCGTCTCCCACAGTAAGAAATTAACAGGCTGATTCTCCATTGCCTTGCACTGTATGTCGTCCTTCACACCGGTGCCCAGTGGGTGTGAGATGTTCCTAGACCAGAATGCATTTGCAATGATGGTATAAGATGCAGAGCAATGGAGAACCAGGCCCTAAATCTTTTACATGGCACAGGGGGGTGGATGACCGTTGCCTAGAGTCATAGAAACTCAGGGGAACAAAAGTGAACACACTGCTAAATTGGCTTAACTGGACTGGCCTTGCTGTAGTGCTGATGCTTGGGAATAGAGAATTCAGTCCCACACCATGGCAAAGCACAGCCTTTTAAATAGCCTTAATGGTAAAGACAGGCTGGGTTTAGAAAGTGTCCATGTCTTTTTCTTGCCTTAAATGGAAGCTTGTCATAGAAGCAGAGAAAGTAGAGCTGGAAAAATACCTTTCTAGAAAGCCCAGTCCATCCCCTGTTGAGGGAGGATTGTTCCTTACACTGTATTTTCATAGGTTTTAAGGCCAGAAGAGACCATGACTATCGTCCGTTGGACCTCCTGTATAATCCAGGTCAGAGAATGCAACTCTGTGATTCCTGCAATTGATCCCAACCCCTTGCAGCTGGACAAGAGCACATCAAGTCTGGAGCATTCACTAGGTTCAGCACTTCCCAGGGGAGAATATTCCTGAGTCAGATACATGGCACCATTGACAGTGCTCAATTCTTCAGGAGGACTGGCACTAGAATACTCTAAATGAGGGGAGGAAATATTTTTACCCAAGGACACCAGTGCAAAGCCCAACCCTTCAAACAAAGAGAGGCAATTGCATATCCACCCCTTTGTGCCTAGTTACTATGGCAGTGGTTTCTTTGGCAACCCAGTGTGTAGCTCTCTGGGCCCGGTTCTCTGTGGATCAAGTGTCGTCATTTACATCCGTGATCTGATTGTATTTTACATCTACTTTGCACTGGGGTCAGTGACTGCACAGAGCACAAGCCAATGGAGAACCAGACACTCCAGCTCTTAATTGTGATCTCCAAGTGGCAATGATCACTGCTCAGTCTGCATCTCCTTTGTGTGGGCCTCTGGCCTTTATTAGATCTCACACATGCTCACACCCATATTGCAGGAAAGGACCCCAGGATAATGATCTGGAAGCATGGGCTGGCAGGGAGCTAACTGCTTCCTTAGTGCCTGAGTTCCCAGCAATTGTAAATTCTCTGGGGGCCAGCCTGGTGCTTGGTGCACTTCAGACTCACTCATCATGCTGAGCCTCGTAGCACAAAGTTAACAGCAAGTGCAGAAGTTAGCAAGAGAGTGTGGAAGTTTGTACTGGTGGCTGGCTGGGCAATGCAACTCCAGCCCAGAGCTCATGTGCTTCATGACAGGCACCTCCTTGGCTGACAGACCAGGGGACTGAACCAGGGACCCTAAAAGCATAAGCACCTACAGTCTGAAATAACAGGTTTCAGAGTAACAGCCGTGTTAGTCTGTATTCGCAAAAAGAAAAGGAGTACTTGTGGCACCTTAGAGACTAACCAATTTATTTGAGCATGAGCTTTCGTGAGCTACAGCTCACTTCATCAGATGCATACCGTGGAAACTGCAGCAGACTTTATATATACACAGAGAATATGAAACAATACCTCCTCCCACCCCACTGTCCTGCTGGTAATAGCTTATCTAAAGTAATCTTCAGGTTAGGCCATTTCCAGCACAAATCCAGGTTTTCTCACCCTCCACCCCCCCACACAAATTCACTCTCCTGCTGGTGATAGCCCATCCAAAGTGACAACTTCAATCCATCGGTGATCTTCCTGATAACACCATCCTGGCCACTATGGATGTAGAAGCCCTCTACACCAACATTCCACACAAAGATGGACTACAAGCCATCAGGAACACTATCCCCGATAATGTCACGGCTAACCTGGTGGCTGAACTTTGTGACTTTGTCCTTACCCATAACTATTTCACATTTGGGGACAATGTATACCTTCAGATCAGCGGCACTGCTATGGGTACCCGCATGGCCCCACAGTATGCCAACATTTTTATGGCTGATTTAGAACAACGCTTCCTCAGCTCTCGTCCCCTAAAGCCCCTACTCTACTTGCGCTATATTGATGACATCTTCATCATCTGGACCCATGGAAAAGAAGCCCTTGAGGAATTCCACCATGATTTCAACAATTTCCATCCCACCATCAACCTCAGCCTGGTCCAGTCCACACAAGAGATCCACTTCCTGGACATTACAGTGCTAATAAACAATGGTCACATAAACACCACCCTATACCGGAAACCTACTGACCGCTATTCCTACCTGCATGCCTCCAGCTTTCACCCTGACCACACCACACGATCCATCGTCTACAGCCAAGCTCTGCGATACAACCGCATTTGCTCCAACCCCTCAGACAGAGACAAACACCTACAAGATCTCTGTCAAGCTTTCTTACAACTACAATACCCACCTGCGGAAGTGAAGAAACAGATTGATAGAGCCAGAAGAGTTCCCAGAAGTTACCTACTACAGGACAGGCCTAACAAAGAAAATAACAGAACGCCACTAGCCGTCACCTTCAGCCCCCAACTAAAACCCCTCCAACGCATTATTAAGGATCTACAACCTATCCTAAAGGATGACCCAACACTCTCACAAATCTTGGGAGACAGGCCAGTCCTTGCCTACAGACAGCCCCGCAACCTGAAGCAAATACTCACCAACAACCACATACCACACAACAGAACCACTAACCCAGGAACTTATCCTTGCAACAAAGCCCGTTGCCAATTGTGCCCACATATCTATTCAGGGGACACCATCACAGGGCCTAATAACATCAGCCACACTATCAGAGGCTCGTTCACCTGCACATCCACCAATGTGATTTATGCCATCATGTGCCAGCAATGCCCCTCTGCCATGTACATTGGTCAAACTGGACAGTCTCTACGTAAAAGAATAAATGGACACAAATCAGATGTCAAGAATTATAACATTCATAAACCAGTCGGACAACACTTCAATCTCTCTGGTCACGCAATCACAGACATGAAGGTCGCTATCTTAAAACAAAAAAACTTCAAATCCAGACTCCAGCGAGAAACTGCTGAATTGGAATTCATTTGCAAATTGGATACTATTAATTTAGGCTTAAATAGAGACTGGGAGTGGCTAAGTCATTATGCAAGGTAGCCTATTTCCTCTTGTTTTTTCCTACCCCCCCCCCCAGATGTTCTGGTTTAACTTGGATTTAAACTTGGAGAGTGGTCAGTTTTGGATGAGCTATTACCAGCAGGAGAGTGAGTTTGTGTGTGTATGGGGGTGGGTTTTTGGAGGGGGGTGAGGGAGTGAGAGAACCTGGATTTGTGCAGGAAATGGCCTAACTTCATTATCATGCACATTGTGTAAAGAGTTGTCACTTTGGATGGGCTATCACCAGCAGGAGAGTGAATTTGTGTGGGGGGGTGGAGGGTGAGAAAACCTGGATTTGTGCTGGAAATGGCCTAACCTGAAGATTACTTTAGATAAGCTATTACCAGCAGGACAGTGGGGTGGGAGGAGGTATTGTTTCATATTCTCTGTGTATATATAAAGTCTGCTGCAGTTTCCATGGTATGCATCTGATGAAGTGAGCTGTAGCTCACGAAAGCTCATGCTCAAATAAATTGGTTAGTCTCTAAGGTGCCACAAGTACTCCTAGTCTGAAATAAAGAGCCAAAGCTCCGTAGCTGGAGGCTGTAAAAACTCATCTTCTCTGTGGACCAGCCTAGAGGGGCACCCTTACCACACTCCCCAATGGGTTACATGGGTACACCAGTGGGGCTATTTATCACTGAGTTACAGGAACTTCAGTGCTGGGTAGGAGGCAGGACGAGGATGCAGCATCTTTGCTCAGACACCATGAGCGGGACAGGGACAGATACCAAGATACCGTGAAGTATAGGGGAGAATGTGCAAGGACAAATATTGGGAAGACCATACACCAGCATGGACTCCATTTTACTTATCATGTTGATTATGGTAGTGGCTAGGGGCCTCCTGAGACTGGAGCGCCTTTGTGCTGGGCAGAGGCGGTGGAGGGGGGGTTCTCTCCTGCACATTTCTGGGTCCAGAATATGTTGGGGAGGGGGCAGGCGTGGCCTAACCTGGGCCTCATTTTATCTCCTTCCCTATATTACTCCCCACTCCACGTACCAACCCACCATGGAGGGATGCTGGGGCAAGGCACCAAGAGAAGCCCAATGTGCATGGGTTTTCATTCACCCAGATACAGTTGGGTGACCGTGGGGGTGGGGGGGGAAGGGGTCAGGAACAGGACAAAAAGTTCACAGTGACCACTGCCCAAACGGTGCACACATTAAAATAGTTTGGCACTAATTAGCAGTTGCAAATAAAGAACCAATTTGTAAAAGTTATGCCCATTTTGTGGCTAATTCCTGGGTAGAAATCCAATAGAAAGGACTGTGTTTGTCCAATGCCTTCATTCCCAATGAATAATTCAAACAGCTCTGGGGAGGAACATCCTGTGTGGTAAAAAGAGCCCCCAATTCCTTCCAAGGCTGAAGTGAAACAAAAGGTTGTACCTTCAGCCCTGACAGCGAAACTCCCTTCAACACAGTCCAACACTGAGGTTTGGAAACCTTGTCGAGGTAGGATAGAATCTTGTGGCACGTCCTTCTTCAATATAATAAGGAATACAATAGTTCTGCTCAGGTATCCCATCTCTGATTACCATATTTTGCAGCACAGCAGGTAACCATGATACACACAAACACTAAAATAAAATCAAAGGTTCCCCATCACAGAATGTATTTGGTTGATTTGTTTTGACAAGAGTAGCTTAGGTTTAATTATTTATAGCACTTCAGAGCATACCAAGAGATGTTCTGTCAGGTATTTTGTAAAAGTAATGGAGCCTTAAGAACAGCACTGTGATGTCACATCACCGCAGAGAAGCAGGCATGAGATGGCAGGGTTTGGGGTTTTGAGTGTGACAATAACAAAGTGGGATTTATCAAGGATTTTGTGTTCATATCAACCTCTTTCATCCAGATGGAGCCAAAAGCATGTTCACATATCTTATACAGGAGTCCTCTCACCCACTAATGAAATGCAGCTGCTTCTGGGGTGTGACACAGCAGCTATATGACAGTGCACTAGAACATGACACAACAGTGTAGGGCAGCAGGTGAAAGTGCAGGGGGAATTTAAGGTGGCAGAGTGTAATTACCCAAAATGGAACCTGGCCAGGCTACTGACAAACAGGGAAGGGTCACTTCCTGTTCTCCAATACAGAAAGTGTTAATTTCAGGTTCACTTTTCTCCCCACTTGCATAGACAGCCAGGGGAAGGGCTGCTGGAGAGGCAGAAGTGGGGAGAAGGGGAGCTTCTGCTGGGGGATCTTTTTGTTAGATTCAGCCGAAGTGATTATCATTTATCGGTTTTCATTTTGGGGTTTCCTTATTTACATTCTTTTTCTTATTGTCAGTTTTGACTGAGTGGCTCAGACACGTGGTGGGGTGGGGGGTGGGTTCAAATTTAAAAAAAACCCTGGAAAACTCAAATTTTCAGAAATGAGGGGAAAATTCAGTTAAAAACAGGATGAGAAATGTTGAGAAAGGGACCCATTTTGAACTCAAATAGAACAAAACCATCTTCAGCACAGTTGCAAAATTAATAACAAGAATTCAGCCTGGTCCCTGCAAGTGTGACATGGCTGACTTCGGTGGAATTACTCCCAGTTAACATTGGGGTACAGGAAACACCACTGCAGTCATACTCGTGGGTGAGAGGAGACTCAGGCCCTGAGACTTTATCGTGAATTCCTTCCCTTAATCCAAAACACAACATCCCCATTGGTCTGAAACTTAATGAGCATCTGGGTGTGCTGCAAACACCACTGATGTGCCAGGCTTTGGGGGAAAGTCGAGGGCACGTTCCCAGGGTTGTGCAGGAGTGGAAAGGAAATTTTTCTGTTGCTTTGAATTGCTGGGTGGCTGAATTAATTTGTCACCATTCGTGATTGTTTAATGGTGGTGGTGGGCTAAGTTTACATGTTATTGTGACAGCTGCCATCTTAGCTGACATCAGCAATTGACCTGGGCGCCTCCAGAGTTAAAAACGTGAGTTTCTACAGCAGGGGCCAAACAACAGGGGCTGTAGCAGAATTGCATCCTCTGTAGATCATGCACAGAGGAGGATGTATAACACTCACTAACCAGTGGGTTACATTATGCAAATATGTTGTAATTATCGTTATGTTATAAAACTAATTGTCAGGGAGATTCAAGCTTTTTATCTGGGTCATTTGTTTATTTGTTAGTATTGTTTCAATCTAAAGAAAGAGTCAAAGCAAAAGAACATTGACTCGTGTTCAAGCTATGGGGTCACTAGGAACTCTTTGGCGGTTCTGAGCAAGACAGAAACTCTTGAGAATGCTCTAGACCAGCAGTTTTCAAACTGTGGGTCAAGACCCCAAGGTGGGGTCACCAGGGCCAGCATTAGACTTGCAGGCGCCCAAGGGCTTTAATGGGGGGTGGCAGGGCTTTGGATCCACTCCCACCCTGTCCCCCGCCCGGGGTCATGTAGTAATTTTTGTTGTCAGAAGGGGGTCACAGTGTAATGAAGTTTGAGAACTGCTGCTCTAGACATTAAGAAGATGAAAAGGATGGCGTCTGTTGATTTAATCTTAATCCCCCAGGGCTCTCAGAATATGTATCTGTTCTGCCAGCTAGAGAAACAGAGTTTAGGAACACAGAAGGGGTCAAAAGCATCTAATCTATAAAGACAAGGACATGACAGCCTTTGACACTTTCTCAGCCAAAACAAATCTGGTCTCCAAAGCTGGAGTGAAAACTCCCCTGATACTTCAAGGTGTCAGTTTAGTCTTCAAGAGAGTTGGTGTAAATGCTTCCATGAGTGCTGATCATAGCCAGAAAGGGGCATAGCGCTTGGAACAGTGTCTAGCCGTGTGTAGTGCCATAATGTTATGCATGCGTATTTAAAATGTCTCAATCCCTTAAACAGAACGGGAGTTTCTTGTGTCACACAATATATTTTTAAAACATCAGGCAAGAGGGCCAATTTTGTGATGTGTTTGGCAATGAGGTATAAATATGAGCTCTATTAAGTGGATACCTGCAATATATTGTAGGTCACATGTAACAAATCTATGGACAGAGATGACTTTTCCATATGGAAAGAATTGTAAATGTCTATTTTTCTTAAGGGAAAAAATGGCTCTTTTAGTTCAGTCTCGAGATCTCAGAATCATGGGATAAACCCTAAGAAATATTCCTAGATTCCCTCAAGGACAATGCAGACGGGAGCCTGGGAAAGTTTATATTTATGCACAATCGGCTGTATGCTGCATTACAGAACATTGCCTTGCAATGAAGATTAGGAGCATAGGAAGGAAGAATCCCATGCACTGCTACAGGCTGGGGAATGACTGGCTAAGCAGCAGTTCTGCAGAAAAGGACATGGGGATTACAGTGGACGAGAAGCTGGATATGAGTCAATAGTGTGCCCTTGTTGCCAAGAAGGCCAACAGCATATTGGGCAACAAGTTTGCAGATGACACTAAACTGGGAGGAGAGGTAGATACGCTGGAGGGTAGGGATAGGATACAGAGGGACCTAAACAAATTAGAGGATTGGGCCAAAAGAAATCTGATTGGGTTCAACAAAGACAAGTGCAGAGCCCTGCACTTAGGACAGAAGAGCCCCATGCACCGCTACAGACTAGGGACCGAATGGCTCGGCAGCAGTTCTGCAGAAAAGGACCTAGGGGTTACAGTGGACGATAAGCTGGATATGAGTCAACAGTGTGCCCTTGTTGCAAAGAAGGCCAATGGCATTTTGGGCTGTATAAGTAGGGGCATTGCCAGCAGATCAAGGGACGTGATCGTTCCCCTCTATTTGACACTGGTGAGGCCTCATTTGGAGTATTGTGTCCAGTTTTGGGCCCCACACTACAAAAAGGATGTGGAAAAATTGGAAAACGTCCAGCGGAGGGCAACAAAAATGATTAGGGGAGTGGAACACGTGACTTATGAAGAGAGGCTGAGGGAACTGGGATTGTTTAGTCTGCGGAAGAGAAGAATGAGGGGGGGGATTTGATAGCTGCTTTCAACTACCTGAAAGGGGGTTCCAAAGAGGATGGATCTAGACTGTTCTCAGTGGTAGCTGATGACAGAACAAGGAGTAATGGTCTCAAGTTGCAGTGGGGGAGGTTTAGGTTGGATATTAGGAAAAACTTTTTCACTAGGAGGGTGGTGAAACACTGGAATGCGTTACCTAGGGAGGTGGTGGAATCTCCTTCCTTACAAGTTTTTAAGGTCAGGCTTGACAAAGCCCTGGCTGGGATGATTTAGTTGGGGATCGGTCCTGCTTTGAGCAGGGGGTTGGACTAGATGACCTCCTGAGGTCCCTTCCAACCCTGATATTCTATGATTCTATAATTCTATGGTACCTGAAGGGGGGTTCCAAGAAGGATGGAGTTCGGCTGTTCTCAGTGGTGGCAGATGACGTAACCTAACCATCTTTGACTGGTTAGAAGTTGCAGTCAGACAGAATCACAGAAAAAAATCAGCACGTATTCTTCTTAAATGCCTGGGATTCCTGCTGGATCTCTGCATTTGTTGTCTATTCTGCACCTGCTTTTTTTCTCTCCCAACTTTCCCTAATCCTGGACATATCCCCGATGCAAGGGATGGCATGGGAGAGAGGAGACCACCTCAGGGTCAAAAGGATACGCCCCAGAGAGCAGAGTATTCTGCACTTTCCTCTGAACTAGTTGATGATGGAATACTGGGATAGTTGGGCAGCTGGGCTGATCCAGTACAGCAATTCTGAAGATCCTGTGGAGCTGGATGCCACTCAGCATCCAATCTTATTAACAGCTGGTTTGGCTGCAGAGCGGCAGGGTGATTCATTCGGCAGGATATTTAAATAAGGGGGGGAAATGAAAATACCTGATTGCTATTGATTTTTCACTCATGCTGTAGTCGTTTGCGCCGGACGCTCCAAACCATTTTACATGATGAAACCATTAGGAGGAGACTGGCTGGCGGGGCTGGGGCGATGGTCTGTTTGTACTTATCAAGCTGTCTGCTCTGGTTTATCCCCACGTTTCATGCAACATTAGCTGTAAAGAACCTGGGTAGACTTGTTAAGTTTCCTAAGAGTGAATAACAAGCAGAAAATCCCATGACCCACAGGCATATTAAATGATACAAGGTGCAGGTCTGGTCACCACTGACAGTGGGAATGAGATGCAGATGCAAGTCTGGACCTGTTCAGAGCAAACAGTTGCAGAAACTCATTGGAATGGAAAAGTGTTATTGGTTTTCAATTAATGGCCTTGCTATTAGAATGCCATTAATGACTAAACACCGTTTCCACTTTTGACAGTGTTATTAAGTTAAGCTTCATTTCAGATGCAATAACCCAACACAAATGGCTAGTGCTGTATACTGTTATTAAGTGGCAACAACATTTAAAAAATCAAAAGCAGCACAGAGGTTGAATTAATAGGCTGAAATCATTATAGGCATTGACTTAGAATTCTTTCTTTCTTTCTTTCTTTCTTTCTTTCTTTCTTTCTTTCTTTCTTTCTTTCTTTCTTTCTTTATCACTCCCCTCATTTCTTTGCCCATAAACAGGGCAGAAAGCTGCTAAGACTTTCCCTAAGATTGCCCTCTGGGAGAGCTCAATCTTTTACCCGCTTTGGTTCCCTGTTGCCCTGCCCTAAAGCCGTGGCTATTGCTGGTTCTTAATACCACTGAGGCTTCCATATGGTCCTCCATGCTGGCCAAGTCTGAACCGAGATATTTCCCAATGATAACACTTGCTTGGATGCACAATTCCTTAATTATAGCAATGCTTTGCACTTATGGTTCCATAGCTCTGTGGAGCTCAAAGGACTTCACAGATATTAGTTAATTAGGTCTCTCTGCATCCCCATGTGGTAGATATGTCACTTATTATTACACCATTTTAAAAATTAAGAATGGAAAAGATACATGACTTTCCCAGGGCCATACAGCAAATCTCTTGAAGGCCCCTACAACTAGACTTGAGAATAGGATCCCAGTCTTCCAAGTCTCTGCTGTAACTGCTAGACTACTATCCCTCCCAGATTTATAAAGACAAAAGTGTTGCTGTGTAAATATTACTGTATGCCATGTACACTCACTCGGGTGCTCTGTCCCCCTCTAGTGGTGGTGGGGCCCCAAAGAGCCTGCTACAGGCTGGGCAAGGAGAGCAGGGTCTTTTAGCTCAGGCAGTAGAGCCAGGGACGTGGCATTACATTAGTTGCATCTTGCCAGCGTCCCTTGCAAAGGTAAGGGGCTCTTCCAGAGGCATAGCCAGAGATTTAGGGTAGGACTTTGGAAAGTGCTCGGCATTACCGTAACTGTCCTCACACTGAGGTCAATGAAACTTACACTGACTCCAGTGGGAACAGAGTTAGGCTAATGCACCCATAAAGCCCAAATACCACAAACAGTGACATAAACACTGGCAGATTCATTGGTCCCTGTGCCCACAATCTCCCCATGTACACTTTCCTGTACAGTCCTCTGCCCCACATTAGGATCATGTGGGGCTAGAGCAATTAAGCAATGTGTTAATAATAGACCTGTTGAAGAACCTAGAGAGACTTTCCACTCACCCTAAGTATTGTTCGGCTTAAGGCGATAAATGCACATGCTGTGCTGTACCGATTGCATTTGTCTGCTTTCTTGATCCAAGCCCTGACTCACAAGATACTTATCCATATGTTTAACTTTAAGCATGTGTAAAGGCATGCCCACTCAGTGTGCAGCTCTGTCCCCCACTGACTGGGACTTTGCCATTTAGTGACTGACAGCTGTTAGGATATAGATATTCAGGCCTGTCTGTAAAGGCCTGTACTTTAAGAATTTAGGTGTATTTTTATCACTTGGCTAGTTAGAGGTATAAAAGAAAGAATCAAAATCACTGTCTGCCGGTGCAAGGTCCTTCTCTTACTGTGACAGTCTGAGGCCCTGTTCTTAGGCTAAGGCCTTTGGCTAAGCAGCAGAGGCAGCCATAAGCTGGGAAGCGAACGGTCACATCCTCGCATTCCAACCTAGTCACATTGAAATAAGGTGCTATTGGGCTGTTAGGAATACAGTCCTCTCCTGATAGTGCCCATGACCTCCAGAGAAAGGGAAGTGCCTAGAAAATGTAAAAGGAAACTTAGTTTGATAGCATCCTGTCTGGCAAGAACTCACTTATCAATAGCTGGGATGTGAAATCCTCACTTCTGTATTGTTTTGTCATTATAGTTCCCACTTTGCTATTGTTTGTCTGTATAATCTCTGTCTGGTTCTGTGATTGTTTCTGTCTGCTGTATAATTAATTTTGCCGGGTGTAATCTAATTATTGTGGTGGGATATAATTGGTTAGCTAATCATGTTACAATATGTTAGGATTGGTTAGTTAAATTTCAGTAGAATGATTGGTTAAGGTATAGCTAAGAATATTACTATATAAATTAGGGGCAAACAGGAAGTAAGTTGGGATTTGAAAATAAGGAAAAAGGAACTTGTATTTAAGCTTGCTGGAAGTTCACCCCAATAAACATCGAATTGTTTGCACCTTCGGACTTCGGGTATTGTTGCTCTCTGTTCATGCGAGAAGGACCAGGGAAGTGGGAGAGTGAAGGAATAAGCTCTCTAACAACAGCTACCACAGCCTTAGCTAAGAGAGGTGAGTCTTTTAGCTCAGGCAGTAGAGGCTCATGTATTAAGATCCAGAGGTCCCATGTTGGACTCCTGTTGCTGTAGACCAACCCAGGGGCATTGGCATTACACACGTAAATAGGCCCATTGACTTCAGCAGGACAACTTGTGTGTTTGGTATCATGTGTGTGAAAGTGTCTTACTGAATTGGGGGCCCAGATAGTAGTAGGTCCATATGGTGTACCATGCAGATTTTCTCCCCAAAGGCTGGAGTTATCTCCAGAAGGCAAAATTTCAATTCAGTAATATGGGCCACCTCAGATCCACCATTTTTGCAAATATCATATAAATGAGAGAACGAAAGAAGCAAAATGACCTTTATTTAGAACATAACAACTGTCATACTGGGTCATACCAATGGTCCATCTAGCCCAGTATCCTGTCTTCCAACAGTGGCCAGTGCCAGATGCTTCAGAGGGAATGAACAGAACAGGGAATCATCAAGTGATCCGTCACCTCTCACCCATTCCCAGCTTCTGACAAACAGAGGCTAGGAACATCTTTGAAAATAACCCCTATTTTCTGTCAGATAAAATACTCCTCCATGTGCTACAGGCATTCAGTGACTGTTTAGATTAATACTCTGGCCCCATTACCAAAAGGTATATCTGTATTTTACAGATTTTGGTTTCTGTTGAAAGGACATGCATCAGTAGTGTTCGGCTCTTTTATTTATTTATTTTTTTGGTAAAAGAGACACAAGTGTTCTGCAAAAGTTTGATGTGAAAGGAAATGTCTCACATTTCTAAAAATCCTACAGTAATGAATGAGGAGGAGGTCCTGTGGAAAAACTAGTATCTGATCATGCAATTAAAGACTATATAATAATGCATATGCACAAGAGGGATCCAACTAAGTTTGCACATGCATCCTTAATTCTGGTATTTCCTAACTGTTGAGTGCTTGACTTTGCAACCTTTATATTGACCTAATAAGATAGATTGTTGCATGTAATTATTATTTGTATGCCGAGTAATCAGGAGAACTCCCCATCAGAGTGCCCCCTCTTTCCCAGACACTGCATGTTAAAGTAACATCCCCTACTGTCTGCCATTCCGGTTCTACAGCTGTCTCACCTTCCAGTAAGGCCACCTTTCAGGTTGAGTCCCCTTCCTGGAGTAAAAGAAATGTCCAAACAGAAACCCGTCCCCAAAAGTCTAAAGCCCTTTATGTCAGGCCTCCAGCCTCCACCTGGGACTCATCTGTATTTGTCCCTTTCAGTCCCAAAGATTGTACTTCCTCTGTGAGGCGGTGTATGTGGGCAGATGCAGCCCAAAACACCATAGAAGCAGAAAGTCAAGGACAGCCAGAGAAGCACTTGTAGAATAATCCTAAGAGAATGATGAGAGAGCTTTGTTTAGAGTGCTAGCTGGAAATCAAGGCTTGGATTATTGAGCAAAATCTCCTGATTGATTCCTACTTTGTTCGGAGAAACAGGACTTTGTATAATCTTTGAAAATAAACAGAATTGCATCAAGGAGATACCTGACACCACCATCAATATCTTCTCTTACTGGAAGCAACCTTCAAGACCCTGAATATTGACTAACTGCTCAGATCAGAAGCGGTAACAATATGTTAGCCCACTTAATTAACGCAGTGCTCCTCTACCACATTTTCCCCCTTCCAGTATCCTTAACACCATCAGCTGTTTAAAAAAATTGCCTCAAGCTATTTTAAAGTAGACATTAAATGAAAATAAAATCAAAATCCCCAGCTCCTAGCCCCCCAAATCTCATTCATAGAACCTCAAACTATGAAATACTACTTACCTGTAGTAAAGCTAAATGCCATATATGAGAGAGGCTATCAATAAATTGGCACACATAACCTGGTGGATTGTACTGAAGTGTTTTAGAGGAGAAAGTCGGGGGATTAAATTGCAATTAAATGACTTTAGACAGTCCAGCCTCAATGAGAAAATGAGGCGGGTCGTTAAGTGAAAATGACTTTAACAAAATTCTGTCTGAACTAGGACTTTCCATTTGAGCTGCTTCGAAGCTCTCTCCCATCTCAAAGCAAATTCGAAAGGAACAGAGAAACAACTGAAATGCTTAAAGCAAAACAATGAGATAGTGATGATAATTAATCTCGATGTGATTAAGAAGTTGGAGGAGATGGGAAATCTAATTGTGCAACAATTACTTTTATTTATCAGTTTTCTAATGAAATGCTAGCAAGGAAGTTTCTCTGGAGATCCAGTCAGAAACTGGTTATTTTCCAAACTCCATCTGCTCTGTACAGCCGCCTGCTATTACAGCCTCAGCAGTGCAAGGAGAAGCGCAGGTTCATAGCAGTATTGTTGGGGGTAACTCTGGATAGTTGTGCTAGGAATGTGTGTTATACTGTACGCTAAGAATGTCTCTTTTACAGCACTTTTCATCAGTAGATCTCAAAGTGCCTTACAAAGGAGGTTGGCATCATTATCTGCTACTGGTCAGTATCATTATCGGACACAAGGCTGTTAGAAGAGGCTGTCTTGTGATACAACATGCAAACGTTCTCTTTCTTTCTTAAAAAAGCCAATGGAACCTTTTTCTAACCATCAGAAATAGAGCTGGTGGATTGCCAGAAAAATATTTGTTCACTGAAGACATTTTTTCAAATAAAAAAAAACCAGCAAAACGTGTCAATACCGTAGAGATTCGATAGCTCCATAAATCACTTAAACCGGTTTGTGTGATAATGTGGACACACTGGTGTTGTTTAGTGCCGTTCATTGTGATGTTAATAAAATGCAAAGTTCTTGACTGGCTGGCTCAGGGAATGGGCTATAAAGCCTTTCCTCTAATCTATTACTTTGAACACAGTCTAGATTGGTAGCATCCGAAACTTAATATTAGCATGGCCTATGTAACACAGATACCTTTACTATTATCAACTGTATCACAGTAACACTAAGGAGCCCCAACCTGTGGTAGGCTCTGTACAGACACTCCCTGTCCTGAAGAGCTTAACGTCTGCATATCAGATGAGAGACAAAAAGTAGATACAACAACTAGGGGTGGTTAAAAATGTTTGGCGGAACACTGAAAAATGCAGTTTTGTCAAAATCAAAATGTGTCAGGGGCTTGTGTCAGCTTTGACAAAATTTTTGAGGCCAAAGTTTCAAAATGATTTTCTCGTTTCGTTTCAATATTGAAATATTTTGTTGAGATAGTGTCAAAATTTTTCTGTGATGGGGCGGTCTGCCCTGTAAAAAGTAGTGGTGCATAGGGGGTCAGCCCACCCCTGTCACATGATATGGCCATGTAAGATTTTGGAAGGTCTGAGATATACAAGGACCTAAGGGACATTGTGAGAGAACGGTTCTGGGAATAAGTAGTGTTTGGGAGGAAATCCTGTTACTGTGTGTCAGGGTTCCTTCCCCACTCTGAACTCTAGGGTACAGATGTGGGGACCCACATGAAAGACCCCCTAAACTTATTTCTACCAGCTTAGATTAAAAACTTACCCAAAGAACAAAGTCTTTGCCCTTGGATTAGGTAAAACGCTGCCACCACCAAGTGTTTTAGACAAAGAACAGGGAAAGGACCACTTGGAGTCCTATTACCTCAAAATATTCCCCCAAGCCCTACACCCGCTTTCCTGGGGAAGGCTTGATAATAATATTCTCACCAATTGGTACAGGTGAACACAGACCCAACCCCCTGGATCTTAAGAACAATGAAAAATCAATCAGGTTCTTAAAAGAAGAATTTTATTTAAAGAAAATGAAAAAGAATCACCTCTGTAAAATCAGGATGGTAAATACTTTACAGGGTAATCAGATTCAAAACATAGAGAATCCCTCAAGGCAAAACCTTAAGTTACAAAAAGACAGGAATATCCATTCCATTCAGCACAGCCTATTTTCTCAGCCATTTCATAGAATCATAGAATCATAGAATATCAGGGTTGGAAGGGACCTCAGGAGGTCATCTAGTCCAACCCCCTGCTCAAAGCAGGACCAATCCCCCATTAAATCATCCCAGCCAGGGCTTTGTCAAGCCTGACCTTAAAAACTTGTAAGGAAGGAGATTCTACCACCTCCCTAGGTAACGCATTCCAGTGTTTCACCACCCTCCTAGTGAAAAAGTTTTTCCTAATATCCAACCTAAACCTCCCCCACTGCAACTTGAGACCATTACTCCTTGTCCTGTCCTCTTCTACCACTGAGAATAGTCTAGAACCATCCTCTCTGGAACCACCTCTCAGGCAGTTGAAAGCAGCTATCAAATCCCCCCTCATTCTTCTCTTCCGCAGACTAAACAATCCCAGTTCCCTCAGCCTCTCCTCATAAGTCATGTGTTCCAGACGCCTAATCATTTTTGTTGCCCTTTGCTGGACTCTTTCCAATTTTTCCACATCCTTCTTGTAGTGTGGGGCCCAAAACTGGACACAGTACTCCAGATGAGGCCTCACCAATGTCGAATAGAGGGGAACGATCACGTCCCTCGATCTGCTCGCTATGCCCCTACTTATACATCCCAAAATGCCATTGGCCTTCTTGGCAACAAGGGCACACTGCTGACTCATATCCAGCTTCTCGTCCACTGTCACCCCTAGGTCCTTTTCCGCAGAACTGCTGCCGAGCCATTCGGTCCCTAGTCTGTAGCTGTGCATTGGGTTCTTCCGTCCTAAGTGCAGGACCCTGCACTTATCCTTATTGAACCTCATCAGATTTCTCTTGGCCCAATCCTCCAATTTGTCTAGGTCCCTCTGTATCCTATCCCTGCCCTCCAGCGTATCTACCACTCCTCCCTGTTTAAACAAACAGACTCTAACGCATATCTAGCTAAATGACTTACTAACTTTATAGGAGTTGAATTGCTTGCTTTCTTGATCTGTCCCCGGCAGAGGCATCACACACACAGACAAAAACTTTCCCCCCCTCCAGATTTGAAAGTATCTTGTCCCTCCATTGGTCATTTTCGGTCAGGTGCCAGTGAGGTTACCTTAACTTCTTAACCCTTTACAGGTGAAAGGATTTTCCTCTGGCCAGGAGGGATTTTATAGCACTGTATACAGAAAGGTGGTTACCCTTCCCTTTATATTTATGACACTGTATCTTTAAGGGCCTGAGAAAAAGAACCTTGCAGAGTGGGTGGGGCAAGTCTCCCCTCTCTCCCAACCAATTGGGATGAGCTTTAGGAAGGGGATCAGCATATATTCTGTTCCCTCCCTCAAAGCAGAGGAGATGTCAGCAGGAGAGCATCTGTCTGATGAACTGTTGGAGCCTGGGAACTAATTGGGGAAAAAGGGGGCCTCTACCACTGGCTTCAGTTACAACCCCAGCTTCAGGAGGAGAGCTGGGGTAGGTCTCCTGCCTTGCACAGGGAGTTACGAACGGCCTGAACCACAACCACAGCCCAGAAGTCTGGGAGACTCCTGCTTTCAGGAGGGCAGCCGGAAGGACTGTTTGAAATACAGCCCAGCTGCTGGGAGCGGCTCTGAGGAAGCTCTGCAGTTGCTGCCTGGGAAGAAGCCTTGAATCCAGGGTGGGACAGTGGAGCCCACAGACCTGTGGAAGATGCTGACAAGCAGGGGAAAGGATGGACTAGCTCAAGGAAGGACTCTTTTGCCACCTAAAATGGGATCCCTGGGCTGGAACTCAGAGGAGAGGGTGGGCCTGGGTTTCCCTACCTCTCCCTAAGCAAGAAGGTGGAAGTATTGGCTTCAGGTTGGAAAGAGGCCAACAATGATGAGTCCCCGGTAGGGGGTAAGGGCCTGGCAGAGAAGCCACTAGATTTTGGTCCTTCTGTTTTGGACTTTTCTGTTAAACCTGGAAGGACTAGGCCTTGGAAACTGCAGACCACTGTGGAACAAGAAGGTTGGACAAAGGGATCCTAGGGTCGGAGAATCTCTGCAGCACCACATCCTGACACAAGCGGGCACTGCACAGGTGACTGTGCCTCAGAACAGTTGTGTTTCAATTTTATGGTTTTGAGTTCATTTTTGTTTTGACCTTTATGTAACCCTTCTGCCCGTCAGAGTTGGCAGCAACAAGGGCCAGGTTTAGTATCTAGGGGTTCCATTTCAATAAGAAAATGCAAAACTGGCTCGAGCCGCACCCAGTGACCTGGGACAAATATATACCACCCCCGCTGGGCGCCTCCAAGAGGCAATACTTCCCCTCTCGCAAGCACATAGTCTGAGTGTAGCAAAAAGCCTTTTAATAACAGAGAGAAACAACGTGGCATTATGTTGGGGAAACACCACCAACAGGATTCATAACACAACCCATGAGCAAAAAACCCCCACCCCAAGCAAATTGGGGTGTGTCCTTTCCCTTTGGTTCTTGAGTCCAGCAACCCAGAATCACCCAAAGTCCCAAAAGTCCAACGACCCAAAAGTCTCTGTCCCTGGTCAGGGCAGCCCCAGAGTTTGAAAGTTTATCTACAGAGTTTTACCTCCCAACCCAGGTGGAGATGGGGGTGGGGAGGGTTTAAGGGGCACCTTACGTGGTCCAAGACTGATGGCCCCACCTCTCTATGGGGCTCCGCTCTGCCAGCTGCCCCATGAGCTGCTCCAGGCATCCAACAAACTGCTCTGCTCCACCAGCCTCTCTGCTCTGCTCTGCTCACCATCCCGCAAACTGCTCTGCTCCACCAGCCACTCTGCCAGATATCCCGCAAGCTGCTCTGCCATATATCTTCAGGCTCCCCCACTACTTAACACAACACTCAATAATTTCAGTTCTTAGTAAGTTTAGCTCTTTTGTGATTTCAGCTTGTAGTAGGGGAGCCTCAGTGCTAGTGCACTATTAGCCCAAAGTGAATTCAGCTCAGCAGCCTGTAACTAGACTCCTAATAGAATCAAAATTAGCTCTGACAGTCTATAGTGAAGAGAGGAGGAAGTGCAACTAGCATGTAATACCCTCCTGGGGGGAGGGGAGCATGCTACCAAGTATTAATATCTATCCCCAGCCTCTCTCCATTCACTGTGTTTTGGAACCCATGACCCTGGCCTAGTGAGTACTGCTTAGTTGATGGTGAGTCCCTCCATCATAACAAAAGGCCGAGTACAGTTCCACTGTCCTTGATTCACATAATCAGGATAATAACAGTTTATTCCTGCCCCAATAACAGAGAAACTGGGGCTCCTACAGCAGCCAAAGTGACCATCTAGGCAGGGTGGGTGTGCCTATGCAAATGAGATCAGCCCCTGAAGTTCTTTTCCACAACCCACAATGACTCGCCACCAGATGTCAGGGTAGAGCTCATCCTGACTCTGCTTACATTTATATTATAGTATTACTTTCAGTATTATAGATCTGATATTTAATGTTTTATATCATATTTTATGTAACATCTGAACACCAAAATGACACATTTTGACTCTATTGAAAAATGTATCACTCTTTCTGACTTAAAATTTTTCAGAATTTTCAATGACAACATTTTGAAATTTCAACTTTTTTGTCCTGATTGGGATGATTTTTTTCAAGATGCTGGGATTTCCCATGGCACAGAAATCCATTTCCCTTCAAATGCCTTTTTTTCTTCCAAACAAAAACCTGGAAAATGTCAAGGAAGAATTTTATGCAAATGAAAAATTTTCATTTGCATCAAATATGGGGAGGGGGGAACAAACAAACAACCTTTCCCAACAAACTCTCATGATTATCCATGGTTATAAACAGCCTTTTGGACTCTGTAATGATCTATAACAAATGTGTAACCATTAATCAAAACATCTGTTGCTCATTTATTAACTCCTTATAAACAATAAAGGGAACTGATGACCTAACAGATATTAGTTTGCCATGAATCCTCCTGAAGTGCTGTCCCTATAACCTTTCAATCTGGCTAGAGACATAACCAGGAGGACAAACAAATCACAATTCTGCAGCTGAGAGGTTGGGATCACAAACATCACTTACAGAGAAAATGAGAACAAAATACTTGACCTTTCTCAGCTTTTCTATCTTGCTGACTCAATCTTTAAAGCCTGCTACTGTTGTTTTTTTTTCTTTCAAACTGTCTTTATTACAATCCCCTGCTCTCTCATTTTTATAAGTACCACTGTGTAAGCAATTGGCCAGAGACTGAACAGAACTGGCTCCCTTGAGAAATAGTAAACCTTGGCAGCTGAGTGTTGGTTTTGTAATCCTTGGCCAATGCATAGAGTTTGAATACCCATTCCCCGTCCCTATCCCAATCAATAATGCATTGTCTTGAATCGAGGAAGGTTGGGGGGAGATGGAGAGTTGTTGGTCCTTCTGTTACCTTTCTGATATTGTTATATAGAATCAATGCTACAAGGGGAGGGGAGTGGAGATAGACGTTGCAAATTCAGTCTGGGTTTATAGTTTAATTTCATGTTATAATGTAGGTACTTTATTAAAGTGAGTGTCAGGAAAATACAGGGTCCAGGTGAGAATTATTTTCCTCCTTCGCTATATAAGGAACTGCCTGCAGCTCCATGTTACTGTCCTGCACTGGCACCAGAAGGCTGGGGTGGGGTTTGTTGCTAGTTCCAGACATTGGACTTTTGAAAGGTAATTGAGAACTGGCCTGGTGCCATGGCTAGGTGACTGGCCTGGGCATCAGGATGCCTGGGTCTGCCACTGACCTTGAGTGAGTCTCTTCATCTCTCTGTGCCTTGGTTTCTCTGTCTGTAAAATGGGACAAAGCTATTTGCCTTCCATTGCTGGGCACTAGGAGATCTATGGATGGAGAGGGTGGTTTAGGAGCTAATTGTTAGTAATAATAGAATTGGGGTGCCAGGTCGGGGCTCCACCTGCCAGAGGTGGCTGAAGTGGAACTAACTTAACAAGCTGTGCTGTTTTGTCTGCCAATAGACAGTGTGACAGGTTTGGTCACAGAGATCCCCTTGGGACTGTCACGTGATGTGCTGAATTTACCTCTGAGCCCATTTTCCCTGCCAGCCTGGGACTCCAGAACCCTGGCTTGTTGAGCCAGACATGCTAGTCTGCTGCAACACAGACCCAGGTCTGGTCCACACCCCCAAAGCTGCAGACTTTAACCAAAAACTGCTCAGCAGGTCACCTATCTCCAGCATCCAGACACCCAGTTCCCAATGGGATCCAAACCCCAAATAAATCCATTTTACTCTGTATAAAGCTTCTACAGGGTAAACTCATAAATTGTCTGCCCTCTATAACACTGATAGAGAGATATGCACAGCTGTTTGCTCCCCCAGGTATTAATCACTTAATCTGGGTTTATCAACAAACAAAAGTGATTTTATTAAGTATAAAAAGTAGGATTTATGTGGTTCCAAGTAATAACAGACAAAACAAAGTAAGTTACCAAGCAAAATAAAACAAAACATGCAAGTCTAAGCCTAATACATTAAGAAACTGATTACAGGTAAATCTCACCCTCAGAGATGTTCCAGTAAGCTTCTTTCACAGACTAGACTCCTTCCTAGTCTGGACCCAATCCTTTCCCCTGGTACAGTCCTTGTTAGTTCCAGCAGGCATCTTAGGTGAAAAGCAGGGGCTTTCTCATGACTGGGACCCTCTTTGTTCTGTTCCACCCCTTTTTATAGCTTTGGCACAAGGCTGGAATCTTTTGTCTTTCTGGGTTCCCACCCCTCCTTCTAAATGGAAAAGCACCAGGTTGAAGATGGATTCCAGTATCAGGTGACATGGTCACATGTCCTTTGAGACCCCCTCCATTCTTCCAGGGCGGGTCCACATGTATACAGGAAGGCTTGCAGGTAAATAAACGATTTACAACCAATTGTCCTAATCAATGGGAGCCATCAAGATTCTAAACCACCATTAATGGCCCACACTTTGCATAATTACAATAGGACCTCAGAGTTATACTTCATATTTCTAGTTTCAGATACAAGAATGATACATTCATACAAATAGGAGGAATATATTCAGTAGGTTATAACCTTTGCAGTGATACCTTGCAAGAGACCTTTTGCATAAAGCATATTCCAGTTACATCATATTCACTTTCATAAAGCATATGGGGTGCAATGGTGCCGGGTGCTCTTGAGGTCAAGGGGAGAGGTGAGTGCTCAGGACCTTGGAAAGTCAAGCTAGGATGCTGTGTAACCTTCACTGATGAAAAGAATGTGTGTGTGTGCTTAAAAGGGTCAGGCTCTATGAGGCCTGTGTGTGTGAACTCTCAGTGTTCAAAGGCCCCTGTCCATTGCCCACATAAGGGTAGAGTTTTAAAGGTATTTAGGCTCCTGATTCCCATACACAATTACTAGATGCTAAAGTAAATCATCTTGAGAGAAGAAAAGGAGTACTTGTGGCACCTTAGAGACTAACCAATTTATTTGAGCATAAGCTTTCGTGAGCTACAGCTCACTTCATCGGATAAAGTGAGCTGTAGCTCACAAAAGCTTATGCTCAAATAAATTGGTTAGTCTTTCACAGTATGCATCCGATGAAGTGAGCTGTAGCTCACGAAAGCTCATGCTCAAATAAATTGGTTAGTCTCTAAGGTGCCACAAGTACTCCTTTTCGCGAATACAGACTAACACGGCTGTTACTCTGAAACCTGTCATCTTGAGAGAGACTATTAAAACACTAGCCCAGCCCGAAATCATTCCCCCTTAACTCACTCACTCTGGAGGAAATAGATAATGGGTCTTGTAGCTTCCAGGATGTGCTGGACCAAGGAAGGGAACTGAATTCCAGGTGTGAGGACCTCTTACTCAAAACAGCCCCCAACCAGCCCTATCACGATTCAGTGTGGGAGCCTTATCTGAATGCACCAGGACTGAGACCCTCTGTAGGGCAGTTAGCACTCAAACCTTCATGGACTTTCAGACCAATACCTTGAATTGAACCCATAAACTAACTGGAAACTGAGCTGATCAGGCAGAGGAGCCCAGCCATGAAGCTGTGCATAGCTAAAGTTTTGGAGAGGTCTTCTTGGATCGCTGTATACAGAACATCTGGCAGGGAGGTGTTAAAGGCATGGACAGATGGTGAAACTGAGTCACGGAGAGATGATGTGACTTGCTCAATGTTACCCACTGAGCCAGTGGTGAAGCTGGAAATGCAGTCCAGGTTCAGTGTGCCCCTCTTGATGTGTATTGCAGTAATGCCTAAGAGCCACAGTCTTGGACCAGGGTCCCATTGTGCAAGGCGCTGTACAAACACAGGACAAAAGGATGGTCCGGCCCCAAAGAGCTTATAAGCTGAGTAATGAAATCCTTAAATTCTCACTTCCTCTGGACTGATTTGATAGTCATCACATTGTCCCTTGCATGAGGTTTCCAGATGCTGCCCAGCAAACCCCTTCCCTCAGTTAATTACTTACTCTTACTCCCTTGTTTGGATATTTGCATTTGTGCAGAGTTGCATTGACCTGGTTACTGGATCTCCTTGATCTGCAAAGACTTATGTTTTGCCCAGAGTCCTCGCTGCTTTTCATCTGGGCCAAGGGAAGCCGGGGTGGAAAACCAGGCTGTAATTGGATGCCCTGTGGCTATTGTATCTCATAAACCTTGATGTGGATATGGCGGGTGAGGGAGGAGGTAAAAAGAGACTTTATGTCTTAGGCCAGTGGAATGCAAGTCAAAGGAAGACTAAACCGGCAGATACCCCAGGGCAGTTTCCCAATGGAATATGGTAGGGGGGGCCCTGTGAATAAAGTCTGTCTTGGCAGCCAGCTAGCACAAGGGAAGGTATTTGAAGTATTTCCTGAATGGCCTGAGGCTGTTATTATTTGTACAGGAGGGAGCCTTCCTCTGGTGCCACTTAAGCAGAGCCACAGCAGGGGGTTAACAAATCCTGGGCACCGCAGAGGCCAAGGAATGGGAGGAGGGGCCCCCGATCTGGCAATGGGGTTCCAGGCAGGCCCAGGGATCCTCTTTCCAGGAGCCCATTGCTGGATCAGAGCCTTTGTGAGGCGCTTTCTGACTGCTGCCCATGGCTAATAATCAATAGCTCACTGGTGAATCTTAGCCACGAGCTGGTCCCGTTAGCAGCCCAGCAGCCTGGCACACCGGTTGGTTCCTGTTAGCGATTAGGCCTGTGATTAATTTACTGTGTGAAGGGGCACTGAATCAAGGTCTCTCTCCTCCTAGGGATGTCCGACAGTACTCTTCCCCATGTAATGAAGGTACCCGCTGTGTGCCTGACCTCCAGGGACTCCATCCCCCATGGATGAGCCATTTCACAAAGCTGCCCTTGTTACCTCCTCTGGAGGGCAACGGCTGAGGTAACATTCCCAGTTCTCTCGACTGCTAGGCGAGGCTTTTGCACCATTTTCCAGAGCTCTGAACATTGTGAGCTGTAGAGCACAACTCCACTGCTGATTTACGCCAGCAGCTGGGACACAGGTGCGGCTTCACAAACAAAGCACAAACAAGGCGGTGATGACACTATCAATGCGGTGTGCAAACCTTTCTGTGCTACTTGTAACCTGATAAACTGACTGGTTGCCCCAGACGGTGAGGAGTTGTAGTGAGGCCGACCTTCAACAGAGAGACCCATAGTTCAGCTTTCCTTGTCTGAGGTTCCCCACCAGCCCAAGTGCTGCTCAGGGCAATGAGAAAAGACAGACAGCAACCGAGTCTGTCTGACTGAATTACTAGTAGAAAGGGTGATTGGCTTCTCCGCAGCTCCTGGCAAGGCCTGGCTCTAGCCCAGCGGGATCTAGCCGCAGGCATTTTATTATTGAATAGCAGAGAGGAAATGGAAGATTCATCTTCAGAGAAGCATTCGGAGTGAGCTAATCCTTCAGGGGACCAGCCCTACCTCAATAGTGGGGAGGAAACAAAGTCCTGTCTTGGAAGTACAGAGCTCCGATGCCTGATGACACAGACAAGTGGAGTTATTTACTTCTTGAGGTGTCACTGCCACACAAAAGGACTCAAAGTTTTATCCAAGTCTTATTAAACTGATGTAAACTTTTATCAGTGCATCCCTTTCCGGTCGGGCTCTTGGGTTGTGAAAGAGGAGATCTGGTTGAAAATGCCAAAGAGTTTTTGTGAAAAAATGTGGACAGTTTCTAAATAACTTTAATCCTGTGGGTTTCCAAAAGGCATGCAGCTGACCCGCCTGGTGGACAAAGGGGACATTTAAAGGGGGCATTGGAAGGAGCAGGACTAAGAAATCAATAGGACTCAGCATACAGTTCTCCTGCATGCTATCAATTGCAGGACAGGGGCCTTTGGTTCGATACTGCCAGCCTCAAGCATTCAGAAATCATGAGTCAAGCCTTAAACATCAAGAGACTGGCTTAAAGATCATGAGATTATTTTAAAATTACAAAGTTGTGTCTTTTTATTTGCATTCTGGGTGCTGAACCTCTCTGGGCCATGTATTCAAATTTTTAGCCATTAGGAGCCTGTTTTTCCCAAGATTTTCTCCCCAACCATGAGGGTAAGCAATGGAAGTTGAGATTTCCACATAATCACCTGACTCCAGGAGCTGGGGATTTAAGAAAAAACATTAAATATAATCACACTCATGATAAAATGACAAGCATTCGCACTATTGAAACTGTGAGTTATTTATTCAGGGTAGGCACTGTCGCTTAATGAATGCCTAGCACATTGGGGTTCAGATCTTGGCTGGGAATAGAGCTGGTTAGAAAATTTTCACAGAAACAATTTTCCAAGGGAAAATGCTATTTCAACAAAACCAGAATCGTCTGTGAAATCATATTGGTATTGATGAAATTTAGTTCAACAAAAAATTGAAAAAAAAAATTCTAAAACATCAGAACCTCCCAGTTTGCCATTTTTGAAACAAAAATGTTCAATTTTTCATTTCAAAATGACTTTATGTTTTGAAATTTACTTTATTTCATATTTTTTAAAATTTAAAAAACATTAAAAGGGTCAAAATCAAAACAAGATGTTTTGAATTTATCAAAATGAAACATTTTGGTTGACCAAAAATGAAATACTTTTTGAATTTCATTTAGTGAAATTTTTTGAAATACTGGGTTTTCCTCCTGATTTGGGACAAAATTCTGAAATCTCAAATTTTTGGTGGGATGGAAAATCTGTTTTCTGACCTGCTATAGTTGCCATTTCTAGGCATGACTGAGATCCAGATAATATTAACGATGGAATAGATTGATAGTGCAGGGAATATCTTTTTGTTCTGTATTTGTACAGCACTAGTACAATGGGGTTCTGATCCAGGAATGGGGCTATTAGGATTTACCACAATATAAATAATAATAATAATAATCATGACAACAACCACCCTTTGGTTGTTACTCTTTGTTGGCTCACTGGGATGTTGTGGAGACCTGCTTGAGAGCAATACTACAAAACTGCTCCATCAGCCCAATTCCTAGCAGCTAACAATACATTTATCAGGGTCTTTACAGAGCATTGTGGTGCTGGATGCTACCAGAAGGGGAGGTGTGAGTTGCGGCAGCTAGGAGTGTATGGATTGCAAGAGAGGAGGATGGGATAATACTCCAGTCTCAGAACTGGTTGTCTCAAAGACAAATTGAATTTTAAAAGTACAAGGAGCCCACAGGACCAGGGAAGCTTGTTTGGTATTGACAACACGTGGACATGATAAATATGCTGCTGTCGGAGAAATCAATTCATTTTAATCTGGGAATAAACAGGGGAAAATGACTGAATGATCTCCTCTCGGAGGGACTGAGCTGGCAGTCCCACGTAATTGGATTTGTTCTTTGCTTTAGAAACTACAATTTTATTTTCTGTACTTTGGAGGAGTTTATATTGAATGGCCTAATAGTGGCCTAATGGCCTCCAAGGGTTGCACAGAATCAAGTGAAGGAAGCATTTGGGAATAATATTAATAATAAAATAATGCCTAGCACTTTTCATCAGTAGATCTCAAAGCACCTTACCCAAGAGGTCAGCATCGCTATCCTCATTTTACAGATGGGGAAACTGAGGCGTGGAGAGGGACGTGACTTGCCCAAGAGCACCCAGCAGATCAGTGGGAGAGACAGGAATAGAATCCCGGTCTCCTAAGTCTTACTGCAGTGTGCCTTAGGCCACACTACTTCCTGTTCCAGTCCCTCCCCCCAGACAGGGCTTCCTCACCCTACAATCCATTCCCTTCCAAAATGGACTGTTTGCCCTGTTCTTCCTCTCCCTGCTTCACAGAGGAACGCAGGGCCAGTTCCTCAGCTGGTATCAATCTGTGCCGCTCCATGGAAGGGAACAGATCTCTGCTGGGGTATGTCAGCTGAGGGTCTGGCCCATGGGATCTGCTGCACATCACATCTTTGGCTTGGATCCTACTCACACAAGGAGACCTCTGAAGCTAATGGTGTTGTGGGTGAGTAAGGGGTTGAGCTGCAGGCCCTCTCTGTGTACAGCACCAGACCCTCCATGAAGATGCTACAGTTATTGATTGTGACTGTTCTTGTCTTGTGGGTCAGTGCAGAAAGCAGGGGACTGATCAGTTCTCACTGCATCCCTTTATCATCTTAGACCCCTCGGTCAAGTCCCCTCCTAATGCTTCTTCGCAGGCTGAGTAATCCTAAAGCCTGTACTTAAGAGGTGCTGACAGCTCCTCGGATTTCCATGGGAACTGGGGACTCTGAACCTCTCAATGTCAAGCCCCTAGATTTCAGGCTGTCTCTTGCTGCCAGACCTTTAACTGTGACAGCCTTGGGCCTGTCCCTTTCTCCTGGCTCCATGTGAACTCAGGAGGGTGGGGAGGGATTGCTGTTTGTCTTTGCTAACCTTTGACCCTTATTAATATAAGTGACCTTCATGCCGTAGGCAGGGTCAGGGGCATTTCGAGCAATAGGCATCCCCACCAGATTCTTTGTAGCCCTCTCTTGCCCCCCTCGGAAGCATGTGCTGCAGAGAGCAGGGAGGATAGAGGCCGGCGGCAGAAAGACATTATTGCCTTCCAAGGCCCAGGAAGATCGAGGCAATCAAAGGAGGATGAAATCCCCACCCTATCTGCAGCATCACCAGGCCCAGGCCCAGACATCTGTTCCACTAGCTCTTTTGGCTCCCTCCAGGCAAATTGCAGGGGGCTCCTCCACAAAAGGTGTTTCATCAAAATCAATTATCCCCTTTGAGCCGAAATGTTCTTGGTGGGAATCCACCATGACATCTCAGTGCCAGACCTGGGTGCAGGAGCGCTAGTGAAGATGGATGGCGCTGTGTGCCGGGATGGAGCTGACCCCAGGCTGTTTTTCCCATGCAGCGTAAGAAAGGTGGGTCTCGGCTCTTGCGACAAATTGGAGCTTGGAGCTGCATCACAGGGGATCTGTAGGTGGAGAGAGTGCTGATGAGCACTCAGCGAGACGGTGACATCCATTAGTTCGGCTTGGAGGGTTTACGGAGGCTGGCTGTCTTAATTGGATTTCTGTACGACACAAATCTGCCCAGTCTGGAGCAGCAGAAAATTAAACACAAACGCATTTACATGTGAATGCTCAGCACAGCACAGCTCACCAAGGCTTTGAGGTCGAGAAGGACAGGGGCTGGTTTTGTTTTGCTGGCAACAAATGTCAAAGGGAGGGGACTGAAATGGATCAGGGGAACTGTCTGAGCAAAGCCATGAATCGAGCCCAAACTCTGGTTCAGGGGGCTGAGACCTAAACAGAGGTGACCAGGGTTCACCTCAGGTGACAGCAGTGAGCCGGGTCATGGTGTGCAGTCCACCGCCCTTCCCAACCCATGCTGTATGAGTCAATGCCACATAGGTGCTCCTGGAAACTGAAGGAAAAGCAAGTCTTGATTAAAGACCCAGGGCTAGTTCCTGCCAGTCTTGTTCAGGGGAGTAGCCCATAGCTTTGCAAGTAGCCCTGTTGAAATCAATGGGTGGTTTAGGTAATTGGAGGCAACTCGTTACCAGACCAAGGACTGGGAAACCTGATGTAGTCCACAGAAACTGGGTAGTATCCTTTTAAATAGCATGCTAGCCTTCTAGTGGTGCTCACTATGTTCTATGTTTCACATGCCATCCGAGCCCTTCCAGAGCAGAAGGGTGGATCTGGAGCTAGGCCGTGCATGTTGTATGTTTAGTTAACAGGGTTAGTTGGGTTCCACCGTTCCTGTGTGGTTCTTATATTGCGTAAAGAGAAAAATATGCAACAGCTGGGGTCTGTCCTGGGCTTTGCCACAGACTCACTCTGCAGCCTTGGTCAAGTCACCATACCACTCTGTGCCTCAGTTTCTCCAACTGCAAAATGGGGATAATACTTCCCTTGCTCACAGGCATGCTGCTAGGTAAATTCTTCAGCACTTGCGAGGCACTCACAGACTTAAGAGGGCAGGCCAAAGATAGTCTATAAGGTCAGATACTCTGCCAATGGTGGTAGGAAGATGTAGCAATGGAGAGCTCCTTAACAGCCCGCTGTCAAGAAAGAAAAATCTGGCTCCTCTCGGGGGAGTCACAGTGCAGGTGTGTGGTGTCCTGCAGGATGCTGAAGACCCTCTCTGTAGTGTTGGAAGCCGTTGGGAGCTGAAGGTTGCTCTTCCTGTGGCACTCCTGGACTTCTGTTTCCAGGAACGAGTTCTTCAATCAGCCTCAATGGAGAAGACTCCCATTGACTTCAATGGGGTTTGGATCAGGCCCTCTATCCTGCTGACCCTGATAGCACTAAATATGTATTCCTGGTGGACAATTGATTTGCTCAAGCCAGGCTGGCCACAAACAGCCTTTCGACTCCCTATGCAGCTGTAATTAAAGCGATGTTCCTTTGCTTAGATCAGCACATTGTCTCCCAGATCTCCTTCCGCTGTGATGGAGGCAGATTGAATTCGCAGTTGACCATGTCAAGTCAGCTGCATGCTCACCTGAGGGATGGGACCCCCTCTGCTAGCGACGCTCTCCACTGTTCCCATCAGCAAATCCCACCATAACACTTCTCGCTGCAGGTGTCACTCTGGAGTGTTAGCAATGGCTGCCTTCCTTTTCACACTCCAAGGCGCCAGCAGCTGGAGTGCCAGGTCAATTCTAACACATGGCCTGAGGAAGCTGGAAGCAGGCAGATGGCGTGGCATGATCTCCCGTCCACCTGACGCCCCAAGTCGACTGCTCTTATGGAACTCTGCTCTCATCCTCCTGCCTTTGACGTGCCGCTCAGACAATCTTGCCAAGGAGGGAGGAATAGCTCAGTGGTTTGAGCATTGGCCTGCTAAACCCAGGGTTGTGAGTTCAATCCTTGAGGGGGCCATTTAGGGATTTGGGCCAAAAATTGGGGATTGGTCCTGCTTTGAGCAGGAGGTTGGACTAGATGACCTCCTGAGGTCCCTTCCAACCTTGAGAGTCTATGATTCTAAGACCTATCCTTTGCTGACAGGCCACTTTGCTTACTCCAGAATCCACAAGCATTGTAAAATCCATGCCCCTTGCTAGCTCATGCAGTGGCAGCATCTGCTCTGGTATCCTGCATTCCACACCATCTCTCCTGTGTTCACCTGAGCAAGAAGATGCAGGAGCTGAAACCTGTATCGTCAGTGCTCACTGTTGGCCCCCTGCCCTTATTGGTCAGACAAAGGGAAATAGTACTATTAATTACCATGGTCTAGGACCTCTAATCATGGGCCAGGATCAACTAGCTCTGGAATGTCATTGGCTGTAAGGAACGCTTGCAGAATCTGCTTGCATGGTCAATCCTGTATACAGGGCTAAACTGATTTTTCCTGAGAATAGACTCTATTAGGGCATCACCCTTTTATATCTCACAGACAAGGTGGGTGAGGTAATATATTTTATTGAACCAACTTTTGTTGGTGGCAGAGACAAGCTTTTGAGCTTACACAGAGCTCTTCTTCAGGTCTGGTAATGCTACTCAGAGTGTCACAGCTAAATACAAGGTTGGAACAAATTGTTTAGTACAGGTAGTTAGCACATATTGTAAGAGACCATCAAGGTGAAGTAACCTGTTAACATCTCTTCAGCCATAGGACAAAAACTGGGGAGCTAGTGGGTTACAGATTGTTGTAATGAGCCATATCCAGTGTCTTTATTAAGTCAATGATTTCTAGTGTCTGGCAAAGTTATGAATTTAAGTGCCCAGATTTGTCTTTTGAAAGTGTGCAGGAATTTGAGGATGAGAACTGAGAGGTCAGATATAGAGTGATTGACTTGTGAAAAGTGTTCACCCATGGGTGACAGGGTGCTTTTCTCTTTTATCATTTTTCTGAGTTCATTTGAGAGTATAGCGAATGTCTGGTTTCTCCACATTGTTGGGCTAATGGGCGTTTAGTGCACTGGATGAGGTACACCACATCTTGTGACACGCATGTATGGGACACATGGATCTCAAATGGTGTTGTTGTGCCGGGCGGAGTGTTGATCATTTTAGCAGTAGAGATATGTCTGCAAGTTTTACATCTGTTGTTCTGGCAGGGTCTGGTTCTGCTTTGAGTTGGTGTGTGCTGGTTTGTGGGGAGCTTGATTCTGACCATGAGCTTGGCAAGGCTGGGGGGTTGTTTGACAGCCAGAAGAGGGGGTCCAGGAAAGATTTCTTTCAGGATATTGCCCTCAGCAAGTATGATTTGTAATTATTTAATGATACCCTGTACGGGTTCCAGTGTATCTCAGACTTTTCTCCCTGAGGTGAGAGATAGAGATGAGAAGGGACCTGGGATGGTGTCCTCAGTCCTGTGCTAGAACAATTCATATGATCTTGGAGTAGGAGACTCCCCTACCTTTTTCAATCAAGTTTGAATTTGGGGCTGGAGAAAGGAGCCAGACTCCTGGACACTGGAGTCCCCTGTTAGGAGAACAGGAAGAAGGCAAGCCTCCCAGCTACTACTGTGTCACGGTACCACTTGGAGACTGCACTCTGAAGGGCGATAGGGCCATTCAGACTCTGTGTAAATTCAGGCCTTGCTCTCCAGGCTGCTGACAATGAGACCGTTTAGTGACAGTTGGGATGATGGGGGGGTGGGGGGGGAATGTGACAGGCAGGGTCCAGGAACCCCAGGGGAGAACAGAAGGTTTAAACCCCCAAATAAGCAGACAAACCAACTGATTGCATACGGTGTCATTGTACTGCAAAAATATATTGAGTAAGGTCTTTATGAAAGCTTGTAATGTTCTGAACTGGATGGTCATTATGAGATATGTATACAGCCATGGCTCTCAATGTATGTATGTCAGGTTTCAGAGTAACAGCCGTGTTAGTCTGTATTCGCAAAAAGAAAAGGAGTACTTGTGGCACCTTAGAGACTAACCAATTTATTTGAGCATGAGCTTTCGTGAGCTACAGCTCACTTCATCGGATGCATACCGTGGAAACTGCAGAAGACATTATATACACACAGAGACCATGGGGTGAGAAAACCTGGATTTGTGCTGGAAATGGCCCACCTTGATTATCATGCACATTGTAGGGAGAGTGGTCACTTTGGATAAGCTATTACCAGCAGGAGAGTGAGTTTGTGTGTGTGGTTTTTGGAAGGGGGTGAGGGGGTGAGAGAACCTGGATTTGTGCAGGAAATGGCCCACCTTGATTATCATACACATTGTGAAGAGAGTGGTCACTTTGGATGGGCTATTACCAGCAGGAGAGTGAGTTTGTTTGTGGGGGTGGGCAGAGGGTGAGAAAACCTGGATTTGTGCTGGAAATGGCCCAACTTGATGATCACTTTAGATAAGCTATTACCAGCAGGAGAGTGAGTTTGTGTGTGTATGGGGGTCGGGGGGGGGGGTGAGAAAACCTGGATTTGTGCTGGAAATGGCTCACCTTGATTATCATGCACATTGTAGGGAGAGTGGTCACTTTGGATAAGCTATTACCAGCAGGAGAGTGAGTTTGTATGTGTGGTTTTTGGAGGGGGGTGAGGGAGTGAGAGAACCTGGATTTATGCAGGAAATGGCCCACCTTGATTATCATACACATTGTGAAGAGAGTGGTCACTTTGGGATGGGCTATTACCAGCAGGAGAGTGAGTTTGTGTGTGGGGGGGCGGAGGGTGAGAAAACCTGGATTTGTGCTGGAAATGGCCCAACTTGATGATCACTTTAGATAAGCTATTACCAGCAGGAGAGTGGGGTGGGAGGAGGTATTGTTTCATGGTCTCTGTGTGTATATAATGTCTTCTGCAGTTTCCACAGTATGCATCCGATGAAGTGAGCTGTAGCTCACGAAAGCTCATGCTCAAATAAATTGGTTAGTCTCTAAGGTGCCACAAGTACTCCTTTTCTTTTTGCGAATGTATGTATGTGTATATATAGAAAACTATACATTGTAACTCTGGTGCAACTTTAGCTTCATCTCACAACCAGGTAGGGAGAGACCATCTCCCCGGCCAATTGTTTACACAAAACCAATTTCAAGTATTCAGTCCTAGCACAACCCAGGAAAAGACAATGGTGGACCATTAAACTTAATGGGAAGACACTGACACATCCTGGCTATCAACTCAAGAAGGAATTTCCCCCACTCTGAGTAACCATGAGTCACCAGGCAGGAGAGAGAAGAAAAAAGGGGAAAAAAGCTTTTTAAAAAGGAGGCTTGAAACTGAAGTGTTCATCCAGAAATGGAGGGACAGCATCTAAGTGGAAAACTGTCTGTGAAACTCTGGCTCCTCCTAGAGTATGCCAACTATGCCATGGTGATGTTTTGGGGCTCACCCAGACCAGTAAGTGGTTCTGTCATTGCCTGTCCTGTAACCTTGGGGTGTCAGGACCCTGATTGTCACAAGGAGGCTATGAAAGGGGTGCCCACACTGCTAGAAACTGAACTGAGAACCCACCGACTAATTGCACCTAAATATTTGCGCCCTGTATGATGATTTGCACCTGTGCAATAGCAGCATTTCATGCCTACTTTGCATAGGGTTGTCATACCTCCAGATTTTCCAGGACATGACTTTTTTTGAGCCTCCATCCTCTGTCTGGGTGGATTTTTCAAATAAAGGGAAATGTCTGGGTTTTTGCAGAGTAGAGGCTGCAGCTCAGAAAGAGCCCCGATTGGTCCCTTCCCTACACTGGGAAGCTGATTGATTCATTCCAGTTGCTCAGGCCTCTCACCCGCCAGGAAGTGCATGGGTGGATCCACAAATCTTGGGTTAAGTCTCCTTTAGGATGTCCAGGACTTCTTGATGAATGACTACACTGAACTCTGGGAATGCAGAGGGGCTGTTGGTTGGTGGGTGCAGGCGGAGCGGATCCAAGCTGTTTGAGATAGCTTCCTGTATGTGCATGATCTTTTCCGTCCCTTGGTTCTGATGCAGGTTGCAGGCACTTAGGATTGATGAAGCGGTTTATGTCCCTGGCTAGCTCCTAGTGGTGCAATTTGGCAGCTTCAGTGGAGGCCGATAGGAATGTTCCCTTGATCTGTAATACAGCCTCAGCATAGGTTTGGAGGAATTCATTATGTTTTTTCTTGTTTGTGTCAGCCTTTGTTTTCTGCCATTGGCGTTTGAGTTTATGCCCTCCCTTCAGCTTCAGTAAAGCTTTTGATACCGTCTCACATGACCTTCTCATAAACAAATTAGGGAAATGCAACCTAGATGGAGCTACTATAAGGTGGGTCCAAAACTGTTTGGAAAACCATTCCCAGAGAGTAGTTGTCAGTCGTTCACAGTCATGCTGGAAGGGCATAACGAGTGGGGTCCCACAGGGATCGGTTCTGGGTCCGGTTCTGTTCAATATCTTCATCAGTGATTTAGATAATGACACAGAGAGTACACTTATAAAGTTTGCAGACAATACCAAGCTGGGAGGGATTGCAAGTGCTTTGGAGGATAGGATTAAAATTCAAAATGATCTGGAAAAACTGGGGAAATGGTCTGAAGTAAATAGGATGAAATTCAATAAGGACAAATACAAAGTACTCCATTTAGGAAGGAACAATCAGTTGGACACGTACAAAATGGAAAATGACTGCCTAGGAAGGAGTAGTGAGGAAAGGGATCTGGGGGTCAGAGTGGATCACAAGCTAAATATGAGTCAACGATGTAACACTGGTGCAAAAAAAGCGATCATTCTGGGATGTATTAGCAGGAGTGTTGTAAGCAAGACATGAGAAGTAATTCTTCCGCTCTACTCTGCACTGATTAGGCCTCAATTGGAGCATTGTGTCCAATTCTGGGCACCACATTTCAGGAAGGATGTGGACAAATTGGAGAGAGTCTGGAGAAGAGCAACAAAAATGATTAAAGGTCTAGAAAACATGACCTATGAGGGAAGATTGAAAAAACTGGGTTTGTTTAGTCTGGAAAAGAGAAGACTGAGGGGGGACCTGATAACAGTTTTCAAGTACATAAAAGGTTGTTACAAGGAAGAGGAAGAAAAATTGTTCTTCTTAACCTCTGAGGACAGGAAAAGAAGCAATGGGCTTAAATTGCAGCAAGGGAGGTGTAGGTTGAACATTAGGAAACACTTCCTAACTGTCAGGGTGGTTAAGCGCTGGAATAAATTGCCTAGGGGGGTTGTGGAATCTCCATCATTGGAGATTTTTAAGAGCAGGTTAGAGAAGCACCTGTCAGGGATGGTCTAGATAATACTTAGTCCTACCTTGAATGCAGGGGACTGGACCAGATGACCTCTCGAGGTCCCATACAGTCCTATGATTCTATGATTCATCTGGTGCAGAGTGTCAGGAAGCCAAGGAGATTGGTGTGGGTGACACACTGATTGAGTCTAGGACTAGTGTACAATGCTAAAGGTTCAGCACGTCCTCAGCTCCTCATCTGGTGGATGAAGTTCTGTTGTCTTTTAGCAGGCTCTAGTATGTGTTGGTTTCCATAAGTCGACATGGTCGAATCAGGATCATGGGTCTTTCTTGCTGCTTGGGAGCCAGAAGGTCTCTGACCATCGCCTTAATGACTGTGGCTTGATTGTGATGTACTTGATCTTCACATCTAGCTGAAGATCTGGTCCATGGTGTGACTGGCTACATGGGTTGGAACCATCTCTGGAAGTACTAGGGAAGCAAACGAGGAGATGAGTCTTTTGTATCTGCAGCCTTGTTGATATGCCTATTGAAATCTCCCAGGATAACAAAACTGGGGTATTTCACCCTCATCACCAACAAGGTTTCAGTGAGCTCCTTTTATCTGTGGTGGTCTGTAAATGAACATAAAATCTGTTTGGTTTGGCAGTGGTTCCTGTTGTCGGATGAATGAATTGGAATGAAGTTATCTGCCTGAGGCACCTCTGGATTTGATGTTTGCAGAGAAGATGAATACAGCCTCGATGCAGCCTCAATTCACATGCTTTTCAACTGATTCCCTGCAAGAAGAAATGTGACTAGGGCTGTTTTATTAGATTCACCTACATGTGTAATCATAACATCAAGGAAAACACAGACACCTGTTTTGCTGTTCACTGGGAAAGGGGTGGGAACTTTTTATTAGTCAGTGTAGGCTATGCTTGTCTGTGGGGAGGAAGGCTGGATCAATGGCTAGTGCTGTAGGCTGTAGAAGATCTGGGTTCAAGCTCCTGCTCCAACCCAGACTTCCTGTGTGCCCAGTCTCATTGTTCCCATCTGTACAATGGGGATAACAGCACTGTCCTACCTCACAGGACTGTTGTGAAGATAAATACGTGAAGGGTTGTGAGGTGCTCAGGTACGAGGGCAATACAATTTTCAAAAATACCCAATTGACTTAGATGCTAAGACTCATTTTCAAAAAGTCACTTTTGAAAATGTCACTTTTGAAAATAGGACTTAGGAACCTAATGCACTGAGGTGCTTTTGAAAATGTTACCTGTGTCTGGTGCCTGTTGGTCCTATTTGAACTCAATTGAATTCACTGGCAGTTAATGAATGTGATTGTAAATGGTAGACTAGCCCCTCCACAGATGTTTGTTCCAGAGAATAAATATGTGTTCAGAGTCTAGACTAGCATTTGCAATCATGTTGATTAACTAGTGCTAATTAGCAACAGGACTGCAGACGCTGGTCTAGAGAAACCCATGAAGCAGGAATTAATACCAGGAATGGTCCAGTGATTCCCTCTGTTCTGCTTCCCTTTCTCTCTACTCCAGGTGCTCTGCTGTATGTCAATCTCCTACAGGTTAGGGCAGTGGGAGGGTGATTTCAAAGCCGCATGGGAGCTGCAAAGGCATTGGCTCTATGTGCATTGCTGTGATTGCAGGCACTGCCCCAGGTGTCAGGAACACACCTCCCTATTGTAAGTGGACAGATACCTGCTCCCAGCAGGCCCCTCTGACAGCTGCATTGTGAAATATTAAAGGGCTGGCAAAGAGCACGCCTCTCCACCCAGCCCAAATGAATGAGGCTTAAATTGAAATGTCAAGCAAGTCCCTTGTGAGCGGAGCTTCTCCCCACCCTCGTGAGGTGAGATGGGGCCTTTCCTGAAGTTCTTCCTTGCAGACAAAGGAGAGATGCTCATGATTATCATTGGACGCGAGCAAGAAAAGTGATGGCAATTGCACCATTTTCTCCCTCTAAGGAAACATTTTTTTCAAGATGCCTCTGACAGGTAGATGCGGGCCTCTTAGAAGCATCAGCTGCTGCATCTCTGCTTTGTCTCTCAATAAGCTGTCTCTCCGCCTCTTCCCTCCCCCTCCCCAAAGCATAGCCTATATTTAGAGGGTTTAGAATTGCGTATTTAAATGGCAGGCTTAATTAAATTCTCCTGCTGAAGGAATCAGCCTTTATTGCTTATGCATGATCCTAACCAGTGGGTTGCTCTGGCGTAAACAATCAGAGGCAGAGAGAGACCCGGAAGGCCTCCCAGAGCTTGAGCAGGGCAGATGGTCAAGAGGTGCCTCTGAATATTGCAGCTTTCCAGCTGAGCCAAGGGATTCTCTGCTTTGCCCCTTTACCCTTAAGGAAGAATCCCACAGAATGAAACTGGCAAGGTTCTATAGAGGTTATTACTGGATTTAACAGAGTATTGTACAGCATGAGACAGTCTAGCTGCTCCTAGCGGTCCCTTCTGGAATTAAAAATCGATGAGAACGAGATCCTTTGTATAGGTATTTCGAGCCATTCTAGACCAGGGACAGAATCCTGCATTCTACTCTATAGGATGATTCTGAAAGGCTGTTATCCATTCATTTCTATAGGGCTTTTCAATCAGGGCAGAGCAGCCCTGGGAATAGTGTAAACGTGTGACAGATGTGTAGTCACATTGCTTAATGCATAGCTAGAAGGTACTCAGATACTCGGGTGATGAGCATGCTCTAAAAGCCTATGTAGACTAGACCAGCATCATATAACCAAAATATTATCCACAAATAATGAATGTGTCAGTCACTGGGGAAAATATGTTGAGCATACGATTTTGCAAGAGTAATTCAGCCATCTATATAGACCCTTATGGGGGAGTATTGGATAGGTATGAAACTAGCAGGATTGTACAGGAATTTAAGGCCAGATTCCTCCAGCTTTACTTGTACTCAGTAAAACCTTACAGCAAAAGTAACTCCATAGGGACTTACTACTCAAAGATACTACTCCCACTGAGTAAAGGTAGCAAAATCTGGCCCTCAATAGAGTTTGATAGAAGTTACTTTAGAAACCTATAGAATTGAATAATACTTCTTATTCATAGACCTATAATTATCTTAGAAAAGTGGGCAAATATTATTCCAGGGAAGGGCAAAATAAGACACAGAGAGGTGAACTAACTTACCTTTATTGTATAGATGTTTTGAACCAATTTGTTCAATAGCAGGAATGTAATTCTCTACTAAATCCTCGAGGAGTTCTGCATCAGGGTGTGGCGAGAAATTTATTTGATGAGAAATGCCAAAGTCAGAAATGCCAACTCGCAAATGTACCGCAAGAGACGCAATTTCTATGTAAAATTGAGCCTCACTCTTGATCTCATGATAGAAAAATCCTACCATTTAGAGTTCTGTCACGAGATCATGAGTGAAGCCCAATTTCACTTAGAAATCGCTGTCAGCCCCAGGCATGGCGGAGCTCCCGCTGTCAGCTCTGGGCAGCTGCTCCCTTGCCTGCCTCGAAAGTGGGACTGGGGACCCCACTGCAGCCCCCCCCCAGGCTTGGGGAGGGTGAAGAACCCTAAGGAGCAGAGATGAGGCTGCAGGGGGGATGAAGTGAGGAGGGTGGGGGATAATGGGGCACGAGGGTGGGTTCTGAGCAGATGGGGTGAGTGCTGGAAGGGTAAACTGAGGGCATTGGGGGTCATAGAATAGAATCATAGAATATCACGATTGGAAGGGACCTCAGGAGGTCATCTAGTCCAACCCCCTGCTCAAAGCAAGACCAATCCCCAATTTTTGGCCCAAATCCCTAAATGGCCCCCTCAAGGATTGACCTCACAACCCTGGGTTTAGCAGGCCAATGCTCAAACCACTGAGCTATCCCTCCCCACTATAGAATCTCAGGGTTGGAAGGGACCTCAGGAGGTCATCTAGTCTAACCCCCTGCTCAAAGCAGGACCAATCCCCAATTTTTGCCCCAGATCCCTAGATGGCCCCCTCAAGGTTTGAACTCATAACCCTGGGTTTAGCAGGCCAATGCTCAAACCACTGAGCTATCCCTCCCCACTATAGAATCTCAGGGTTGGAAGGGACCTCAGGAGGTCATCTAGTCTAACCCCCTGCTCAAAGCAGGACCAATCCCCAATTTTTGCCCCAGATCCCTAGATGGCCCCCTCAAGGTTTGAACTCATAACCCTGGGTTTAGCAGGCCAATGCTCAAACCACTGAGCTATCCCCCCCAATCCACTGAGCTACCCGCCCCAATGGTCGATGGTCTAGGGGGCTGAACTGGTGGGGTGGTGATGATGGGGGCTGTGGGACTGAACTGAAGGGGATGGGAGACTTAACTGAGGGGGTTGGGTGGTTGTCAGACCTGATGGGAGACTGGGGGACAGGATTAATTGCTGGGCAGGAGATGGGCAGATATGGGGGTGAAAGTCCCCGCAACAGGGGCCAAAATCCCCTCATCCAGAACACGTGGGAGAGCGGGCGGCACTAATTGTCGCATGCGCACACCTGGGCATGGGCGGGGCAGTTCACAAATCAAGAGACTGACCAAAAACCACAACATCAGGTTTAAAAAAAATCCCATGGTTTTTGGGGCCCGACTCATGGTTTTTGACCTGTCTGAAGTTGGCAGTCCTGCAAAATTCACTGCGTAAATAGTTCACAATGAACAATTTAACTTCCTCTGCCTGAAAGTTCAGAATCAGCAGGTTTGCTGGCTTTTCTCTGTTCAGTAGCATCCATGCTGGATAGTAGAATTAGAGAGTTCAAGGCCAGATGGGACCCCCAGAATGTCCAGTCTGACCTCCTATACTTCACAGGCTACCAGCCCCACCCAGCACCCGCACCCTAAAGCCAACACACAAAATATCCCAGTCTACAGGAGACGAGACTGTGATGTGCCACAGGCAGAGAACAGGAGAGACTGAGGTGCACCCGTGATCGACACCCATGCAGTGGTGGTTCCAATGACAGTAGCAGCTAGGAGTGATAACCATGATCAGGCCCCGCTGGGCTAGGTGCAGTATGGGTACATATTAAGAGATGGTTCCTGCCCCAAAGAGATGACACTCTAAAGAGGTAAAGGAGAGATTACATCCCCTGCCTTGACAGATAACCAGCTGAGGACAGAGTAGTTAAATCACAGAGGAACTTTGTGGGAGCATTGGTACTTGACCCCACATCTCATAAGTTTTGTCTCTGGACCTTAGCCCCAAGGTCAGCCTGACAGCCTTTATGGCTCTTTGGTTGGTGCGGACACGGTTTTCTCATTCCTGGCTAGCTGGCATGATGGGTAGATATTGATTAAGGGATTTTTTGGGGAAAAAATTCCTTTTATTGTTATACTGAAATCTTTGGTGAAGAAATCACAGAGAACATAAGTGAATTATCTGGGTGAGCTTATGGCATTTAGCCGGCAACTGCGGGGCAATGCCCTCCCTGCTACCCCGCAGTCTGGCCTGGGCACTCAGATGAAGAAAGAGTAACGTAGCTTCGCCTGAAAGAATGACTCCCTTGTGACTTGCAAAGGTTTGCTCCAGCTTCTGCCATCCTATAACCCAGGTAAAATGTTTTGTAACAAATCTGATTGCAAATACTTTGCAGATTGACCATCCTCCTGATTTACCATACATGAGTACGTTGGAATTTGTAACATATTTATTCTTGTTACATTCCTGTGAGGCAAGGGAGTGCTCCTATCCTTGTTGTCAAGATGGGGAAGTGAGGGACTAAGTGTCTTGCCCACAGCCACACACAAGGTGTGGAGAGGAGGAGGGAATTGAAATGGGGATTCCCAAGGTGCAGGTGATTACTCAAACTACTGGACCCGATCCTTCCTTTTTCACAGTCACTGTTTCATGGAGCCTCCTCCAACTTGCTTCTAAGAGCTAATGTAGGGGCAATTTTCCCACATCTTTTCTCACATTTTCCTGGCAGACTGACAGCTACATTCTCTCTCTACATGAGGGGATGTCTCACTGTCATCATTATGAAAAAGACCTTAGTGTTCAGAGGAAGGTAACAGAGTAGTGAGATGTGCTGATCTTTGCTCTTACAGTGCCAACCAGTCACTTCTTTTCCTCTCTAGAAAAGCACATTAGAACCTGTCATAAGCATGTGTGCAAGACCTATTTTAATAGCCTGGGCCAGCCAAGCATTGCTGTCTGTCACAGGGCTGCACCTGCTTTCTTGTGGTTAATTTCCTGCAGGTGTCACTGTGTGAAGAGCCCGAAACCCCTTCAGGATAAGCGAAACTGAACAGGCATCACCTGCATAGGTACTTGTTAATTCTGTGCTGATCAAGGCCTGGTTTGGTAATCCATTGCGGTGGAAGTGCTGCTGGACAGCTCAGCCAGCGAGAACAGGGGGTTATCCGCTCTCAGTCAGTTAACTCCTGTTGGCAGCTGCCTAGGCAGGACTGGCCACTCTGATTTAAAAGGACGGCCTGGCTCCATTGACAGAAGCACTATGCAATTCACCCTAGTGGGATCAGGGTTTCATGGGACCAGCCTGCACAAAGCTATGCGGAAGGAGCGTGAAGGCGATGGCACAAATAGACAAACCCAATGGACCCAGCCGTCTGCTCTTAGCACAGGAATGGAGGCTGCACTCCCACTTGCCGTATCCTCTGCAGAGACAGAGCAAGATCTCGGTCTGTATCGTGGAGGGGTGGGGCAGTTCCATGTTTAGAACATGCTGCCGGAGCATGCTGGGAAGTCAGAGCTGCTCCTTTCACAGTCTGTTGTTCAGCTGCACCAAAAGGGAAAGCTCTGCGTAATGATCAGCCAGGTTTCTTTCCTCTCCCTCCAGGGGACTGGAATGATTTAAGTCTCGGCCATGACTTTTTCAGGGGTTGAGAGCATGGAAAGGCAGTGCTGCCTAGTGGATAGAGCACTGGACTAGGACACAGGAGCCTGGGTTCAATTCCCAGCAAAGCTGCTGGCTGATCTTCCCATCCTTTGCCTGGCTCTCCTAATTAGACTGGGGAAAGGACAGTCTCTCAATATGGTGCATGTACAACACCCTACACAAGGTCCCTGATCTCAGCTGGGGCTTCTAGGGGCTGCCTTGCCATTACAGCAGGATGGCCTAGTGAACTGGCCTCAGGAAAGCTGGATCTCTCCCTGGCTTTGCTACTGGCCTGCTGGGTGACCCTCGCAAAGTCACTGCCCTTTTGTGCCTCAGTTTTCTCACCTATAAAATGGGGATAGTGATATTGACTTCCTTTGTAAAGTGGTCCGAAGTCTCTGCTAGAGGTGACTATTACTATTTACACATTTCTCCCTCCCATTGCCTGCTCCTGGATCCAGACAGGGGCAGGGCAGGGCAACATGGCCAGGAAAAATACATGTTACCCTCCAAGCAGCTGGGGAAGAATTGTAGTAACCAGAGATAGAACAGCTGACTTCAGACCAAGGAACTCCTCTCTCCTGCTGCTCTGTCCCTTTTGACAACCAATTGTTGCCTCTCACACAATTTATTTCTCTCTTGAAACTTGCAATTTGACCCGCGTATTTCTCTGCCAGGACTCACTCATTGCTGTCTGCAGCAGCAGGAGGTGCCCTGCTCCCCCGACCTCAGATTAATGACCAGATATGAACTATTTGTCTCGACTCTTCTCAGATCCTCTCCCCCACCCCAGGCTCCAGAGTGGAGATTTCTGAAGGTTTCTTATTCCCGCTACATAGTGTCACACATCTGCATTTGGAGTCACATCTGGGGAGTGGCCCACGGCTCCAACTGATCCCTGTGCAGGATTTCATCCTGGAAAGCACTAAAGATGAAGCCTGCTAGGGATTTCCCTATTGCTATTGAACTTCTGTGGAAGCCAGTTGGGTCCTACTTAGGCAGGTGGACCTCATCACCACCCTGAGAAAAACACTTTGTAGCCCTGTTTGTTCTCCAGCACAAGAGAAAATCTGGAACAAGAACAGAGTAACAGTCCCATTCCCAACCTAGACTGTGGAACCCGCTGGGCCTCCATCAGCTGGATGGTCCAGATCTTCCCTGGCCTAGGAATGTCCTCAGGGCCTGCTTGCCGAAGCACAGCCATCTACTCCAGCTACAGGTAGGTGCTACTGTTCTGGGACCAGGCTCCCTCCTGAAGCTGGGACCGTCATTTATATCCCCGACCTGGGAATCGTCAGACCCAATCACTTGATGTTGTGCAGCTGAGTCTGATGATTGCCAGCACCTGCCTGTTGGGCTCCTCTCCAGAACAGGGCTGGCTGCTCCACGGTCCCCCTGGCCCTTAAGAATATAAGAACATAAGAAAGGCCAGACAGTATCCTGTCTTCTGACAGCGGCCAATGGCAGGTGCCCCAGAGGGAATGAACAGACAGGTAATGATCAAGTGATCCATGCACTGTCACCCAATCCCAGCTTCTGGCAAACAGAGGCTAGGGACACCATTCCTACCCATCCTGGCTAATAGCCATTGATGGACCTATCTTCCATGAATCTATCTAGCTCCCTTTTGAACAGCAGAGAGGCTAACAGAAGGAGTTTGCCTGGGATCTGTCTGAGAGGAGGTACGCTAAGGGCTACATTAGGGAGGCTGTGTTGCTGAGTACTGAGTGTCTGTTGGTGGGGACAGTTTGACAGTTTGACCGTGTGCTTGACTGGTTGTTTGTTTGAAAAGTGTGAATTTGGAGTGCTTTGTTCCAGGTGAGCCGTGTGTGGGCCTGGCCTCCATTATCTTTGAAAACTCATGGCGATCCGGGGAAGTCCAAGACGACTGGAAAAAGGCTAATGTAGTGCCCATCTTTAAAAAAGGGAAGAAAAAGGATCCTGGGAACTACAGGCCAGTCAGCTTCACCTCAGTCCCCGGAGAAATCACGGAGCAGGTCCTCAAGGAATCAATTCTGAAGCATTTAGATTAGAGGAAAGCGATCAGGAACACTCAGCATGGATTCACCGAGGGCAAGTCATGCCTGACTAATATAATTGCGTTCTATGATGAGAAAACTGGTTCTGTGGATGAAGGGAAAGCAGTGGATGTGGTGTTCCTTGACTTTAGCAAAGCTTTTGACATGGTCTCCCACAGTATTCTTGCCAGCAAGTTAAAGAAGTATGGGCTGGATGAATGGACGATAAGGTGGATAGAAAGCTGGCTAGATTGTCGAGCTCAACGGGTTGTGATCAATGGCTCCATGTCTAGTTGGCAGCCGGTATCAAGCGGAGTGGCCCAAGGGTCGTTCCTGGGGCCCGTTTTGTTCAATATCTTCATTAATGATCTGGACGATGGTGTGGATTGTACCCTCAGCAAGTTTGCAGCTGACAATAAACTGGGAGGAGTGGCAGATATGCTGGAGGGTAGGGATAGGATACAGAGGGCCCTAGACAAATTGGAGGATTGGGCCAAAAGAAATCTGATGAGGTTCAACAAGGACAAGTGCAGAGTCCTGTACTTAGGACGGAAGAATCCCATGCACTGCTACAGACTAGGGACCGAATGGCTCAACAGCAGTTCTGCAGAAAAGGACCTGGGGTTTACAGTGGACAAGAAGCTGGATATGAGTCAACAGTGTGCCGTTGTTGCCAAGAAGGCCAATGGCATTTTGGGATGTATAAGTAGGGGCATTGCCAGCAGATCGAGGGACGTGATCGTTCCCCTCTAGTCGACATTGGTGAGGCCTCATCTGGAGTACTGTGTCCAGTTTTGGGCCCCACACTACAAGAAGGATGTGGAAAAATTGGAAAGAGTCCAGTGGAGGGCAACAAAAATGATTAGGGGAGTGGAACACATGACTCAGGAGGAGAGGCTGAGGGAACTGGGATTGTTTAGTCTACAGATGAGAAGAATGAGGGGAGATTTGATAGCTGCTTTCAACTACGTGAAAGGGGGTTCCAAAGAGGATGGATCTAGACCATTCTCAGTGGTAGCGGATGACAGGACAAGGAGTAATGGTTTCAAGTTGCAGTGGGGGAGATTTAGTTTGGATATTAGGAAAAACTTTTTCACTAGGAGGGTGGTGAAACACTGGAATGCGTTACCTAGGGAGGTGGTGGAATCTCCTTCCTTAGAAGTTTTTAAGGTCAGGCTTGACAAAGCCCTGGCTGGGATGATTTAATTGGGGATCGGTCCTGCTTTGATCAGGGGGTTGGACTAGATGACCTCCTGAGGTCCCTTCCAACCCTGATATTCTATAATTCTATTCTATGATTCTATGACTGTTATAAAAAGCCAGTCAGCTGCGAACCAGCTGAGCGGCGAACAGCAGAGAGACTAACAGAGGGAGTTTGCCTGGGAGTCCGCCCGGGGAGAGTCCACCGAGGCTTACATCTTCGCGGCTTCTCTGAGTAGTTACTACAACTCCTGAGGAAGCTCGTAGTAGGATGGTAATATGGATAGGAAGCGTTCAGCTGTTGTGACCTGCACTGGATGTGCCATTTTTGTCTTTCTTCCACAGGACAGAAGTGACTTTGTCTGTACAAAGTGCAAGCTGGTCTCCATATTGGAAGAGAAGGTTCAAGGTCTGGAGCAACAGGTACTGACCCTGCGTTGCATAAGAGAAACTGAAGATTTCCTGGACAGTCGTCAGGATATGCTTCTACGGGCACAATGTTCTGAAGATTCAGAGCAAGCTGCACTGCAGGGACAGGAGGACGCTGAAGAAATTTGGCAGCATGTGACCTCCAGAAGAAGAAAGGGGAGTGTCCATGTATCAGCAACGCAGATACAGGTAAGTAACCGTTTTAACGTTCTCTCCACTGGTACTAATGCGGAGCGTGGACTAGATGATACATCTGAGGGAAGGGAGCAGAAGGAGACTCCACCAATTGGAAGGCATGAGATGCACTGTCCTAGGGATGGGGGTTTCACGACCACCGCTCCCAAGAAAAGGAGGCGGGTGGTGGTGGTCGGGGACTCTCTTCTCAGGGGGACTGAGTCATCTATTTGCCACCCTGACCGGGAAAACCAAGAAGTCTGCTGCTTGCCAGGAGCTAGGATTCACGATGTGATGGAGAGACTGCCGAGACTCATCAAGCCCTCGGATCACTACCCCTTCCTGCTTCTCCACATGGGCTGATCACTGTGGACTACATGGCTCTGGGAAGAAGGATAAAGGAGTTTGAGACACAAGTGGTGTTTTCATCCGTAGAAGGAAAAGGCCTGGGTAGAGACTGTCGAATCGTGGAAGTCAACGAATGGCTACGCAGGTGGTGTCAGAGAGAAGGCTTTGGATTCTTTGACCATGGGATGGTGTTCCAAAAAGGAGGAGAGCTAGGCAGAGACGGGCTCCACCTAACGAAGAGAGGGAAGAGCATCTTTGGAAGCAGGCTGGCTAACCTAGTGAGGAGGGCTTTAAACTAGGTTCACCGGGGGAAGGAGACCAAAGACCTGAGGTAAGTGGGGACGTGGGATACCGGGAGGAAGCACAAGCAGGAGAACGCGAAAGGGGAGGGCTCCTGCCTCATACTAAGAAAGCAGGACAAACCGCAAGTTATCTCAAGTGCCTATACACAAATGCAAGAAGCCTGGGAAACAAGCAGGGAGAACTGGAAGTCCTGGCACAGTCAAGGAATTATGATGTGATTGGAATAACAGAGACTTGGTGGGATAACTCACATGACTGGAGTACTGTCATGGATGGATATAAACTGTTCAGGAAGGACAGGCGGGGCAGAAAAGGTCAGGGAGTTGCATTGTATGTAAGAGAGCAGTATGACTGCTCAGAGCTCTGGTATGAAACTGCAGAAAAACCTGAGTGTCTCTGGATTAAGTTTAGAAGCGTGAGCAACAAGGGTGATGTCATGGTGGGAGTCTGCTATAGACCACCGGACCAGGGGGATGAGGTGGACGAGGCTTTCTTCCGGCAACTAACGGAAGTTACTAGATCGCAGGCCCTAGTTCTCATGGGAGACTTCAATCACTCTAATATCTGCTGGGAGAGCAATAAGCGGTGCACAGACAATCCAGGAAGTTTTTGGAAACTGTAGGGGACAATTTCCTGGTGCAAGTGCTGGAGGAACCAACTAGGGGCAGAGCTCTTCTTGTCCTGCTGCTCACAGACCGGGAAGAATTAGTAGGGGAAGCAAAAGTGGATGGGAACCTGGGAGGCAGTGACCATGAGATGGTCTAGTTCAGGATCCTGACACAGGGATGAAAGGAGAGCAGCAGAATACAGACACTGGACTTCAGAAAAGCAGACTTTGACTCCCTCAGGGAACTGATGGGCAGGATCCCCTGGGAGAATTACATGAGGGGGAAAGGGGTCCAGGAGAGCTGGCTGTATTGTAAAGAATCCTTATTGAGATTACAGGGATAAACCATCCCAATGTGTGGAAAGAATAGTAAATACGGCAGGCGACCAGCTTGGCTTCACAGTGAAATCCTTGCTGATCTTAAACACAAAAAAGAAGCTTACAAGAAGTGGAAGATTGGACAAATGACGAGGGAAGAGTATAAAAATATTGCTCAGGCATGCCGGAGTGAAATCAGGAAGGCGAAATCACACCTGGAGTTGCAGCTAGCAAGAGATGTAAAGAGTAACAAGAAGGGTTTCTTCAGGTATGTTAGCAACAAGAAGAAAGTCAAGGAAAGTGTGAGCCCCTTACTGAATGAGGGAGGTAACCTAGTGACAGAGGATGTGGAAAAAGCTAATGTACTCAATGCTTTTTTTGCCTCTGTCTTCATGAACAAGGTCAGCTCCCAGACTACTGCACTGGGCGGCACAGCATGGGGAGGAGGTGACCAGCCCTCTGTGGAGAAAGAAGTGGTTTGGGACTATTTAGAAAAGCTGAACGAGCACAAGTCCATGGGGCCGGATGCACTGCAGCTGAGATTGCTAAAGGAGTTGGCAGCTGTGATTGCATAGCCATTGGCCATTATCTTTGAAAACTCATGGCGATCGGGGGAAGTCCCGGACGACTGGAAAAAGGCTAATGTAGTGCCCATCTTTAAAAAAGGGAAGAAGGAGGATCCGGGGAACTACAGACCAGTCAGCCTCACCTCAGTCCCTGGAAAAATCATGGAGCAGGTCCTCAAGGAATCAATTTTGAAGCACTTAGAGGAGAGGAAAGTGATCAGGAACACTCAGCATGGATTCACCAAGGGCAAGTCATGCTTGACTAATCTACTTGCTTTCTATGACAAGATAACTGGCTCTGTGGATGAAGGGAAAGCAGTGGATGTGTTGTTCCTTGACTTTAGCAAAGCTTTTGGCACGGTCTCCCACAGTATTTTTGCCAGTAAGTTAAAGAAGTATGGGCTGGATGAATGGACTATAAGGTGGGTAGCAAGCTGGCTAGATTGTCAGGCTCAACGGGTTGTGATCAATGGCTCCATGTTTAGTTGGCAGCCGGTATCTAGCGGAGTGCCCCAACGGTCGGTCCTGGGGCTGGTTTTGTTCAATATCTTCCTTAATGATCTGGAGGATGGTGTGGATTGCACCCTCAGCAATTTGCAGCTGACACTAAACTGGGAGGAGAGGTAGATATGCTGGAAGGTAGGGCTAGGATAGAGAGGGCCCTAGACAAATTAGAGGATTGGGCCAAAAGAAAGCTGATGAGGTTCAACAAGGACAAGTGCAGAGTCCTGCACTTAGGACGGAAGAATCCAATGAACCACTACAGACTAGTGACCGAATGGCTCGGCAGCAGTTCTGCAGAAAAGGACAAAGGGGTTACAGTGGACGAGAAGCTCGATATGAGTCAACAGTGTGCTGTTGTTGCCAAGAAGGCCAATGGCATTTTGGGCTGTATAAGTAGGGGCATTGCCAGCAGATCGAGGGTCGTGATCGTTACTCTCTATTCAACATTGGTGAGGCCTCATCTGGAGTACTGTGTCCAGTTTTGGGCCCCACACTACAAGAAGGATGTGGAAAAATTGGAAAACATCCAGCGGAGGGCAACAAAAATGATTAGGGGAGTGGAACACATGACTTATGAGGAGAGGCTGAGGGAACTGGGATTGTTTAGTCTGCGGAAGAGAAGGATAAGGGGAGATTTGATAGCTGCTTTCAACTACCTGAAAGGTGGTTCCAAAGAGGATGGATCTAGACCATTCTCAGTGGTAGCGGATGACAGGACAAGGAGTAATTGTCTCAAGTTGCAGTGGGGGAGATTTAGGTTGGATATTAGGAAAAACTTTTTCACTAGGAGGGTGGTGAAACACTGGAATGTGTTACCTAGGGAGGTGGTGGAATCTCCTTCCTTAGAAGTTTTTAAGGTCAGGCTTGATAAAGTCCTGGCTGGCATGATTTAGTTGGGGATTGGTCCTGCTTTGAATATGGGGTTGGACTAGATGACCTCCTGAGGTCCCTTCCAACCCTGATATTCTATGATTCTATGATTCTATAAACCCTATTTTATTATTCGCCTTCACAACACCCTCTGGCAAGGAATTCCAGAGGTTGACTGTGCGTTGCATGAAAAAATACTTTCTTGTGTTTGTTTTAAACCTGCTACCTATTAATTTCATTTGGTGACCCCTTGTTCTTGTATTATGAGAAGGAGTAAATAACACTTCCTTATTGACTTTCTCTATACCACTCATGATTTTAGAGACCTCTATCATATCCCCCCTTAGTCACCTCTTTTCCAAGCTGAAAATTCCCAGTCTCATTAATCTCTCCTCATACAGAAGCCGTTCTATACCCCTAATCATTTTTGTTGCCCTTTACTGAACCTTTTCCAATTCCAATATATCTTTTTTGAGATGGGGCGACCACATCTGCACACAGTATTCAAGGTGTGGGCATACCATGGATTTATATAGAGGCAATATGATATTTTCTATTTTAAAGGGGTAGGCCACCCTGTTACAGGCAGCAGAATAAAGCCAATAGATAATGAGTCTGTATGGTAATAGATCAGGGGTTCTCAGACTTTTGTATTGGTGACCCCTTTCACACAGCAAGCCTCTGAGTGCGACTCCCATTTACATTAAAAACACTTTTAAATATATTTAACACCATTATAAATGCTGGAGGCAAAGCAGGGTTTGGAGTGGAGGCTGACAGCTCACGACCCCCATGTAATAACCTAGTGACCCCCTGAGGGGTCCCGACCCCCAGTTTGAGAACCCCTGTAATAGATGGTACAACTGGAGGTGTTTTACCTGTCTATTACCCCTTTATTTACTCAGTACCTCAGTTCAACTCAGTCCAAATCAATGAGACTTCATTGCCCTGACAAGCTGCATGGGTGTTGGCAAAGTGTAGAAAAAGCCAGGCCCTTTCTATATAGGTCAGGTGGGTGCGGCTCACTCAGGACAGGTCAGTCACTCTGCTTGGGGTGTGAATCTCTATGTCCATTTGTCATTTCTGTCCATTGCTGATCTGGTGGCAGGTTGCCAGGCAGCGTGATGGCCTCTCAGCTGTCTCTCGCCCAGGGTCAGACACAGGTTTTCCTTCTTTGTGACTCATTATTTATGGTTCCTGAAGACATTGTGGAGTGCTCTCCCGACATATAGCAATTCAGTGATTACACTGCTAGCAGTTAGCATTAGCCTGACTGTGAACATTCTTAGCACCCTGCCCCTAACACAAGGCACAAAATCAGGATCCCTACTTGGATTGTAAGCACTCTGGGGCAGGGACCATCACTGTGTTCTGTTTGTACAGTGCCTAGTGCCATGGAGTCCTGACCCAGGACTGGCACTCCTAGATGCTAGTGTAATACAAATAATATTCCAGCCCTAACTCCTCCCTGGAGCCTTGCTCTGTATCCTCAATGAACAATAAGCCCTAACTTCATAGAATACCAGGGTTGGAAGGGACCTCAGGAGGTCATCTAGTCCAACTCTCTGCTCAAAGCAGGACCAATCCCCAATTTTTGCCCCAGATCCCTAAATGGCCCCTTCAAGGATTGAACTCACAATGCTGGATTTAGCAGGCCAATGCTCAAACCACTGAGCTATCCCTCCTCCTCCTTCACCCTAAGCTTTCAACTCAGCTCAGCTTCTTTACATGACAGTTAGAACCGTCTCTGTAAACTGGTTCTTCTTTCCCCACTTGTCTGACCCGGACAGAAAACCTAGTTCTGTTTTTAATCCAGGCACAAGCATGTATCAAGCATGTTTACACCTTCCCTCCGACCGTGGCGCAAAAATGTAGCACAGGAGATTGGGGGCCATTTTCGAGAGGACTCCCTTTGCAGTGCCAGGAGAGCTGGGCAGCAGGCAGACTGGCTAACTTGGTTACACAGCCAGGGTGTGATAATACCAGTCAACTCTGTGTTCTTGGGGAACGAGGGCACAGTATCCAGCCTGTCTGACTTATGAAGGACACTACCCCCCGCCCCTCCCAGCCTCTGCTTGAACCAAAACCGATCAGAAGAAAGACTTACAGAAAGCAATAAAGAGGCGGTGGGAGACACACCTAAACCCCTCCTGACAAGAGTGACAGGATTAAGGCAACTCCCCTAGCTCCATCTGCATCAGAGATGGGACAGGGAGGCATCCATTAGCATATAGAATGGAGAACAGAGATTCCGAGGCAAGAACTGCACTGACCGCTGGGACCAGAAAAGCGGGGAAGCACTGCATGATGCGGGATCTCTGCTCCAGATGTTAATGAACCAACGCCTGCACACACCCAGCTCAGCAGTTATCAGACCAATTCTAGTAATGAATCCTTAACTGATATCCAAAATACTGAAGCTGCCTAATTGCATTGTGAGCTCCCTTGAAGGAACACAACCAATAGCCAGGAATAATCAGTTCCTATTGTCTAGCCTAAAGAAAACCCTTGAGTCATCAGTTTACCCATAAACAAATCTAGTGTTCTTCCTTGAACCATTGTTGTTTCCCTGCAAAGACCCCTACCCACGCTCAAGTAAGTGTTCTGACGCCTGGATTAAAACTCCACATCGGTTCCACTGGGACTTCATCTTCTCCTGACTGATTGTACTGGGGGCTCTGCCTGTCTCCAGCACTCAGGACCCTGAGCTACTACCATCACCTGGGAACCCCGACCAGTTCAAGAGTCAGGGAGTGGAGAGACCCCAGCTCACGCTCTCTCTCTCTCTCTGTTTTCTTTTCTACCTCTGGTATAACTTTTTAACCCTGTTTGTTTGTTCAGTTTTTGTAATCTTTAATAATGTAACTGTTATGTCTGTTTAGGCTCTCCTTGTGTGGTTATCACTATTATTCAATAAATAACTTTTATGGTTAAGCTGGTTGCTTCCCTCCCTCTCTCTCTGAACTTTACTCTTTTGTGTTTTTGGCTTCCCCATTTACTCTGCAGCAACACTCCTCTTACTAAAGCTAAAGATCCCTGTAGTGCCCAAACTACTGGGGGGTTTGCTCATCAAGTGGGTTACTGCCAGAACAATTGTGACGTGAAAGTGGGGATAGGGACGTGCTGAACCTGGGACATATGAGGGTGGCAGCCTGGAACTGCTGCTCGACTCAGTCTGCTGAGTCCAGGGGCATATAAGGGTGGCAGCCTGGAGGTGCTGTTCGACCCCGCCTGCTCAGGTGCACTCTATTCCGGTGCAGTACCTGTGGCATATAAGGGTGGCAGCTTGGAAGTGCTGTTTGGTCCAGGGGCATATAAGGGTGGCAGCTTAGAAATACGGCTTGACCCAGCCCACTGAGTCCAGGAACATATAAGGGGTCAGCTTGAGAGTGCTGATTGACCCGGTCCACTCAGACTTGCTCTGTTAGTGTGTGTGTGTGTGTGTTCATCTGATTCTGGGGCTGGAGGAAACCAGCCCTAGGGAACCTAGGTCCTGCAGGATAGCTCCATTGGGAGCGGACTTGCAAAAGGGAGAAGTAGAGCTCCATATGAACACACAAGTGACACAAAGCAGTACATTGATAGAGTTACAGAACCCCCCGCCAGAAGAGTAACCCTTATAAATGAGCGTACCCAAAAGTAACGGGCACATCTGGTAACAGTGACGGCCTTGCCTCACTGCAGGAGAACCGCAGTAAGAGCCACTTAGACCAATCAAAACATGCTTGAAACCTGACACCAAAGCAGAATGCACCAGCATGACTCAGAAGCACATTGTGAATGTACAGCTCCGTACACTTTTTCAGCAGCAGGGATTGAACTTGGATCTCCAGTTCAAAAATCACGAGCCTCTAGTGCATGAGCTAAAAGGCCCAGCTCTCTTAGCCCAGGCTGTACCAGGGTCATTAGCCTCTATCAAAGGCCCAGTGATGTGGGGACATGGAAACAGAGTGCCACATTGAGTTGGTTACATGTGCAACCCATGCTACCTGTGTGGCTCTTTGTCTCCCTCTAGTGGACCATATATAGGGACTTACATGTGGACTTACATGTGTCTGCTACTGCCTCTGAGCTAACAGACTTGGTTGCTTAGTTTAAGAACTAGTGGTTCACAGCTTCTGTTTCAAGGTAATGGGGGTCAAACTCTGCCAGGGACTCAGCCATGAGTGTTGCTATATTTGGATGTTACAAGCACATTAGAAAGCTTTGTGTAGAGAAGCCCTCAAAAAACTGACTCTGTCTCTTTATAAATTATTTTCTGAAATCAAATCAAATCAAGATTCCTTTCAATGCTCTTGCTGGAATGGCACTTAGCAATAATTTACACTTGTATAAATACATGCCCGGTGTGTGTATACATATTTATACGATTCCAGCAGGAAATAAAAAGACATCAATAAACCATTTTATTTTTACCACCATCGCACTACCACGAGCAACAACAGCAGGAACAAAACAAGGCTGTTTCTCTAGGGCTTTTTCAGAATGCAGGCACTGCTTTCAGTGCAGCATGATATTGATATTAATACAGTACCGGGAGAGGGAGAATCCCAGACACTAACACGAGGAACTACGGCACCTACAGGTCTGATCCTGCTGTCCTTGTGTACCCACTACTCCTGGCAGAGTTAATGGGGGTGTGAAAGGAATGCAGTCAGACCCCTAGGATATTACACGTACCCATTGAAGTAAGGAAATTCACGGGCATATACACACTGGATTTCCCATACCACATGGTCCAACCCATTGAGGATTCTGCCCCATTAGTGCCCAATTCCTGATGATGAAGAAGAAGATGAAGAACCCCAGAGAGTGTCATTTGCCCCTGTGCAGAAGATACACACAAACTGCTGTACAAGTGTGACTTCCCCTCTGGTGTTATCTGGACTGGCGATCTGCTAGGTCATTCCAATCCTTGACTCTGGGAGCCAGCCTTACCCTTCTCTGCTGTGAGAACCCCCACTCCTGGGCTGTTCACGCACAGTCTCTGGCATGTAAGGTGCTCCTTGGATTGTGCAATCGAATGACACTAGCCAATATCTCCGGTCCCAGACATAACCCTAGGAACCTCTGTCTTGCAGTGTCCAGTTATGCCTGCTAGACGCTGCAAGTTTATATGAGTTCATCAGTTTAACAAAGAAATTGATATGTATCAGGCTTGTTATCCCAAGGGGAGCCTCTGACACACTTCAAACCAAACACACTGCTTCAAGTAGAATAAACAAAAAGATTTATTAACTATAAAGATAGATTTTAAGTGGTTATAAGTCAAAACATAACAAGTCAGATTTGGTCAAATGAAATAAAAGCAAAATGCATTCTAAGATGATCTTAACACTTTCAATGCCCTTACAAACTTAGATGCTTCTCACCACAGGCTGACTGGTTGCTCTTCAGCCAGGCTCTCCCCTTTGATCAGCAGTTCAGTCACTTGGTGGTGATGTCTGTAGATGGACGTGGAAGAGAGAGGAAGAGCATGGCAAACGTCTTTCCCTTTTATCATGTCCTTTCTTCCCTCTTGGCTTTACCCCCCGCCCCTCAGTGTCAGGTGAGCATTACCTCATTGCAGTTCCAAACTGACCAAAGGAAGGGGGTGACTTCCTCGAGGGTCTAACAGATTCTTTTGTTGCTGCTTAGGCCAGCGTCCTTTGTTCCTGTGAGGCTGGCTGGGTTTGTCCCATACCTGCCCTGATGAGGTGTGAACTGCCTCTCTGCTCTTAGAGAGTTTTTGTCTGGGCTTGCTTTAAGCCATGAGGATACATTTGCAGCCTCATAACTATATACATGAAATTATAACCTGTAACATTACTATAACATTACTGTAACAAATACTATAACAACAATGCTCAGTACATCAGGAGCCTTCCGTATACACCTGACATGACAAACTTTGCATTGGATACCACACAATCATTTTACAAAGATGAACATGGGGGTGTAGGGTGTTCCCCCAAGATACAGAGCATCACAATCCCTAGTGAAAATGCCAGGTGGTGCACTAAGTGGTGCATGAGGCTTTGTGCAAGCTCATTGTACTAGAGTGAATGTCGCAACAAATTTTGTCCAGGACACCTGTTCTCACTGAAAGAGTCATCTGACTGTTAAAAGCCACACAGCACATTTGTGGTGTGAAGGTACCACAGTATCTTTCTTTCATAAGGCCTTTGTAGTAATGAACATGGAGTCACCTTAGCTACAATAGCCCTTGTTAAACAGTTTGTGTGCCTGCAGTGACTACCTCTTCACATCAGAGTTTCTGTAGCTTCCCCCTGTGTTTAGAACAGAGAGGAACTCTGGGGTAGCTGGTGACAAATGGGGACCTTTTAATGGGAATCTATGTATTTCAAAGGATGTAGGCCGAGTTGACCTTGTTTCCAGAAGTGTCAAACAGGATTGTTCAGCTGTCTCTTGCAGGCTAGAGACACACACCAGTTACAGGGAATTTCCAGGTATAAGCAACCCCCTGCCTTGTACGGCCTATTCTCCGGATCAAGATTTTTAAAAGCAACGAGTGATTGGGGTGTCTCAATTTTGGCATGAGACATCTTAAAGGCCCTTGACTATCAGAGGGTGGATGCTTGGCACCTTCTGGGAATCAGGAGCCCTCTCAAGTTGGGCCCCCCCAAAACAGAGTCCCCCCAATCCAGTTATCAGTTGTGAAAATCTTGGCATACAGACAGTCCCACAAACATTTCAGAGATCTCCATGAAATTACGCTAAGGCAGAGAGACGGGAATGAGCTGATTCAGGAAATCTGCATTCAAGAGCTTAAAAAGACAAGACCAATCCCCTCCCCCTCCCACAAAACCCAAAAGCCAAATAAATCACTTTCATGACTGTGGGGAAAAAAACCTTCATTATCACCTAATAGCTCAGCAAACCTTGAAAATAAAGTTAAATCGCAGCAAAACCACTCCGACATGAGCGGTGTGCTGTGTCGCCTAATGAATTGCTATTGTTCTGTGCCTGCTAAATGAGTTCATTTCTGTTTAAGGCCTGTCATGCCAGTGTGCTTAGATTAGATGAAGGCGTGCGGCTGTACTAAATTTACTAAAGGACTTGGGCTCAACAGCAGTGGCTAGAAACATCTCATAATTCGCCCAGAGTGCGATAGCAAAGATGAGCATGAGACCCTGATGGGACCCTTGCCTTCCCCTGCGAGCCTTGTTTTGAGGGAATCTCATACCCTGTGTCACGTTTGCAGGGCTGGTTGCACCTCTGGCATTTTCTGATCTCCCGGAGTGCACTCCCTCAGATGTCAGGTCTTGTGCCTTTGCCCCTCCTTGGGTAGAATCCTATGATTCTCCTTCTGAGACCAGCCTTGGGCTACAGCATCCTAGTTTTCAACTGTGCTTACCCCGCCAATGCGGTGACTCTTCCCTTTGGGAGACTGTGTTCACTGGTGAACAGGCTTTTGACCCCACTTATCCAAACCATTTTGGTAGGTTCTGCGGGGGGTCGAGCCAGCATCTACAGAGCCAGTGGTGCTGCCATTGTCCTGTAACAACCCTAAAGTGTTTACCCTGGGATGACCTATCTGACTGCGAAGTGTTACAAAAGGATCTCACGAAACTGGGTGAGCAGTCAACAAAATGACAGATGAAATTCAATGTTGATACATGCACATAGGAAAATGCAATCCCACCTATACATACAAAATGATGGCATCTAAATTAGCTGTCACCACTCAGGAAAGAGATTGTGGACTCATTGTGGACAGTTCTCTGAAAACATCCACTCAGTGTGTAGCAGCCGCCAAAAAGGTGAACAGAACGTTAGAAACCCTTAGGAAAGGGATAGATAATAAGACAGTAAATATCATAATGCCACTGTATAAATCCCTGGTACACACACACCTTGAACACTGCACGCAGTTCTAGCTGCCCCATCTTAAAAAGATCTATTAGAAATGGAAACGATACAGAGAAAAGCAACAAAAATGGTGAGGGGGATGGAACAGCTTCCGCAGGAAGAGAGGTTAAAAAGAAGGGGACTGTTCAGCTTAGAAAAGAGGCGACTAAGGGGGGATAGGCTAGAGGTCTCTACAGTTATAAATGGTGCGGAGGAAGTAAACAGGGCGACTAAGGGGGGATAGGCTAGAGGCCTCTACAATTATAAATGGTGTGGAGGAAGTAAATACCCCTTCACATAACACAAGAACTGGGGGTCACCCAATGACAGTAATAGGCAGCAGGTTTAAAACAAACATGAGAAAGTATTTCTTAAAACAATGCACAGCCAACCTGTGGAACTCACTGCCAGGGGGATGTTGTGAAGACCAAAACTATAACTGGATTCAAAAAAGAAATAGATAAGCTCTTGGAGGATAGATCCATCAATGGCTATTAGCCAAGACGGTCGGGGATGTAACATTGATTATCATGCACATTGTAGGGAGAGTGGTCGCTTTGGATAAGCTATTACCAGCAGGAGAGTGAGTTTTTGTGTGTGTGTTTTTTTGAAAAAAAGGGGGTGGGGGGGTGAGAAAACCTGGATTTGTGCTGGAAATGGCCCACCTTGATTATCATACACATTTTAAAGAGAGTGGTCACTTTGGATGGGCTATTACCAGCAGGAGAGTGAGTTTGTGTGTGTGTGGGGGGGAGGGGGCGGAGGGTGAGAAAACCTGGATTTGTGCTGGAAATGGCCCAACTTGATGATCACTTTAGATAAGCTATTACCAGCAGGAGAGTGGGGTGGGAGGAGGTATTGTTTCATGGTCTCTGTGTATATAATGTCTTCTGCAGTTTCCACGGTATGCATCCGATGAAGTGAGCTGTAGCTCACGAAAGCTCATGCTCAAATAAATTGGTTAGTCTCTAAGGTGCCACAAGTACTCCTTTTCTTTTTGCGAATACAGACTAACACGGCTGTTACTCTGAAACCCGCATGCTCTGGGTATCCCTAAGCCTCGGACTGCCAGAAGCTGAGACTGGACAACAGGGGATGGATCACTTGATGATTTCCCTGTTCTGTTCATTCATAGAATCATAGAATATCAGGGTTGGAAGGGACCTCAGGAGGTCATCTAGTCCAACCCCTTGCTCAAAGCAGGACCAATCCCCAATTAAATCATCCCAGCCAGGGCTTTGTCAAGCCTCACCTTAAAAACTTCCAAGGAAGGAGATTCTACCACCTCCCTAGGTAACTCATTCCAGTGTTTCACCACCCTCCTAGTGAAAAAGTTTTTCCTAATATCCAACCTAAACCTCCCCCACTGCAACTTGAGACCATTACTCCTTGTCCTGTCCTCTTCTACCACTGAGAATAGTCTAGAACCATCCTCTTTGGAACCACCTCTCAGGTAGTTGAAAGCAGCTATCAAATCCCCCCTCATTCTTCTCTTCTGCAGACTGAACAATCCCAGTTCCCTCAGCCTCTCCTCATAAGTCATGTGTTCCAGACCCCTAATCGTTTTTGTTGCCCTTCGCTGGACTCTCTCCAATTTATCCACATCCTTCTTGTAGAGTGGGGCCCAAAACTGGACACAGTACTCCAGATGAGGCCTCACCAATGTTGACTAGAAGGGAACGATCACGTCCCTCAATCTGCTGGCTATGCCCCTACTTATACATCCCAAAATGCTATTGGCCTTCTTGGCAACAAGGGCATACTGTTGACCCATATCCAGCTTCTCGTCCACTGTCACCCCTAGGTCCTTTTCCACAGAACTGCTGCCTAGCCATTCGGTCTCTAGTCTGTAGCGGTGCATTCCCTTTGAAGCATCTGGCATTGGCCATTGTTGGAAGACAGGATGCAGGGCTAATTGGACCACTGGTCTGACCCAGTGTGTCCATTCTTATGTTCTTATCTCCAACCATTGTTTCCCCTTCTACTTGTTTTCCCAACAGCCCTGTTGATTTAACCTAAGGTAATCATACATTCAGCACCCCAATAATCAGGTCAATATCCAGGATTCGTATGCTATTACAGAGCAGCTCATGTTTGTCATATCCTGCTTAGAAACAAATGGGCCAGATTCTGTGCAACTAAGTGATCTTCATCACTATAGTATTTGAGCAGCTTAATGGATTTTTATTCTCTTAACTTCACTGTGAGTTAGGAGACTATTATCCCGTTTTAACAGTGGGGAACTGAGACAAAGGGTAGACATAGGCCTGGCCTACACACACATTTTTGTAAAAGCAAGTTGATTTCTCCCCCCTCTTCCCTCTTGCCAGCCAGAGCTACTGCAGTGCAGAACAGTTTGCAAATCTATTGCTGAAAGGGTTTGTTCTTAACAACACTCCAAGGGCTAGATTCATAAAAGCATCATGATGTATGTTGATTGAGTTGCCATTGGGTGTTTTTTTGCTAAGTTCACTTAGAAATAGGTGCTCCTGTTTCTGCACTGAAGGCGTATTATTTATTGGCTTAACTATGGCACTCTTCACTGCAGCATCCAAATGCCTCACAAATGTTAACGAGTAGGAAGCATCGCTATCCCTGTTTTATAGACAGGGAAATGGAGTTAAGATTAAATGACTCTCTTAAAGTCGCCCAGAAAATATGTACCAGAGCCTGGACTAGAACTCACAGCTTTTAGGTCAATGCCTTAGTTTCACACCCAGCCTTTCTCTTACAATGGGATGGCTGTATAGCAAAAGTCAGCAGTCTATTGTTGCCATATACATGTAGGTGGTAGGTGATAGGGAGATGAGATCTGAGTCAATAGGGCTTGGAGGGTGTGATGGGATCCCTAGGGTGCAACCTGGGACTGTGGGACTTCTATGCCCCCTTAACTCACTAATCTGGGTTGTCTCTCACAATGCCTTACTGGTGACAAGCAGCAAACCCTTCCAGGTGCTGTTATCACTCAGTACAGCCACACGTGGAGCCCCACACCCAGCTAGATTGCATGAATGCTCCCAGAGCCACTCACGAATCACCAGCCAAATCCCTCCAGCCCCCAGCCTTGTACCTCAGGAATATACCATCTTGCACAGCTCAAGACCCTTTCTTGATCAATGCAAGTTTATTAATTGGTTCACCATTTCTTCATTGGAAAGTGGACATATGCCAGCCTTTGTAACCTGAGCAGATTTACCAAGCACTTCAATCAAACTCACTGATAAGGATAAACACTAGAATAAGTTTATTGATTATAAAAGATGGATTTTAAGTGATTACAAGTGATAGGCAAAAAGTCAGAGTAGTTACCTAAAGAAAAGATGAGCACATAGTCTAAATTTGCAACCTTATCAGACTAGGCAATATCGGAACTAAGCAGTTTTTCTCATCCCACTGGATACTGCAGGTTGGTTACACTCTTTCATACACAGGCTCTCTCTGTTAGCTTGGGGACCAGTCTCCTCAGCTCCAGCATTCTCGTTGCCTTCAGCATGGGTAGGGGAGGAGAAAGGACAAGCCATGCAGCCTCTGACCTCTATTTTATATCCTCATTCCTTGTGCTTGGGGAACACAAGTCCAGGCATGTCTGGGGGGCATTGTTGAGTCACCAGGCAAGGTTGAGCAATTCCCCTGGTGTGGCTTTATGTAAGTGAGTCCTTGAATTGTGACTCCCTTGCTGGGCAATGACTATTGATGTTTGTTCAACACCAACCCGGGAGTTGGTTACCTCCCTTGTTGTTGTCTCTGGGGATCTAATAATATTTGGGTGATCCCCCAAGTCACAGCATATTTTTGAGGGACAACCACACAACACAATCCCATAACTTCATATGCACTAATGATATATATATTTAGATAGAACAGTGGCTTTCAACAGATCATAACCTATCCCATTATACTTTACATGGTATGCTTTATATGAAATATCACAACTATATATAGACACGGTCTCCCACAGTATTCTTGTCAGCAAGTTAAGGAAGTATGGGCTGGATGAATGCACTATAAGGTAGGTAGAAAGCTGGCTAGATTGTCGGGCTCAACGGGTAGTGATCAACGGCTCCATGTCTAGTTGGCAGCCGGTGTCAAGTGGAGTGCCCCAGGGGTCGGTCCTGGGGCCGGTTTTGTTACATACATTTTTTTTATGCTTTTATGTTTTGCTTCATAAATGATCTGGAGGATGGTGTGGATTGCACTCTCAGCAAATTTGCGGACGATACTAAACTGGGAGGAGTGGTAGATACGCTGGAGGGGAGGGATAGGATACAGAAGGACCTAGACAAATTGGAGGATTGGGCCAAAAGAAATCTGATGAGGTTCAATAAGGATAAGTGCAGGGTCCTGCACTTAGGACGGAAGAATCCAATGCACCGTTACAGACTAGGGACCGAATGGCTAGGCAGCAGTTCTGCGGAAAAGGACCTAGGGGTGACAGTGGACGAGATGCTGGATATGAGTCAGCAGTGTGCCCTTGTTGCCAAGAAGGCCAATGGCATTTTGGGATGTATAAGTAGGGGCATAGCGAGCAGATCGAGGGACGTGATCGTCCCCCTCTATTCGACATTGGTGAGGCCTCATCTGGAGTACTGTGTCCAGTTTTGGGCCCCACACTACAAGAAGGATGTGGATAAATTGGAGAGAGTCCAGCGAAGGGCAACAAAAATGATTAGGGGTCTAGAACACATGACTTATGAGGAGAGGCTGAGGGAGCTGGGATTGTTTAGCCTGCAGAAGAGAAGAATGAGGGGGGATTTGATAGCTGCTTTCAACTACCTGAAAGGGGGTTCCAAAGAGGATGGCTCTAGACTGTTCTCAATGGTAGCAGATGACAGAACGAGGAGTAATGGTCTCAAGTTGCAGTGGGGGAGGTTTAGATTGGATATTAGGAAAAACTTTTTCACTAAGAGGGTGGTGAAACACTGGAATGCGTTGCCTAGGGAGGTGGTGGAATCTCCTTCCTTGGAAGTTTTTAAGGTGAGGCTTGACAAAGCCCTGGCTGGGATGATTTAACTGGGAATTGGTCCTGCTTCGAGCAGGGGGTTGGACTAGATGACCTTCAGGGGTCCCTTCCAACCCTGATATTCTATGATTCTATGATTCTATGATTCTATGAAATGATGAATATGGGCATTACAGGAAACTCTCCTGAGATGTGAGCAGGGGGTTGGACTAGATGACCTCCTGAGGTCCATTCCAAACCTGATATTCTATGATTCTATGTAGAGTGTCACGGGGGCTGTGATGGTTCTCAGGGTACCCGGGACTAAGTCACCTTGTTACCCCACTGACTGCAGCAAGAGAGAGACTTGCTGGTGTTTATTTGGGTTTCAGCTCCCTGATACCTCCAGGCTGTTAGACACCCAAAACAATCACTTTTGGGCAATGCCCATCCTCACTTTGCTTTGCAGGTTAACAATAGGTACATCCCAGTCCCAGACCCCTTTGAAGCATTCCCCTGTGATATCCAGCCCCTGTCATTGGCTCTTCCCAGAAATACCAGGTTTGTTATCCCCCAGGGGACAGTGCACACACCAACTTCCTTGATTCAACCAAGGATTAGTGCCTATAAAACATCACACCACTGATATGTATATAGATAGTGAAATAATCATAAGTTTATTATCAAGGTTAAGATTTAAGAGATAGGTTTCAGAGTAACAGCCGTGTTAGTCTGTATTCGCAAAAAGAAAAGGAGTACTTGTGGCACCTTAGAGACTAACAAATTTATTTGAGCATAAGCTTTCATGAGCTACAGCTCACTTCATCGGATGCATTCAGTGAGCTGTAGCTCCCGAAAGCTTATGCTCAAATAAATTTGTTAGTCTCCATGGTGCCACAAGTCCTCCTTTTCTTTTGGAGAAACAGAAAGGTTACATATAAAAAAAAATCAATACATGCTCTCTAGAGATTAAATTTAACTTTAACAGGCTAACCATCTGTCTAAAAGCAGTCTTATTTCACCTAAAAGTCCTTTACAGTGCATCCAACCAGAGGCGGTTGGGTTCCTGTTTTCATAAATGTAATCACACTCTTGATTACTTAGAATCATAGAACCATAGAATATCAGGGTTGGAAGGGACACCAGGAGGTCATCTAGTCCAACCCCCTGCTCAAAGCAGGACCAATCCCCAATTAAATCATCCCAGCCAGGGCTTTGTCAAGCCTCACCTTAAAAACTTCTAAGGAAGGAGATTCTACCACCTCCCTAGGTAACGCATTCCAGTGTTTCACCACCCTCCTAGTGAAAAAGTTTTTCCTAATATCCAACCTAAACCTCCCCCACTGCAACTTGAGACCATTACTCCTTGTCCTGTCCTCTTCTACCACTGAGAATAGTCTAGAACCTGGTAGTTCCCAGGATCCTTCTTCTTCGCTTTTTTAAAGATTGGTACTACATTAGCCTTTTTCCAGCCTTTTACTTCGTCAGCTGCAGGGTAAAGAGGTATCCTTTTGCCTTCTTCTTATAGCCTGCCCAAATTTGTTGTTTTGTTCTCAGAGTCAGGATGAGCTGCAAAGGTTTATTCCCTGGTAGGGTGACTTCACATGCTCATGTTGACTTTGCATGCAAGCAGAGCTTCCATTGAGTTGATTTACAATGCTTAATCTACCTGTTGTATGGATCTGAGGGTGTGAATCTGCAGTTTTGGTGGTTTGGAATGCAGGGCTGTGGAATCCTGAGACTCCTTCATCGTCATCAAGGGAGATAGGAAAAGTAGCACCTTACCAGTCCTGGAAGGGCAGGCCTCATAGGAAGTCCTATCAGAATGTCCAAGGCGTGTGGTTGCCCAGTTGGCTTACACCCATTACTTCAGCCAGGAAATGAGCTGGGTATGGGTGGATTGTCTGACAAGCTGTATGCTGGTATTCCCTCTGAGCTCTTTTCTACTCGGTTTAGCCAGAACACCTCATCCTGTTGAGTGAGAGTATTTTATCCAGTTCTCTAGAGTCCAAGAAATCAATTCAACTCCGGACTCGTCACAGAGGTTTCTTTATTAGCATACAATCAAACTACACTTGAGTTGATTAGGCTCAAGCGTAGGGGGGTGGCTATAGGGCATACCACACATCCAAAGTACATAATCATGAATCAGTTTATATACACACTTACACTTAATACTATCGGTTAATACACCATATCACACACTTTATGATTGGTCCACTCATTTCTGTAGCCAATCCCTGTCTAGATCATGAGCCATTCATGCACAGCACTACATGCTAGGCCACAGCTGCAAGCTATCTCTTTTCTATTAGGTACATCTATTACATGTTTACAAGCCTATAAGGCTACTGTAAATTCCTGCTTTGTTCATTGTTTCACATCCTTGCTCAGAATAGGCCTACACTCCACTTTTTTTCTTTATAGATACAACTTTTTCATTTTAATCATATTTCTTTCCCGTATTGCTTATTTTTAAGGCATATTATCCAGCAACACATTCCTAGGTCTACAATGGTGATTATTAACTTTACAACCATTAAAAGCAAATGTAATCTCCAAATTATATGATGGAGACCTACTTCCTTTGGAGTGTCCCACCATGGGTTAATCACCCTGGCAATGGTGGTGTCTTCCTTATTATTTGGTTCAGATGTGAGCTGGGTGATGGGTACCAACTGTTCCAAAGTGCATTCCACTAACCGCTTGTTTTATTTCTTCTGTTCCCTAAACCAAATGAATTACAAATTTATTACTGTTTTTATCATGCAGTAGCTTGACCACATTATTGTTATTAATAAGGTGTTCTGAGGTTCTAGACATTAAGCTTTTAAGATCCAGGTTTAAGAGAGGAATATGATGCTCAAACTTGCATACTGCTTTTAAAGCGTCCACCTACAATTTTAACGGTGCCTGTATTTCAATTACATTATAAAAACTGGTAGGGGAAATAATGTTTTTATTTATCAGCACAGGAAACTGAGGCGTGAAACAGTGCTTAGGCCAATTAAAATAACATTCCTGGGTCCAAACTGGAAGTGGTCCCCTTCAACCACCACACAATACTTGCCATTCCTAGTATAGTTCGTTTTTACTTTCCCAGCTTCCCAGCATCTCAATTGTACTTGTAATTTGCAGATTGTTCGCCCACAGTGAACCCACATGCTGGCAACTCTGTCAAACACCTGCATATGCAGGTGTCCCAGGTAGAAACAGCAGTACAAGCCTGGGGCTTTCCAGACCTTGGCATTGTCCAGCAACACTATTTGAGGAGGGAAAACAAACTCCTTCCACACTATATGGGCTGCAGTGGTTTCACATTTAACTTTATTGAACTGACCCTTGTTAATTTCTTTGCCATGCACCAACTGGCCTCACTTCTCTTGTACTAAATTTTTCTGTGGTGGCAAGTTTTCTTGCTCCTTATCATTTAAGGCCACTTTTACTTTGTATAGCATGTATCCCCCACATACGTCACATTATGATTATTATTAATTAAAACACATTCACTTAATCCCATACTTCCTTAAAAAGCAATCAAAATATCATGGATATTATATACAGGTAACAAAGCTTCATTAATGAGTCCTTGGATTTGCTCATTCAGTAGATGCAGTATTATTGCTGCTGTCTTCTATTGAAAAGCTTGATCATGTTCTCATAGCATCTCCCCGTCAGCTTGGTCTCAGAGTGACACATCAGCTTGAAACAGCCAGGTTTTGTGCCAATCCTAACCAGTTTCCTTAGGTGTAGTTGCTGCTCCATCCTGATAGTTTTACACACTCTAAAGTAGAGATTTTTGTCTAAAAGTCCTTAAGCATAATCATAAGAATCTTAATTGTTCTTAACCATATTCCATCAAACTTCAACGCATACGATTTTTTAGGTAACTTCAAATTGAAAAAATCAGGAACACCGATTCATAAACGGAGCATATTTCTACAATATTGCCCCAGTAGGTTTTAATCCTAAACCATCTGGCCTGATTCCAATCTAGGACATTTTAATCCTTTTAAAAATTATTTATAAAACTCCACCATATAGTTTTTGTTTTTACTCCTTTAGTAACCTTAATTTTACAACACAGTTAAACGGAACATTTGGAAAGATTTTAACGGGTTTTATTATGTTTTTGAATGGCCACTGCACCATTCAAAGTAACTCCATAATCCACAATTATTAACCTGTTGAAAGAAAACAAAATCTGGATGACCCATTTGGATAGGATTTTAGTGATTATATTACTGATTTTCCTTGGTACTAGGTTGGTTTCCGCTTTCAAAACACACAGCCATTTGAAAAAGAAAACACAGCCTATCATGGCTCCTCTTTGGAGCTGTCACCATGCCTCCGTGGGGCACAACTGCAAATATCAAATTCAGGACAAGCTGCTGAGAAATAGGGCAGACACACCCCAAAACCAATGGTTATTCTTCCATAAGATATACCATTCCAACAACAAAAGTAAACTTCTGTCTCACCACACTGGCTAACATGAAGTCAGAAATGATGTCTCCTTAGGTATTCCAGTCCTGGATTCAACACCCAGACACTAGACTTAATTATAAATTGTTATTTAAAACTTATTTAATCAACCAAAGGGTTCTTCTGATACCAAAGGACTAGCCATGTACCCAGGTCAATATATAACTTACCCAGTTATATATTGAACGGGCATACCACTCCATTGACACAGGCAGTGACTGCCCAATTAGAGCTCAACCTTACCGGGTGTCTCCTCAAGCCAAAACTGCTGTAGAATGGGAGATCCAGGACATAGAATCATAGAATCATAGAATATCAGGGTTGGAAGGGACCTCAGGAGGTCATCTAGTGAAACCCCCTGCTCAAAGCAGGACCAATCCTCAACTAAATCATCCCAGCCAGGGCTTTATCAAGCCTGACCTTAAAAACTTCTGAGGAAGGAGATTCCACCACCTTCCTAGGTAACGCATTCCAGTGTTTCACCACCCTCCTGTGAAAAAGTTTTTCCTAATATCCAACCTAAACCTCCCCCACTGCAACTTGAGACCATTACTCCTCGTTCTGTCATCTGCTACCACTGAGAATAGTCTAGAACCATCCTCTTTGGAACCACTTCTTAGGTAGTTGAAAGCAGCTATCATATCCCCCCTCATTCTTCTCTTCTGCAGACTGAACAATCCCAGTTCCCTCAGCCTCTCCTCATAAGTCATGTGTTCCAGACCCCTAATCATTTTTGTTGCCCTTCGCTGGACTCTCTCCAATTTATCCACATCCTTCTTGTAGAGTGGGGCCCAAAACTGGACCCAGTACTCCAGATGAGGCCTCACCAATGTTGACTAGAGGGGAACGATCACGTCCCTCGATCTGCTGGCTATGCCCCTACTTATACATCCCAAAATGCTATTGGCCTTCTTGGCAACAAGGGCACACTGTTGACTCATAGCCAGCTTCTCGTCCACTGTCATCCCTAGGTCCTTTTCCGCAGAACTGCTGCCTAGCCATTCGGTCCCTAGTCTGTAGCGGTGCATTGGATTCTTCCGTCCGAAGTGCAGGACCCTGCACTTATCCTTGTTGAACCTCATCAGATTTCTTTTGGCCCAATCCTCCAATTTGTCTAGGGCCTCTGTATCCTATCCCTACCTGCCACCGTATCTACCACTCCTACTAATTTAGTATCATCCACAAATTTGCTGAGAGTGCAATCCACACCATCCTCCAGATCATTTATGAAGATATTGAACAAAACCGGCCCCAGGACCGACCCTTGAGGCACTCCACTTGATACTGGCTGCCAATTAGACATGGAGCCATTGATCACTACCCGTTGAGCCCGACAATCTAGCCAACTTTCTACCCACCTTATAGTGCATTCATCCAGCCCGTACTTCTTTAACTTGCTGACAAGAATACTGTGGGAGACCGTGTCAAAAGCTTTGCTAAAGTCAAGAAACAATACATCCACTGCTTTCCCTTCATCCACAGAACCAGTAATCTCATCATTGAAGGTGATTAGATTAGTCAGGCATGACCTTCCCTTGGTGAATCCATGCTGACTGTTCCTGATCACTTTCCTCTCGTGTAAGTGCTTCAGGATAGATTCCTTGAGGACCTGCTCCATGATTTTTCCAGGGACTGAGGTGAGGCTGACTGGCCAGTAGTTCCCAGGATCCTCCTTCTTCCCTTTTTTAAAGATGGCCACTACATTTGCCTTTTTCCAGTTGTCCTGGACCTCCCCAGATCACCATGAGTTTTCCAAGATAATAATGGCCAATGGCTCTGCAATCACATCTGCTAACTCCTTTAGCACTCTCAGATGCAGCGCATCCAGCCCCATGAACTTGTGCTCGTCCAGCTTTTCTAAATAGACCCGAACCACTTCTTTCTCCACAGAGGGCTGGTCAGCTCCTCCCCATGCTGTGCTGCCCAGTGCAGTAGTCTGGGAGCTGACCTTCTTCGTGAAGACAGAAGCAAAAAAAGCATTGAGTACATTAGCTTTTTCCACATCCTCTGTCACTAGGTTGCCTCCCTCATTCAGTAAGGGGCTCACACTTTCCTTGACTTTCTTCTTGTTGCTGACATACCTGAAGAAACCCTTCTTGTTATTCTTAACATCTCTCGCTACCTGCAACTCCAGGTGTGATTTGGCCTTCCTGATTTCACTCCTGCATGCCCGAGCAATATTTTTATACTCTTCCCTGGTCATTTGTCCAATCTTCCACTTCTTGTAAGCTTCTTTTTTGTGTTTAAGATCAGCAAGGATTTCACTGTGAAGCCAAGCTGGTTGCCTGCCATATTTACTATTCTTTCTACACATCGGGATGGTTTGTCCCTGTAACCTCAATACATGCTACAGACGGGTGTAATCCAACCCTCTAAGAGTGCATGGGCATCTCCAGTAGTTCTAGTTCCCAAACCAGATGGGGAGATACGTTTTTGCGTGGACTACCGTAAGCTAAATGCTGTAACTCGCCCAGACAACTATCCAATGCCACGCACAGATGAGCTATTGGAGAAACTGGGACGGGCCCAGTTCATCTCTACCTTGGACTTAACCAAGGGGTACTAGCAGGTACCGCTAGATGAATCTGCCAAGGAAAGGTCAGCCTTCACCACCCGTGTAGGACTGTATGAATTTAATGTGCTCCCTTTCGGGCTGCGAAATGCACGGGCCACCTTCCAGAAGTTTGTAGATGGTCTCCTAGCAGGATTGGGAGAATCTGCAGTCGCCTACGTTGATGGTGTGGCCATTTTTTCTGATTCATGGGCAGAACACCTGGAGCATCTGCAAAAAGTCTTTGAGCGCATAAGGGAGGCAGGACTAATGGTTAAGGCTAAAAAGTGTCAAATAGGCCTAACAGAGTGACTTACCTTGGATACCAGGTGAGTCAAGGAACTATCAACTCCCTACAGGCCAAGGTGACTGCTATCCAAAAGTAGCCTGTCCCAAAGACAAAGAAACAGGTCCAATCCTTCTTAGGCTTGGCCGGATATTACAGGCGATTTGTACCGCACTACAGCCAAATCGCCGCCCCACTGACAGACCTAACCAAAAAGAAGTAACCAAATGCAGTTCAGTGGACTGAAGAGTGTCAGAAGGCCTTTAACCATCTTAAAGCGACACTCATGTCTGACCCTGTGCTAAGGGCCCCAGACTTTGACAAACTGTTCCTAGTAACCACAAATGCGTCCGAGCGTGGTGTGGGAGCAGTTTTAATGCAGGAAGGACTGGATCAAGAATTCCATCCTGTTGTGTTTCTCAGCAAAAAGCTGTCTGAGAGGGAAAGCCTCTGGTCAGTCAGTGAAAAGAAACATTATGTCATTGTTTACGCTCTGGAAAAGCTATGCCCATACGTTTGGGGATGGCATTTCCACCTGCAAACCGACCATGCTGCACTGAAGTGGCTTCATACTGTCAAGGACAATAACAAAAAACTTCTTTGATGGAGTTTAGCTCTCCAAGGTTTTGATTTTGAAATACAACACATTTCAGGAACTTCTAACAAAGTGGCTGTTGCACTCTCCCATGAAAGTTTCCCAGAATCAGCTGGTTAAATTGTTCTTGAAATGTGGGACATAGTGTTAGTTTTTATATAATAAGGAGTATATCTAGAGGTGCATGTGTCTTATTAACTCTGTTTTCTCCTAGAGCTCTGGAAAAAATCGCAGCCAGTGTGGTACAGGCTGTCCGACACCGTCTGTGATTTGGGCGCGTGTCATAACCGTAAGGGTAGCCTAAAATTCCTCCTTATCTATAAGGGGTTAAGAAGCTCAAATTACCTGGTTGGCACCTGACCAAAGGAACCAATGGGGACAAAAGATACTTTCAAATTTGCGGGGGGTAGGGGGGAAGCCTTTGTTTTGAGTTCTTCATTTCTGTGTTCATTCGCTCTTGGGACTAAGAGCGACCGGACATCAACCTATGTCCTCCAAACCAGTCTGAACCAGTCTCTCGTATTACAGAAATTGTAAGTACAGGCAGGCAAGGCGTATTAGTTTATCTTTGTTTTCTCAACTTGTGAATTTTCCCTTTGCTGAAGGGAGGATTATCCCTGTTTTGTTGTAAGTTTTAAACTAAGGCTAGAGGGGGTTCCTCTGTGTTTTGTGCATCTTTTGTCACCCTGTAAAGTTATCTTCCAACCTGATTTTACAGAGGGGATTTTTACCTTTTCTTTTTTTTAAAATAAAATTCTTCTTTTAAGAACTGATTGATTTTTTTTTCAGTGCCCAAAGATCCAGGGATTTGGGTCTGTGTTCACTTGGTAACCAATTGGTTAGGATATTATTCTCAAGCCTCCCCAGGAAAGGGGGTGTAAGGGCTTGGGGGGATATTTTGGGGAAACAGGAACTCCAAGTGGTCCTTTCCCTGATTTTTTGTCTAAATCACTTGGTGGTGGCAGCGTACTGTTCAAGAACAAGGTGGAATTTGTGCCTTGGGAAAGTTTTTAACCTAAGCTGGTAAAAATAAGCTGGGGGGAGACTTGCATGCGGGTCCCCACATCTGTACCCCAGAGTTCAGAGTGGGGAAGGAACCCTGACAACTAGTTACATCTTTTACATGTTTACAAGTCTGTAAGGCTCCTGTAAATTCCTGCTTTAGTCATTGTTTCATGCCCTTGCTCAGAACAGGCCTTCCCTGTTCCTTTGTTGCTGCTGCACCCAGTTCTTGTCTGTCTCCTGCAATTTGCATCCAACCCTCTGTTCCCAGTTCCTCCCCTGTTTCCATCCAGTTCCTGGTTCCTGCCCAGCTGCTGCTCCATGTCAGATCCTTGCCTGGTCTCTGGCTTCTGCCCCTATGCTCAGCTCCTGCTCATGGCCTGCCAGTCCCAGGTCTGACCCCAGTTTCTCTTCTGGCTACTGACTATTGGCTCTGACCCTTGGCTTCACTCCTGATTCTGACTTCAGGTCTGACTCTGGTTGTGACCCCTGCCTTACCTTCTGGCTCCTGCTCTGACCAGCAGGTCTGCCTGCCTAAGCCCTAGTTCCTAACACATGCAAATCAAGTCAGACAGGTGAATGTACATCCTTTATCGGATGGAATCTTCTTTGTCAACGCTGCCTTGACTCAGACTTCTATAGGAATATATATTCAGTGTGTATAGATGTATCTACACACCCAACTTCTTACATGGCATTTGTACATACATTTTGCAATGATATGAACGACGAGTGTTGACTTGGCTTTTGTTGAAGAGCTCATATGGCATTCTCTCTGGATAAATACCAGGAAAGCAATGTGTTAGGTGTTGTAATTGTATCAAGCCTCTCAGGAGCTGCTGTTACAGAACAGTGAACCCTTTGCCAATTGGCATTGAGCGGTTTTTAGGGTCCCAGGGACTCAGAATACTCTGCACTGGTTAATGTCTAGACTACGCTGCATGCAGGCAATGGGCTGAACTTGCTGGGATGTCTATTGTCAGAGGAATTGATTGGATTACTTTACCCTTCAATAAGGATAACAAGTTCTTGCTGTCTGGCTGCCCTTGAAGGGCACTCAAAGCAAATCCCCTACAAGGCACCAAGGTGAAAGGGGCATCAGAGGGGCATGTACACTGGAACCTTATTTGTCTCTTTGTGAACATCTCCCCCTAGCTACTGTTGTCTTTCCTCAATTAAAAAAGTCTGTCATAGTTACCTACTCCTACTTGCTGCCTTAGAGATGGGAGCCAGTCCTGCAGCGTAATAGTTAGTACTCCATGTTACTATACAGGAAACTTCATTGCTGATTCTCTGAGCTGCTCTGGACTTTTATACAGGAGGAGCCCTGGGTTTTGCTTATGCTCCAGTTCCAGGACAACCCAGCATGCTCTTCTGAGCTGTCTGTACATCTGTCTGTGCGTGGCAAACCGGCCTGGATCCCTACTGTAGAGAATCCACTCCAGTTTTTCCAGCAGAGCATGAGCTCATTGGACATATATGGCTAGAATTGAGGCCCCACTGATACGATAGTTTCCCAGTAGGGCATGCTGAAGTGTGGGAATATACTTAGGTATAGGGGAATGTCTAGGGACTTGGAGAAGTTGGCTTTCAGGAGGTGCTAGAGGCGAGTGTATGTGGAGGAAAGAATAAAGCTTGAATGTTGCATGATCCTGGCTCTCTTTGTAATGCAGGAGCACTGAACACACCTGACTGTGTGTCTGTGGTCCTCTGATAACGTAACACTCTGTAGTGCACACACACAGTACCACAGTGCCCCAGTCAGGCTGGAGTGGTCCCTGAGTACTCAGAGGAGATGCAGAAAAAAAAATCTGCATTTTGTTAAAAGCTCAATGCAACTGCACAAGCGACCCCGCACATCCTGTCACCGCATCACCTGCCACTTTCCTGATAAGACTCTGCACCTTCCCTTTTTCTCCCTTCTCCCCAAAATGCCTCTGTGCCTTCTCCCCGAGGCACTAGGACCAGACCTCCCTGCCTACCAGGAAACTGCTCCAGTTCCACCACCTCTCATGGTTTTCTCGTGAGTGATGGGATTTCAGCCAGGGCCGGAGACCAGTTTCATGGTCATGTGAATGCTTCAGCCCACTCGCAAATTTGAGCCCTCTGATTGGCTACCCATTCGCCCATCTCTTGGTGCTGAGCAGCAGATCAGAGCTCCTGCAGGCAGAGCTCTCACTCCACTCAGCAACCTAAAGCCATTCTCACAATGGGGGAGGAGGGAGAACAAAGAGCCCAGCAGCTTAAGGTGCTCTGGTCTCTCCTCCCCCCTCCCTCCTGTGAGCAATGGGGATGGGATGGTTCCCTCACTCCCCCTACCCCCTTGCAACACGCAGTCTGGAAGGGGACAGAGGGGCGTGAAGAGCCACTGTAGACACTACCTCTCCCACCAGGAAGGGAAGAGGGGACAATTCTGCAGCACCCAGGCCTCGGGGGAAGGTGAAGAGCCCCACCAGGAGCAGAAGTGAGGCTGGAGGGAGACTGAATTAATTGTTGGGCAGGGGACGGGCAAATATGAGGTGAGAGCTCCTGCAATGGGAGCCAAAATCCCCTTGCCCAATAAATTTGGGAGTGGGCAACACTAATTGTCACACATACACACTGGGGATGGGCAGGGGAAGATCAAGAATCTTGGGGCCATTCATGATTTGTTGGGGTCTGACTCACGTTTTTTGATCTCTTAAGGTTGACAATACCACCACCCTTCTCCTCCTTTAAAAGGCAGCTGTTTCTGCAGTTCTACACATGATGATCCTCTAATCCTTCTTAAACATTAGATCCTGAGCAGGTGTAAATCATCATAGCTCATTGACTTCAGCAGGGCTACTTTAAGCTACATCAGCTGAAGAACTGGCCTTAAAATTTTAATCTTAAAAATAGTAAACTCCAGGAATTAAACTCAGTAGGGCTGGATGGGAAACTGTTTTCCTGTCCTGGGAGAATTTTTCAAATTTAGATTTTTTTCCCCCATCGCAAACTGGGTCAAAAAGCTGAAAACTTGAAAAATTTTGCAAACCAAAGATCCACATATTTTTTTAGTTCTGGTCAATCAAAAAGTTTTGTTCTGATTTTGACGTTCCCTCCTCCCTACCTTTTAGTGTAAATTTACAAAAAAAAAAAAAAAATCTAAACAAAAAGTTATTTCAACTTGAAAACCAGAAACTTTCCAGTTTGGCAATGTTAAAACTTTTAACCACATTTTTTTCTGAGTCAGTTTTTTCATCGAACCCTGACGCTATTTTGTGAACAGTTTCAGTTTCAACCCATTGGCCTTTTCTGATGAAAAATACATTAGTCTAAAAATTCCCAACAGCTCTATTCATCAGAGCAAACTCTATCAACAGCTGATCAAGATTTCTGACTGCAACTGCCAACTACTAACCATGAGTAATGCTATCATGGGTATTGTATATTAACAGTCAGCTAGACATGGAGACTAGACCTAAAAGTGGAGGATGCTCAGACAGTCTATGACTTAGTTCAGATAAAAGAACAGGAGGACTTGTGGCACCTTAGAGACTAACAAATTTATTAGAGCATAAGCTTTCGTGGGCTATAGCCCACTTCATCAGATGCATAGAATGGAACATATAGTAAGATATACACATACAGATAAGTTGGAAGTTGCCATACAAATTGTGAGAGGCTAATTAGTTAAGATGAGCTATTATTGGCAGGAGAAAAAAACTTTTGTAGTGATAATCAAGATGGCCCATTTAGACAGTTGACAAGAAGGTGTGAGGATACTTAACATGGGATAATAGATTCAATATTGTGTAATGACCCAGCCACTCCCAATCTCTATTCAAACCCCAGGTTAATGGTATCTAGTTTGCATATTAATTCAAGCTCAGCAGTTTCTCACTGGAGTCTGTTTTTGAAGCTTTTCTGTTGCAAAATTGCCACCCTTAAATCTGTTACTGAGTGGCCAGAGAGGCTGAAGTGTTCTCCTACTGGTTTTTGAATGTTATGATTCCTGATGTCAGATTTTTATATGTCCATGTATTCTTTTGCATAGAGACTGTCCGGTTTGGCCAATGTACATGGCAGAGGGGCATTGCTGGCACATGATGGCATATATCACATTGGTAGATGTGCAGGTGAAGGAGCCCCTGATGGCATGGCTAATGTTCAGATGAGCATCCAAATATTCCAATGTTTATCTGAGTCTCTTGGCTACCAAAGTGAGGCAGAAGTCTCATGAGAGCCTGGCTTCTCAACATTTCAGTCATTTTAAACTCCAGATAGGATTATTTATTATTTTATTTTTTTCTACATTAAAAAAAATACATCTTTATGAGCCATCCAGTGCTCTGGGTACCAATTCCATACATTACAGACAACTACTAGGTCTGCTAATATTAAGACCAGCTTTCTGCGTAAAGCTAAACTCTATGGGCTCTAAAATCCTCATGGTTATTTGGATTCCCTTGAAATTTGGACTGGCTCAGGGGTCTACTGCCTAGGCTTAGTGATACAAATTTGGGGGCATTTGCCCAAGGAGTGCCTGAGATACAGCCCTCTGAACAAATGGTTTTCCTGAAGTTCATGAATTCTGCCAATATATTTTTGCCCACAGATAGGGGTCAAACCAGGGCTCTGATCATTGCTCCAGGCTCTCAATCACTTGAGCTGCCCATAAATACCTCCACCTCATCCCATTTCCTTCTCAACTGGCTTTGCAGTGTGCTCAAAAAGTTAACAAATCTGGGTTCTGTCAGAGCAAGGTCGGGGTGAGTGAGTTAGAAGATCAAGAAAATACTGTGGGACAATCCTCTTTTGCAGTATTGTGGCACTCTGGTTCCGGCCCTGACTGGAGCCTGGAATAAGGATGGGCTGAAGATGAGGGTGGACATTTCATCTGAACATCACAGAATCTCCCAAGGGAGAAAAAAGGTTGGCCTTATTTCAGTTCTACACATAAGCAACCATTTGGTGTATGTGTGTACACCACTGTGTGTTTCTTATTCCATCCTAACCACAGTTCACCTGCCTGTGAATGGAACCCACAATATCCCGTTCCCAAACCCAGGCCTCTGTGAGTGGAGGTAGCTCCAGCTTGTAGTACTATTAAGGATAATTATCTGGGCCTTCACTTGCAAAGGATTAATCCCAGACCTGGAGGGCATCTAGATTTTTTTGAGGGGGGCGGGACAATCAACCCACCTTACTCACCAATTTTTGTGGATGCTCAGGCCTGAACCTCCTTTTGTAATACAGGACCGCAGCCAGTAGGAGGCATCAAGATCACAAACACTTGGGCAGGTGTGAGTCCACTTGTAGAAGAAAGTAGTGCCTATAAACGCTAGCCAAGAGGATACAGGATGGCAGTACAGTATAATTCTCTGTGCTCATATGTCTCTCTGTAGTGGGTGGTCCAGAAATTGTGAGAACCTCCTAGTTACTTATTTGTTGATACCATGGTAGTTCAAATGGCAGGTGCATGTGCTGAAGATTCTGGTTTGATACCTGTGGTTTCCAAATGCATACTGCAACGGATTGTGATAGCAGGCGAGTTTTATGGATGGCCATAGATAGGAGATGCTGGCACTTTCTCAGCCATTAATTATGGAATATGTTATGTCAGCTGCCTGCTCTCTGTGCTATGAAAATGTATTTTATTCCTACCAATTGCTTTCTGTGGTGGCCTCTTATGACTATGCATTTCCACCCCATTCCTCTTAATCAGATGAGTGATATCTCCATCCCTCCTTTCCCAGAGCCCTTCTCTAATGCTTTTCTGTTAACACCATTGCTAATATGTATTCATGTCCTCAGCAGCGCAGCACAGTGTGTGAGTGTGTGTGTGTTAGGGAAACATTTGCACCGTAGCCAATTCATCATCACTCGTATACAAATCCCACCCTCTGTTGGGGGCCGTACTTCTGATTAGGAGGAACAATATGTGGGATGGCCTACGGAGAAATGTGCCAAATGCAATAATAAACACCCTCTTGGGGAATAAGGAGTATTTTGTGCTAGGCGCTGAGCTCAAAAGATACAGTAAAGATCTGAAAAGGTTTGGTTTTGATTTTATTTTGTATTTTTAATGAGACCATGGCTCAAAACAGCAAACGTCCCTGAAACTAAGTGTTCCACTTTGCAGCTTAAATTGCTTTTATCAAATGGAAGAAAGAATCAGGCATGTTGGCCCAGGAACTCATCTAGAAACAGGGGAGCTGTCAAGACCAAGGGTCCTTCTACTGTGGTATCCAGTATGCAGCAGTGGCCTGTGTTGGGATGCTGTGGGAGACCAAACGATCCATAATGGTCTAGGTATACTTAACAGTGGAAGACCCCTTGTGCTCCCTTCCAGCCCGATGTTTATATGATTCTCGAACAGACACAGGAGGCTGGACCAGTTGGGAGACTAATGTTCAACTCCTGCTTTATCACACAAATCCTCTGTGTGATGTTACCTCTGATCCTGAGCATGCTTAAGCCTGGCGAGTCATCCCTGAGCCGAAGAGCATGATGAGTCATCAGAGGCAATTACCTGCAGGTCTTGTGATAGGCCCCAGGCCGTCCAACCAGGGTTCAGCCAGTCCACAGGTGAAGACCCCCAAGGTAGGCTCCTAAGGGCAGCAGTCTGTCCAATCTGCTTAATGTCACTGCCTGGCAAGGAGCACTCCCATTGCCTCCTGGCTCTGACAGACTGCTCCTGCTCCAGCCCCTGCCTGCTTCCACAGTGGCCAGCCCCTATTCCGGCCTGCCTCAGCTGGCCACCTGGCGAGACAGTTGCTGTGTGACTTTGGGCAAGTTGTTCAGTGTCTCTGTTTTTCACAGGACTCTGCTATCTCACAAGAGTGTGGAAAGATTAAATGTGATGGTGACAGAGGCCATCTAAGCATGATAGGTGGATTGGGGGCCTTCGTGTGGCAGCCAGATGACACAGGGTAGAATCCTGTCGAGGGTAGAAACCCCAGTGCGTGGAAACCCTTTTGTTGAAAGGACAGAGACAAGGGATTAGTTTGTGTTTGTCAGACACAGCGCACACTAAAGGGTGGCGTGTTGCTCTGTTGGAAGTGTGGCCCCTCGCCCCTCCCAACTCTCCCACCTTGCCTCAGGGGAATTTTCTGCTGGCTCATCTCAGTAACAGTTTATTGCCTTTCCTGGCGCTGGCTCAGATCTGGTGGCTGGTGGGTTGAGGGAGTGGAGCTATGGCTCAGCCCGCCCTCTAGTATGGGGAATAAGCCGACCTTCTCCTTGGTCACCTGGACACCCAGCCCTGGACTCCACACTGGGGCTCAGGGGGGTCTTACTCCCCCTGACTTGGACGGAGCATGCTCTGAGTCACAACCCCCCTCCAGTGAAATGTGAATACAGCAGCAACCATTTACAGAGGCAGCATTTCCCCTCAGCTACCATGCCATGGTGTCTGAGGGAGTCTGCCCTGAGAAGAGTTAGCCTGCTCGTCCTGAGAGGATGGCCTGGGGCTCTCTCAGGGTACTATGGCTGGGGCTGGTTCTGTTCACTGACAATGTACTTCTACTCCCTTCTCCCCCACTGACCTATTGGCACAGGAGGGATAATCAAAGTGACCTACCTGCCATGGGCCTTCTAAGACCCAAATGAGGCTCAAGAAAGCTGCACGCAAGAAGCCTTCTGCAGGGCCCAATAGCAAAGAGGGAGTTATACTGGCCCTACATAATCCAGGAACAGCACCGAGCCTTCTTGAGCTCCTTCAAAAACGATTTACACATAGACAGACCTCTCTTTGGTATAGCATGACTATAACAGCGTGAGCCTAGGCAGCGAGTTCAGGCCTGGATCCAGAGCCAAATGCTGTTCAGATTTGTAAGTGTCCACATTTGGGGTTTGGGTTCTTCAGGAGAGGAAGGATGATCCAGTGATGAGGGTGCTAACGTGGGATTTAGGAGGCCTGGGTTCATCTCCCTGCACTGCCACACACTTCCTGTGTGACTTTGGGCCAGTGCCTCAGTTCCCCATCTGTGCAATGGGGATGGTCCAAAGCTGTGTTTTGGTTTGGGCCATTTCTAATGAGACTGTTTGGTCTTCTCAGAAGAAAGGGCAGAGAACCATTGTTTGATGCACCCAGTCTCCTTGTAACTGAAGCGATTTGTACACATTGTCTACTCTGGGACTTTAGCCACCGGCACAGCTGCATTATTCTGTCTGATTTGCACAGCTGTAAACTGTGTCTACACTAGAGGGGTTGCACTGCTGCAGTGACACTTGTGGCTAAAATCCCGGTGTAGCCTAAGGGCTTGTGTCTACAAGGAATTCTCCTGGTGTCACGCTGGCTGGAGGGGCTCACGACCGTGAGTGCCTACCTCAGGGCAAACTGTCAAAAACAGAGCAGACGCCCCAAACTGGTGGTGTGTTCTGTAATTAGATTTCACCAGCCCTGTAACAAATGTGAACTCCTGAATCACTATAACAGTCTCACCATGGCGTTACTTACACATTACCTTATACCATGAATTAATTGCTCAGTGTAGACAAACCCTAAACCAGGATTAGATTGTAGGAAACTATTGGCTCAATCAAAAGTAGCCCCTCCCTGGTCTGCAGTTAGTGAACCGGTTGGGCGCAGTCCTGCACAACACTGAGCAGTGAGCACCCCTGGCCAGGTGCTGGGGGCCTTCTTGCTAATTTCAAAGGGTGCTGAGAGCACTCAGCGCCTTCCCAGGTCAGGCAACAAACCACTGAGAGACCATGTTGGGGAGGACTGCGAATGTCAGAGCGCTGTTGCTGCATCTGCAAAGCACTTTTGGACTGTTTACAGCGGCGCAACACGTGCCCATCCGGGATGGTGGAACACCTGCCCCGGCTGCTGCAGCTCCCTTTGCTGCCGAAGACAAGGCTGTAAAGCATGTTTCCAGTCACATTAGCGTTATTCATACATTTGCTGAAGAAACAGAGGTGAACTCGCTCGCAAATGGCCCAAAGAATGTGTTTTATTTTAAGGGAAGCAGAGACATAAATAACTCCCATTATGGTGAGATTCTGTTAGCAGGACGTAGATAAACCTCGTGTGTGGCTGTTTTTTTTCAGAGCAGTTTGTGCAGTGGTCAAGTACATTGTCATATTTTAAAAACAAGATAAATGGTGTCCCTGGGTGTAATCTGGTGGGGCCTTTAAAACTCTTCAAGGAGACAAGAGGCTCCTAAGTGTACAGCCATTGGCAATCTACATAGGCAGCTCTGCTCTGATTAGCTGGTCAAGAGTAAACAATAATAGTATTCTCAAAGCCAATAAGAAAAAAGAGATTGATGTGGCACTATTGTTATTATTATTTTATATTGTGGCCAAGCCTAGTGCAGTCCCGGTCATGTACTAGGATCCCCCGTTGCGCTTGGTGCTGTACAAACACAGAATAAAAAATGACAGACCCTGCCCCCAAGAGTTTACAGTCTAAGGATAACTCCGTAGTTTTAACTCCATCATGTCTTCTCTAGTCTGGATGGTTAATGCACTCTGGGGTTAATGTCTGGTGGGGAAGGCACAGGTGAGGGAATTAGGAAACGTGGTCTCTGTTCCTGGCTCTGACACGACCTCACTGAGTAACCTTGGGCAAGTCAGTTAATCACACCGTGCCTCAGTTTCCCCTTCTGCTGGTACAATGTGCCAATTCAAACCATGCCAGTCAGCAGCATATTCAGTTGCTTATATAGTATAGCTCTGTCCTGTACCCTTTAGGACCCAATCCAAAGCCTACTGAGATATAGGTGTCTTTCCATTGACTTCAATGAGCCTTGAATCAGGCCCTTAGACAGTTCTATGGCTTGTGTTATGCAGCAGGTCAGAGTAGATGATCATTGTTCGGTGTTTGTACAGCACCTAGCACAACAGGATTCTGATCCATGGCCCGGGCAGAGAGTGTCTCTTTATCCTTGTTCGCATAGCTCCCTCCAGTACAATAGGTCCCAAGATTGAGTGGGACCTTCAGGTGCTATAATAATAATCAATTAATAACACAGTGAAGCCTTCTGATTCTCAGCAATCAGTGTGGTGGTGGAAGGGGTTAATCAAAGATCATGCTCCAACCCAGGCATAAAATAATAATCTCTTGTGTCAAGAAGGATTTTTCCATCAATCATCATCAGTGCACAGCAAGCTGAGTGTTTCATGGTAGGGGATGTGTTGAATAAAAAAATCCAGTTTGACATACCTTTCCCCCACCGAAGTTAAGGAAAGTTTAGATTCAGATCTGAATTTTGCAGCTAAATCCCATCTCTAATATTGCACATAATCCCAAGATTATTGCAACATTTAGCACTGACTCCGGAGGCTGCTGAGTTGGTTGCCTGATACATCCGTGAGTAAATACAAATACATGGATTGTGAATGCCGAGCTCGGGGAAAGTAAAAGATCTCATTCAATTACCTTTAAACCCCGCGCTATTTGCCAGGTTTCTGTGGCACATGAACATTACTGGTGACGTGAACAGTAATGATGGCCTGATCTGGGGTTCGGTGCGGTGTTATATTTAGCCTGATTAGTCCTACTTTAGATTTTAACCTAGTTACCAGATGTAGCTAAAACTAAAATGGATGTGATCTGGTCCCGGCAGGATAAAGTCCTGAGTGTGGAATGCTTTCCAAAGCAAACGAAATGTAATGAACGATGTACAGGAGGGAACGTAAGAAGATTGGATTTGGTTTAATGGTTTTCTATAAATATCCTGTCCAGCTGCAAAGTGCAAGCGATTGTTTTTGCAGAGGCCTAAGAGAGCCTTGCACGAGGGCAGCCCTGTGAATAATCAGCCCTTCCAACTGAGCAGTAGGAACTGCTTCTCCATGTGGGCACCAATGACACTGCCAAGAATGACCTTGAGTAGATCACTGCAGACTACATGGCTCTGGGAAGAAGGATAAAGGAGTTTGAGGTGCAAGTGGTGTTCTCGTCCATCCTCCCCGTGAAAGGAAAAGACCTGGGTAGAGACTGTTGAATCGTGGAAGTCAACAAATGGCTACGCAGGTGGTGTCGGAGAGAAGGCTTTGGATTCTTTGACCATGGGATGGTGTTCCAAGAAGGAGGAGTGCTAGGCAGAGACGGGCTCCACCTAACGAAGAGAGGGAAGAGCATCTTCGCAAGCAGGCTGGCTAACCTAGTGAGGAGGGCTTTAAACTAGGTTCACCAGGGGAAGGAGACCAAAGCCCTGAGGTAAGTGGGGATGTGGGATACCGGGGGGAAGCACGAGCAGGAGCGCGTGAGGGGGAGGGCTCCTGCCTCATACTGAGAAAGAGGGATGAACAGCAAGTTATCTCAAGTGCCTATACACAAATGCAAGAAGCCTGGGAAACTGGAAGTCCTCGCAGTCAAGGAATTATGACGTGATTGGAATAACAGAGACTTGGTGGGATAACTCACGTGACTGGAGTACTGTCATGGATGCACATACACTGTTCAGGAAGGACAGGCAGGGCAGAAAAGGTGGGGGAGTTGCATTGTATGTAAGGGAGCAGTATGACTGCTCAGAGCTCCGCTATGAAACTGCAGAAGACCCTGAGTGTCTCTGGATTAAGTTTAGAAGCGTGAACAACAAGGGTGATGTCGTGGTGGGAGTCTGCTATAGACCACTGGACGAGGGGGATGAGGTGGACGAGGCTTTCTTCCGGCAACTAACGGAAGTTAATAGATCGCAGGCCCTGCTTCTCATGGGAGACTTCATCACCCTGATATCCCCTGGGAGAGCAACACAGCGGTACACAGACGATCCAGGAAGTTTTTGGAAAGTGTAGGGGACAATTTCCTGGTGCAAATGCTGGAGGAACCAACTAGGGGCAGAGCTCTTTTTGACCTGCTGCTCACAAACCAGGAAGAATTAGTAGGGGAAGCAAAAGTGGATGGGAACCTGGGAGGCAGTGACCATGAGATGGTCGAGTTCAGGATCCTGACACAGGGAAGAAAGGAGAGCAGCAGAATACGGACTCTGGGACTTCAGAAAAGCAGACTTTGACTCCCTCAGGGAACTGATGGGCAGGATACCCTGGGAGAATAACATGAGGGGGGAAAGGAGTCCAGGAGAGCTGGCTGCATTCTAAAGAATCCTTATTGGGGTTACAGGGACAAACCATCCCGATGTGTAGAAAGAATAGTAAGTATGGCAGGCGACTAGCTTGGCTTCACAGTGAAATCCTTGCTGATCTTAAACACAAAAAAGAAGCTTACAAGAAGTGGAAGATTGGACAAATGACCAGGGAAGAGTATAAAAATATTGCTCGGGCATGCAGGAGTGAAATCACAGAATCATAGAATCATAGAATCATAGAATATCAGGGTTGGAAGGGACCTCAGGAGGTCATCTAGTGAAACCCTCTGCTCAAAAGCAGGACCCATACCCAATTAAATCATCCCAGCCAGGGCTTTGTCAAGCCTGACCTTAAAAACTTCTAAGGAAGGAGATTCCACCACCTCCCTAGGCAACGCATTCCAGTGTTTCACCACCCTCCTAGTGAAAAAGTTTTTCCTAATATCCAACCTAAACCTCCCCCACTGCAACTTGAGACCATTACTCCTTGTCCTGTCCTCTTCCACCATTGAGAATAGTCTAGAACCATCCTCTCTGGAACTACCTCTCAGGTAGTTGAAAGCAGCTATCAAATCCCCCCTCATTCTTCTCTTCTGCAGACTAAACAATCCCAGTTCCCTCAGCCTCTCCTCATAAGTCATGTGTTCCAGACCCCTAATCATTTTTGTTGCCCTTCGCTGGACTCTCTCTAATTTATCCACATCCTTCTTGTAGTGTGGGGCCCAAAACTGGACACAGTACTCCAGATGAGGCCTAACCAATGTCGAATAGAGGGGGACGATCACGTCCCTCGATCTGCTCGCTATGCCCCTACTTATACATCCCAAAATGCCATTGGCCTTCTTGGCAACAACGGCACACTGCTGGCTCATATCCAGCTTCTCGTCCACTGTCACCCCTAGGTCCTTTTCTGCAGAACTGCTGCCTAGCCATTCGGTCCCTAGTCTGTAGCTGTGCATTGGGTTCTTCCGTCCTAAGTGCAGGACCCTGCACTTATCCTTATTGAACCTCATCAGATTTCTTTTGGCCCAATCCTCCAATTTGTCTAGGGCCCTCTGTATCCTATCCCTGCCCTCCAGCATATCTACCACTCCTCCCAGTTTAGTATCATCCGCAAATTTGCTGAGAGTGCAATCCTCACCATCCTCCAGATCATTTATGAAGTTATTGAACAAAACCGGCCCCAGGACCGACCCCTGGGGCACTCCACTTGACACCGGCTGCCAACGAGACATGGAGCCATTGATCACTCCCTGTTGAGCCCGACAATCTAGCCAACTTTCTACCCACCTTATAGTGCATTCATCCAGCCCATACTTCCTTAACTTGCTGACAAGAATACTGTGGGAGACCGTGTCAAAAGCTTTGCTAAAGTCAAGATACAATACATCCACTGCTTTCCCTTCATCCACAGAACCAGTAATCTCATCATAGAAGGCGATTAGATTAGTCAGGCATGACCTTCCCTTGGTGAATCCATACTGACTGTTCCTGATCACTTTCCTCTCATGTAAGTGCTTCAGGATTGATTCTTTGAGGACCTGCTCCATGATTTTTCCGGGGACTGAAGTGAGGCTATTTGGCCTGTAGTTCCCAGGATCCTCCTTCTTCCCTTTTTTAAAGATTGGCACTACATTAGCCTTTTTCCAGTCATCCGGGACTTCCCCCATTTTCCACGAGTTTTCAAAGATAATGGCCAATGGCTCTGCAATCACAGCCGCCAGTTCCTTTAGCACTCTCGGATGCAACTCATCCGGCCCCATGGACTTGTGCACGTCCAGTTTTTCTAAATAGTCCCTAACCACCTCTTTCTCCACAGAGGGCTGGCCATCTATTCCCCATGTTGTGATGCCCAGCACAGCAGTCTGGGAGCTGACCTTGTTCGTGAAGACAGAGGCAAAAAAAGCATTGAGTACATTAGCTTTTTCCACATCCTCTGTCACTAGGTTGCCTCCCTCATTCTGTAAGGGGCCCACACTTTCCTTGGCTTTCTTCTTGTTGCCAACATACCTGAAGAAACCTTTCTTGTTACTCTTAACATCTCTCACTAGCTGCAGCTCCAAGTGTGATTTGGCCCTCCTAATTTCATTCCTACATGCCCGAGCAATATTTTTATACTTTTCCCTGGTCATATGTCCAACCTTCCACTTCTTGTAAGCTTCTTTTTTATGCTTAAGATCTGCTAGGATTTCACCGTTAAGCCAAGCTGGTCGCCTGCCATACTTACTATTCTTTCGACACATCGGGATGGTTTGTCCCTGTAACCTCAACAGGGATTCTTTGAAATACAGCCAGCTCTCCTGGACTCCTTTCCCCTTCATGTTAGTCCCCCAGGGGATCCTACCCATCCGTTCCCTGAGGGAGTCGAAGTCTGCTTTCCTGAAGTCCAGGGTCCGTATCCAGCTGCTTACCTTTCTTCCCTGTGTCAGGATCCTGAACTCAACCAACTCATGGTCACTGCCTCCCAGATTCCCATCCACTTTTGCTTCCCCTGTTAATTCTTCCCGGTTTGTGAAGCTCCCCCCCTAGTTGGCTCCTCTAGCACTTGCACCAAGAAATTGTCCCCTACGCTTTCCAAAAACTTCCTGGATTGTCTATGAACCGCTGTACTGCTCTCCCAGCAGATATCAGGAAAATTAAAGTCACCCATGAGAACCAGGGCATGCGATCTAGTAGCTTCCGCGAGCTGCCGGAAGAAAGCCTCATCCACCTCATCCCCCTGGTCCGGTGGTCTATAGCAGACTCCCACCACGACATCACTCCTGTTGCTCACACTTCTGAACTTAATCCAGAGACACTCATGTTTTTCTGCAGTATCGTACCGGAGCTCTGAGCAGTCATACTGTTCCCTTACATACAGTGCTACTTCCCCACCTTTTCTGCCCTGCCTGTCCTTCCTGAACAGTTTATAACCATCCATGACAGTACTCCAGTCATGTGAGTTATCCCACCAAGTCTCTGTTATTCCAATCACGTCATAATTCCTTGACATCACCAGGACCTCCAGTTCTCCCTGCTTGTTTCCAAGGCTTTGTGCATTCGTATATAAGCACTTGAGATAACCTGCTGATTCTCCCTCATTCTCAGTATGAGGCAGGAGCCCTCTCCTCACAGACATTCCTGCCTGTGCTTCCTCCCGGTATCCCGCTTTCCCACTTACCTCAGGGCTTTGGTCTCCTTCCCCCGGTGAGCCTAGTTTAAAGCCCTCCTCACTAGGTTAGCCAGCCTGCTCGCAAAGATGCTCTTCCCTCTCTTTGTAAGGTGGAGCCCGTCTCTGCCCAGCACTCCTCCTTCATGGAACACCATCCCATGGTCAAAGAATCCAAAGCCTTCTCTCCGACACCACCTGCGTAGCCATTCGTTGACATCCACTATTCGACGGTCCCTACCCAGGCCTTTTCCTTCCACGGGGAGGATGGACGAGAACACCACCTGCGCCTCAAACTCCTTTATCCTTCTTCCCAGAGCCACGTAGTCTGCAGTGATCCGCTCAAGGTCATTCTTGGCAGTATCATTGGTGCCCACGTGGAGAAGCAGGAAGGGGTAGCGATCCGAGGGCTTGATGAGTCTCGGCAGTCTCTCCGTCACATCGCGAATCTTAGCCCCCGGCAAGCAGCAGACTTCTTGGTTTTCCCGGTCAGGGCAGCAGATAGATGACTCAGTCCCCCGGAGTAGAGAGTCCCCAACCATCACCACCCGCCTCCTTCTGTTGGGAGTGGTGGTCGTGGAACCCCCCATCTCAGGACATCGCATCTCATGCCTTCCAACCAGCGGAGTCTCCTTCTGCTTTCTCGCCCCAGACATATCATCTGGTCCACTCTCCGCAACGGTACCTGTGGAGAGAACATGAAAGCAGTTAGTTACCTGTGTCCGCATTGCTGGAACCCGGACATTCCCCCTTCTTCTTCTGGAGGTCACATGTTGCCAAGCTTCTTCACTGGCCTCTTGGCTCCGCTGTGCAACCTGCTCTAAATCTTTAGAGCTTTGTGCCCGTAGAAGCATATCCTGAGTTTTGTCCAGAAAATCCTCCGTTTCTCGTATGCAACGCAGGGTTGTTATCTGTTGCTCCAGACCTTCAATCTTCTCTTCCAGTATGGAGACCAGCTTGCACTTTGTACACACAAAGTCGCTTCTGTCCTGTGGAAGAAAGACAAACATGGCACATCCAGTGCAGGTCACAATAGCTGAACCCCTGCCTTCCATACCACCTTCTTACTATGAGCTTCCTCAGAGAAGTTGGCAAGATGTAAGCCTCACTTGGCTCACTCCAGGCGAACTCCCAGGCAAACTCCTGCTGTGTGCTGCTCTGCTGTCCCCCGCTGCTCAGCTGGTTCGCCGCCGCTCCTCAGCTGGTTTGCGAAGCTCTGGCTATTTTTAAACAGCCAGGCTCCCCTGAAACAAACAAACAGACAGCCCCACTGCCCGCCCCCTGCAGGCTACCAGCCAATCAGACACTCGCTCAGGCTCTCACACTGCCCTCCCAGCAAACACACGCTCGGATACTTACTCAGCAAACACGCACTCGGATACTCACCAATCCCAGGCAAACTCCTGCCGTGTGCTGCTCTGCTGTCCCCCGCTGCTCAGCTGGTTCACCGCCGCTCAGCTGGTTCAGGAAGGCCAAATCACACCTGGAGTTGCAGCTAGCAAGAGATGTAAAGAGTAACGAGAAGGGTTTCTTCAGGTATGTTAGCAACAAGAAGAAAGTCAAGGAACGTGTGGGCTCCTTACAGAATGAGGGAGGCAACCTAGTGACAGAGGATGTGGAAAAAGCTAATGTACTCAATGCTTTTTTTGCCTCTGTCTTCACGAAGAAGGTCAGCTCCCAGACTACTTCACTGGGCAGCACAGCATGGGGAGAAGGTGACCAGCCCTCTGTGGAGAAAGAAGTGGTTCGGGTCTATTTAGAAAAGCTGGACGAGCACAAGTCCATGGGGCCGGATGCGCTGAATCCGAGAGTGCTAAAGGAATTGGCGGATGTGATTGCAGAGCCATTGGCCATTATCTTTGAAAATTCATGGCGATTGGGGGAGGTCCCGGACGAATGGAAAAAGGCTAATGTAGTGGCCATCTTTAAAAAAGGGAAGAAGGAGGATCCGGGGAACTACAGGCCAGTCAGCCTCACCTCAGTCCCTGGAAAAATCATGGAGCAGGTCCTCAAGGAATCAATTCTGAAGCACTTAGAGGAGACGAAAGTGATCAGGAACAGTCAGCATGGATTCACCACGGGCAAGTCATGCCTGACTAATCTACTTGCCTTCTATGATGAGATAACTGGCTCTGTGGATGAGGGGAAAGCAGTGGATGTGTTGTTCCTTGACTTTAGCAAAGCTTTTGACATGGTTTCCCACAGTATTTTTGCCAGCAAGTTAAAGAATTATGGGCTGGATGAATGGACAATAAGGTGATAGAAAGCTGGCTAGATTGTCGGGCTCAACTGGGAGTGATCAATGGTTCCATGTCTAGTTGGCAGCTGGTATCAAGTGGAGTGCCCCAAGGGTCAGTCCTGGGGCCAGTTTTGTTCAATATCTTCCTTAATGATCTGGAGGATGGTGTGGATTGCACCTTCAGCAAGTTTGCAGCTGACAGTAAACTGGGAGGAGAGGTAGATATGCTGGAGGGTAGAGATAGGATACAGAGGGACCTAGACAAATTAGAGGATTGGGCCAAAAGAAATCTGATGAGGTTCAACAAGGACAAGTGCAGAGTCCTGCACTTAGGACGGAAGAATCCCATGCACGCTACAGACTAGGGACCGAATGGCTAGGCAGCAGTTCTGCAGAAAAGGACCTGGGGGTTACAGTGGACAAGAAGCTGGATATGAGTCAACAGTGTGCCGTTGTTGCCAAGAAGGCCAATGGCATTTTGGGATGTATAAGTAGGGGCATTGCCCGCAGATCGAGGGACGTGATCGTTCCCCTCTATTCGACATTGGTGAGGCCTCATCTGGAGTACTGGGTCCAGTTTTGGGCCCCACACTACAAGAAGGATGTGGAAACATTGGAAAACATCCAGCGGAGGGCAACAAAAATGATTAGGTGACTGGAACACATGACTTATGAGGAGAGGCTGAGGGAACTGGGATTGTTTAGTATGCTGAAGAGAAGAATGAGGGGGGATTTGATAGCTGCTTTCAACTACCTGAAAGGGGGTTCCCAAGAGGATGGATATAGACTGTTCTCAGTGGTAGCAGATGACAGAACGAGGAGTAATGGTCTCAAGTTGCAGTGGGGGAGGCTTAGGTTGGATATTAGGAAAAACTTTTTCACTCAGAAGCACTGGAATGCGTTAACTAGGGTGGTGGTGGAATCTCCTTCAGGCTTGACAAAGCCCTGGATGGGATGATTTAGTTGAGGATTGGTCCCGCTTTGAGCAGGGGGTTGGACTAGATGACCTCCTGAGGTCCCTTCCAACCCTGATATTCTATGATTCTATGATAGGGCTAAGATAAACTGAGGGCTCTACTTTTGTTTCTATTTTCTGCTCCACTTTGTGAAACTGGGATAACTGTTGATCTCAGTGCGGTCATTCTGCATGTAGACTGGTACAACTGAGAGCAGAATACAGCCCTCTCTTATATGCAGGATACACAATGGTGGGATGTGGTATAAGGCTTTGTCACCCTGAGTTTGGGCTGGCAGTGCTGGAGGCATGTGTGAGCTGGGCAAGTTACAGCTTTCTTGACGAATCAAGGAGTCTTAGGTTCCAGTGAAAAGCGTTTTATTTAACTGTGACATCAACAATTTAATGGATGAGTCCAAATTCATTGTCTTGCTTCGTGTCTCTCTCTAGCCTACTTCCTGCTGAATAACTGTAGAGTCCAGAAGATGGCACTATGCTACACATTCCATCCCAATGACATCTCTATACCATGCCACAGTGTATTCTGTAAATATCACATACATCGCAGGGAAACTTTTAGAAATGCTTTAGAGAGTTTTTCCAATGTTAATTGGGCCCACTCTTCATCCCCTTCTGCCTGTAACACCAGGTGCCTTTGTACAGTTATTGAAGTCATACAAAGCTCAGAGGGAGAGCAAAATTATAGCAATTATGTTTTAGAAACCACCACACATGTATTTGCGCTGCAACACCCTCAATGGAGCCATCAGAAATAGGGATCAAACCCAGGACCTGTGGATCTAAGGAAAAAACAGGAGACTCTGCTGCCTCAGCAGAACAAACCAGCTCTTTCCATTCCAAACCAGCAACAGACCCTAGGTCTCTAGTTGGATCTCAGTCACGATGGAAGGGCTGAGCGCCACATCCAATAAGCTCTTTTCATCCTAGATCTTTCCAAGAGGTGGGCAAGTATCAATGTCCCCAGTTTTACTGATGGGGAAACAGAGGCAAAGAGGAGCTATGACCACAGTAGTAAGGCAGAGATGAGAACAGAATCCAGATCTCTTGCCTGAGCCAGGGGTGCTGGAACAATGTTTATAAGGGGGAGCTGAAAGCCACTGAACAAAATTGTAACCCTCTCTATGGTGGAAGTCATGCATTCGGTTGCTATTACTTCAAGCCAGGGGGTGTTGCTGCACCCCCAGCCTCTTGTTCTAGTGTCCCGGCCTGCGTCCTAGTCCCTGCTACATGGAAAAAGCTGGGACTTTCAAAGATGGGGCAAGGTAATGGTAAGTTATACTTTTTTTAATGGCCAGTTTAACAGTAACTAACTAAACTAGGGCTGTCAAGTGATTAAAAAAATCATCACACAATTAAAAAAAATTAATTGCAATTAATTGTGCTGTTAAATAATAGAATACTATTTATTAAATATTTTTGGATGTTTTCTACATTTTCAAATATATTGATTTCAATTACAACACAGAAGACAAAGTGTACAGTGCTCACTTTATTTATTTTTTATTACAAATATTTGCATTATAAAAAACAAAAGAAATAGTATTTTTCAATTCACTTAATACAAGTGCTGCAGTGCAATCTCTTTATCATGAAAGTTGAACTTAGAAATATAGAATTATGTACAAAAAAACCTGCATTCAAAAACAATGTAAAACTTTAGAGCCTACAAGTCCACTCAGTCCTACTTCTTCTTCAGCCAATTGCTCAGACAAACAAGTTACGTTTTCAGGAGTTAATGCTGCCCACTTCTTGTTTACAATGTCATCTGAAAGTTAGAACAGGTGTTTGCATGGCATTGTTTTAGCAGGCGTTGCAAGATATTTATGTGCCAGATGCGCTAAAGATTAATATGTTTGTCATGCTTCAACCACCATTCCAGAGGACATGCTTCCATGCTGATGACAGATTCTGCTTGATAACAATCCAAAGCAATGCAGACTGACGCTTGTTCATTTTCATCATCTGAGTCACATGCCACCAGCAGAAGGTTGATTTCTTTTTTGGTGGTTTGGGTTCTGTAGTTTCTGCATCAGAGTGTTGCTCTTTTAAGATTTCTGAAAGCGTGCTTCACACCTCGTGTCTCTCAGATTTGGAAGGCACTTCAAATTCTTAAATCTGGGGTCGAGTGCTGTAGCTATCTTTAGAAACCTGATATTAAAAACCTTCTTTGTGTTTTGTTAAATCTGCATTGAAAGTGTTCTTAAAACAAATAACATCGTCATGTGAGACTACGATAACACAAAATATATGGCAGAATGCAGGTAAACCCATTGAGCAGGAGACATACAATTCTCCTCTAAGGAGTTCAGTCACATATTTAATTAACACATTTTTTTTTTAACAAGTGTCATCAGCATGGAAGCATGTTCTCTGGAATGGTGGCCGAAGAATGAAGGGGCATGCGAATGTTGCTTTCCGTCACCAACTCTCTGTATAACTTTTGTCATGAGTAATGTACCTGAATACTTGGATACTAAATATCTAAACTATATTCTTAAATTCATTACCTAAATTTGGGTTATTGCTGATAATGCACTATTTGTATATGTATATGTATCTTATGACTTTAAAAACAAACCTTGTATTTGTGGATAATCTAAGCACTGTACCGAGATATACAAACACTCTTTTCTGTATGTTATATAATTTTAACATTAGCTTTAATAATTTTTTTATATCTGGCACATAAATACCTTGCAATGCTGGCTACAAAAGTACCATGCGACCGCCTTTTCTCACTTTCAGGTGACATTGTAAATAAGAAGTTGGCAGCATTAGCTCCTGTAAATGTAAGCAAACTTGTTTCTCTTAGCAATTGGCTGCACAAGAAGTAGGACTGAGTGGACTTGTAGGCTTTAAAGTTTTACATTTTGTTATTGAGGGCATTTGCATAACAACAACAAAAATCTACATTTGTAAGTTGCATTTTCAAGATAAAGAGATTGCACTATGGTACTTGTATGAGGTGAATTGAAAAATACCATTACTTTTGTTTGTCATTTTTACAGTGCAAATATTTGTAATCAAAAGTAATATAAAGCAAGCACTGTGCACTTTGTATTCTGTGTTGTAATTGAAATCAATATATTTGAAAATGTAGAAAAACATCCAAAAATATTTAATAAATTTCAATTGGTATTCTATTGTTTAACAGTGCGATTAAAACTGCGATTAATCGTAATTAATTTTTTAATCATGATTTTTTGAGTTAACCGTGTGAGTTAACTGTGATTAATCGACAGCCCTAAACTAAACACAATTTAAGAATGAGACAGGACTTTTACTGGGACAGCTTTGAACGTCACAGCATTCAATTGGCAGCTACCTCCTCTCATTCCTATTCTGCATCATCATCAGATATTCAAATCCCATCTGAAAACTCTCTTCTTCCATGATGCCTGTTGTCAGAATCCAGGGCAACAGTGCAGCTCTCTCCCCGTTGTGGTCCACCATGGGCACCCTCTCTCAGGTTCCTGGCTCCCCAGCCTCTCTCTCCCTCCTGACCAGAGTTATTTCCAGGCTGCACAGCTCCCTGCCTATACTGTGAATTCCCCAGGAAAGTCAGCTGGCCTAGGCAGGCCTGCTTTACTTTTCTCCTTGAAGGCTATGAACAGCATTACTACCACAGTTATGGATCCCCCCACGCTGCCACCATACCTACAAAACATTGGATGGTGTTTAGTCTGCTGGTGAGCCGAGACCACTGTCCACCAGGCTGACCAACTTGATCTCATTGTTTTCTTGAGCTCCCATCTTTTACTTTTACTTAGATTGTAAGTTCTTTGGGGAGGGGACCATCTCTTTGTTCTGTGATTGTACAGCACCTTGCACCATTGGGCCTGCTCCAGGATTATGGTCTTGTGTGCTATCGCACTACATATAACAAACCATAATAATAAAAAGGCTGTCAAGATAGCAGCTTTCTAGGGATAATTATTACAGTAATACTAAGTATTGGCATTTTCCTCTCTGCAGTGGTTACTCTTGTCCATGACACTGGAGTTGTCCTTTGAGGATGCACAAATCCTGTCCTTTTGAATAGATCTATACAAGGTGCCCAAGAGAAAGTTCAGACTAACTGCCACCCTGCAATTCACGAGTTGCCACCTCATCTGCTTCAGCCCAGCTTAGATAAGACACTAGATAACTGAACTGATTGATGCCTATTGTATGTTGGACAGCTAAGACTCCCTGCTCTCTCTCTCTCTCTCTCTCTCTCTCCCCAACTGCTTTGATGAATAATGCAGAGATCAGTCTCCGATTATCCCAGCGATGAAAGGACACTGGCAACTCAGCTTTAAGTTTTCAGAAATTTACCAGGATTTTTCCTCCCTTTTCTTTCCTCAGCCTCGTTTCTAAGGTGGCAGCCTTGATAGGAAAGGTGAGTTGCCTTGGCAACTTCCCAACGTTCTGCCTGGACATAAATTACCTGTCAGTCTCTCAGTGAATGATGAAATGGATGAGTCTACAGGGTTTCTGCTTCTCGACCAGCTTGTTTTGTCCCTCTCTGAAGTTAAATTAATCCATGTTGCATAAACCCTTTCATAAATAAATAAGATGCCATTCTTAATTAGACAGCACACACAATTCAATCAGCTAAATTTAAATAGATGCAGATCTGTCCTTTTCGAGGACAGACTGTACTTCTCCTTGCTTATGTGGACTAGAAAACTACAATAGAGTCCCAGGAGATAAGGTGCTTTGCACAGGTTGGTTCATCTGTGGGCGGCAGCTGACCCAATCTGCCTCACCAGAAGTTACACTATAGTCTTGAGCAATGGGTCATGTTGAGAATTGAGCCAGTGTCCTTGGGATAACAGGACTGAAACTGTATGGCTGAGAGGCTACTCATGACACTAGATTCTCTTCCCACATGCCCAAGTGATGCTGTTGACAGTGCACAATCCCCCTAGAAGGGTCCGTGAACTTGTCACAAGACTGGGCACTGGAACCATGCTCTGAGCCATTGGAAGGAGAATGGTCTATTTCCTTTCTCCTCTTATTCTCCTGGTAGAGGGCAGAGGGCTTGCATGAGTAACCTACGCCCTCTGGAACACATTCGTTAGATGGCTAGTGCTATTAAGGATACTGCTCAGGCTGCAGCTGCCGCAGCCTGTTAGAAGCTCTCTGAAATAAAGAGTGAAGGTTGAGACGTGTTTGGGTCTCAAATGGTTGCAGCAGTTGAGGGGGCAGAGCGCAAGACTGGGAGAGATGGGTTCTGCTCCGAGACAGACTCGGGTCAGTCACTTTCCCCATCTGTGCCTGGGGTGTTCTCCATCTATAACACGGGGATCACAATGCTTAGCCACTGTAACAGGGTCAGCTGCCTCCCGAGTGCCCCCTTTTGGACGGGAGGGGGGCTCCGCAGCCCCCTGCCTCCATTTCCCTTTCTGCTCATGGCCCCTTAAGAATACTGCACTGCCCAAAGATGTGAGACAAAAGTCCCCTGCTGGGGCTTTACCTTGAGTCCAAATAAACTCAAATATGTAGACTCAGCTGGGCCGGGCCACTCCACCTGAGGGACTGTCACTTTCTACTCGCTGAGCAGCTAGAGAAGCTGTATGGCCTACCCTGGCTTCTGCCTACTCTTTGCTCCAGTCTCTGGCTGCCAGTCAGCCTCCTCACTCCCCTTCTTTGAGTCAGGAGGCCCCAGCCCTCCTGTCCAGAGATGGGTTATGATCAAACTAGGCCTGGCCTGAGGTAATTATGACCCATTTAGCCACTGGGGGAGGCGAGCTGGCCTTGCCAAATCAGAAGGAATTACAAATGCAAAGTCATGTTATGAAACCTGCCAACTTCACGACACAAGGAACCAGGTGCTAATGCAGACCTTGGCTTTGGAATACGTATGTCTAATGTAAAATGTGGTTCAGACCCGCAAAGTATTTAGGCTCCTAACTTCTATTGAAATCCCACCTTCGAGGAGCTGGGCCTTAGATATCAAGGTTACAAAAAAAAAGTGCCATAATTTCCAAATGTCCTGCATACAGACTGATACATCCAGTCTCTAGGAGAATTTGATCCTGTCACGTTGCTTCCTAATGGCCTGTGATGAAGGGTACTCACCTCTTGAGCACCTCTTTAGTAGCTGGGTTTGGCCCCGCAGTCCTTTTCTCCCCTCGGCACTGACTGCAGGCTGCCAGCCAACTGTGGTAGGTGTTCAGTGGCTTGGCCCTACGGCCAAGTCATAAAATCCAAATGAACCCTTCCAGGGTAGTAAAGAGTCCAATCAACAAACAGTCCCTTTGCCCTCACCAGGGTCTTCAGCCCGGCTTCGGGCCCTTTTACATCAGCCCTTTGTTGGGGTTCTCAGCTAAATCCCAAAAAGTGGACAGAAGTTATGCCACTTTACCTCAGGCCAGTAGGAGAACCCAGGCATACACACTCCTCTGGGTTCCAGCCCAGGGACCTGTACACAGCTGCCATGCACTGCTCCATTTCAGTTCATTGCTGCTGCTTCCCTGGGCCTCTTCCTACCGGGCCCCTTTCAGCTCCCCACTTAGCTCAGGGTAAAAGGTCTTTGGTCCTCTGTCTCCCTGCAAACCCAGCGAAACCAGTGCAGCCAGACCCTATCTCTGGCTATCACTTGAGCTTGTGTGGCCACAGAGGAGCCTCCTGCCCCTCCGGTCCCAGCCACGATCTGAGAACTGCCCTGCTAACACCCTGCAGCTCCTTTTATCTGAGCCTGCTGGGCTCTGATTGGCTGCTTCCATGAGGCCTCTCTATGAGGCCTGCTCCTTGCCTGGGGTGGGGTGGAGTGCAGGAGGACCACAAGGCCTCTTGTAGGGAGCCACCAAGGCCTGCGACACATGACCCCTTGTACATCCCAGCTGAGAGAGAGGGCCCTATTCACACTCTCCCCCTCCCCAGAGCTAGAAGAAGCATGAATGCATTGTCAGATGTTCCCTGGGTATCAGACTTGCCTCCCAATGCTGTTGTATAGAAGGCATCTAAGCAGGGAGCTTTGCCTCTGCTCTAGCCCTGTAGCCAGGCCTATGCTGGCTGCACTAGTGAGGAGTCTGAGGCAAAATCCTAGAGCAGGGGATCATAGAATCATAGAATATCAAGGTCGGAAGGGACCTCAGGAGGTCATCTAGTCCAACCCCCTGCTCAAAGCAGGACCAATCCCCAATTTTTGCCCCAGATCCCTAAATGGCCCCCTCAAGGACTGAACTCACAATCCTGGGTTTAGCAGGCCCATGCTCAAACCACTGAGCTATCCCTGCCCCCAAAATCCAAACCCCACTCCAGATTTTGCAAACAAGTCACTTCACGTTTTGCAGCCCTGCCTGAACCGTCTCTTTATTTACTATGCAAGTGCCGGAGCCAGGAAGGGACTGACATTTTCAGCTTTGCCTAGAGCAGCATAACCCTCTGGAGACAGTCCTGGCTGAGCTGTGATGCTCACAGAAGCGTGCTTTGGAGTGAGATCTGGAAAATCCACGTCCCTCTGGAGAAGCTGGAGTGGTGAGTGTGTACGTCGAGCCTGGAGTGTTTACTGGAAAGGTGAGAAAGGGCAAGAGGACCCAAATGAAGCACGTGCAGTGGGAAGTGTCGTCTTGCGCTCAGGGAGAAGGCCTTTGCATTCGGCATTGGCACAAGCTGCACTTCTTTGTCAGTAAATAATTCAGGAACCTTTACGCAAGCACTGCATGCTTGTGTGTCTCGGCGTCCATGCACATCCCTGCTATCATTAGAGAGGGAGTTTTTGTCTCTAAGATGCCACAAGTCCTCCTTTTCTTTTTGCGGATACAGACTAACACAGCTGCTACTTTGAAACCTGTCATTTTAAATACAGTTCAAGCCTAGATCCGGAACTGCTCTCATCTGTGGCAGCTGTAGATCCGACCTGACAGATCCAGCTTCAAGGTGCCATCCACACACACAGCGTAACCTCGTTTAAAGCACATTTACTAATTACCAAGGGTGCTCATGGCTCCCATTCCTATAGTCTACACCCTCCTTCTCCTAGAGATAGGCCCACTCATGTAGTCCACAGTACCCCCTTTCACAACTCCTTAATCCAGGTCAGGTTTAGGGAGACTCCTTGTGGTGACACTAGGCAGCACAGGCTGGGAGCCAGAGAGACCCGCAGTGTCTGTCTCTGCCCTGCAGCCTCCATCAAGAATCCCCTTTATAGTCATTACAGCTATGTCCTGTGTTTTCTTCACTATAAAAGAGACTAAGGCCCAATGCAGGAACCAAGAAACAAGACGATGTGTCTTCCCTATCCTGAGGTTGCTGGAGGCCAGCTTGGTGCCTAGAGAAGGTTAGAGCAGCCCTGAGGGCTGCTCTAACTTGCTCCCCTGCTACAATAACCCCTATGAGCCACTGCAACAATGCGGAGTAATTAGAACATAGACATACCATGGCCATGCCCCAGACCTCCCCGATGCCCCCCCACATAATGACCCCTGTTCTGGGAGCTCCTGCCAAGGAGCGTAGAGACAGTTACATGGCAGAATTCCTCCCTGGGAATTGAAGGGATGTACATGGCTGAATCATGCGCCTTTCTCCCCGCCCACCCCCCAAATACCCAAATCAGAACCTCAGTTCCGAAACACTTGGACCTGGATCTGAAATCCGTGGCTCTTCTAATTTAAGGCTAGGATTAAAAGAACCTAATGGCATGAGGTGGGCAAGTCTCATTAAAATTCATTGGGAGTTGGGTGTTTGACTCCTTTGAAAATCACAGCCAAAATCTGCAGCAAAATCCTATGGCTGCTGAATTTGTGATGTCTAAATAATTTCCATGGTTTCCAGCAGTGCCGGGGTGTGATTTAAATCCCAAAGAGTTTAAACCCACATATGTCTCTTATTTTTTTAGGCAACTGGTATTGAAGAATTAAAAAAAAAAAAAAAAAGACTTTTGCTCTCCAAAGACATACAACTCCATCAATACAGATATCTCCTGCATGGGTCCACATGGAAAAGGCTGTGGCAGACAGCATCAGAGACAAGCCCCTAATATTATGTTAATTTCAGAGTAAAGTAATCTTCAAATAACACTCAATAAATAACAAACAGAAATAGGAACAACCCAAATATAAGAAACAACATATTTTGGAAGGGATATTCATAGGTAAATCGACCTCCTGGATAACACAGGCCCTAGAATTTCCCAGAATTAATCCCTGTTATATTAACCCACACGCTATGGGGTTTAACCCAGTGTCTAACTGTTAGGCCTTGTCTTCACTGGAGGAAAAGATGTGTTCTTAACCTGAGGTACAACCCTAGTGAAGACAAGGCAGTTTGTAGTTTTCATATGTGTTAGTGGTTGAGTTAAAGCCTATTGGGGAACCTAGATTTTACCTCAATCTGCTGACTCGTGTGAAAACTACAGACTGCCTTGGCTTCACTAGGGTTTTATCTGGAGTTAGCTAACATGAGTTAAGAACACACCTTTTTCCTAGTGAAGACAAGGCCTTAAGAGATCAGGATGAGACCTATTGGGAAGGGGGGAGAGATTATCCCACACCTACTGCAGGTTTCTTCCTCTGAAGCATCTGCCTCTGGCCAAAGTCAGAGACACGCTACTGACCGAGATAGACCCCAGTCTGGCAAGTCTGGTGTAGGAGAAAAAAGTTAAAAGAAAAAAGAAGGAGCCAGCAATTTTTTAAAGTTATATAGTTAACCAAATAAGATCATGAGGGAAGATGATCCCATGGGATTCTATGAATGGTGTGATGGGGCAAGGCCAGATGGCTATAGAAAAGTAGTGGGAGATAGATATATTAGCTCCAGGCTAAACAAATCCCTGGTACCAGGATAAGTTAAATGGCAGCTGCTCCAGGTCAATTAAGACACCTGAGGCCAATTAAGAACTCTCCAGAAGGCAGGGAGAAGCTAGGTTGATTGGGACACCTGAAGCCAATCAGGGACTGGCTGAAACTAGTTAAAAGCCTCCCAGTTGGTCAGGTGGGTGTGGATGTCAGGAGCTGTGGGAGGAAGTTGTGCTGTTGGAGAGACTAAGCAGTACAACAGAGCCATCTCAAAAAAGCCCTAATGACTTGATCTTGTGGGGAAGTGCTTAAACTGCAAGGAGGCATGGAGCAAGTTAAACATCTCCAAAGAAGGCTGAGCTGATCCTGCCAGTGAGAGTGAAGAACTAGAGGTCACCAAATGAAATTAATAGGCAGCAGCTTTAAAACAAACAAAAGGAAATATTTCTTCACACAATGCACCGTCAACCTGTGGAACTCGTTGCCAGAGGATGTTGTGAAGGCCAAGACTATAACAGGGTTCAAAAAAGAACTAGATAAATTCATGGAGGATAGGTCCATCCATGGCTATTTTTGCCAGGATGGGCAGGAATGGTGTCCCTAGCCTCTGTTTGCCAGAAGCTGGGAACGGGCAACAGGCACTGCATCACTTGATGATTACCTGTTCTGTTCATTCCCTGTGGGGAACTTGGCATTGGCCACTGTTGGAAGACAGGATACTGGGCTAGATGGACCTTTGTCAAACTCTTGGAGAACAACTACTACTCACTCCCTCCAGAATGCTAAGCCCTCGGCAGGATCAGGCACTACCGAGGCATGGACTGGAGACATAGCAGCCCAGGTCAGGGCATGCGCATTTCTGCTCATGAAATGAGTTCACAGAATATCAGGGTTGGAAGGGACCTCAGGAGGTCATCTAGTCCAACCCCCTGCTCAAAGCAGGACCAATCCCCAACTAAATCATCCCAGCAAGGGCTTTGTCAAGCTTGACCTTAAAAATATCTAAGGAAGGAGATTCCACCACCTCCCTAGGTAACGCACTCCAGTGTTTCACCACCCTCCTAGAGAAAAAGTTTTTCCCTAATATCCAACTGAAACCTCCCCCACTGCAACTTGAGACCATTACTCCTCGTTCTGTCATCTGCTACCACTGAGAACAGTCTAGATCCATCCTCTTTGGAACCCCCTTTCAGGTAGTTGAAAGCAGCTATCAAATCCCCCCTCATTCTTCTCTTCCGCATACTAAACAATCCCAGTTCCCTCAGCCTCTCCTCATAAGTCATGTGTTCCACTCCCCTAATCATTTTTGTTGCCCTCCGCTGGATTTTTTCCAATTTTTCCACATCCTGCTTGTAGTGTGGGGTCCAAAATTGGACCCAGTACTCCAGACGAGGCCTCACCAATGTCAAATAGAGGGGAACGATCATGTCCCTCGATCTGCTGGCAATGCCCCTACCTATACAGCCCAAAATGCCATTGGCCTTCTTGGCAACAACGGCACACTGTTGACTCATATCCAGCTTCTTGTCCACTGTAACCCCCAGGTCCTTTTCTGCAGAACTGCTGCCTAGCCATTCGGTCCCTAGTCTGTAGCGGTGCATGGGATTCTTCCCTCCTAAGTGCAGGACTCTGCACTTGTCCTTGTTGAACCTCATCAGATTTCTTTTGGCCCAATCCTCTAATTTGTCTAGGTCCCTCTGTATCCTATCTCTACCCTCCAGCATATCTACCTCTCCTCCCAGTTTACTGTCAGCTGCAAACTTGCTGAAGGTGCAATCCACACCATCCTCCAGATCATTAAGGAAGATATTGAACAAAACTGGCCCCAGGACTGACCCTTGGGGCACTCCACTTGATACCAGCTGCCAACTAGACATGGAACCATTGATCACTCCCAGTTGAGCCCGACAATCTAGCCAGCTTTCTATCACCTTATTGTCCATTCATCCAGCCCATAATTCTTTAACTTGCTGGCAAAAATACTGTGGGAAACCATGTCAAAAGCTTTGCTAAAGTCAAGGAACAACACATCCACTGCTTTCCCCTCATCCACAGAGCCAGTTATCTCATCATAGAAGGCAAGTAGATTAGTCAGGCATGACTTGCCCGTGGTGAATCCATGCTGACTGTTCCTGATCACTTTCGTCTCCTCTAAGTGCTTCAGAATTGATTCCTTGAGGACCTGCTCCATGATTTTTCCAGGGACTGAGGTGAGGCTGACTGGCCTGTAGTTCCCCGGATCCTCCTTCTTCCCTTTTTTAAAGATGGCCACTACATTAGCCTTTTTCCATTCGTCCGGGACCTCCCCCAATCGCCATGAGTTTTCAAAGATAATGGCCAATGGCTCTGCAATCACATCCGCCAATTCCTTTAGCACTCTCGGATTCAGCGCATCCGGCCCCATGGACTTGTGCTCGTCCAGCTTTTCTAAATAGACCCGAACCACTTCTTTCTCCACAGAGGGCTGGTCACCTCCTCCCCATGCTGTGCTGCCCAGTGCAGTAGTCTGGGAGCTGACCTTCTTCGTGAAGACAGAGGCAAAAAAAGCATTGAGTACGTTAGCTTTTTCCACATCCTCTGTCACTAGGTTGCCTCCCTCATTCTGTAAGGAGCCCACACTTTCCTTGACTTTCTTCTTGTTGCTAACATACCAGTCACGTGAGTTATCCCACCAAGTCTCTGTTATTCCAATCACGCCATAATTCCTTGACTGTGCGAGGACTTCCAGTTTCCCAGGCTTCTTGCATTTGTGTATAGGCACTTGAGATAACTTGCTGTTCGTCGCTCTTTCTCAGTATGAGGCAGGAGCCTTCCCCCTCGTGCGCTCCTGCTCATGGCTTCCTCCCGGTATCCCACATCCCCACTTACCTCAGGGCTTTGGTCTCCTTCCCCCGGTGAACCTAGTTTAACGCCCTCCTCACTAGGTTAGCCAGCCTGCTTGCGAAGATGCTCTTCCCTCTCTTCATTAGGTGGAGCCCGTCTCTGCCTAGCACTCCTCCTTCTTGGAACACCATCCCATGGTCAAAGAATCCAAAGCCTTCTCTCCGACACCACCTGCGTAGCCATTTGTTGACTTCCACGATTCAACAGTCTCTACCCAGGCCTTTTCCTTTCACGGGGAGGATGGACGAGAACACCACTTGCACCTCAAACTCCTTTATCCTTCTTCCCAGAGCCATGTAGTCTGCAGTGATCCGCTCAAGGTCATTCTTGGCAGTGTCATTGGTGCCCACATGGAGAAGCAGTTCCTACTGCTCAGTTGGAAGGGCTGATTATTCACAGGGCTGCCCTCGTGCAAGGCTCTCTTAGGCCTCTGCAAAAACAATCGCTTGCACTTTGCAGCTGGACAGGATATTTATAGAAAACCATTAAACCAAATCCAATCTTCTTACGTTCCCTCCTGTACATCGTTCATTACATTTCGTTTGCTTTGGAAAGCATTCCACACTCAGGACATTATCCTGCCGGGACCAGATCACATCCATTTTGGTTTTAGCTACATCTGGTAACTAGGTTAAAATCTAAAGTAGGACTAATCAAGCTAAATATAACACCGCACCGAACCCCAGATCAGGCCATCATTACTGTTCACGTCACCAGTAATGTTCATGTGCCACAGAAACCTGGCAAATAGCGCGGGGTTTAAAGGTAATTGAATGAGATCTTTTACTTTCCCCGAGCTCGGCATTCACAATCCATGTATTTGTATTTACTCACGGATGTATCAGGCAACCAACTCAGCAGCCTCCGGAGTCAGTGCTAAATGTTGCAATAATCTTGGGATTATGTGCAATATTAGAGATGGGATTTAGCTGCAAAATTCAGATCTGAATCTAAACTTTCCTTAACTTCGGTGGGGGAAAGGTATGTCAAACTGGATTTTTTTATTCAACACATCCCCTACCATGAAACACTCAGCTTGCTGTGCACTGATGATGATTGATGGAAAAATCCTTCTTGACACAAGAGATTATTATTTTATGCCTGGGTTGGAGCATGATCTTTGATTAACCCCTTCCACCACCACACTGATTGCTGAGAATCAGAAGGCTTCACTGTGTTATTAATTGATTATTATTATAGCACCTGAAGGTCCCACTCAATCTTGGGATCTATTGTACTGGAGGGAGCTATGCGAACAAGGATAAAGAGACACTCTCTGCCCGGGCCATGGATCAGAATCCTGTTGTGCTAGGTGCTGTACAAACACCGAACAATGATCATCTACTCTGACCTGCTGCATAACACAAGCCATAGAACTGTCTAAGGGCCTGATTCAAGGCTCATTGAAGTCAAAGGAAAGACACCTATATCTCAGTAGGCTTTGGATTGGGTCCTAAAGGGTACAGGACAGAGCTATACTATATAAGCAACTGAATATGCTGCTGACTGGCATGGTTTGAATTGGCACATTGTACCAGCAGAAGGGGAAACTGAGGCACGGTGTGATTAACTGACTTGCCCAAGGTTACTCAGTGAGGTCGTGTCAGAGCCAGGAGCAGAGACCACGTTTCCTAATTCCCTCACCTGTGCCTTCCCCACCAGACATTAACCCCAGAGTGCATTAACCATCCAGACTAGAGAAGACATGATGGAGTTAAAACTACGGAGTTATCCTTAGACTGTAAACTCTTGGGGGCAGGGTCTGTCATTTTTTATTCTGTGTTTGTACAGCACCAAGCGCAACGGGGGGTCCTAGTACATGACCGGGACTGCACTAGGCTTGGCCACAATATAAAATAATAATAACAATAGTGCCACATCAATCTCTTTTTTCTTATTGGCTTTGAGAACACTATTATTGTTTACTCTTGACCAGCTAATCAGAGCAGAGCTGCCTATGTAGATTGCCAATGGCTGTACACTTAGGAGCCTCTTGTCTCCTTGAAGAGTTTTAAAGGCCCCACCAGATTACACCCAGGGACACCATTTATCTTGTTTTTAAAATATGACAATGTACTTGACCACTGCACAAACTGCTCTGAAAAAAAACAGCCACACACGAGGTTTATCTACGTCCTGCTAACAGAATCTCACCATAATGGGAGTTATTTATGTCTCTGCTTCCCTTAAAATAAAACACATTCTTTGGGCCATTTGCGAGCGAGTTCACCTCTGTTTCTTCAGCAAATGTATGAATAATGCTAATGTGACTGGAAACATGCTTTACAGCCTTGTCTTCGGCAGCAAAGGGAGCTGCAGCAGCCGGGGCAGGTGTTCCACCATCCCGGATGGGCATGTGTTGCGCCGCTGTAAACAGTCCAAAAGTGCTTTGCAGATGCAGCAACAGCGCTCTGACATTCGCAGTCCTCCCCAACATGGTCTCTCAGTGGTTTGTTGCCTGACCTGGGAAGGCGCTGAGTGCTCTCAGCACCCTTTGAAATTAGCAAGAAGGCCCCCAGCACCTGGCCAGGGGTGCTCACTGCTCAGTGTTGTGCAGGACTGCGCCCAACTGGTTCACTAACTGCAGACCAGGGAGGGGCTACTTTTGATTGAGCCAATAGTTTCCTACAATCTAATCCTGGTTTAGGGTTTGTCTACACTGAGCAATTAATTCATGGTATAAGGTAATGTGTAAGTAACGCCATGGTGAGACTGTTATAGTGATTCAGGAGTTCACATTTGTTACAGGGCTGGTGAAATCTAATTACAGAACACACTACCAGTTTGGGGTGTCTGCTCTGTTTTTGACAGTTTGCCCTGAGGTAGGCACTCACGGTCGTGAGCCCCTCCAGCCAGCGTGACACCAGGAGAATTCCTTGTAGACACAAGCCCTTAGGCTACACCGGGATTTTAGCCACAAGTGTCACTGCAGCAGTGCAACCCCTCTAGTGTAGACACAGTTTACAGCTGTGCAAATCAGACAGAATAATGCAGCTGTGCCGGTGGCTAAAGTCCCAGAGTAGACAATGTGTACAAATCGCTTCAGTTACAAGGAGACTGGGTGCATTAAACAATGGTTCTCTGCCCTTTCCTCTGAGAAGACCAAACAGTCTCATTAGAAATGGCCCAAACCAAAACACAGCTTTGGACCATCCCCATTGCACAGATGGGGAACTGAGGCACTGGCCCAAAGTCACACAGGAAGTGTGTGGCAGTGCAGGGAGATGAACCCAGGCCTCCTAAATCCCACGTTAGCACCCTCATCACTGGATCATCCTTCCTCTCCTGAGGAACCCAAACCCCAAATGTGGACACTTACAAACCTGGACAGCATTTGGCTCTGGATCCAGGCCTGAACTCGCTGCCTAGGCTCACGCTGTTATAGTCATGCTATACCAAAGAGAGGTCTGTCTATGTGTAAATCGTTTTTGAAGGAGCTCAAGAAGGCTCGGTGCTGTTCCTGGATTATGTAGGGCCAGTATAACTCCCTCTTTGCTATTGGGCCCTGCAGAAGGCTTCTTGCGTGCAGCTTTCTTGAGCCTCATTTGCGTCTTAGAAGGCCCATGGCAGGTAGGTCACTTTGATTATCCCTCCTGTGCCAATAGGTCAGTGGGGGAGAAGGGAGCAGAAGCACATTGTCAGTGAACAGAACCAGCCCCAGCCATAGTACCCTGAGAGAGCCCCAGGCCATCCTCTCAGGACGAGCAGGCTAACTCTTCTCAGGGCAGACTGCCTCAGACACCATGGCATGGTAGCTGAGGGGAAATGCTGCCTCTGTAAATGGTTGCTGGTTCCCATCCACTTTTGCTTCCCCTACTAATTCTTCCCGGTTTGTGAGCAGCAGGTCAAGAAGAGCTCTGCCCTGAGTTGGTTCCTCCAGCACTTGCAAAATGGCCCAACTTGATTATCATACACATTGTAAGGAGAGTGATTACTTTAGATAAGCTATTACCAGCAGGAGAGTGGGGTGGGAGGAGGTATTGTTTCATGTCTTTGTGTATATAATGTCTTCTGTAGTTTCCACAGTATGCATCCAATGAAGTGAGCTGTAGCTCACGAAAGCTTATGCTCAAATAAATGGGTTAGTCTCTAAGGTGCCACAAGTACTCCTTTTCTTTTTTCAAGGAAAGAGCTATATTCCTGTATTGCTGGGTCTTTGCTCTCATCATCTCTTCTACCACAGGAGTTTACTCCTAGAATAAACAGGCACCACTCCAGGGCTGTCTGTGGAGTAGTGCCCACTGTGACAAAGTTCCTCCTCTATCTTGGTAGGTCTTGTGCTTATTGGCGGATTTGCTTGCCTTGGAGCTTCACGGCAGCCCTCAGCGTGGCCGTTTTTGTGAACCCACAGTCCATGTCGACTCCTCTTGTGTCTGACCAGGAGTTGGGAGGATTTGGGGGGAACCCGGGCCCGCCCTCTACTCCAGGTTCCGGCCCAGGGCCCTGTGGAATGCAGCTGTCTGGAGTGCCTCCTGGAACAGCTGTGTGACAGCTACAATTCCCTGGGCTACTTCCCCATGGCCTCCTCCCAACACCTTCTTTATCCTCACCACAGGACCTTCCTCCTGATGTCCGATAATGCTTGTACACCTCAGTCCTCCAACAGTCTGCGCTCTCACTCTCAGCTCCTAGCGCCTCTTGCTCCCAGCTCCTCACACATGCACCACAAACTGAAGTGAGCTCCTTTTTAAAACCCAGGTGCCCTGATTAGCCTGTTTTAATTGATTCTAGCAGCTTCTTGATTGGCTGAGGTATTCTAATCAGCCTGTCTGTCTTAATTGTCTCCAGAAGGTTCCTGATTGATATGGAACCTTCCCTCTTACCCAGGGAAAAGGGACCTACTTAGCCTGGGGCTAATATATCTGCCTTCTATTACTCTCCTGTAGCCATCTGGCCCGACCCTGTCACACCACTTACACCAGGTCTGAATTTGGCCGGGGGAGTTTGACTCCAGCCCCATCTGTTCTCTTATATAACCACAAAATCCTTATGCCATCGATTTGGCTTAAATGGGACACTTAGGATAAAAATAGCATGAATGGGAATCCACCCACTAAGGATCCTTCACGCCCTTCAGGTGGCGTGAAGGGCCCTTAAAGTGGTGTGCTGCTGAAGAAGAGCCACAGAGTCCCAGTGGCTGGTCATTACTAATCATCTGTCCTGTCCTAATTTTGGTTTCCCCTGTTTAACGTCTCCGTTGACCTGTATCTTACATTCGTGTATCATTAGCTGCCTGGTGCAGTGGGACTGAGGTGTGGGAGCCAGGGATGCCTGAGTTGTAGTCCTGGCCTTGACATGGAAAGTCACATTACCTCTGCCTCTTCTGTCTCCACTGTAGGGATAGTACGGCAGGGCTCACCTCATAGGAGTGCTAGGTGGATTAAATAAGGCTTGTGCAGAACTTTCAGGATGTAAAGTGCTAATTATCCTTCACAGCAACCATGTGAGGTGGGGGAGTGCCCTTATCCCCATTCTATGGGTCAGGAAACTGAGGCACAGACTGGGAATGTGATTTGCCCAAGGGTTAGAGAGAGTGAAATTCATCCCTGCAGGGGGCCTGCTTGAGGCCTAGATGAACCACTTAAATCCCACCGCAAACAGAGCTTAAGTGTGGTCTAAATGGAACAGAAGGCTTGCACTGACCCTCTGAAAAGGGGTGAGTTTTACCCCGACCGGTACGAAGGATGGCCCAGGGGACTACAGTAGGACTCAGGCAATCTAGGTTCAATTCCGAGCTTCCTTTGGGACCTGGGGGAAGTCACTGTATTTATCCTGTGCATTAGTTTCCCACCTGTAATACAATGTGGGTAAAACTTCACTATCTCACAGGGGGGTGTTGAGCATAACAATCCATTAATGACAGTGAGGTGTTGAGATGATGGTGAGGAATGCCAGATAGAGTAGTGAGTTATATGGAGGACTTCGGATTACCATTTTGCTGCCCTAACCCCACACTCTTCAATTATAATTAAACACTTCTTGGACCCCATTCACAGTTAATTGCTGCTGGTTAGACCTGGCTGAAAAATTTTAGATGGAATAATTTTCTATCAGAAAATGCAGTTTTGTCACAATCGAAACATTTCAGAGGAATGCGTCGATTTTTATGAAATTTCCAATGGGGAAAAAGTAGCGATGAATTGTTTTGACGTTGTTGTTTCATTTCAGGGTTGAAATGTTTGGTTTCACCTTTGTTTTGATTCATGTAGTTAAGGCTTTTATATTATAATAAATAGTAAGTTTAATATTACATTATACATAGATTTAATATGAGAGATAATCTGTTTAACATTATCAAAACTTAACATTTTGATGGTCCCAAATATTTTTTTTTTTAAATTTTCATGCCCTGGGAAATTTCAAAATTTTGGCATTTCTCACTGCTTGGGAACAAAAAGAAGTTTCCAAATGCCAGAGTTTCCTGTGAAATGCAAACTCTGTTTTCCACCAGCTCTGCTAGTGATAAATAATAATAATACCCTTCTCTTATATAGCACCTTTCATGAGTGGCTCTCTAAGCACTTCACAATGGAAGACGGTATCACTACTCCCATTGTACAGATGGGAAAACTGAGGCACAGAGCAGGACAGTGAGTCTCCTCAGGCCTTTTTCAGTACTCTGTCCATTAGGAAACAGTTCCTCCTCACTATGTAGGCCGGTGGAGTTTGCATTTGAAGTGAGAGACAAACATAGCCCATTGTTTTCTCATGACATGGGATTTTTTTGATGCCTCATCATGCAGTATTATGGTGAATTATTTTACAGTGTCATGTCCCACCAAAGTGAAATGGGTTCTTGTCCCATTGACCTTAATGGGATTTTGTGTTGTCAGAATAACAGGCAGGGTTATTGCTTTATTATATTATGCAGGTAGAGCAAGAATGGGAACAAAATGACTGCTGATTCAACTTATATGATTACAATATTGTTCTGCGAGCAGTTTGGGCAATCAATCTGTGGGAACATGCATGACATAAAGACAAATATTCAGGCTGAATCTGAAATAGGAATGAGTAGTTTTATGACCATTAATAACCTTTGATTCTGGATAAGCCAAGGCTGTGATAAGGGTAATGAAAACTCATGCTTCAGGGCATCAGAACACTTGCAAGGAGAAGGGAATGAATTTGTTCCTCCCCATTGAACAATTGGCTAAGCACATTATGAGTTCTTCTGCCCTTACTCTGAAGTCTTGAGTGTTGGCTGTTTCTGGAGGCAGGATGCTGTGACCCAATGGAGAGATGGTTTGGTCCAGCACGCACTATTACTACCTGCTACAATGTCTTTCACTAGGCAAAGTCCCATTAAAATGAATGGGATGATTGCCCCATTAATCTCAGCGGTTCTTGGGCACAAAGAGAAATAGGCTTGGTGCATCTTCCTATGAGTAAAGAGGACAGGTCTTTCCAGAGGATTGCCCCATTAAATTCATACTGCCATTAACATCATGGGTCAGATTGGTGTGTGACTTCTTTGACTTTAATGTCGTTGTACCAGCAATGAATTTGGCTCCTCGAGCACTTGCAAGGGCAAGTCCCCGCCTGAAGGCCCCATCAAGTTTCAAGTTGTACCTAACTGACAGCCTAAATCCACTTAAGCCCTCATGTTTAAGTGGTACATATGCCTTGTACTGGCAGTAAATTCCACCTAGGAACTCAAGGGTACATGCCGGTCTGGTACAGGGAGAGGAAGAACTAGCAATGGTGTTGGTGACATGCTGTTTTCCTCTCATTAGGGGTTCTTTCTGGGAAAGTACCTGCAAGTTAAGGAAACGGGGGGGGGGGGGGGGGAAATCCAACACATACCCCTACCTTCCTCTGCTGACAAACTCAGCTGGTTGACTCCCCAAGTCTCCCAGCTGCCTTCAACTCACTAGAATCATAGAATCATAGAATATCACGGTTGGAAGGTACCTCAGGAGGTCATCTAGTCCAACCCCCTGCTCAAAGCGGGACCAATCCCCAATTAAATCATCCCAGCCAGGGCTTTGTCAAGCCTGACTTTAAAAATGTCTAAGGAAGGAGATTCCACCACCTCCCTAGGTAACACATTCCAGTGTTTCACCACCCTCCTAGTGAAAAAGTTTTTCCTAATATCCAACCTAAACCTCCCCCACTGCAACTTGAGACCATTACTCCTTGTTCTGTCATCTGCTACCACTGAGAACAGTCTAGATCCATCCTCTTTGGAATCCCCTTTCAGGTAGTTGAAAGCAGCTATCAAATCCCCCCTCATTCTTCTCTTCTGCATACTAAACAATCCCAGTTCCCTCAGCCTCTCCTCATAAGTCATGTGTTCCAGTCCCCTAATCATTTTTGTTCCCCTCCGCTGGACTCTTTCCAATGTTTCCACATCCTTCTTGTAGTGTGGGGCCCAAAACTGGACTCAGTACTCCAGATGAGGCCTCACCAATGTCGAATAGAGGGGAACGATCACGTCCCTCGATCTGCTGGCAATGCCCCTACCTATACAGCGCAAAATGCCATTGGCCTTCTTGGCAACAAGGGCCCACTGTTGACTCATATCCAGCTTCTCGTCCACTGTAACCCCTTTGTCCTTTTCTGCAGAACTGCTGCCTAGCCATTCGGTCCCTAGTCTGTAGTGGTGCATGGGATTCTTCCGTTCTAAGTGCAGGACTCTGCACTTGTCCTCGTTGAACCTCATCAGATTTCTTTTGGCCCAATCCTCCAATTTGTCTAGGGCCCTCTGTATCCTATCCCTACCCTCCAGTGTATCTACCTCTCCTCCCAGTTTAGTGTCATCTGCAACCCTGCTGAGGGTGCAATCCACACCATCCTCCAGATCATTAAGGAAGATATTGAACCAAACCGGCCCCAGGACCGACCCTTGGGGCACTCCACTTGATACCGGCTGCCAATGAGACATGCAGCCATTGATCACTACCCATTGAGCCCGACAATCTAGCCAACTTTCTATCCACCTTAGAGTCCATTCATCCAGCCAATACTTCTTTAACTTGCTGGCAAGAATACTGTGGGAGACCGTGTCAAAAGCTTTGCTAAAGTCAAGGAACAACACGTCCACCACTTTCCCCTCACCCACAGAGCCAGTTATCTCGTCATAGAAGGCAATTAGATTAGTCAGGCATGACTTGCCCTTGGTGAATCCATGCTGACTGCTTCTGATCACTTTCCTCTCCTCTAAGTGCTTCAGAATTGATTCCTTGAGGACCTGCTCCATGATTTTTCCAGGGACTGAGGTGAGGCTGACTGGCCTGTAGTTCCCCGGATCCTCCTTCTTCCCTTTTTAAAAGATGGCCACTACATTAGCCTTTTTCCAGTCGTCCGGGACTTCCCCCGATCACCATGAGTTTTCAAAGATAATGGCCAATGGCTCTGCAATCACATCCGCCAACTCCTTTAGCACTCTCGGATGCAACGCGTCCGGCCCCATGGACTTGTGCTTGTCCAGCTTTTCTAAATAGTCCCGAACCACTCCTTTCTCCACAGAGGGCTGGTCACCTCCTCCCCATGGTATGCTGCCCTGTGCAGCAGTTTGGGAGCTGACCTTGTTCGTGAAGACAGAAGCAAAAAAAGCATTGAGTACATTAGCTTTTTCCACATCCTCTGTCACTAGGTTGCCTCCCTCATTCAGTAAGGGGCCCACACTTTCCTTGACTTTCTTCTTGTTGCTAACATACCTGAAGAAACCCTTCTTGTTACTCTTAAATAGGTGACTCAGTCCCCCTGAGGAGAGAGTCCCCGACCACCACTACCCTCCTCCTTCTCTTGGGAGCGGTGGTCATGGAACCCCCAAACCTAGGACAGTGCATCTCATGCCTTCCAATAGCCAGGGGGCTTAATAAAGTTCCTTGTTCAGTACTAGTAGAAATTGACTCTTTCTATGCCATTTTTTCTTTTACCAATGTCACACAATAGTATGCAGCCATGGCAACCATTTTGTTCCCAGAGTTGCTATAGTGCGTTACAGAGGAGACACACCCACCCAAACTGCACTTTCTGCTGGAGACTTTACTTTTGTTCTTTCTTCATGTGACTCCCCAGCTGGTAGGCCTGGCACAGGACTCATGTGGAGGATGGCTCACAAGGAGGGTTGAGTGGCCATGACACAGCCCTGACAAGTGATAGTGCTTGTGGCACCTATGCCCTCAGCCAGGCTGCTGTCAATTTTGCTGGCTTGGCTGCCCGATGAATCCTGCCGGTGGCCAAATTCCGCAGCAATTAATGGAAAGTAGGACAAACCCCCTTAGAATGGGGTGCTGGGAGAGCCCTTGACACCAGGATGCTCCCTGTTTCAGGGACAGCTGTCACCTCTACTTTGCAGCCAGGCTTGGTCAACATTGAAGTGGGGGGCTGACCCACTCTCAGCCAGCCTGTGGAGGACTCTGGGGCACCCCTGGCTTTAGGGATGGCACCTGTTGCCTCTGCAACCCTCCCAGCCCCCGGGCTGCCTTCTGAATAAACCACATTTATGGCAAGGTTCAGCCTGTTTAAATATTAAATAGGAAACCCATATAAATTAATGGTGCTGTTTTAAAATCTTCGGTTAAAGCTAGCCCTAATGGCACTGACAAATTGTCTCATTAGGGGACATTAATTTCTTGTCATTTATTTTAGTGAGTGAAGGTAAATGTGTGGCTCCCTTTCCCCAGGGCACGTTGGCACCAAGCAGCCGGGTCACAGGGAGGCCACCTAGGCCCATGAGAGAGTAGTTAAGGATCAGACTGGGTAAATGAGCAGGCTGCAGGTAGGCTGAAATTCACTTCTGTGCTGAGGGCCAGCACCAGGACAAGGTGCCTCTTAAATGGTGCATGTCAGGCCATAGCCAGGGTGAGTCTCATCCCCACTAAAGACTGTGTGATGCCTGGTCAGTGGGTATGTTATAGGTCCCCTTCTGTGACACTCAATAGACGCTATACATGGTTTCCTCATGCTTTTAGCTCTGGAGGTCCCCGGTTCAATCCCTGTTCTCAAAAGCACTTGATGTTGGTCTAAATCTGCTCCCAGTAAAGCCAATTGTAAAACTCTCATTGATTTAGACAGGAGCAGAGTTTGGCCAATGCTGAGAGGTGTTACTAGTCTCAGCCAGCATTACTAAGAGAAATGGTCAAAGCGTTATATGCAGATAATATGCTGGGTGAATGTGACCTTTGCAAATCATTCCTGATTCCTGTCAACACACTCATCATTTGGAAGCTTTAGCTGAATATTTTGGATGAACAATTCTCAGCCTGTCTGTAAGCTCTTTTGGGGTAGGGAGCATCATTTTTTCTTCTGTGTTCGTACAACACCTAGCCCAGGGGAGGCCTGGCCCATCGCTGGGGTTCCAAAGCACTCCCACAATACAACCAGGGTAATAATAATAATGTGCTGTTTGTAAACAGTTCATTTCTGCTCTTCTTCTGGATGTTGTGATATTTGATTCTCCCCTGCCTTAGAGCTTATGTGGTTCCGGACATCTGTGTGCAAAGTGAGTGTAAAATCGGAGTGGTGGTGGAAGGACAATCCCGGGGGAATCATCTGCAGGGAGTGAAGCCGGGGCCTCTGCATCTAACAATAGCTGCTTCCCACTGCTCTTTCCACCTAGTGTGTAGAAGAGCAAAGGGTGGCCCAATGGGCAAAGCGATGGTGGTTCAGGCCCATCGTAGTTTGCTGCCATCCCTGTCGGACGCTCACATCATATATTTTTCTGCATTTCCTTTCCCGTGACTGCTGGGAACAGCAGTCCCAAGAACTAAATTTAAATTGTCCTGATTTGCAAGTGCCCCTTGGGCTGCGGTGCTTCAGAACAGCTGGAACACAGCCCACTGGACTCTGGCCTGGGATCTGTGCCATGGGATGCCCCAAATAAATTGCTTCCAGGGCTTAAGAGTTCATCAAGGCCCATATAATTCAGTTTTGCAAACGGTCTCTCTCTGCCCTGTCAGGTGAAGACAATGGGTTGGGGTTTTCTTTTCTTTTGCTGGTGGGGCACTTTTCCTGGCTAACACAGCACATGTTGAGCTATATCTCTATCTATATCAAGAGTGCAATAAATTATGTGTGGTGGGAATATTTTGTTTAAATCCCTGATAAACAGCTTTATTACACTGCAGTCCTTGATGAGCTTCCCACAGCACAAAACTCATTTAGCAGGCCCATAGACTCCCAAATCAGCAAGCCAAGGCTGTGCTGGGCCCACTGTCTTGCTTAGGTAGGCAGCTGATGTTCCACTGTTCTGTAGTGATCTTGTGGCAAAGTTGTCTATAAACTAGGGTCAGTGTTTTCACACCTGCATGTGGAGAGTCAGGCACTGGGGCCAGATTGTGAGATGCACATAGTCGCAGGTGCCCACGTGTAAGAAGAGGGGCCTTAACCTGCATTCATCCTGCCCCTCAGCAGGCACATCCATCATCTGGGAGAATATTCCTGAGCAGCCGCTGCTGTACTGAAAGGTGCGTGTTGATTTGTGAAGGGCTAGGTGCGTCCTAAGTTTGTGGCATAGCACAAAACTGGCAGCCCGGGTAGAGGGAGGACTCCTGGCAATTCCAGGGGATGAAATGGTCCTGCCCCTGCAATTTAGGTAGCCTCGCCTGTGCCACTTTTCAGCATTATGGCTCCCCCCCAGACATGCACCCTCTCATCTCCTCAACACCCACCCATGGTTCTCCTACACTCTGCCAGTGCAGGGGAGATTCTCCCACTGCTGCATGGGGTGAGTGTGTGTGTCTATGGCCCTGGACGGAAGCCCAGGAAGATTGGATAAGACTCGTGGTCCATCTAGCCCAGCATCCAGTCTGTGACAACAGCCAGAGCAGGCTGTCAGAGGACGGTGTAAGAACGCCATAGTGGCAGATGTGGGATAATCTGCCTCTCACGTAGGTATCATCCTGGTCTCTCAGGGTACGTCTACACTGCAGTAAGATGCCCGAGGCTGGCCCATGCCAGCTGACTTGGGCTGGCAGGGCTCAGGCTAAGGGGCTGTTTAATTGCAGTGTAGCTGTTTGGGCTCGAGCTGGAGCCTGGGTTCTAGGACCCTGCGAGGTGGGAGGTCCCAGTGTTTGGGATGCAGCCTGAGCCTGAACATGTACATCACAATTAAACCAGCCTCTGGCATGGGCCAGCTGCAGGTGTCCATTTGCCCTTTAGACACAGGGCTAGTCAACACTCCTGCACTATAGTGCGTCAGGTGAAGACGCGCTATGCTGATGGGGGAGCACTCTCCCATTGACGTAACTACCCTACCTCAGTCAGATTGCATCTCCTGCCAACATAGCACCATGTAACCTGCATCCCTCAGCAGGGGTGACTTTTTCACACCCTTGAGCAACGTAACTTACATCGATGTCAGCGGTAGTGTAGACAAGCCCATAGTCAGAGATCAGCTTAAGCCCTGATGCCCGAGGTTTACTATCCTTTCCAGCCCTTTGGTCATCATTATCTCTCACTGAAACCGTCCCGTACCAGTCCCTTGTGTATTTATGAAAGCCGGGATGGTGCTGTTCATTCCCATTCATGCACCGTAGGAGAGTGAGCAGCAGGGTGCAGAGAGGAGTCAGTCATTTGTTGTTGGGAGGCAGCTAGGATGGGAGCAGGAGGGCTGGTGGCAAAAGTCCTGCAGGCCTAGCAAGAAAAGCTAGGGCTGCCCCAAGTACATGGGATGGGTTGTCCACTGAGTACACAGGACCGCAGCTTTCAAAGCCCCTAGCGCCTCAAGTGAAATGGATCTCAGCGTATCAACCTCAAAAGGCTAAAGAGCCGAGCTGACCCTGGAGAGATCAGTGACTTGTGGATCTCAAAGCACGCTCTTCTTTGACATTTCCCTGCTGAGATACCGACTTGCAGGTTGAAGGGCACCAAGGTATTTTTGGCCCTGATGCACACACTGTTGAGCCATCCTCTTTGGCTAAAGACATCGCTGTTACGCAGTGCAACACATATGCAATTTGAGGGAGACTTTGAAATCTGTAGCAGCTGTGGCTTAGGAATGACTGCACGGCATGTGGAACATGTGAAATCTTCCCCTAAGGTGGACTGGGAGAAGCAGTTGCTGATCTGTCTATTTCAAAAACATTGAGGGAAAGACGCACTTTGCAGCCTTGCACGGCTACTGGCTTCCACAAGATGTAATTTCCCCTCCTTTTACCTTATGCTACATTAGACTTTGCCAAAGTCACAGCTTGTTGCTCTTCCTCCTAACACAGCCCTGACAAAAAGAACAGGAGTACTTGTGGCACCTTAGAGACTAACAAACACGGCTGCTACTCTGAAACAGCCCTGACAGATTTGCTATCCAGCTGCCTAAATGATAGCAAAAGCCTCACTGCAGGACAATCAAAGAGGCATTGGCTCCTCCTTGCAGCAGTATCTAATGCAGAGGTGGTCCAGTCTACGTCCTAATGTCTTAACTGCTGAGTTAGCTCAGGTGATCAGCACCTGGATCTGAGCACCCAGGTTAGCCTAGCCTGCAAAGCCCTGCCTGTGTGACTGAGGCCTTGTCTACACTACGAAATTAGGTCGAATTTATAGAAGTCGTTTTTGTAGAAAGCGTTTTTATACAGTCGATTGTGTGTGTCCCCACACAAATGCTCTAAGTGCATGTAGTCGGCGGAGTGTGTCTGCAGGACTGAGGCAACCGTCAACTTCCGGAGCGTTGCACTGTGGGTAGCTATCCCAAAGTTCCCGCAGTCTCCACCACCCATTGGAATTCTGGGTAGAAATCCCAATGCCTGATGGGGCAAAAACATTGTCTCAGGTGGTTCTGGGTACATATCTTCAGGCCCCCCTTCCCTCCCTCCCTCCATGAAAGCAACGGCAGACAATCGTTTTGCACCTTTTTTCCTGGGTTACCAGTGCAGACGCCATACCACGGCAAGCATGGAACCCGCTCAGCTCACTGTCACCCTATGTCTCCTGGGTGCTGGCAGACGTGGTACTGCATTGCTGCACAGCAGCAGCTTATTGCCTTTTGGCAGCAGACAGTGCAGTATGACAGGTAGCTGTCATCGACGTAGTCCAGGGTGCTCTTTTAACTGACCTCGATGAGGTCGGGGCGCATGGGAAAACATGGGAGTGACTCAGTCAGGTCATTTCCCTTTTAAGTTTCATCTCATGTCTTTTAATCAGCAGCCAGGAGAAGAGGATGGCCAGCAGTCATACTGCACCGTCTTCTGCCGAGCACCCAGGAGATGACGATGGCTAGCAGTCGTACTGCACAGTCTGCTGCCAGCAAGGTGTATAAAGATAGATGAAGTGGATCAAAAGAAGAAATAGACCAGATTTGTTTTGTATTCATTTTCTCCTCCTTTCCTCCCTCCCTCCGTGAAATCAATGGCCTGCTAATCCCAGTTTTGAGTTCTATCCTTGAGGTTTTGAGTTCTATCCTTGAGGGGGCCATTCTGTTTCTCGCAAAGCCACCAACTTTGTTGATTTTAATTCCCTGTAAGCCGACCCTGTAAGCCATGATGTTGGCCACCCCTCCCTCCATCAGAGCAACGGCAAACAATCGTTTTGCGCCCTTTTCCTTGGATTGCCCAAGCAGGAGCAGACACCATAGCGCAGCAAGCATGGAGCCCGTTCAGCTCACCGCAGCAGTTATGACCATTGTAAACACCTCGTGCATGATCGTGCAGTTTATGCAGAACCAGCACCTGAAAAACCAGGTGAGGAGGCGACGGCAGTGCGGTGATGAGGACATGAACACAGATTTCTCTAAAACCGCAATTCCCCGCAATTTGGAGATCATGGTGTTAATGGGGCAGGCTCATGCCATGGAACGCCGATTCTGGGCCCGGGAAAGAAGAACAGACTGGTGGGACCACATAGTGTTGCAGGTCTGGGATGATTCCCAGTGGCTCCGAAACTTTTGCATGCGTAAGGGCACTTTCATGGAACTTTGTGACTTGCTTTCCCCTGCCCTGAAGCACCAGAATACCAAGATGAGAGCAGCCCTCACAGTTCACAAGCGAGTGGCAATAGCCCTATGGAAGCTTGCAACACCAGACAGCTACCGGTCAGTTGGTAATCAATTTGGAGTGGGCAAATCTACTGTGGGGGTTGCTGTGATGCAAGTAGCCAACGCGATCATTGAGCTGCTGCTATCAAAGGTAGTGACTCTGGGAAATGTGCAGTTCATACTAGATGGCTTTGCTGCAATGGGATTCCCTAACTGTGGTGGGGCTATAGATGGAACGCATATCCCTATCTTGGGACCGGACCACCAGGGCAGCCAGTACATAAACCGCAAGGGGTACTTTTCAATGGTGCTGCAAGCACTGGTGGATCACAAGGGACGTTTCACCGACATCAACGTGGGATGGCCGGAAAAGGTTCATGACACTTGTGTCTTCAGGAACTCTGGTCTGTTTAAATGGCTGCAGGAAGGGATTTATTTCCCAGACCAGAAAATAACTGTTGGGGATGTTGAAATGCCTATAGTTATCCTTGGGGACCCAGCCTACCCCTTAATGCCCTGGCTCATGAAGCCGTACACAGGCACCCTGGACAGTAGTCAGGAGCTGTTCAACTATAGGCTGAGCAAGTGCAGAATGGTGGTAGAGTGTGCATTTGGACGTTTAAAGGGTCACTGGTGCAGTTTACTGACTCGCTCAGACCTCAGCTAAACCAGTATTCCCATTGTTATTGCTGCTTGCTGTGTGCTCCACAATCTCTGTGAGAGTAAGGGGGAGACGTTTATGGCGGGGTGGGAGGTTGATGCAAATCGCCTGGCCGCTGAATATGTGCAGCCAGACACTAGAGCGGTTAGAAGAGCACAGCAGGAAGCGGTGCGCATCAGAGAAGCTTTGAAAACCAGTTTCATGACTGGCCAGGGTACTGTGTGACACTTCTGTTTGTTTCTCCTTGATGAAAACCCGCCCCCTTGGTTGCCTCTAAATTCCCTGTAAGCCACCCACCCTCCCCCCTTTGATCACAGCTTGCTTGCAAAGAAAATAAAGTCACTATCATTTAAAAACATGTATTCTTTATTAAATGAGTATAAAAATAGGGAGATAACTCACAAGAGTAGCCCAGGTGGGGTGTGGGAGGAGGGTAGGAGGGAAGGAAAAGGCCACTTTAAAACTTGTTGAATGCCAGCCTTCTGTTGCTTGGGCTGTGCACTGGGGTGGAGTGGTTGGGTGCCCAGAGCCTCCCCCCCCCGCGTTCTTGGGCGTCTGGGTGAGGAGGCTATGGAACTTGGGGAGGAGGGAGGGCGGTTAAGCAGGGCCTGCAGTGGCAGTCTGTGATCCTGCTGCCGTTCATCAACCTCCACCGGACGCCGGAGCATGTCCGTTTGATCCCGCAGTAGCCCCAGCTTTGCCTCATGCCTCCTCTGATCTTCCTGCTGCCACCTCTCCTCACATTCATCGGCCACCATCCTGTACTGTGCTGTTGTGTCCCTCCACACATTCTGCTGAGCTCTGTCAGTGCCGGACGACTGCATGAGCTCAGAGAACATGTCATTGCGCGTGCATTTTTTTCGCCGCCTTATCTGAGATTAGCCTTTGGGATGGAGGAGGGAGGCTTGAAACATTTTCAGCTGCTGGAGGGAAAAAAGGGCGTGAAGTATTTAAAAAGATACATTTTACAGAACAATGGGTAGACTCTTTCACGGTGAACAACACTATTCACATTACATAGCACATGTGATTTTGGTACAAGGTCGCATTTTGCATCTTATATTGAGTGTCTGCAGCTTTGGTGTTAGAGATCACACACGCAGGGCCGGGCAACAGAATTCGGCTTGCAGGCAGCCATGGTAAGCCATAGTCTTTCGGCTTCTGCAACCTTCATAACAACAGCCCCCTCCTTTCCCATACCAAGCAAAGCCCGTTGAGTTGGCCATTTAGTGCTGCAGTTTTCCTGTTAACGTGCAGCAGCAGAAACCAAACTAACCCCCTCCCCCCATCCAATTCTCTGGGATGATCTCTTTTACCCTCCCCACACCACCTGGCTGGTATCAGGGAAGATGCCTGCTAGCCAAACGCAAACAGCTCAGTGCCAATGCCCCCCCCACCCCTTACCGCATGGCTAACTGCAGGGAGGATTTCTTTTCAGCACAGGCAAACAGCCCAGTGGGAACGGGCACCTCTGAATGTCCCCTTAATCAAATTCCCCTATTTCAGCCAGGTTACCATGAACGATATCACTCTCCTGTGTATAACGCAGAGAGATAAAGAACGGATGTTGCTTGAATGCCAGCAAACACCGGGACCATACACTGCCAGGCTTTGTCATGCAATGATACCAGATTAGTTGCTACTAGCATGGCGTGGTAAAGTGTCCTACCATGGAGGACAGAATAAAACTGCTCTCCCCAGAAACCTTCTGCAAAGACTTTTAGAGTACCTCCAGGAGAGCTTCATGGAGATGTCCCTGGAGGATTTCCGCTCCATCCCCAGACATGTTAACATACTTTTCCAGTAGCAGTACTGGCCACGAATGCATCCCAAGTCCTTAGGGCTATTTAATCATTAAAAAACACTTGCTTTTATAACATGTATTATATTTAAAAAGGTACACTCACCAGAGGTCCCTTCTCCAGCTTCGTTGGGTTGAGAGGGTATTTCAGTCAGGGTGATAAAAAGATCCTGGCTGTCGGGGAGAACGGTGTGCTGTGTGCTCTCCCCAAGCTCGTCTTCCTCCTCCTCATCTTCCCCATCTGTAAAATCCTCAGCCATGGCGGAGAGTACCCCATCATCGGAGTTCACGGATAGGGGTGGGGTAGTGGTCGCGGCCCCCCCCTAGAATTGCATGCAGCTCAGCGTAGAAGCGGCATGTCTGGGGCTCTGTCCCAGAGCGTCTGTTTGATTCTCTGGTTTTCTGATACGCTTGTCTGAGCTCCTTAAGTTTTACGCGGCACTGTGTTGAGTCCCTGATGTAGCCTCTGTCCCTCATGGCCTCGGAGATTTTTGGAAATGTTTTGGCATTTCGTCTTTTGGAACGTAGTTCTGATAGCACGGATTCCTCTCCCCATACAGCGATCAGATCCAGTACCTCCCATTTGGTCCATGCTGGAACTCTTTTTCAATTCTGGGACTGCATGGTCACCTGTGCTGATGAGCTCGCCTGGCCAAACAGGAAATGAGATTCAAAAGTTCCCGGGGCTTTGCCTGTACACCTGGCCAGTGCATCTGAGTTCAGAGTGCTGTCCAGAGTGGTCACAATGGTGCACTGTGGGATAGCTCCCGGAGGCCAATACCTTCAAATTGCGTCCACACTAATCCTAATTCGAAACGGCGATGTCGATTTCAGTGCTAATCCCCTCATTGGGGAGGAGTACAGAAATCAGTTTTAAGAGCCCTTTATGTCAAAAAAATGGCTTTGTTGTGTGGACAGGTGCAGGGTTAATTTGGATTTAATGCTGCTAAATCCGACATAAACTAGTGGTGTAGACCAGGCCTGAGTCCTCACTGGTGCTACGCTCCACCGCGGGTGTCTTTAGGGCTTCTGGGGGCACATCCCATGGTTCTGCAATAAGTTGAGCCGCTCTGTGATTATTTCTGGATGAATTGTCTGTACTTGTGGGCACACGAAGAATTGTGGGACGGCACTGGAGAGCTATCAGCACTTGAGAGATTTAGCATGTGTCCTTGGGTTACCAGCCCAAGTGAAAGCAGCACCTGGGATCTAACTCACCCCCAGCTGGGCCAGCTAGCCCTGGCCGATAGCACCACTAAATTCAGATAAAAGGGTTTTGTGCATGGACAGAAGGAGGGTTTGGGGCAAACCCAAGTAAGGGCCCAAGTTAACTCTGCAGTGAAGACATAACTGGAGTCCAACCCACTGTCTCTCAACAGTGCTACCAATGGGGTTAGGGCCCTTGTGTGAAATACTCTGTGGCCTTGCTCTGGAGGAAGGAGCTAAAATACAGCCGATCACAAGAAAAAACCCTTTTCAATATTCTTGTTTATGTTGTGGTAGTTGCCTAGTCATGGGGATGCCATCCCTGTTTAACGATCACACATTTATTCAGCTGTTGGGAACCATGGGCCCAAGAATGGCTTGATATTACATTGACCCTATCATGCCAGGCCCCGTACAAGGGCAGAACAAAAAGATGGGCCCTGCTGCCCAACTTGACCTGAATTTAGCCCACATGTGGTGACCTTGTAGCACACTGCTATAAAGCTGTCATGGGATAAGAGGGAAGGTCCTCTCATGGATTGGTAACTGGTTAAAAGATAGGAAACAAAGGGTAGGAATAAATGGTCAGTTTTCAGAATGGAGAGGTAAATAGTGGTGTCCCCAGGGATCTGTACTGGGACCAGTCCTATTCAACATATTCATAAACGATCTGGAAAAAGGGATAAACAGTGAGGTGGCAAAATTTGAAGATGATACAAAACTGTTCAAGATAGTTAAGTCCAAAGCAGACTGTGAAGCATTACAAAGTGATCTCACAAAACTGGGTGACTGGGCAACAAAATGGCAGATGAGATTCAATGTTGATAAATGCCAAGTAATGCACATTGGAAAACATAATCCCAGCTATACGTACAAAATGATGGGGTCTAAATTAGCTCCTACCACTCAAGAAAGAGATCTTGGAGTCATTGTGGATAGTTCTCTGAAAACACCCACTCAATGTGCAGCGGCAGTCAAAAAAGTGAACAGAATGTTGGAAATCATTAAGAAAGGGATAGATAATAAGACAGAAAATATCATATTACCTCTGTATAAATCCATGGTACACCCACATCTTGAATACTGCATGCAGACGTGGTCACCCCATCTTAAAAAAGATATAATGGAATTAGAAAAGGTTCAGAAAAGGGCAACAAAAATGATTAGGGGTATGGAACAGCTTCCATGTGAGGAGAGATTAATAAGATTGGGACTTTTCGGCTTGGAAAAGAGATGACTAAGGCGGGATATGATTGAGGTCTATAAAATCATGACTGGTGTGGAGAAAGTAAATACGAAAGTGTTATTTACTCCTCATAACACAAGATCTAGGGGTCACCAAATGAAATTAATAGGCAGCAGGTTTAAAACAAACAAAAGGAAGTATTTCTTAATACAACACATAGTCAATCTGTGGAACTCTTTGCCAAAGGAATTTATGAAAGCCAAGACTATAACAGGGTTCAAAAAGAACGATAAATTCATGGAAGATAGGTCCATCAATTGCTATTAGCCAAGATGGGCATGGATGGTGTTCCTAGACTGTTTGCCAGAGGCTGGGAATGGGCAACAGGGGCTGGATCACTTGATGATTACCTGTTCTGTTCATTCCCTCTGGGGCACCTGGCATTGGCCACTATTGGAAGATCGGATACTGGGCTAGATGGACCTTTGGTCTGACCCAGTCTGGCCGTTCTTACATTCTTATGACTCCCATTAGACAGAGTTTTTGGAGAGATCTGACAGGTGTGTTCACACAGCATGGAACAGGTTGAGAGGCGCTGTTGTGTAGCTCACTGGCTGGCGTAATTCCTTTATGAAGGAATAAAGACAAGTGCAAAGTACTTCACTTAGGAAGGAAAAACCAAATACACAACTACAAAATGGGGAATAACTAGCTAGATGGTAGCAAAGCTGAAAAAGATCGGGGGGTTATAGTGGATCACATATTGAATATGAGTCAATAATGTGATGCTGTTGTGAAAAAGGCTAATATAATCTGGGATTGTATTAACAAGGATGTCATATGTCACACAGAAGGTAATTGTTCCACTCCACTCAACACTGGTGAGGCCTCAGCTGGGGCACTGTGCCCAGTTCTGGGCACTCTCCTTTAGGAAAGATGTGGACAAATTGGAGAGTCCAGAAGACAGCAACAAAAATGATTAAAGGTTTAGAAAAGATGACCTATAGGCTGGGAGGAAGGGTTTAAAAAACAGGCATGTTTAGTCTTGAGAAATGAAGACTAAGGGGGACTTGATAATAGTCTTCAAATATATTAAGGGCTGTTATAAAGAGGACAATGATCAATTGTTCTCCACATGCACTGAAGGTAGGACAAGAAGTGATGGGCTTAATCTGCAGCAAGGGAGATTTAGGTGAGAGATTATTAGGAAAAGCTTTTGATCTATTCAGGTAGCTAAGCTCTGAAACAAGCTTCCAAGGGTGGTTGTGGAGTCCCCATCTGTCATAAATATAAAGGGAAGGGTAACCACCTTTCTGTCCACAGTGCTATAAAACCCCTCCTGGCCAGAGACAAAACCCTTTCACCTGTAAAGGGTTAAGAAGCTCAGCTAACCTGGCTGGCACCTGACCCAAATGACCAATGAGGAGACAAGATACTTTCAAAGCTGGGGGAAACAAAGGATCTGTCTGTCTGTGTGATGCTTTTGCCGGAAACAGATCAGGAATGCAGCTCCAAACTCCTGTAAAAAATTAGTAAAAGTAATCTAGCTAAAAATGCGTTAGATTTCTTTTGTTTAATGGCTGGTAAAATAGCTGTGCTGAATGGAATGTATATTCCAGTTTTTGTGTCTTTTTGTAACTTAAGGTCTTGCCTAGAGGGATTCTCTACGTTTTGAAGCTGATTATCCTGTAAGGCATTTACCATCCTGATTTTACAGAGGTGATTCTTTTACCTTTCCTTTAATTAAAATCTTCTTTTAAGAACCAGATTGTTTTTCATTGTTCTTAAGGTCCAAGGGTTTGGGTCTGTGTTCACCTATGCAAATTGGTGAGGATTTTTATCAAGCCTTCACCAGGAAAGGGGGTGTAGGGCTTGGGGGGATATTTTGGGGGAAGACATCTCCAAGTGGGCTCTTTCCCTGTTCTTTGTTTAAGACGCTTGGTGGGGGCAGCATAGGGTTCAAGGACAAGGCAAAGTTTGTACCTTGAGGAAGTTTTTAACCTCAGCTGGTAAGAATAAGCTTAGGGGGTCTTTCATGCAGGTCCCCATATCTGTACCCTAGAGTTCAGAGTGGGGAAGGAACCTTGACATGATGGCAGAGTGGTGGGATCATTTTGAGATCATTTTGATATTTTTTTTAGATCATTTTGAGATAATTTTTGAACCAGAAACACAGCAAGATTTTAAAAGGTTTTGTAAAAGAGGATTGCAGCTGTAAATTCTATGTACCTGCCTGGGGGGACAGAGCAGCAGGCATAACAAAAGGGATCTTTCTTTTTTGAGCTGGAGTTTTCTCTACCTAAAGGCAGGGTAGTTAACCTCCTGCAGGAAAATTCACAAGTTTTTCACAGACCTGAAGAGGTTTTGTTTGTGTGTTTGTTTTGTTTTTTAGCTAAGAGCAGCTAGAGGCTTTTTCTGTCTATTTGCCTGGAGACAGGTGTTTTTTTAAAGGATTGTTCTGTAGGCTGAGAATAGCTATCAGAGAACATAGGTATCAGGTTACAGCACAGCGAAATTTTACAAGCCAGGGTTTTTTTTTGTTTTTGTTTTGTTTGTTTTGTGGTTTTCTTTCTAACTCTTGGGTGTAAAGTTAGTTAAAACAGAGAGGCTAAGATGACAGAAACCAAGGCACAACACAAACTGGAGTTAACCAGACTGGAGGCAGCAAAAGAGGCAGAAAAATCCCTAGAGGCTGCCCACAGGAGAGCTGTGGAGGCAAAGGACAAAGAAATGGAGGCAAAGGACAAAGAAATGGAGGCAGCGAAAGAGGCAGAAAAAGCCCTAGAGGCTGCCCACAGGAGAGCTATGGAGGCAAGGGAAAAAGAACTGGAGGAGAAGGAAAAAGAGAGGAAGCATGCTCTGGAGATGGAGAAGGCAAAGGCTCAGCAGAATTTACCAACAAACCCTAGCAATCCTTCTCCAGGTACCACTTCCCATCCCAGAAGTTTCCCCACCTACAAGGCAGGCGATGATACCGAGGCCTTCTTAGAAAACTTCGAAAGGGCCTGCCTTGGGTAGATCATCTCTACAGACCAATGCATGGAAGAGCTGAGGCCGCAGCTCATTGGACCCTTAGCCGAGGTAGCAGCTGAAATGCCTAAGGAACACATGAACAAGTATGAACTGTTTAAAACCAAGGCGAGAGTCAGAATGGGACTAACACCCGAGCATTCCCATCAGCGATTCAGAGCCCTAAGTTGGAAACCAGACGTGTCATTTACCCGACATGCCTACCACATTGTGAAACATTGGGATGCCTGGATATCAGGAGCAAATGTTAAATCTCCAGAAGATTTATGTTTCCTAATGCAAATGGAGCAGTTCCTAGAGGGTGTTCCTGAGGAAATAGAAAGATACATCCTAGATGGGAAGCCCATAATTGTAATCGAGGTGGGGGAGATTGGAGCCAAATGGGTGGAGGTGGCAGAAAAGAAAAAAACTGGTCGCAGTTGGAGCAGGTACCAGAAGGGACAACCTCAGACCACACCCTACTACCGGGGGCAGCCCAAGGCCACAACTACACCCCAAGGAACACTCCAGACACCTTATCGTCCTGCCACACCGTTCTCCAGCAACCCACCTCACCCCAGTGACCCGTCAGCTGGACGATGTTTTAAATGTAACGAGCCGGGGCATAAAGGCCAACTGCGCTAAGAACCCCAACAGATTACAGTTCATTGCACCAGAATCACACCAGAGGTCCGCAGGCCCAGATACCTCCCAGATACCCTCAGAGCGGAGGGAAATTGTGAGTGTGGGTGGAAAGAAGGTCACCGCATGGAGGGACACCGGAGCACAAGTGTCAGCTATCCATGCTTCCTTAGTGGACCCCAGTTTAATCGACCCAGAGATCCAAGTGACAATTCAACCCTTCAAGTCAAACTCTTTTGACTTGCCTACAGCCAAGTTGCTGGTCCAGTACACGGACTGGTCAGGAATGTGGACTTTTTCAGTCTATGATGATTATCCCATCCCCATGCTGTTGGGGGAAGACTTAGCCAATCATGTGAAGCTAGCCAAGAGGCTCAGCCAGAGCCTGAACCCCAGCATAGTGCACCAGCAGAGAGTGGTTCACAGTCAATGGAAACAGCCCCATCACCTGCATCGCTTCCAGAGGGAACAAGCCCAAGTCCACAATCCATTGAGGAACTGATGTCTCCAGCATCAAGGGAACAGTTCCAGGCTGAACAGGAAGCAGATGAAAGCCTCCAGAGAGCTTGGACCGAGGCACGGAGCAACCCATCGCCGCTCAACTCTTCTCATCGATCCAGGTTTGTTGTAGAAAGAGGACTTTTATACAAGGAAACTCTTTCTGGTGGGCACCAGGAAAACTGGCATCCTCAGAGACAGTTGGTAGTTCCAACTAAGTACAGGGAAAAGCTCTTGAGCTTAGCCCATGATCACCCTAGTGGCCATGTTGGGGTGAACAGAACCAAAGACCGTTTGGGGAGGTCATTCCACTGGGAGTGAATGGGCAAGTCCACAGTGCTATAAAATCCCTCCTGGCCAGAGGCAAAACCCTTTCACCTGTAAAGGGTTTTGCCTCTGGCCAGGAGGGATTTTATAGCTCTGTGGACAGAAAGGTGGTTACCCTTCCCTTTATATTTATGACGCCATCATTGGAAGTTTTTAAGATCAGGTTGGACAAACCCCTGTCAGGGCTAGTCTCTGTTCACCCCTTCCTCAGCACAGACGGCTGGACTTGATGAGTTCTCGAGGTCCCCACCTTTCTATGATTCTATGTTTCATTATTTTAATGCTGTGGCGGTTCTGTTGTAATATTAATTGGGTATTAGTGTGCCTAGAGCCTCATGTGGGCATCTTTTTATTATTATTATTTCTCTTGAAATACATCAACAAATAAACAAGAACTGGAACTTGTATATCCAGTTCTGTGGGCCGTCTGAGATTCAGAGCTTGCTCTGTATCTACAACTGACATCAAATCCATTGTGAAAGCCTGATTTTCAAAGTGCCTCAGATGTCCCTCCTCACAAGTCTTTAAATTTGGCCCTTATCTGTCTATCAATTTCATAAAGCAACAGCTGATTTCATATTGTTTCACTGCAGGCTTCTTCTTCCCCCTTCTTCATAACAGGCAATACCCCTGTACGCATGGAAGTTCAGTGCTATGGGCTAGTGTGGTCATGGTGGAGTGAGAAGTGTCTTATATACAGCATCTGGGATATTTACATCTCATGGTTCCTTTATGATCAGAAAAGGGAAAAATGGAAAATAGGCTGTTGCAGTTCAAATACAAGACAGAACAAGGCTTTAAGCAAGCAAGCAGGCTGGTCTGCCAACGGGCTGGTCTCCTGTCAGCTTTCCACCCTCTCTTTTATTCTTTCTCTCCCCCCGCACATTACATACTCCAAAAGATAAAAGGAATACACTGGCTTTGTTTAATATTCTTATTTACCAATATCTATCTATCGCATTCCTTGCTCTCGGGCCTTGAGCCCAGTCCTGGGAAGCTTCCCACGGTTCATGTCATCTGGGCGAGATTCCAAGGTTCATGCCCTTGAGAGGAGCCATGTGTGCACTGCTCCTACACAACACTCCGGGTGTGCCCTGAATGTTGCCAAGTTCATGAACCTTGCATGAATGCTACAATAGGCAAATAAAACAAAACAAAGCCATATTTTTAAGAAGGTGCCTGCCCAAGCTGTGATGTTATATTTTTGGCTTTCATGTTATATCAATAGTGTATCAAAGAAAACAAAACCAGATTCTAATGTCTATAGTAAAGGAACAGATCTTTAGTCTGGATTGGAGGGAGTGTGAGCTAGTGCATAGGGCATGGAAATGCGACTCTGGAGTTCTATTTGTGCCACTGGCCTCCTGTGTGACCTCTGGCAAGTCACTGCATCTATCTGTGCCTCAGTTTCCCCCTACTTTTTGTCTATTTAGACTGCAAACTCTGTATACGTACAGCACCTAGCCCAAATGGGGCCCTGATCTCAGGTGGGCCTTCTAGAGCCACTGTAATGCAAATAATAGGTATTAGTAATATTGCAAAAGCAATTGACTTGGGTATTGTTCTTTTCCACATGACACACTCCAGGTCTGTGTAACATGCTTGTGAATGAATATATCAAGGTAAGTCTTTTTGAACCAATCTAAATACAGTCCTGTCAAGGTTCATTCTAAACCTCCTATTTTTTGAAGTGTAGTTTTCTTTTTTCCCCATTATTTTCACCAAAATCTGGCTGACCTCTTATCAATCGTACTCCTACAAGGAGAAGTGTAACAAAAATTTAAAAACCCTCCCGCCTGCGTTACAAGACAGCTGAGTTGTAACATGTTATCCTTAAACATACAGTGGCTGTAATTACAGATGGGGAGCTCAACCACCAGGTGATACAGCACTTTGACCAGGAGATTTCAAAGCGCTTTACAAAGGAGGTCACTATCACAATGCCCACTTAACAACTGGGGAAACTGAGGCACATAGTGAGAAGTGATTTGCTCAAGGGCACCAGCAGATCTGGGTCTAGCACCAAGGTCTCTTGAGTGCCAGTCTAGTGTTCACACCATAAGGCCACACTGGCTCCCATACTTCAGGGGGTGGAGCACAGCAGCTGTATAACAGAGCACAGAATGAGAACAGGGAGCATAGGATCACGTATCCAGTTGAAACCACAGGGAGAGTTCAAAAAGCCTGATTATCAGAAGTGGTGAGGACCCACAGCTCTCAGTTGCGGTCATGGGTAATCAGCACTTCTGAAAATCAGGGCCTAGGAGAGGCAGCAGAGAGCTACTTGAGTTGGGATTTGGATCAAACACCAGCACGCATGCTCCTGTTTCTGAAGAAGATTCATAGGCTCTTTAATGGCCACAAGTGGCCCAGACCACAGTCTTACACTTTAGCCAGGGGTTTTCAGTGCACATCTAAGCTTCCAAACCATCAAGGGCCACTAATTAGAGCAGCCACGTCCCCTAAATCCCATCCAGCATCTCTTCAGCAAACTTACGTTCTGTGTCTCAGTTTTCCCACCTGTAAAATGGGGATAATGCTACTGACCTGCTTTGTAAAACTCCTCGAAATCTATGGATGAAAAGCCAAGAGCTTGGTGCTGTCATTTGTATTATTTGCTATGAATCATTTGGCTCCGAATAGCACATTCTAACACCCAAAGAAATAGACCTGGTGGGAACATTTTCCACATCAGAAAAGTTCTTTCAACAAAACCATTTTTTTGTCTGTAAAATTGTATCAATTTTGACAACTTTTGTTTATAAAAATAATTGGAAATAAAAAATGAATTTTGTTACTCTTTAATCTCAAAATTTTTCACAGGGTGGAAAATCCATTTTCTGACCAGCTCTACAGAGAAATCAGTGGAAAGCCTCCCATTGATTTCAATTAATGTCGGAGCAGGCTCACAGAGAAGCTATAGGTTTCAGAGTAACAGCCGTGTTAGTCTGTATTCACAAAAAGAAAAGGAGGACTTGTGGCACCTTAGAGACTAACCAATTTATTTGAGCATAAGCTTTCGTGAGCTACAGCTCACTTCATCAGATGCATACTGTGGAAAATACAGAAGATGTTTTTATACACACAAACCATGAAAAAATGGGTGTTTATCACTACAAAAGGTTTTCTCTCCTCCCACCCTACTCTCCTGCTGGTAATAGCTTATCTAAAGTGATCACTCTCCTTACAATGTGTATGATAATCAAGGTGGGCCATTTCCAGCACAAATCCAGGTTTTAGAGCCAAAAGAGTTCCCAGAAGTCACCTACTACAGGACAGGCCTAACAAAGAAGATAACAGAACACCACTAGCTGTCACCTTCAGCCCCCAACTAAAACCCCTCCAACGCATTATCAAGGATCTACAACCTATCCTGAAAGACGACCCATCACTCTCACAGATCTTGGGAGACAGGCCAGTCCTTGCCTACAGACACCCCCCAAACCTGAAGCAAATACTCACCAGCAACCACACACCACACAACAGAACCACTAACCCAGGAACCTATCCTTGCAACAAAGCCTGTTGCCAACTGTGCCCACATATCTATTCAGGGGACACCATCACAGGGCCTAATAACATCAGCCACACTATCAGAGGCTCGTTCACCTGCACATCCACCAATGTGATATATGCCATCATGTGCCAGCAATGCCCCTCTGCCATGTACATTGGGCAAACTGGACAGTCTCTACGTAAAAGAATAAATGGACACAAATCAGATGTCAAGAATTATAACATTCAAAAAGCAGTTGGAGAACACTTCAATCTCTCTGGTCACTCGATTTCTGATCTCAAAGTGACTATCCTTCAACAAAAAAACTTCGAAAACAGACTCCAACGAGAGACTGCTGAATTGGAATTAATTTGCAAATTGGATACAATTAACTTAGGCTTGAATAGAGACTGGGAATGGTTGAGTCATTATAAAAAGTAACCTATTTCCCCTTGTTTATTCCTCCCCCCCCTCCCCCACTGTTCCTCAGACGTTCTTGTTAAACCCTGGATTTTTGCTGGAAATGGCCCACCTTGATTATCATACACATTGTAAGGAGAGTGATCACTTTAGATAAGCTATTACCAGCAGGAGAGTAGGGTGGGGGGAGAGAAAACCTTTTGTAGTGATAAACACCCATTTTTTCATGGTTTGTGTGTATAAAAACATCTTCTGTATTTTCCACAGTATGCATCCGATGAAGTGAGCTGTAGCTCACGAAAGCTTATGCTCAAATAAATTGGTTAGTCTCTAAGGTGCCACAAGTCCTCCTTTTCTTTTAGAGAAGCTATACTATCTGCACAGGCAGATCCTCGGGTGATTTAAACAGGAGAAGCTTCATTGGCTTCAATGGAACTATGCCAGTTTCTCGTCTCTGAGGAACTGGTCCATTAAATCAACACAGGCTTTGTTCTCAGAACTGCGTTCCTTTTCCACTTCTTCCCAAAGTGCTGCAGTCTTTCCAGCAATGGATTCCTCAGCAGAAAGCTGCAATAATATTGTTACCTGTTTGAGCCACTCTCTGCCATTTGAGTCTAATTAAGACTTGGGATTTTCATCTCTCACTTAATAGCCGAGCGCCCCCCCAAAAGGCCTTTCACGTCTATGACTGCAGGAAAGAGGAAAGCTTATTTGTGTAGACAGCAGACTGTAATATCCATGCTGTTGCTTATGCACTGTGTAATTGCCTGCAGTCATGCTGTTAGCCACAGCACCATGAGGAACACTCACTCTTAGGGGAATGGATTTTGAAAATTTGTCTCTCACTCAGAGCAAGTCAGCCCACTGCAATCCACTGAGCAGGCGGTCTGGCATTGTTGGTGTTTAGATGGGGAATAGATGAATATTCTCCTTCCTCTGAATGCCTCAGCGTGGATGGAACAAGAAGGGTCCCGTTGATGGGCCTTTATAACTGGGCAGCAAACAACCTGCATCCGCCCCCGCCCCCCCCCCCCCCCCGCAGGCAACAAGGGGAAAAGCTGCAATGAGTGGAAAATCATCTTACAGGGTGTAATGAACTGCAGTCACCGACCCTGAGCCCCTGCAAATGCCATCCTGAGAAGGCAAAGGCAAACCAAGGCTGGCGGCATGGTCAGTGTAAATCTATTGCCCTTAATCTTGAAACAGCTTTCAGGGTTTACAATAACCCAGCTCCCAGCAAGAAACACTAGTCGAAAGGGAAGGAAACTGAGGCACAGGCAAGTGAGGCTTCTAGGGATGGCTTGAATGGCAGAGAGATGCAGGGAGGCTCAAGCTGCAGAGGAGAAGGCTCTTGCTGCTATGATGGTCAGACCATGAGGAGGGGTGGGAGGAGGCCTGTGCTAGGTAAGTGCAGGGAGGAGAGTGGATATAAGCTCCATACTTAGGACAAGTCTGTGGAGGGTATAGAGCAGTATAGTGTGAGTACTCCATAGCCATGTATCCTTAGGTGACTCTGTATTTAGGCCCCAGTTCTCCTGGGCCAGCTCATGTGGAATAGCAGTGTTACCACACAGGCTGTCTGTAAATCTTGGCATGAACCACACTACTCCTCTTCTTCTTGATAAGCATTTCTATAGCCCTGCCATTTACAAACTGGAGACAAGACAGGTCCCCTGCCCTGAGGAGTTCACAATTTAAATACATCCAGGCAGACAAGGTCAAACCAGGCCCAGGACAACAGGGCTGCAGAGGGAGAACGTGGGAATTATAAGTGTTAAGGAGGAGGGGCTGCATAAGGGGCTGAGGTTTTTTAAGAAAGGCTTTCAAGGAGACAGAAGGGGGCACACGTGGTGGCTCGGGTTATTCAGTGTTACAGGCAAAGAGCCTGATTCTCCATTGCCCTGTACCTGTGTGGTCTTAGCACTAGGGTAAAGTGAATGGAAAACCCGGTTGTTCTGATTTCATAGCATTTTAGGCTCACTTTGCACTCATGTTAAAGATGGTGCAGGGAGCAGGGCAGTGAAGAATCAGGCCTATGGGGGCAGCATGGTAGAAAGCTCACAGCCATATTCTGCTGTGTTGAGTTTATCCTCTGCTCTGTGCCACCTTGCCACTCCCAGTATTACCAACTCCAGAGGTTTAAAAGTCATGAGTTCAGCCCCTCCTCCCCCAAATCACAAGATAGACTTATAGAATCATGAGGTTTTTTTGTAAAATAAAAAAAACTAGTATCCTTTTCTTTGTCTTTGAGTTTTTCAGCCTTTGGGACATACCCAGATCACATTTTCAAGCTTTTCTCTGCTCCCATAAAGGCAAGAAACTTACTTCTTTTTTGTTTGTTTTTTAAATGGAAGCTGAGATGCTCATGCAATGTCAAGTTTCCAAAAAACACACCAAGAGTTGGCAACAGTGCACTCCCCGATCCTGGGATACTTACAGGGAAAAATGGGCCCTGATATAACACAGAGCAGCTACAGGGCTGCTCTGAATTATGCTGCCACTGGTGGCAGGGAGCCAGATTAGGATTGTGCCCTCTGCCCTGCCTCCTCTCACTTTTGGGGTGCTCCCGCCCTGCCCAAACATGTCCATTTCCAAAGGAGGGAGTGGCATAGAACTGGATTTCCTGTGACAGGGGGAATTTTCATCTGCCCCTTTATGGCACTTCTCTGGCTGCTTAACACTGCCTCAGAGTGGGGACCCAGGATTCATCCCCCACCCATCATTCAGGGGGCACTCAAATCATTGTGAGCACATTACATTTTCAGAGCTGTTTTTATCAGGCTATCTGTTTTGTTGCAGTCTCCACTGTGGAAAACGAGACCAAAGACCAGTTCCGGGGTTTGTTTTTAAACGAAAAACTCACTGCTGCAATTTGTGCCCTTTAAAATAAATGACAGCTAGTTTTATAGGGGAATAAGCAAAACCCCATGCTTTTAGCTTGGAAACTGCTGGCTTTTGTTTTCTGTGCATTGCTAAGCAGTCCCCTGTGTGAAGTGGAGCTCAGCAGCCATGTTGGTCTCAGACCTGCTGCTGTCTGTTATGGAGAATACGCACACTCTGTGCTCTCCCAGAGGCTTCACTTTAGTTCTTTCTTGATGTGGTTTCCATAATCCTTAAATGAGTCATTTCAGACTGAAAGTACCTGTTTTGCTCTATGTGTGTGGAAGCATGATGCTGTGTGCCATAACTGCCCCCTACCTCATAGCGAGCTAAATCCAATCGGTCTACAGTACTTATATGACACCCATCATGATAGAATCTGGGCACCTTGCCATCTTTAACGTATTTAGCATCACAGCACCACTGTAAAGTAGAGCAGTGCTACTATTCCTCTTTTTGGAATTCCTTATTGCCCAAGGTCACACGGGGAGTTAGTGGCAGAGCAAGAAATTGAACCCAGGTCTCCCAAGCTAGTATCCTAACCACTGTGCCATCCTTCCTCTCTAAAGCCAAACCTCCTTACTAAGTATTTACTCACTCCCTGTTCAGAAAAAATTTCATCCACATGACTTGAGTAAAGCCGTCCGTTAGGATGTGGCATAGAGATTCCCCAAGGCACGTTTGCTTAGGTACACCACAGATTATTTTTTGTCTTCCTCTCATAGAGGTTGATGCATGGGTTGAGGCTGGATTAGATGGCCCATCGCTCTGTCCTGCAATGGCAGTTCTTGGGTCACTGTAGCAGTGCCCATGTATTCAGAGCCATGCCCAGCTATATTAACTTACAATAAATATTCATGAATAGATTACACAGCCAGCATGATGAAAATCTTCCCCTCTCTGCTTCAGCACTTACAGAATAAAATTGACATTAGCAAATCTGTCCTTGCTTCAGCCTGGTCCTGGACTCTTGTGGACAGGGGCTTTCACTCAGCTGGCTCAGTAGCTATGCTGGTGGTGGTCCTGGGTCAGAATAATTTCTCTGGTAACATAGTGCAGCTCTATTAATGGGCTCCTTAACATCATCTCTGTATTAGAAGTAACTGAGTCTCAGAGCCACCCAGATTGGTGGCTGCTTATTTTTAAGTGCCAGTGGAAAGTCCAGCAGTTTGACAGCCCTGAAAACTAAAGATGCAGGAGTCCAGAGAACGGGGCAGTGCAGCTAACAAGCAAGCTGCCGTATCAATGTGACTCAGCCGTGACGTCTAGGGGTTTGGATGGGGGGAGTTCAGTCTCCATAGCTCATTCAGGGCTTGACTTCTCCACTGTCACTGCTAACAAGGGCAGCGCATGATGCCCACTGTGGTGGGGTTCTTCAGTGATGCAGGCACCACCGTAATGATGCAGGGAGAGTCCTACTGAACTCATTACACTTGGTCCTCCCAAACAGGCAGCAGATGACAAAACTTTTCCATTTCTATGGACCTGGGCTGGATTTGAATGAATGACCTAGTAAAGGATCTCTAGCCTATTAGCAATCCCCAAGTCACTCAGTCTCTGGGGCAGTGACTCCATAAGCCCTGCCCGCTCTAGAAAAAATTACAGTGTTTAAACAAGGTGGTAGGTTATACAATGGCTTATTCTTGCCACTGTTGCATCCATGGGATTGTGGGCTGTTGTGGGTGCTAAAATGGCCCTCTGTGTAAATTAGAGCAGCCCCAGGGGTGCTCTTGTTTTTCGCAGCTTCCTGGAAGCTGCCTCTTAGCAATTCCACAGAGAGATGCAGCCCAGAATCTCCAAAGAGGTAGGTGCTATGGAGACTCGCACTCCTGCACCAACATGCTGGCTCTGCCCTGGGCATGCCCCCTTGTTTTGGGTGTTGCAGTGGGTCCAGCCCAGGGCTGCTTAATGGCAGTCCTACACTGTGCTTGAGCGGGAGGGTCACTTGCAGCATAGTTCTGGCTTCTGTCTCCATCAGGAAGGGATAAAGGATTGAATCTCTCCCAATATGTGTCTTGTCTTCTCAGAAATGAGAGAGGTCGGGGCTGGTGGTGGTGGTGAAAGCCAGGTTATATGTGGCCTGGCACAAGCACGTACAAACAGGGCTACATTTGTTGTGCAGGCAGGGCTAAATATGCAGCCTTTTCTCAAAGGTGGCCCTTTTCAAACAGACAAGTAAAACTGAGGCAGGAAAACAAATGGGGTAGGACAGACTCACAAAACCACACCATGGATGGCTGAATTAAGATAATGGAGATGTAGGCCTGGAAGGGACCTTGAGTGAGGTCATCTAGTCCAGTCCCCTCCTGAGGCGGACTAAGTAAACCTAGACCATCCCTGACAAGTGTTTGTCTGGCCTGTTCTTAAAAACTTCCAAGGTCAAGGATTCCATAGACTCTATGGAGAACCTACTCCTGTACTAAACTAGCCTGAGAATTAGAAAGTTTTTTCTTAATATTTAACCTAAATCTCCCTAGCTGCACATTAAGCCGATTCCTTCTTGCCCTAGCCTTGGTGGAAGTGGAGAACAATTGATCACTGTCCTCTTTATAATAACCTTTTACATATTTTAAGGCTGCTAGATCCCCTCTCAGCCTTCTCGTCTCTAGAGTAACTGTGCCCAATTGTTTCCTCATAGGTCATGCTTTCTGGACCTCTTGTAGAAGTAGGGCTGGGTCTGATATGGTGGCCTGGAATTCAGAGCAGACTGGAGTATTTCAGGAGAGCGGCACAAAGCAGAGATTGTAATCACCATCAGTGGCCATGTGCAGCAATAGGCGCTTCAGACAGATAAATAGCCCTTTAAGTGGGACAGATCAACAGCATTTGAGACTCCTGTTATGTGTCTTCAAGTGCTCTGTCAAGGTTAGTTAGTTAACGACAGTGCAACCGTTACACAAATGAGACTGCTTCCTGGGCAGCTGAGACATGGACCCAGCCCTCGCCCCCAATAGCATCTCTCTTTTTCATTTGCTTCTCCTGCCATGGGACCGTGGAGCCTTGACAAGCTGCCTTGATTAATCACGTGAGCTCCTTGGCTCTCATCTGGGGCTAACTGACAGAAAGTGAAGCATGACAGTGAATAATGGCAGGACCTTTAAAAATCCATGAGAAATTAAATAAACACAACAGTATTTGTTCCACCACCCCCCCATGACATTTCAGACTGTGCTGCTGCATTCCCCACTTCATAAAACAGGACCCAACATGTCTGAGAGCAACAACCTTAAAACTGCCATTGACAAGTGCATGCTACCTACGCTGCATATCTACTTGTAATTCTTTCTCCTCCCCTGAGCTGGGTGATACGAATTCAATGGAGGGATGGTCAGGCTATAGTAGAGTGAAAACATAAAACTAACTTGCAGTGTGGTTGTATGTGTAGCACCTAGCACCCTGTGGTGCTACCAGGAACAAATAATAAATAGTATTAGCAGAGTGGTCTAGAAGACAGTTCTCTGGATTAGGAGACCTGGGTGCTGTTCCCAGCTCTGACACTCCTTTCCTGTGGAACCTAGGTGGAGCCAGCACTAACCAGGGCTGGGTTCAATATTTAGGGGTTTCTTTCCATCGATACAATACAGAACCAATCGATCCCCCACCCAGTAACCTGGGAAAATTACACACCGCTCCTGGGTACCTCTGAGAGGCAATACTTCCCCACTCACAAGCACAGAGTCCAAATGTAGAAAATAAACTTTTAATAAAAGGAGAGAAGTAACTAGGAGTTAATTTGGGAAAACACTACAAACAAGATTCATAAACATAAACCATGAATAAAAAACCCACCCCCAAGTAGGTTGGGCAGTGGCCTTTTCCCCTCAGGTTCTTAAGTCCAGCAACCCAAAAGTCCCTTTCACATGCCCAACCTTTCTCTGCACCCCACTCACAGTTGCAGTCCTTGGTCAGTGCAGATCCAGAGTTCAGAGGTGCATCTGCACATTTCACCTCCCACCCTAGGTGGGGGGTAAAGAGGCATCTTATTTGCTCCGGTGGCTGCTCACCGGCCACCTGCTCACCACTCTCACCGTGCCCTTCCACCAGCCACACTGCTGGCCACTCATCATGCCTCTCCACCGCCGCCCTGCTGGCCGCTCATCGCACCTCTCCATTGCCACCCTGCTGGCCACTCGTCATGCCTCTCTGCTGCCACCCTGCTGGCCACTCGTCGCACCTCTCCACCGCCACCCTGCTGGTCGCTCATCGCACCTCTCCGCCACCGCCCTCCTGGCCACTCGTCATGCCTCTCCGCCACTGCCCTGCTGGCCACTCGTCATACCTCTCTGCTACCACCCTGCTGGTCGCTCGTCATGCCTTTCCACCGCCGCTCTGCTGCTCACTCATTCGCCAGCTGATTCTCAGTCACCTTCTGCCTCTCTGCTATGACCTCTGCACATTAGTCTTTTAGTGATTTTTAGCTCTTTTGCAGGCTGGGCAGAAACACTGCCTGCCCCATCCCAAGTGATTTCAGCTCTCAGTGATTTTTGCTCTTAGCAGGCAGGATAGAAACACACAGTTCTACCACAACTGGTTTCAGCTCTGATTGAGCAATTCAAATAACAAGAGGCTCCTAATAAAGCCTATTTTAGCTCTATTCTTTGAACAGTGGGGAAGAACAGGTTAAGTCAGTCGAGAGAGGACTTGGGTGTGTGGATGCAGCCTCCTGAGGAGGGCACCAGAACTCCTGTCCCCACTCCTCTTACTTTCACAAGGCTCTGACAATCGAGTCCCTGCTTAATGAGGTTCTTTCAACTGATTGTGCCCCTCACATCATTTGGGACAGGTTCCCCTCTATTCGACATTGGTGAGGCCTCATCTGGAGTACTGTGTCCAGTTTTGGGCCCCACACTACAAGAAGGATGTGGAAAAATTGGAAAGAGTCCAGCAGAGGGCAACAAAAATGATTAGGGGACTGGAACACATGAGTTATGAGGAGAGGCTGAGGGAACTGGGGATGTTTAGTCTACGGAAGAGAAGAATGAGGGGGGATTTGATAGCTGCTTTCAACTACCTGAGAGGTGGTTCCAAAGAGGATGGTTCTAGACTATTCTCCGTGGTAGCAGATGGCAGAACAAGGAGTAATGGTCTCAAGTTGCAGTGGGGGAGATTTAGGTTGGATATTAGGAAAAACTTTTTCACTAGGAGGGTGGTGAAGCACTGGAATGCATTACCTAGGGAGGTGGTGGAATCTCCTTCCTTTGAAGTTTTTAAGGTCAGGCTTGACAAAGCCCTGGCTGGGATGATTTAGTTGGGGATTGGTCCTGCATTGAGCAGGGGGTTGGACTAGATGACCTCCTGAGGTCCCTTCCAACCCTAATATTCTATGATTCTATGATCCGAAATCCCTTTTGGTGGCTTTGAAAATATCAGCCTCCATTTGAAAATCTCCCCCAAAGGAACATCTTTTTAATAAGATTTATGGTTTTGGCTGGGTTGGAAATTCAAGAGCAGCTTCCCACATGTATTCAGGTATCTTAGCTTCCAGTGAAAAACTCAGTAAGCAAAAAGGCGGGCAAACACTAGTGAGACTTTTCTGACCATTCCCTAAAATGCCTGGAGGCTGGAATTGAATTTTGGATAAAGATTCTGGACTTGTCATATCCTGATCAGGCTCATTCATCCCTGACTGAAATCACTCTACCCATTAGGGAAATGTCAAATGAGGCTTTTTCTAAGTGGAATTGGCTACATTTTAATTTTTGTTCCTAAGGACAGAGAAACCTACTGTTCAATTCAGATCGTTCTTTCTTCCTGCCATGCATGTGCCTTTACAATTTGGAGAACTTCAGCAGCCCTGCATAGACAAAGGGACAGGTGATCCCTCATTAATTGCCACAGTAACACATAATAACATAAAAAGAAAAGGCGGACTAGTGGCACCTTAGAGACTAACAAATTTATTTGAGCATAAGCTTTCGTGAGCTACAGCTTACTTCATCGGTGAATGCATCCGATGAAGTGAGCTGTAGCTCATGAAAGCTTATGCTCAGATAAATTGGTTAGTCTCTAAGGTGCCACTAGTCCGCCTTTTCTTTTTGCGGATACAGACTAACACGGCTGCTACTCTGAAACCTGACATAATAACATGCAAATCAGGTGGCAGTTTGATTTCACTCTGTGGAAAGGCAGTAAAAGGAAGGGGGAAAACATGGAAGTGAAGGAATTACCAGTTTTGTCCAAATCAGTAATCTTGCTGGAAAAAAAGGAAATAGCCTATTGAGCACATAAGACTGGAGCACAGAGAATATGCTGTTCTTTCAATGGGTTTCTTCATGTAGCCAAGATCTAGCTCGAGTGACCTCTTGTACAATGGTAGTGTTGTCTTGTGGGTAGAGAACAGCATAGAGAATCAGGTCTTCTGAGTTTTATTCCTGGCCCAGACTTGCTGTGTGACTGAGGGAAAGCCATTTGAACCTCTTGGGTGCTTTGGTTACCCCACCATCAAGACTGGGATAGTAATACCTGCCTAATGGGACAGTTGGGGCAGAAAATGAAAGGTAGGTGTGTTTGGTTAGCCCCACAGAGGAAGGCTGAGTGTACAGAGCTGTTATCTGGTCTGAATCCCACCTCCAAATCCCAGTTGCTTTCAGAAAAAGGATTTTTTTTAAAGCATGTGCAGGCTTCTTTTAACACTGACAAAGGCTCCTCTGTTTCAGGAAGGGTAGGTCACAAAGAGCAGCTGGACTGAGCCCAGAGGTGGAGTTCAGAGGAAAATTCTGGAGAAGTAACAGGACATCAGGCTCAGAAGTTAAATAAAAATAGCACATGGCCAAAACAAAAATAGTACATGGGCCAGATCCCAGAGCGAGGCCAATTGGTACCAGCCAAGGATCCCGCCTTAAATGTGTATACCCCAGTGGGAGATGATTAGGTGAACTAGAATGGCCGGCCGCGCGGGAGGAGCTCTGTAGAAGAGACATTACTGCAGCATGATGGAAAGATGAAAAAATGAGTGGGGTAATGTGATGCCTGTGCATAAACTTCACAGGCAAGACAGAGTCAAGCACAGAGGGCTGGCGAAGTAACATATCGAAACAATTCCACAAAACACGAGGCGAGGAAATCCCGTCATGAGAATCTTATAACACTCGTGACCAGGAAAAGGCTGTTGAGCCAGTGATGTTGGGAGAGATCAAAGAGGCAACTAAGTCTAATAAGAGTGACAGCAACCACTAGACACATATTAACTGGTCAAATATCACATGGGGCCCAGATTTAGACAAACAATTTCCTGACTTCTTGGCAGAACTGGCTCCAAGGCACACAAGAAAAGTAGCGGCTGTCAGCAAGGCACTTACGCCTGGGTGTAGCAATAACTTCAGTGGGACTGTTCCTTTGCTTAAAGTTAAGAACATGGTGCCTTGCTGGATCAGAGATTAAGTCCTAAATAACCTTCTGGAGCTGGTTCTGGAATTACTGCACCAAGTAACAGTGACCACAAGACAATTATGGTCAACGTTTCTAAGGGAGGAATGATGAGATAACTGGTTCTGTGGATGAAGGGAAAGCAGTGGACGTGTTATTCCTCGACTTTAGCAAAGCTTTTGACACAGAATCCCACAGTATTCTTGCCAGCAAGTTAAAGAAGTACGGGCTGGATGAATGCACTATAAGGTGAGTAGAAAGTTGGCTAGATTGTCGGGCTCAATGGGTAGTGATCAATGGCTCCATGTCTAGTTGGCAACCGGTGTCAAGTGGAGTGCCCCAGGGGTCGGTCCTGGGGCCGGTTTTGTTCAATATCTTCATAAATGATCTGGAGGATGGTGTGGATTGCACCCTCAGCAAGTTTGCAGATGATACTAAACTGGGAGGAGTGGTAGATACGCTGGAGGGTAGGGATAGGATACAGAGGGCCCTAGACAAATTGGAGGATTGGGCCAAAAGAAATCTGATGAGGTTCAACAAGAACAAGTGCAGAGTCCTGCACTTAGGACGGAAGAATCCAATGCACCACTACAGACTAGGGACCGAATGGCTAGGCAGCAGTTCTGCAGAGAAGGACCTAGGGGTGACAGTGGATGAGAAGCTGGATATGAGTCGACAGTGTGCCCTTGTTGCCAAGAAGGCCAATGACATTTTGGGCTGTATAAGTAGGGTCATTGCCAGCAGATCGAGGGATGTGATCGTTCCCCTCTATTTGACATTGGTGAGGCCTCATCTGGAGTACTGTGTCCAGTTTTGGGCCCCACACTACAAGAAGGATGTGGAAAAATTGGAAAGAGTCCAGCGAAGGGCAACAAAAATGATTAGGGGACTGGAACACATGACTTATGAGGAGAGGCTGAGGGAACTAGGATTGTTTCGTCTACGGAAGAGAAGAATGAGGGGGGATTTGATAGCTGCTTTTAAATACCTAAAAGGTGGATCCAAAGAGGATGGATCTAGACTATTCTCAGTGATAGAAGATGACAGGACAAGGAGTAATGGTCTCAAGTTGCAGTGGGGGAGGTTTAGGTTGGATATTAGGAAAAACGTTTGCACTAGGAGGGTGGTGAAACACTGGAATGCGTTACCTAGAGGTGGTGAAATCCCCTTCCTTAGAATTTTTAAGGTCAGACTTGACAAAGCCCTGGCTGGGATGATTTAGTTGGGATTGGTCCTGCTCTGGGCAGGGGGTTGGACTAGATGGCCTCCAGAGGTCCCTTCCAACTCTGTTATTCTATGATTCTATGAATCCTATCCAGATGGTTGATTTAACTGGGAATTGGTCCTGCTTCGAGCAGGGGGTTGGACTAGATGACCTTCAGGGGTCCCTTCCAACCCTGATATTCTATGATTCTATGATTCTATGATCTGTCTCCTGTCTACATCACTTTCCCCACAGTTTGGGTGGATCTATCATGCACAATGGGGAAGAGGGAAAACACTTCATTTCCAGGTGCAGCCCACACCCACTCTGGGTGGCCCTAGTCATTGCTCTAGTGATGGCTGGGACACAGACAGAGGTGGCTGAGCTTTCTACAGCCTGAATTTGCACTAGGGGCTTTTAGGTCAGCCAGTAGAGTTGCACATGTTTAGATTCCGAGGTCCCAGGTTTGAGCCCTGCTCTCATCAATCCACCCATGAGGCTTGGTGTTACATAGGAAAATGTGACTTGGGAACCCCCCAAATGGGCAGGGGATCTAAAACAGGGCAGTACCAGAAACTACTTTTAACTCCCCTTGTGACATTGGCCAGATGTCATGCTGACAATGTCCCTTTAAATTAACTTAATTATTTTATTACTTTTCTGAATGCATCAATGGTAACCCCCATGGTGGAACCACTACTGCTTGGTCCTGTGTGGTAGATAAACAGAGGGATGAATTCCGCAAGGCTGTTAATCCAACACCAGTTTTCATCAGCACTGAATTCAGTTCAAAGAAAACCCTGCTTGAGCCCTGCCAAGCAATTCTACACCAAACACAGACAGAGAAAAACACAGGTCACAATGAGTAGTAGTGGTACTATAGCACTTAGAGGCCTCAACTGAAATCAGGGCTCTGTTGCGCTAGGTGCTGTACAGACACCTAGCAGGAAGCAGTCCATGCCTTCAAGAAGCTTAGTCTAAAGACACAAGACAGGGTGGAAGAGGAATCAGACCCTGGCTCACGGTCACTTAGCAAGTCAGCCATGGAAGCAGAGCAGAGAATAGAACCCTGGAATCCAAGTGCTAATCAAATGCCTGATCCACGGGACCACACTGGCCTGGAAAGAGCACTGCCCCCACTCCAGTCCAGTTATAGGCCACATGTTTCGTTGGTTTAATCTGTGCTCAGAATACCCACCTGTCTTAGATAGACTCCCTTCCCCAATAATTAATCGCTTCCTTTCTTGTAAGTAATCCCTGTCTCCTCAAACCTCTCAGGTTTGATGGGTCACTGGGAGGTCAAAGCAGCCCCTGGGGGGATGAATGACCCATAACACTGTATTGGGTAATGGGATGTGACCTCAGGCAGGTGCATTGATGCATCATTCAAACCATTATTAAGCCCAAGGGATTCAGATGCAGTTCACCGCCAAAAATTAAACAGAGAGACACTTCAACTCACGTCACATGGTGCTTAAGGCCAGAAGGAACCACCATGCACCAGAGGCCACTCAATGACCCCTGTATTGCATCCAACACCAAGGCTTGGACTAAAGTATTACAGCCTTCTGGAGACTGCACTGTGGTGGCCAAAGGCAGCAAAGAGGAGGCCCAAGTGCAGCAGTGCCTGAGGTCCCTGCTGTGCCAGAGAATTGACTTGGTTAGATATACACTGATGATCCTAGCAAGCAACCCACACTACAGAGGAAGGCGAGAAGCTCCCAAAGCCCCTCCCAGTCTGGCCAGAGGGAAAATTAGTCTGGAGATCAGTTCAACCCTGAGCATGTGAACAGGACCCTCCAGCGAGGCATCTGAGACAATTTCCTGTACCATAGGCTACTGGGCTTTAACACTCTCTTCCCCAGAGCTCCATGGTTGTGGAAATCACTCCAGCCCTTAAACTGTAGTAGTGTCTGTGAAGTGGCTTCACTATGATCCCATGGTCTGAGGCTCTGAGATTCCTCAGGCAGTGCATCACCAGCTGCTGATGGACAGAAAAGATATATGAAGAGAGCAAATCATCTCAAGACCCTGTAAATCCCCATATGGATTCAGTTCAGGCCAGTAAGGGAAATGGAGAGATTCTACCATACCCCTTGCTAATCTGTTATTTTAAGGGCTACTTCCCCTCCCTGTTAAACCTCTGCTCTACCACAAGGGTTTTGTCTCAGATCCAGACACAGAACATTGTTGTGGAGCATGTTGTCTGCTGCCTGTGAAGGCTGCGGAGATGGCAGTGTTGCAAAGCTGAGCACAGTGCCTGTTGAGGCAATGTGCAGGCAATTACAGGCTGAGATTTGCTGGGCTGCCTTGCTGAGAAAGCCAATCCTGATTCAAAAACCCTGCTGGACAAACGGCTGTGGTACTACCCTGGAGCAACGCGGTCTGTGGGAGGCCCCACATTTTGCCCGGTAATAGATCTGTTCTTCACGTCCGTGGAGAGAGGAGGAGCTCAATTACCTTTCATAGGCTGAAGATCGAGTTCTTCTGTATGTCATGTCTAGGAGTCGGGTAATAGCCCTTTAAATAGCATGGGAGCCCTCTAGTGGCTAGTAGTCCTGTGTTGCAGAAGTCATGAGAGCCCTGCCAGAACAGCAACACACATAGGTTGCCAGGCCTTGTACATACATCATTAATAAACAGTTATTTGGACTCCAGCTGGGCTACTGTGGTTCCCCATATCCTCAATATGGTGTAGCGAGCGGAACAAGGAGACAACGTTGTTGCTCTCCCATTACATTGTGTAGTGATTTTTTACGTGCTTTCCCTGTTACATCAGCTCTTGCTGGGTCTCACTCAAGTGTCTGAGAGCCTAGGATGGGTCCCAGATTTTCAGACGGGACTAGTGATTTGGGGTGCCTGGCTTTTGGGGGGCCCAACTTGAGACACCTTGAAGGGGCCTGACTTTCAGACAGTGCTGAGCACCTGCCCTTTGAGAATAGGTTCCCTTAAAGTACCTCAGTTGGGCCTCCCAAATCAGGAATCACTTTGAAAACCTAAGACTCCGGTAGGCTAGGGAGAGGAGCTGCTTTAGTTTAGTGCACACCTTTCGGACAGTCTCGGTCTTGCACCCTCTTGGCAGCAGCAGCCCTGGTGTGATTCACTGCTATTGCAGCAGGCTGATTTGCATGGATGATTAATTGCAAAAGCATCCATAGAGCCAGCAACTTAAAAAGGTCAAATCATTCATGTTTTAACCCTGTATCCCATACACTAAATCAGTCCCCCTTTTACACTCCTACCCTGCCAGTCCCCAGCAATCAAACATTCTAGCAACGGATATGTGAGACAAGCAGACCCACAGCAACAATTCAACTGGCTCACCTTTGCTTTAGGGACCCGCTTTAAGTGAATTTCTGTAATCTAATCTCTCCCTCCATCTACCTCCTAGCGCTGGGGGTGTTCCAGCAAAATACTGGTGTGATCCTGTCTCAATTTCAATTCCTATAATGCTTAACCATGCATGATACATATTATTTTGTTGGCGGCCTTAATGCATTATTATCAGATTAGCATGCTAATTTATACTACAGAGAAATTAAAGCACTTGCCATGGCATTAAGTTATTCATGCAGATATAAATCCCTCATGGCAACCTATAGTAACTCTCCATTCTAACCAAGGGGCTTGGAATGTGTAAGTGACAAATGATCTCCCACCGCACAGTCCGCAGGCACAGATTTAGTCAATTTCCACAGGGCTGGGATGCTGCTTTTAACCAGAGTGGCAAACAGTGGGACACGTTGGGTTTAATCATTTCTACTCATTCAGGTTTTTTGGCATCCTTTGTGTGTGACAGATTCAAGCTTAGCCGATTGAAGAGATTGGCTTCTGGGTCCTGTATTTCTCCTGCTACATTATGTCACCGGGCAGGGAACTGTATCCCTAGATGTTAGAGATGTCATCGGCTCTTGCCTATAAAACGTCCCAGCTGCATGAGCACTGACAAGAGGATTACGGTAGGAAACAATAGTTATTAACTGACTCCTTCCCTCCCAGTTCAAATTTGCCATTTGAAAATTTACTCGGAGCTAGCAAAATATTCAGTTAAAGGCATTGTCCTCTAGGGGGTGCTCAGCTCAAAATGGCTCAGTTGTGCCTTAAGAGCTTGGTCAAAAAACTTTCAATGGAACAGTTTCTGGTCAGAAAAATGCAGTTTTGTTGAAAACAGGAATGTGTTGATTTCAATGACATTTTTTATGGGAAAAAGTCTAAATGAATCACTTTGATGTTCTTTTTTCAGAGTAACAGCTGTGTTAGTCTGTATTCGCAAAAAGAAAAGGAGTACTTGTGGCACCTGAGAGACTAACCAATTTATTTGAGCTTGAGCTTTCGTGAGCTACAGCTCACTTCATCGGATGCATACCGTGGAAACTGCAGCAGACTTTATATATACACAGAGAATATGAAACAATACCTCCTCCCCCCACTGTCCTGCTGGTAATAGCTTATCTAAAGTGATCATCAGGTTAGGCCATTTCCAGCACAAATCCAGGTTTTCTCACCCTCCACCCCCCCACACAAATTCACTCTCCTGCTGGTGATAGCCCATCCAAAGTGACAACTCTTTACACAATGTGCATGATAACCAAATTGGGCCATTTCCTGCACAAATCCAGGTTCTCTCACTCCCTCACCCCCCTCCAAAAACCCACCCCCATACACACACAAACTCACTCTCCTGCTGGTAATAACTCATCCAAACTGACCACTCTCCAAGTTTAAATCCAAGTTAAACCAGAACATCTGGGGGGAGGGGGGGGTAGGAAAAAACAAGAGGAAATAGGCTACCTTGCATAATGACTTAGCCACTCCCAGTCTCTATTTAAGCCTAAATTAATAGTATCCAATTTGCAAATGAATTCCAATTCAGCAGTTTCTCGCTGGAGTCTGGATTTGAAGTTTTTTTGTTTTAAGATAGCGACCTTCATGTCTGTGATTGCGTGACCAGAGAGATTGAAGTGTTCTCCGACTGGTTTATGAATGTTATAATTCTTGACATCTGATTTGTGTCCATTTATTCTTTTACGTAGAGACTGTCCAGTTTGACCAATGTACATGGCAGAGGGGCATTGCTGGCACATGATGGCATAAATCACATTGGTGGATGTGCAGGTGAACGAGCCTCTGATAGTGTGGCTGATGTTATTAGGCCCTGTGATGGTGTCCCCTGAATAGATATGTGGGCACAATTGGCAACGGGCTTTGTTGCAAGGATAAGTTCCTGGGTTAGTGGTTCTGTTGTGTGGTATGTGGTTGTTGGTGAGTATTTGCTTCAGGTTGCGGGGCTGTCTGTAGGCAAGGACTGGCCTGTCTCCCAAGATTTGTGAGAGTGTTGGGTCATCCTTTAGGCACCTTCAGCCCCCAACTAAAACCCCTCCAACGCATTATTAAGGATCTACAACCTATCCTAAAGGATGACCCAACACTCTCACAAATCTTGGGAGACAGGCCAGTCCTTGCCTACAGACAGCCCCGCAACCTGAAGCAAATACTCACCAACAACCACATACCACACAACAGAACCACTAACCCAGGAACTTATCCTTGCAACAAAGCCCGTTGCCAATTGTGCCCACATATCTATTCAGGGGACACCATCACAGGGCCTAATAACATCAGCCACACTATCAGAGGCTCGTTCACCTGCACATCCACCAATGTGATATATGCCATCATGTGCCAGCAATGCCCCTCTGCCATGTACATTGGTCAAACTGGACAGTCTCTACGTAAAAGAATAAATGGACACAAATCAGATGTCAAGAATTATAACATTCATAAACCAGTCGGAGAACACTTCAATCTCTCTGGTCACGCAATCACAGACATGAAGGTCGCTATCTTAAAACAAAAAAACTTCAAATCCAGACTCCAGCGAGAAACTGCTGAATTGGAATTCATTTGCAAATTGGATACTATTAATTTAGGCTTAAATAGAGACTGGGAGTGGCTAAGTCATTATGCAAGGTAGCCTATTTCCTCTTGTTTTTTCCAACCCCCCCCCCAGATGTTCTGGTTTAACTTGGATTTAAACTTGGAGAGTGGTCAGTTTGGATGAGCTATTACCAGCAGGAGAGTGAGTTTGTGTGTGTATGGGGGTGGGTTTTTGGAGGGGGGTGAGGGAGTGAGAGAACCTGGATTTGTGCAGGAAATGGCCTAACTTCATTATCATGCACATTGTGTAAAGAGTTGTCACTTTGGATGGGCTATCACCAGCAGGAGAGTGAATTTGTGTGGGGGGGTGGAGGGTGAGAAAACCTGGATTTGTGCTGGAAATGGCCTAACCTGATGATCACTTTAGATAAGCTATTACCAGCAGGAGAGTGGGGTGGGAGGAGGTATTGTTTCATATTCTCTGTGTATATATAAAGTCTGCTGCAGTTTCCACGGTATGCATCCGATGAAGTGAGCTGTAGCTCATGAAAGCTCATGCTCAAATAAATTGGTTAGTCTCTCAGGTGCCACAAGTACTCCTTTTCTTTTTGATGTTCTTGTTTCTCTGTGATAACGTCAAAATGTTCAATTCAGGACAGTAAAATGTTTATCACTTCAGTTCATTTTGTTTTGACTTTGATATTACATTAAAACATTACATTACATTAACATTAATGTTAGCATTAAATTATATTTATATATGGTCTCTTTAATGTTATATAGAATATGTAGTATTAATATTTTATATATTTCAATATTACCAAAATAAAACACTTTCACCATATTGGAATAGATTAGTTTGGTTGCTCTGAACTGAAACTTTCCAGAATTTTTATTCCATCGGCAATGTTGTGTTTTTATTCTGAATCAGAGCAAAATGCCATTTTGAAATGTTGGAATTTCCTGCGAAAGGGAAACAGCAGTTTCTGACCAGCACCAATTGGCAGGCTGGTGCAGATCTCAACCTTACCAGAACTCAGACTCCTCTTGAATTGAGCCATTTTTGGAGGTTTGAAAGAATTCAGATTGCTTGAACTTTGTCCTGTGTGTAATTCATGCTTATGGGTTGTGGCTCTGAACCTGTTTTGTAGCTAGTGCACATACAGACATTGGTGAAGTTGCTGTGGTACTTAACTCCAGGAGTCTGAGGTCTTTCGCTCTGGCAGCAGACTTAGATGTCCTGGGTTCAGCCCTTGCTCCTACAACCCAACCCAGGGCTTTACCTTAGAAGTGGTGACTTGTAGAGGGATTTGTGCTGTGGTGGGACAAACTTTCCTGGCCAGAGGGAATGTGTAATCCATGTGAGCTGTAGCTCACGAAAGCTTATGCTCAAATAAATTGGTTAGTCTCTAAGGTGCCACAAGTACTCCTTTTCTCCATGCTTATATGTTGTGGCTCTGCCCCCTATCTCTTGACTCCTCCATGTATAGAGACTTGTGGTTGAGCCTTTAAACTAAGATAATGTGTTTGTTTTTTTAGATCCAAAGGTCTGAGGTTTGATTCCCACCCAACCAGATGTTGCTTGAAATACTGAATAAAATAACCCCAGTGAGAGTCCATGATGCTGCATCTTTGACCCAACCTTTCATCAATAAGTCGTGCTGCTAAAGCGTTTTTAGAAACCTTGCTTGGTATTTCAGCATCTCCAAAAGCATATGATGCTGGTCTCACAGTGATAAAAAGTTCACGCTTGTCTTCATCCCAGGATCTCCAAGTGCTTTACAAACAGCAGTGGCCCAATTATCCCACCAGTTCCACTGACGTTAATGAGAGGAGCATGTACAAAACTGACAAAAAACCAGGGCCTGCTTAATTAAGCTTCTCAGTGTCCTTGTGAAGCAGGCAAGTGAGATTTGTTGCCATCTGTAAAATGAGGATATTTGGGCACTGGGAGGATGCCCAAAGGTTGAAACCTGATTCCTAATGTTATGCACCTAAATTCCTATCGAGACACCTTATAAAGGGGCCAATTTTTAAAATTTTCTCAGAGGGGCTGAGCATGTGCAGCGCCCGCTTACCTCGATGGGAGCTTTGTGCTTTGCCCCATTTCAAATTCAAGTCACTTACTTAGGTAGTAAATACAATGCACGCCAGTTTGAAAACCTGGGTTTGCCCAAGTTTATACAGCAAATCAGTGGCAGAGCTAGGAATAGAACTGAGGAGTCTTGAGTCCCAGCCCCCTGCTCTAGCCACTGCCTTCCCAAGCAAGGAACAGCACCCAGTCATATGCTCTGTAACCATTCTAACATACACCCTTGCCATGGCAGAACAGACTCAGTCCATTGGCCTAGTGTCTCGCTAACCCCCAACCAGTCTGACACTGGTGACTCCCACTAGGGATTGGCTGCTAAACAACTAGCAGAACATACGCAGCAGGCTTTCCATGCTGTTGATCTTTCTCATGCATTCAAATGCAGAGCCACACTCCTATTTTCATATCCAGCATGAGCCTGCCAGCGTCCTCTTTAACTGCTAATTATGTTTTCATCATATTTACGGCATTAATTTATTTTTACAAGTTATGCAGCTCGTTTGCAAAGACATTTACATAAATTATGCTATCAGAAATCAACGTGCACAGTCACAAAGTTTGCTCATGCCTGTATCTTCCTCCAGAAGGCAACAGAAATGGCTAATTGTTTTCAATTTATCCGCCGTGGAGACTGTTGCTTTGCTCAGCAGAGGGTACCACTTAGCCAGTAAACTTCTAACAAGTTTCCCTTTGACTGGAAATGCTACCTATTTTAGGGCTCAGGAGCAGGGCTAGCTCAAGGTGTAACTCATGTTGCCCTAACCTGACGCCTGTCCACACACACAAACACTCTAGCTCCACCTGAGTAGTGCTTTAAACTCAAGCTAGCCGGCTTGTCAGGTAGGGTGGCTTAAATGCTGCTGATGCTTGAGCTAGTAATGCGGCGGGGATGCAGCTACTCTGTGTGGCTAATCCAATCTCTCTGTACTGCAAGTGTTATTTTGCAGTGTGGTTGCTTTCACTAGAACCAGGCTGAAGGTTTGTCTATGCTGCAGTTGTAACCCACACACCTCCTGCTTGTGGTGTTCTGTCCCATCTAGTGGCACCGAGACCACTTAGAGAGAGAGATTAATGAGTTTGCTCTACAGCCTTAGCTAACAGCCAGTTGGCTTTTAGCTCATGCGATAGAGGCTGATGCACTGAGGTCCCAGGTTTGCTCCAGCCCAAAGACGACCAGGGTCTGTCGGCGTTACACAATCACGGGGTGTGACTGCAGCTTGGGTAGATGTACCTGAGCTAGCTTTAATCTAGTTAGCTCAGGTCCTGGAGCAGTGAGGCTATAGCAGGCATGATTCAGGCCAGGCTGGCCTCCCAAGTAGCTACCCAAGGTTCTAGGTGAGCTTCTACAGCCTGTGCTTAAGTCCATGCTACTATGGCTTCATTGCTTCTGTAGTTAAGCCCGTTCAGGTATGTTGACACAAGCTGCAGTCACACACCATGACTGCAGGGTAGATATAGCCTAGTCCAATTAGGGTAACTTGAGTTCATACTGCAATGAAGACAGGCCCTTAGTTTCCTATAGCACCTATTGGTGTTGTGTCTAAACTTTTCCCAGGTAAATTAGATTTGTATTGGTGGACTTCATGGAGTCATCTGCTCATCTCCTTTCTCTGATATAGGAGGAACTTCATTAGATGGACAGGTTTGACTCTCTCTGACCTGCACCTTGTACAGTCCTTTATGCAAATGCAAAAACAGGTGCAAAACACTCCTGAATCAGAACAGTGCATCCACAGAGCACGTCACCCCACCGTGTGACACTGCAGTCCACCTACCTCAGTTTCCCCTTCTTGTTTCTCCAGCTAGCTCTCATGCACCCAGGAGTTTTAATGGAACATTCCTCCCACCCTTGGAGTCTGGTTTATTATGCCATCACAGAATGAACACACCATCCCTTCTGCATTTAATGCAGAGTCCTCCTTCAAGAATTGTGGTTGAATCACGGTAGGCTCTGCCAGCCAACCATCGCTGTGGCTATACCATAGCAATGCCTGCGTATTTGAGCTGGTTGGAAATTTGTTGACAAAATGTTTTTTTTTATGAAAAATTCCAATTAGTTGAAATCAAAATGGCCTGAGAAAGGGTCAGTTTTGACTCATTTCCCAACTTGAAAAACATTGAGAGAAAAAGTTTTGAAATTGTCAGGGTCCCATTTCACCATTGTGGAACTGGAAAATTTTGTTTTTTTCCATTGAAATATTTTTGAAAAAACGATTAAATTAATCTATATCAAAGAAAAGGGGTTTTTTTTGTTTTTTTTTTTAAAGGGAGGAAAGATCAAATTAGGTCAAAATCAAAACAAAATGTTTCAAAATTATTAAAGCAAAACCTTTTGATTTACCCTAACCAAAATTAATTTTTTTGGTTTGTTGTTTCATGAAAATTTCCGAGATATCAACTTTTTTTACTGATCAAGGATGGGAAGAAATTTTGAAACCTTCAAAATTTTCATGGGCTCAGAAAACAGTTTCCTGCCTAGCCCTACTTCATAGTCCCTGATCAGTGGGGGGTCCTTCTCTTCTCTCCCAGTAGAAACTGAATGCCCTGCCTTTTTATTTCCTACTTGGCCATATGATTAATCACATGACCCGGTCACCTCGTGCCCTTTCCCAGCTTGACCCTTTCTAGGGGAACTAAAAGACCCAGAACAGCTGTTCTTAAGGGGGCCAGACCTTGGAACACAGTTGGCTGATCAGAGACCTCCACCCCTGTAGAGGAGAGACTGCCTTGTTCTGATAGCATTTAAAAATCCTCTGTGCAGAAGTGTAAATGGCTGTGGAAGGTGCAGGGTAACTGAAAACCAGTGTAAGAACAGAGTTTTTAAATTCCCTTTTCCCAGCCCTGCTTTCGTTCGGGTTATGGTGGAGGAGCTTTCTCAAAGAGGAGAGTCTTGTGATATGCTGTAGAGCAGATCATACTCTGCATTAACCTGTCCTCCTGGGGAATGCTGTTCTTTGTCAGCAGAGAAGGTGTTATCTACAGCTTCTGCATACTGCACCCCAGGCTTTGAGCTGCAAATTGTTCTTGACAAATTCACTTGAGTGTGCTGCCAGGGTAGCACTGTATCCAATATGTGTTATTTCACTTGGGGGCAGTGGGAGGGGGTAGGAGGCAAAGACCTCAAGGCTGGAGCTAGGATCTCTTCCCCTGGCAAAAGTGGATGGAAATATCTGTGCATGCTAACAACCTGCTCACTGGAACAATCTGATAGTTTCAAAACACAAGAGTTTTGCTCTTCAGGAGCATTTTCCAGAGCTTCAGCCTGCCCTAAGTTGTCAGTGCTCATAAAACCTAGATGCCCAACTTGATTTAAAGGTCTCATCCTAGAAAAATGTACATGTGGAGAGCAAAGGAAAAATGCCTTCCTTTAGGAGCTTGGGGAAATGGTTAATATACAAAGCCCACTTAAAAGCTAAGAAGCATGTCTATAATAGTTTGTTTTTAGAACAGGGCTGTCACAAACTGGGTTATGTCTAAAAAAGACATGATGCTTCCATTCCACCAATTTGTGCAAAATCTGTCCCTTGGCTACTTTTACTCTGGAGAAAAACCCTTTCCATCAAGATTAAAAAGGAAGGATTTCCACAGAAGCAGAACAGTTAGCTCAATTGCCTTTTATCTTAATGCACTTAATCATGTACGGCGGAGGTTATGGGGCAAGTGATGCTGTTTGTTCACAATTTCAGCCTGTGCCCATCTGCGGAAGCACTCTATGTAGAAGTCCAGTCCGTCATTTCGACTGTCAGGAGGGACTGGGAGTGGCTGGCTCACTACAAAAGCAATTTTGCCTCTGTTGGTATTGACACCTCCTCATCAATTATTGGGAGTGGACCACATCCACCCTGACTGTATTGGCCTCGTCAACACTGGTTCTCCACTTGTAAGGTAACTCCCTTCTCTTCATGTGTCAGTGTATTCATGCCTGCATCTGTAATTTTCACTCCATGCATCTGAAGAAGTGGGCTTTTTACCCATAAAAGCTTATGCCCAAATAAATCTGTTAGTCTTTAAGGTGCCACAGGACTCCTCGTTGTTTTAATTATTAAATATATGTTCCCCAGATAGCTACTTAATGGACTGTAATCAAGTCACCCATTAGCCATCTCTTTGTTAAATAGATTGAACTCCTTGAGCCTGTGGACCCTCTGCAAAGAGGAAACTTTCACCCTAGTTAAAATGGGACAAGGTAGACACAAGGGAAGGTGAAGGGACCTAAGAGAAAAGGAATGTGAGTTAATTTATGTCACTGGGACAAATGCATTGGTGCCGACTCCGAGGGCGTTCCGAGACTAGAGTACCCATGGAGAAAAAATAGTGGATGCTCAACGCCCACTAGCCACCCGCCAATCAGCTGTTCAGTCGTGGGAGCGAAGTGGGAGTGGAACACCCACCCGGAAAAATGAAAGTCAACGCCTGTGAGCTTTTTTCTTTTGTTTGTATGTATCATGCTTAGAGCTGGTTGGAATTTTTCAACTAATAGTTTTTTAATAAAAAAAGCCTATTAATTGGAACCGAAACTGTTTGCAAAACAGGCTAATGTAGTGCTAATCTTTAAAAAGGGGAAGAAGGAGGATCCTGGGAACTACAGGCCAGTCAGCCTCACCTCAGTCCCTGGAAAAATCATGGAGCAGGTCCTCAAAGAATCAATCCTGATGCACTTGCATGAGAGGAAAGTGATCAGGAACAGCCAGCATGGATTCACCAAGGGAAGGTCATGCCTGACTAATCTAATCGCCTTTTATGATGAGATTACTGGTTCTGTGGATGAAGGGAAAGCAGTGGATGTATTGTTTCTTGACTTTAGCAAAGCTTTTGACACGGTCTCCCACAGTATTCTTGTCAGCAAGTTAAGGAAGTATGGGCTGGATGAATGCACTATAAGGTGGGTAGAAAGCTGGCTAGATTGTCGGGCTCAACGGGTAGTGATCAATGGCTCCATGTCTAGTTGGCAGCTGGTATCAAGTGGAGTGCCCCAAGGGTCGGTCCTGGGGCCGGTTTTGTTCAATATCTTCATAAATGATCTGGAGGATGGTGTGGATTGCACTCTCAGCAAATTTGCGGACGATACTAAACTGGGAGGAGTGGTAGATACGCTGGAGGGGAGGGATAGGATACAGAAGGACCTAGACAAATTGGAGGATTGGGCCAAAAGAAATCTGATGAGGTTCAATAAGGATAAGTGCAGGGTCCTGCACTTAGGACGGAAGAATCCAATGCACCGCTACAGACTAGGGACCGAATGGCTAGGCAGCAGTTCTGCGGAAAAGGACCTAGGGGTGACAGTAGACGAGAAGCTGGGTATGAGTCAGCAGTGTGCCCTTGTTGCCAAGAAGGCCAATGGCATTTTGGGATGTATAAGTAGGGGCATAGCGAGCAGATCGAGGGACGTGATCGTTCCCCTCTATTCGACATTGGTGAGGCCTCATCTGGAGTACTGTGTCCAGTTTTGGGCCCCACACTACAAGAAGGATGTGGATAAATTGGAGAGAGTCCAGCGAAGGGCAACAAAAATGATTAGGGGTCTAGAACACATGACTTATGAGGAGAGGCTGAGGGAGCTGGGATTGTTTAGCCTGCAGAAGAGAAGAATGAGGGGGGATTTGATAGCTGCTTTCAACTACCTGAAAGGGGGTTCCAAAGAGGATGGCTCTAGACTGTTCTCAATGGTAGCAGATGACAGAACGAGGAGTAATGGTCTCAAGTTGCAGTGGGGGAGGTTTAGATTGGATATTAGGAAAAACTTTTTCACTAAGAGGGTGGTGAAACACTGGAATGCATTACCTAGGGAGGTGGTAGAATCTCCTTCCTTAGAGGTTTTTAAGGTCAGGCTTGACAAAGCCCTGGCTGGGATGATTTAACTGGGAATTGGTCCTGCTTCGAGCAGGGGGTTGGACTAGATGACCTTCAGGGGTCCCTTCCAACCCTGATATTCTATGATTCTATGATTCTATGTGGGGTTTTAGAGTAACAGCCGTGTTAGTCTGTATTCGCAAAAAGAAAAGGAGTACTTGTGGCACCTTAGAGACTAACCAATTTATTTGAGCATGAGCTTTCGTGAGCTACAGCTCACTTCATCAGATGTATACCGTGGAAACTGCAGCAGACTTTATATATACACAGAGAATATGAAACAATACCTCCTCCCACCCCACTGTCCTGCTGGTAATAGCTTATCTAAAGTAATCGTCAGGTTAGGCCATTTCCAGCACAAATCCAGGTTTTCTCACCCTCCACCCCCCCACACAAATTCACTCTCCTGCTGGTGATAGCCTATCCAAAGTGACAACTCTTTACACAATGTGCATGATAATGAAGTTAGGCCATTTCCTGCACAAATCCAGGTTCTCTCACTCCCTCACCCCCCTCCAAAAACCACCCCCATACACACACAGACTCACTCTCCTGCTGGTAATAGCTCGTCCAAACTGACCACTCTCCAAGTTTAAATCCAAGTTAAACCAGAACATCTGGGGGGAGGGGGGGGTAGGAAAAAACAAGAGGAAATAGGCTACCTTGCATAATGACTTAGCCACTCCCAGTCTCTATTTAAGCCTAAATTAATAGTATCCAATTTGCAAATGAATTCCAATTCAGCAGTTTCTCGCTGGAGTCTGGATTTGAAGTTTTTTTGTTTTAAGATAGCGACCTTCATGTCTGTGATTGCGTGACCAGAGAGATTGAAGTGTTCTCCGACTGGTTTATGAATGTTATAATTCTTGACATCTGATTTGTGTCCATTTATTCTTTTACGTAGAGACTGTCCAGTTTGACCAATGCATCTTTAGACTAAAAAAATGTGTTTTTGAAATTGTTGAAACACTTTGTTTTGACTTTAAAAAAAGTTCTGGTTTTCTGGTTCAGAACCAGTTTGCTTGAAACAAGCTAATTAGACTGACAGTCTTTTTTGTTGTTATTATTTTTTTATTATTATTATTTTAAAACAAGGGTGGGGAAAGGTCAAAATTGAAACTTTGTTTCCAAATGGTCAATACAAACGGTTCTGTTTGACCTGACCCAACCTTTTGATTATTTTATTTTTTTATTAAAACACTTTTGAGACTTTTTTTGACTTTTCATCCTGATTTGTGAGAAGAAAAATGTTCAAATTCTCACAATGTTAACAAGATGGAAAAGCCATTTTCTTCCCCACTGTAATCCTGCTATTTGAAGGCCAGGAGCAGGAAAGGGGTCTAGTGATGGAAGCCTAGAGGCAGTCAGAAGTAAACCCTGTGACCAACCTATGCAAAGTGTCCAATTAATTTCCTTCTCAGTGTCTTGGAAAGCTTAGTGAGGGAAGGAGCAGATTATGTAGAATCTGTGTTTATTGGAGCCCTTAGAGAGCAGGAAAGGAAGAAGGGGTGATTCTCGACTTGCCTTTTGCACCTTGTAAAGCACCATGTATACTTAATCTTCCCTAGCTCCATACTTGTTCACCATCGCCCCAACGTACTAGCAGGTGCTCAGAATGAAAATAAAGGGAGCCACCTGCAGATACGTTCCCGATCTGTTGAATTACCATCTGTAACTGCCTTTTCTAAGTGCAGTACACGGCATATCTTTGTGGGGATGCTATTTGCACTTGAGTGGCCGTGCTGAATGAAAGTCTAGGAAGGATCCAGCTACAGCTGTTTTCACAACATTTGATTGTTTGTTCTCACTTGCTGTAACATTTCATAAAGGGCCATTCTTTGCAGAATCATTGAATAGCAACTGAACTGCTCTGACTGCCTTTGTGCAAACAGCACTGGGAAGATGAACAAAGAAGCCACTTTCTGTGGAACTGTGTAAAAGAAGAACCAGAAATCCAGATCATAGAATCATAAAAGATTAGGGTTGGAAGAGACCTCAGGAGGAGACCTCAGCAGGTCCAACCCCCTGCTCAAAGCAGGACCAACCCCAACTAAATCATCCCAGCCAGGGCTTTGTCAAGCTGGGCCTTAAAAAAGTCTAAGGATGGAGATCCAAACCTCCCTGAACTTTGGAAAAGTTCAGATCTAAATCTATACATGAACATTGGGACTTTGTAAGGATGTGTCATAACGGACCCGAAAGAGGAGGCATTAATTAAAGAAAACAGCTACAATTACAGGATAGCCAAAGGCCGTGCCCTAGCCTCTGTCAGATTCATCGGCCAGGTCCTCATTGAAGAAGTTTGCATGGTCGTAGTGGCAAAGGGTGGTGGTGAGATCCTTCCCTGGATCATTTACTTGCATCTGGGACATGGCCCTGGCCAGGGGTTTGGGGAAACTTGGCCCACTGTTGTCCAGCGGTGCCCTGTACCCTATGAAACATGCCACATACAGTGCAAACACCTGTCTGCACAAGTTTAACATTTCCTCCTTGTGAGTCCTCACTCATGGAAGCGTAGAACCGGCTACTCGTAAGGGTTTCTGTCACTAATACCAGGTGGCTGGAATGTTTGCAGAAATCAAGCAAAGAACTGGAACCTGAGCATGGCTCAAGTTATTTCACTTTTAAATTTGGGACCATGGTAAATATCTTGGGGCATTTGCCCAGCTCCTCCACCTGAGCGGGTCATCTGGAATGCTCTGTTGCTCCAAGCGAGATCTATTGGGGACAACCTTCAACCAACCACAACTATGATCTTCTGGAACTCTGAATTTCTTGACAGCGGCTACTGCAGTGAGCTCAATGTAGGCCATTGTGGTTATTGTCCTGGATCAGCAGGGCTATGTGTGGAGCTCGATCTGTGGCTAACTGATTTTTGGAGGGGTACAGGGAGGAAATCAAGTTATGGAAGACAATAATGGAAGGGGCTAGGGTTTCTTCCCTTACATTTTGGGATCAATTTCCTGTATTTTAGAAGATTTAAAAGCTCTAAGAACATAAAACTATGGCAGCATAACATTTCTATCTGGAAGACCAAGAACTGGCTCATCCTGGTGCCTCTGTACCCTGCTGCCCCCTGCGTCTTCCCTGGGGGCAGTGCCTGCAGGGATAAGAGGCAGCTAGTGGATGCAAAGAAAGGAAGAGAAGCTTTCTGTGTTAAGAGGGTGGCAGATGCATTCTGCACTGGGCTGCTGGCTAGCTGGAGGCCAGGGATTTTGAGTGCTCATTGCTGGGAGCTCTGGCTAAGGAGTCAGCACCCCGTACTGGTTCTCCAAAGCCACAGACCTGTTTGGAACCCCAATCTTCTGTGTGTGTCCAGGGGGACACAAGACATCAGAGGGCATCATCTTTCCCCATCAAGCTTTGTTCCTCTAGAAAGCTCAAATTAACCCTCAGTGTTTGCAGTACCCAGGGTTCCCACCGAAATCTCCCACTGGAAACGCTGTGGAAATGAGATGCAGCAGCCAAAAAAGCAGACACTCCTAATACTTCCCTGACAAGGCTGCTAAGCAAGCCAGTTAGGCTTTATTCTCCTCTCCTAATTTGGTGGCTCCACTGTGTTCCCACACTGATAGACAGCTGCAGTGGCCCAGGAGCCAGCAAAAAGAGCTGTAAACAGGGGAGTTTGAGTGGGAGTTTGTAAGGGGAGTTTGTATTGTGGTGCTTGTTTGGGGTTTGTTTTTGCTGTGGATGGTGGTGGTTTGGTGTGGTTTGTGTTTCCCAGATTAACAGGATTTAGGTGGGAAGGCCATGACAGATACAGAGACAGCAGTGGGAGTGACTCATGTCGTGGAAGACACAATGAAGATGACTGAATGTGGAAGCTGCAGTATGTACATGATCCTGGAGGGGGCACCTGGTAAGAGTTTTGTCTGTATGAAATGCCGTCTGATAGAGCTGATGGAGGAAAAGATCCGAGGTTTGGAGATGCAGGTGGAAAGTCTGGTTGAGTTTAGAAAGGGATTCGAGCAGATTATGGAGCAAAGACATGAGGTATCTGAAAGGAAAAGCTCAGACTTGCAGATGGAAGCAGGACTGAGGAATTCTGGTGGGGAGACTGGGCGAGGAAAGTGGTTAGTGGAAGCATGTGACTAAAAGAACCAGGCAGAGGAAAAGACGGGCTAGTGAAGGAGAAACAGAGCTCAAGTATAGCAAGAGATGTCAAGAGTAACAAGAAGGGTTTCTTCAGGTATGTTAGCAACAAGAAGAAAGCCAAGGAAAGTGTGGGCCCCTTACTGAATGAGGGAGGCAACCTAGTGACAGAGGATGTGGAAAAAGCTAATGTGCTCAATGCTTTTTTTGCCTCTGTCTTCACTAACAAGGACAGCTCCCAGACTGCTGCGCAGGGCATCACAACATGGGGAGTAGATGGCCAGCCCTCTGTGGAGAAAGAGGTGGTTAGGGACTATTTAGAAAAGCTGGACGTGCACAAATCTATGGGACCGGACGAGTTGCATCCGAGAGTGCTAAAGGAATTGGCGGCTGTGATTGCAGAGCCATTGGCCATTATCTTTGAAAACTCGTGGCGAACGGGGGAAGTCCCAGATGACTGGAAAAAGGCTAATGTAGTGCCAATCTTTAAAAAAGGGAAGAAGGAGGATCCTGGGAACTACAGGCCAGTCAGCCTCACCTCAGTCCCCGGAAAAATCATGGAGCAGGTCCTCAAGGAATCAATTCTGAAGCACTTAGAGGAGAGGAAAGTGATCAGGAACAGTCAGCATGGATTCATCAAGGGAAGGTCATGCCTGACTAATCTAATCACCTTCTATGATGAGATTACTGGTTCTGTGGATGAAGGGAAAGCAGTGGATGTATTGTTTCTTGACTTTAGCAAAGCTTTTGACACGGTCTCCCACAGTATTCTTGTCAGCAAGTTAAAGAAGTACGGGCTGGATGAATGCACTATAAGGTGGGTAGAAAGTTGGCTAGATTGTCGGGCTCAACGGGTAGTGATCAATGGCTCCATGTCTAGTTGGCAGCCAGTGTCAAGTGGAGTGCCCCAGGGGTCGGTCCTGGGGCCGGTTTTGTTCAATATCTTCATAAATGATCTGGAGGATGGTGTGGATTGCACTCTCAGAAAATTTGCGGATGATACTAAACTGGGAGGAGTGGTTGATACACTGGAGGGCAGGGATAGGATACAGAGGGACCTAGACAAATTGGAGGATTGGGCCAAGAGAAATCTGATGAGGTTCAATAAGGATAAGTGCAGGTTCCTGCACTTAGGACGGAAGAACCCAATGCACAGCTACAGACTAGGGACCGAATGGCTCGGCAGCAGTTCTGCGGAAAAGGACCTAGGGGTGACAGTGGACGAGAAGCTGGATATGAGTCAGCAGTGTGCCCTTGTTGCCGAGAAGGCCAATGGCATTTTGGGATGTATAAGTAGGGGCATAGCGAGCAGATCGAGGGACGTGATCGTTCCCCTCTATTCGACATTGGTGAGGCCTCATCTGGAGTACTGTGTCCAGTTTTGGGACCCGCACTACAAGAAGGATGTGGATAAATTGGAGAGAGTCCAGCAAAGGGCAACAAAAATGATTAGGGGTCTGGAACACATGACTTATGAGGAGAGGTTGGGGGAACTGGGATTGTTTAGTCTGCAGAAGAGAAGAATGAGAGGGGATTTGATAGCTGCTTTCAACTACCTGAGAGGTGGTTCCAGAGAGGATGATTCTAGACTATTCTCAGTGGTAGAAGAGGACAGGACAAGGAGTAATGGTCTCAAGTTGCAGTGGGGGAGGTTTAGATTGGATATTAGGAAAAACTTCTTCACTAGGAGGGTGGTGAAACACTGGAATGCATTACCTAGGGAGGTGGTAGAATCTCCTTCCCTAGAAGTTTTTAAGGTCAGGCTTGACAAAGCCCTGGCTGGGATGATTTAGTTGGGGATTGGTCCTGCATTGAGCAGGGGGTTGGACTAGATGACCTCCTGAGGTCCCTTCCAACCCTGATATTCTATGATTCTATGATTCTATGAATAGGTTTGCAGAGTTGGAAAATGAAGGAGGGGCTCAGCAGGTAGTCACTGAAGGTGGAAAGGCAAGGAAGAAGAGAAGAGCGGCTAGTCCTATAGGAAAAGGGGAAGAGTCAATGGAGACTACACCAAATATGAGCCCCAGGAGGATACAGGATGGGTTGAAGAGGATTACAAGGGAGAATAGGAATGGAAAGAACTTGCAGCCAGAGGGAACAGGGGATAGCCTGGAGAATAGCACCGTCACCAGGAAAAGGCAGGTCTATGTGATCGGGGACTCTTTACTGAGAAGAATAGACAGGCCTGTAACCAGAGCTGATCCAGAGAATAGAAGGTTATGCTGTCTTCCAGGTGCTAAGATACGGGATGTAGATCTGAGGTTGAAAAGGATCCTAAAGGGAGCAGGAAAGAATCCCCTAATTATCCTTCATGTGGGAACAAATGATACGGCTAGATTCTCACTGGAAAGTATTAAGGGAGACTATGCTAGGCTGGGGAAGACGCTTAAGGAAATTGAGGCTCAGGTAATCTTTAGTGGGATTCTGCCTGTTCCTAGAGAAGGGCAACAAAGGTGTGACAAGATTATGACTATCAACAGATGGCTTAAGCAGTGGTGCTATAAGGAGGGCTTTGGGATGTATGGCCACTGGGAGGCATTCATGGACAGAGGACAGTTCTCTCGGGATGGACTTCATCTGAGTAGGGAAGGAAATAGACTTCCAGGATGCAGGCTGGCACAACTGATTAAGAGATCTTTAAACTAGGAATCTGGGGGAGATGGTTGGGAGATGTCCAGGTAATCTCCACGCTGGATTTTAGCATTGAGAGGGAAGAAAACAAAGTAAGAAAGGATACAGCCATGGGTAGGAGAAAGTATATAAGGAGGAAGGGCAGTGTGGATACCAGTCTAATAGGTTATACTGGCTGTAGAATGACCATGCCTAATAGAGTACAGAATGTGAGCAAGGCCAAACAGCAAAAATTAAGATGTTTGTACACCAATGCGAGGAGCCTAGGTAACAAAATGGAGGAACTAGAGCTACTGGTGCAGGAAGTGAAAGCAGATATTCTAGGGGTAACAGAAACATGGTGGAATAGTAGTCATGACTGGACTACAGGTATTGAAAGGTATGTGCTGTTTAGGAAAGACCGAAATAAAGGTAAAGGTGGTGGAGTAGCATTGTAGATTAATGGTGAGGTAGAATGTACAGAAATAAGAAGCGATGGAATGGATAAGACAGAGTCCGTCTGGGCAAAAATTACATTGGGGAAGAAAACTATCAGAGCCTCCCCTGGGATAGTGCTTGGGGTGTGCTATAGATCGCCGGGGTCTAATTTGGATATGGATAGAGCCCTTTTTAATGTTTTTAATGAAGTAAATACTAATGGAAACTGCGTGATCACGGGAGACTTTAACTTCCCAGATATAGACTGGAGGACGAGTACTAGTAATAATAATAAGGCTCAGATGTTCGTAGATGCGATAGCTGACGGATTCCTTTATCAAGTAGTTGCTGAACCGACTAGAGGGGATGCCATTTTAGATTTGGTTTTGGTGAGTAGTGAGGACTTCATAGAAGAAATGGTTGTAGGGGATAATCTTGGTTCAAGTGGTCATGAGCTAATTCAGTTCAAACTGAATGGAAGGATTAACAAAAATAAATCTGCAACTAGGGTTTTTGATTTCAAAAGGGCTGACTTTCAAAAATTAAGGAAATTAGTTAGGGAAGTGGATTGGACTGAAGAACTTATGGATCTAATGGTAGAGGAGGCCTGGGATTACTTTAAATCAAAGCTGCAGAAGCTATTGGAAGCCTGCATCCCAAGAAAGGGGAAAAAATTCATAGGCAGGAGTTGTAGACCAAGCTGGATGAGCAAGCATCTCAGAGAGGTGATTAAGAAAAAGCAGAAAGCATACAGGGAGTGGAAGATGGGAGGGATCAGCAAGGAAAGCTACCTTATTGAGGTCAGAACATGTAGGGATAAAGTGAGACAGGCTAAAAGTCCAGTAGAGTTGGACCTTGCAAAGGGAATTAAAACCAATAGTAAAAGGTTCTATAGCCATATAAATAAGAAGAAAACAAAGAAAGAAGAAGTGGGACTGCTAAACACTGAGGATGGAGTGGAGGTCAACGATAATCTAGACATGACTCAATATCTAAACAAATACTTTGCCTCAGTCTTTAATAAGGCTGAAGAGGATCTTGGGGATAATGGTAGCATGACAAACGGGAATGAGGATATGGAGGTAGATATTACAATATCTGAGGTAGAAGCAAAACTCAAACAGCTTAATGGGACTAAACTGGGGGGCCCAGATAATCTTCATCCAAGAATATTAAAGGAATTGGCATCCGAAATTACAAATCCATTAGCAAGAATTTTTAATGAATCTGTAAAACTCAGGGGTTGTACCGTATGATTGGAGAATTGCTAACATAGTTCCTATTTTTAAGAAAGGGAAAAAAGGTGATCGGGGTAACTATAGGCCTGTTAGTTTGACATCTGTAGTATGCAAGGTCTTGGAAAAAATTTTGAAGGAGAAAGTAGTTAAGGACATTGAAGTCAATGGTAAATAGGACAAAATGCAACATGGTTTTACAAAAGGTAGATCGTGCCAAACCAACCTGATCTCCTTCTTTGAGAAAGTAACAGATTTTTTAGACAAAGGAAACGCAGTGGATCTAATTTACCTAGATTTCAGTAAGGCATTTGATATCGTGCCACATGGGGAATTATTAGTTAAATTGGAAAAGATGGGGATCAATATGAAAATTGAAAGGTGGATAAGGAATTGGTTAAAGGGGAGACTACAACGGGTCCTACTGAAAGGTGAACTGTCAGGCTGGAGGGAGGTTACCAGTGGAGTTCCTCAGGGATCAGTTTTGGGACCAATCTTATTTAATCTTTTTATTACTGACCTCGGCACAAAAAGTGGGAGTGTGCTAATAAAGTTTATGGATGATACAAAGCTGGGAGGTATTGCAAATTTAAAGAAGGACTGGGAAATCATACAGGAAGATCTGGATGACCTTGTAAACTGGAGTAATAGTAATAGGATGAAATTTAATAGTGAGAAGTGTAAGGTTATTAATTTAGGGATTAATAACAAGAATTTTACTTATAACCTGGGGACGCATCAATTAGAAGTAACGGAGGAGGAGAAGGACCTTGGAGTATTGGTTGACCATAGGATGACTATAAGCCGCCAATGTGATATGGCTGTGAAAAAAGCTAATGCGGTCTTGGGATGCATCAGGTGAGGTATTTCCAGTAGGGATAAGGAGGTTTTAGTACCGTTATACAAGGCACTGGTGAGACCTCACCTGGAATACTGTGTGCAGTTCTGGTCTCCCATGTTTAAGAAGGATGAATTCAAACTGGAACAGGTACAGAGAAGGGCTACTAGGATGATCCGAGGAATGGAAAACTTGTCTTATGAAAGGAGACTCAAGGAGCTTGGCTTGTTTAGCCTAACTAAAAGAAGGTTGAGGGGAGATATGATTGCTCTCTATAAATATATCAGAGGATCAATACCGGAGAGGGAGAGGAATTATTTAAGCTCAGTACCAATGTGGACACAAGAACAAATGGATATAAACTGGCCACCGGGAAGTTTAGACTTGAAATTAGATGAAGGTTTCTAACCATCAGAAGGTTGAAGTTTTGGAATAGCCTTCCAAGGGAAGCAGTGGGGGCAAAAGATCTATCTGGCTTTAAGATTAAACTCGATAAGTTTATGGAGGAGATGATATGATGGGATAATATGATTTTGGTAATTAAATATTCATGGTAAATAGGCCTAATGGCCTGTGATGGGATGTTAGATGGGGTGGGATCTTAGTTACCCAGGAAAGAATTTTCTGTAGTATCGGGCTGGTGAATCTTGTACATGTGCTCAGGGTTTAACTGATCGCCATATTTGGGGTTGGGAAGGAATTTTCCTCCAGGGCAGATTGGAAGAGGCCCTGGAGGTTTTTCGCCTTCCACTGTATCATGGGGCACGGGTCACTTGCTGGAGGATTCTCTGCTCCTTGAAGTCTTTAAACCATGATTTGAGGACTTCAATAGCTCAGACATAGGTGAGAGGTTTTTCGCAGGAGTGGGTGGGTGAAATTCTGTGGTCTGCGTTGTGCAGGAGGTCAGACTAGATGATCATAATGGTCCCTTCTGACCTTAGTATCTATGAATCTATGATTAACCTCACTTTCCCTCCTCAGCTGGAGGCACTGGGGATGCTGCACAGTGATTTAATTTCTAACCAGGGACATGTTTTTCAGAGCTGTCCTGTGCTGCTGCTGCACATGATGTTTGTTTGACAAGCTGACTGTATTGATTTTGCCCATGACATGTGCTAATGGATAGACTCCTCTCGCTCCGTGAGGGTACATGGCAGGGAGAGGAGCCCTCTTCATTCCAGATGGGTTAAGTGGTTTGGCTGAATTAAGAACCCTGAAACCAGGTCCTGTTCCTGCTCTGCTCCTAGCACTGCCTATGCACACTGGGTATATTGGGGACTTATCCCTCCATGAAGTTGCCTTTATTGTTTACTAAAATAATCACAAAGATATAAATAAACTTAAGCTTCCAGTGGAGTTTGGCAGTTTCTACAGCTAATGCCTGTAGAGCTGCCTCTGCCCCAGTCCCTTTTCCCCTCTGTCACAGAGAGATGCTTAAACTCATTGAAGTGGATAGGACTCACTTGGTCCGGCTGTCAGTGCGAGTCAGCAAAATAGTTCAACATTTCCATGCAGGAGCTTGGCACCTAACACCCTGTCACAAAGACTCTTACCCTCCAAACTCTCACTGAATGAGAACTCAGGAGAGGCTGGTTTGTCAGTATAAAAGGCCCTGCAGTTTTTTTTAACTGCAAGAGCACTTAGACTAAGCTAAGTTTGCTCAGACTTCTGGGAATATCTAGTTCTCACTAAGCATGCTCGGAAAGCTTAAAACTGGTATTAGCACAGTGTGACATTCCCCTCTGGTGTTATCTGGACCAGTGATCTGCTAGGTCATTCCAATCCTTGACTCTGGGAGCCAGCCTTACCCTGCTCTGCTGTGAGAACCCCCACTCCTGGGCTATTCACGCACATCCTCTGGCATGTAACCTGCTCCTTGGATTGTGTAACCGAATGACACTAGCCAATATCTCCAGTCCCAGACACAACCCTAGGAACTTCCATCTTGCCAGACACAACCCTAGGAACTTCCATCTTGCAGTGTCCAGTTATGCCTGCTGGACTCTGCAAGCTTATAAGAGTTTGTCAATTTAACAAAGAAATTGATATGTACCAAGCTTTTATCCCACGGGGAGTCTCTGACACGCTGCAAACCAAACACACTGCTTCAGGGAGAATAAACAAACAGAGTTATTAACTACAAAGAGAGATTTTAAGTGATTATAAATCAAAGCACAACAAGTTGGATTTGGACAAACGAAATAAGAGCAAAATGCATTCTAAGCTGATCTTAACACTTTCAATGTCCTTACAAACTTAAATGCTTCTCACCACAGGCTGGCTGGTTGCCCTTCAGCCAGACTTTCCCCTTTGATCAGCGCTTCAGTCACTTGGTGGTGATGTCTGTCGATGGAGGTGGAAGAGAGAGGAAGAGCATGGCAAACGTCTCTCCCTTTTATTCTGTTCTTTATTCCCTCTTGGCTTTGCGCCCCCGCTTCCACCTTCAGAGTCAGGTGAGCTTTACCTCATCGCAGTCCTAAACTGACCAAAGGAAGGGGGGTGACTCCCTCGAGAGTCCAACAGATCCTTTTGCTGCTGCCTAGGTCAGCGTCCTTTGTTCCTGTGAGGCTGGGCTGGGTTTGTCCCGTATCTGCCTGACGAGGTGTGAACTGCCTCTCTGCTCTTGGAGAGTTTTTGTCTGGGTTTATTTTAAGCCATGAAGACACATTTTCAGCCTCATAACTATATACATGAAATTATAACCTATAACATTACTGTAACAACAATTACTATAACATCACTATCACAACAATGCCCAGTGAATCATGAGCCTTCCAAAGACACCCAACATGACAAACTTTGCATTAGATACCACACCATCATATTACAAGGATTAACATGGGGGTGTAGAGTGTTCCCTTGAGGTACAGAACGTCACACACAGTCATTCCCTTCCTAATATAATCTACTGGCTGAGTGTCCGTATTTATGTCCCCTCTAGGGTCTTGTCCACATAGAGGATAAAAGCCTACTACTGCTACCAACTAACAAAATTCCTCCTTTATCTCGAGATGTATAAATATGTGCTTTGGTGATAAAGGTTCCTACATTCAATCTCTGGTTGTGAGGGTCATTACTTTAAAGTTACAAAACCTCCTCTGCAGAGTCACTGCTGGGATCATAAGTAACCTGACCTTTTGCGATTGCTCATTGCTAGCTGCAATTCAGCAGTTTTCATCATTTTAGAAGCAAGCTGCGTGGCCAGGGCACTGACATCTCCTGGCCTGAGTGGTGCTTTATATGCACTGTGATACAGCATGGCTAGAAGGCAGCAGGAGAGTGATATAGGAGAGATATGTAAGTCCCAGGATGAGGAGAAGCCTTATTCCCTGTAGAGGGAAGAAAGGTTTCTATAGATTAATTAAAAGCACCTGAAGCCAGTCACCTGATAAAACCCCCCTGCTTCAATCAGCCAGGGAAAGAAGTTGGAGCTGAGTGGTTTGGAGTTGGAGCAGAGAACAGTTGGAAGGAGTTGGAGCAGAGTGCAGTTTGGAGGAATTGAAGTAGAGGAGAGTTTGGAGAAGTGCCATGGCTGGCTAGAAGACCAAGACCCTAGGGAAAGAGACACTTGGCTTGTGCAGAGAAAGGGCAGGAAGCCCCACAAGCTGAAGAGCAGGAGAGAGAAGTAGCCCAGGGGAAGGAAGCACTAGTTCAAGTGGTTTGCTACTATCCCTAGGGCCCCTGGGCTGGGACCCGTAGTAGAGGGCGGGCCCGGATCCCTCCCTCTCCACTACCCTTCTCTGGGTTACTAGTGGGACAGTAGATACCTTAGTTCAGGGGCAGGAAACTGCCCCCTGAACCCTCCTCCACAATAAGAGGAAGCATGGGATCCATCATAATCGTGCCCGCAATTTGCCACAGCACACATCATTTGGGTATCAAATCAAACTAGGCTGGAACAAGGGTGCAACCCGAACAAGGCAGATTATCTGCTGTGCTGAGAGCTGCTTGGTACACCAAAGAGGGAGTCCTCTGATAACTCGTTAATTACAGTCACCATTAGAAATTTGCATCCTTTGTCTAGTTTCCAGTTTTCTAACATCAGCCTCCAGCCATTGAATTCATTATGGCTCTGTCTGCCGAATTAAGGGGCCTCCACTATCAGCTACCTTCTCCCTGTGTAGGTAATTATAGACTAACGAAGTTGCCTCTTAACCGTCTCTTCAACAAACTAACCAGATGACACTTGTTAAGGCTCATTACAAGGCAAGTGTTCCACACCTTGAATCCTTCTTGTAGCTCTTCTCTCCACTTGTTAGCAACCTCCTCGTTGTGCCCTTCCTAGCTCCCAAGAAGATGAGTCATATGTCAGATGAATCAAATATAATGCTAATAAAAGGTTGCACCACAGTTCCAATATCTGTTGCTAGAGAGCTGATGTGGTCTGCTGGGCTAGGAGGCAGGAGATTTGGTTTCCAGGGCTCTGCCCCGACCTGTTGTGTGATCTTGACAAGCCACTTCACCCCTCTGCTTCCTCTCTTGTCCATTCAGGTACAATCTCTGCATGGCAGGGCCCGTCTCTCACTGTGCGGGGCACTGCATCGGCACAGGGGGGTCCTGATCCCAGCTCGTGCCCCTAAGTCCTACTGTTACTTAAATATAAATAGACATCCTGTTGAGATCCATACATATATATTTAGACATTCCTTTGCAATATGTCTCCCATCTTAAAATCAAGCAACCTCTCATTTAAATGCCTATCCAGCTGGCAAATTTTTTTCTCCATTTTCCCTGATGGATTATAAAGCACTTCAGGATAGCATTAGCATTTTTAACTGCTTCCCTTAATGGCCACACCAGTATTTATGTAAACAGTGTGTGTGTGTAATTTAACTGTTTTAATATAGGCCTGGTTTATGAGGCTTGTTGGAGCTGAAAGATGAAAATTGCCAATGTTAAGAATGGCTTTGAATGCTGCTACAGTCCCCAATGTGGACAGAGATAATAGAAATTGGGGATGGGAAAGATCTGAGGTATTAGATCATTTAGCCCCTCCCCAGGCCAGTGCAGACTAGCTCCCTGGGTTACATTTCCTTGTGCTTTGCCTAGTCTTGTTTTAATCATAATACCTGTTCTTGTGTTGTGCTTTTCATCAGTAGATCTCAAAATACCTCACACAGGAGGGCAGCATCAATATTTCACATATGGGGAAACTGAGGCACAGAGGTGAAGTGACTTGCCCAGGGTAACTGGGCTGGGAATAGAATGCAGCAGAATCTGTTGCCTCCCAAACGTCATACTCATGGGACATTCACCACTTCCCTTGGGAGACCCAGACTGAGAAGCCAGTGGCCTCCCCTACTCCACCCCGATTAGTGCCCTGGGCTGCCGTAGGAGAGGCCTAAGCTTTGTGTCTCACTGTCTGGGCCAACCAGAGCTGAGACAGCACATGGAGACGGCATACCCACCCATGGTGGGGGAGGAATCACATCGCTGGGGAAACTGGAAGGAGGTGAATATGGAGAGGCAGATGGAAATCCTCTCGTCTGAACAAAATAAAGGACCCTAGGGGTGGGTCTGTGAAGAAAATAATTGAGCAGGAAGTTCAAATTAATAAGTGGTTAATTTCTCCAGCATAATTAACGCCTTTTATAGCCTCATTTACATTATTTTACATTTGCAATGGGAATGATTTACCATCATGAAAGTGAAATAATTCTAGGTCTGTGTGCTTGGCTTCAGTTTCTACTGGAGAACAGGGAGGGATGGCTGAGTGAGATGCAGTGACTATTCCCGGATAATGTGCCCATCTCCATTCTGTAGCCAGGGTTTTAGATGATGATTTTCACCTGAGCCTTTTTTTATTCTCCAGTTTTACGTTAAAGTTGCCTAAGAAACTGTTCTAACTCTCAGTGGGTTCCTTGAAACTATCCCACTCAGATATGTATTTTGCTGTTATATTGAGTAGATGGGCCAAATGAAGGCGCTTGGATGGCCCAGCCCTTTCTTGAAGGGGCAGGAGTTTTCAGAGTTAAGATGAATGAGGCAGCTGATATCTGTTGGAGCTAGTGTTTCATCATTTTTTGTTAATGAATGTTAAGATTCTGATCTCCTTTAGGAGCTGGTCTTGTCTAAGAGCTGGGCCTTACGCCTGGGACTGTTGTGGTTATGCCATAATCTGGCCCTGATTCCAAGGTTCATGGAACTTCAAAGGGATACCTCAGCTGAGTCAGACACAAACATGGAGGGGGCATATTCCTCTCCTGGACCTCTTTGAATTTCTCTTTGTTGTGCTGCTTGGCACATGAATTTGATGTCTCTGAGTAGCCCATTCATATAATTTTTTTAGGGTTGCACCCCAAAATTACATGGTCTCTAATGGGGAATGATTGTGAGGGGGTTTGCAGACCCCCCCACTATGCCAGGGTAAGGCAGAGAGCAGTGCTGAGCTAGGGATGCCCCACCCTGCAGCAGCTGCAGGGCACATGCCAGGTGGCGGGATAGTTTAAAAGGGCATTGATAGGCCAGGGAAGGAGCTAGAGGCTGCACCAGCGGGTGGGGCTGATGCCTAGCCCTATGAGAGGCATAACTACAGCACTGCCAAAGGTACTCTGGAAGTGGGGATCCAGATTCTCCCCCAACCTCTCACTCTTGGGAGTTGGAAAAATCACAAGATGACAAACGGGCAGACAAAGAAGTTACCCCTAAATCTGACTATCTCCCAAACGGAGGAGCCATATAGCCCTGTAGGAAGTGCCTGAAAGGGAGTATAATTTGGGGTGGACCAATGAGATGTCTAGACACTGTAACACCCCTCAAGGGCCCTGAGTGGGGACCCGTTGGAGTGGGTGGGCGTTGCCTTGCTTTGCTTCCCTGTACCTCTGCCATGACATCACCCTTAGGGGAGTAGAAGGGACGGAGGCCCACCACATACGACCCAGCCGGGGCCCTCTCTAGAACGACCAGGCCAGAAAGAAGTGTGGAGCCACTGCCTGACCACTAGGCCAGCTGGCTATGAGACTGATCCACTATAGGGATATTATGGGGCTCTTGAGTCTATAACAAGATCCAGTGGCTGGATCCAATGACTGTAAAAAGTCAAATTGGAAACCAGGCATGTCTTTTAAACAATGAGAGTAATTAAGCATTGGGACAGCTGACAGAGCAATGTGGTTAATTCAGCATCACTTCAAGTCTTGAAATCAAGGTGGAACAGGTCTGATTGTCTATTGTCCTGTATCTCGTGTAGTCATTCATATTAGTGTAAAGCTTGGGCACCGCCCTGCTGTGTGACCTCGAGAAGGTCATTTCTCCTCTCTTTCCCCTCCCACCCTTTGTCTTTTTTATTTCGACCGTCAGCCCTTTGTGGCAGGGACTGTTCTGTACCAGCTCTCAGCACAACAAGGTCTTGGTCACCAACTTCTGACCGTTTTTTGGGGTTGAAAAATCCAGATTCGTCAAAACTGACACTGTTCACAACACAGAGCTGGTTTCAACAAATCTTTAAACCTGACTTTTTTGGCCGGGGGGGGCGGGCGGACAGGTTTTTAAATTGTCCAAATGCTTTGTGTCTTCTAAACAAAACAAAACGAAAAGGTATGCTGCTGGTTCAAAGTTGATTTTTTTTTTGTTTAGAAACTTAAAATAATAGACTGGAAAGTGTTGTTGTTTTTTTAAAAGAAGTCAAAAGAAAAATTTAAAATTTTGAGATTTTTGAAATACCCTTTCAGGTGACCCAAACTGGATTTTTTTCAGTATCTGAATTTGAGATGTTGGCTGTTCAGCCCAGCTTGAGATGGGGAGGTGGGTGGCAATGCAGGACTCTCAGAAAATTTTTGTGGGATGGGAAATTCATCTCCTGCCCAGCCTTGCTAACCATCTTTGGTAAATCAGGGCCTAGGTGACTTGCCCACATCCATCATACAGGAAGTGTGTGGTGGATCAGGGAATTGACATTAAGTCTACAGCATCACGGCATAGTGATCTTCAAGCTGGACCAGCTTTCCTTCCAGCTGAGGAGCTGGCTCTGGCATTTCTGGATTCAGCCCCTGACGCTATCACAAACCTTTGGAGTTTGTTCTGTCTCTAAAGTTCGGAGCCCAGAAGGGAATCTGTTTCCTCTTTTACATATACAATGATTTAATTTGAAGGCCAGAGAGTTAAATGAGTATCATAGAGCAGCACATGTGCAAAGCAGAATGGTTATTTTTTTTGACTCAACATATTCTGTCTTTAGTCATCAAACACAACCAGCAGCATGAACATTTCATGAGAAGATAGTTAAATTTTAATTTCCCCATTGAATTCATTAAGGTGTGATCATGCATCTGAATTTAATTTTGCAACCTGGCAAGGAACCAAATTAAACATGACATAGTGACAAGGTTTTTTCATTGCATTTTCTTCCACTTGCCCTCTGCCCTATTCATATGTGTTCTCCTCCCCCCCACACACACATATCCCAAGACCATATCTTAATCAAAGTCTTTGCAAAAGTGAAGTAAAACTACCTTGCCCTGAAGCATCAATCACTGACTTATACAATGCACTAAAAAGGGGTCTGACAGAATTCATTGTTTATGCTGGCAGATGGAGTGATTGCAACACGGAAAAACAGGTGTTTTGTAGGGAACGATAGTGGTCTCTGTTATGACGGTTAATTTATTATATCAAATAAATTGTACACAGGCTGAGCTAGTAACAAACAAGCTTTTCCCTGTTCCAAATGCAAACCTCTCTCAACTCACTCATTTCCCCCACGTGCGCTCTGAGAGGCACAGTTTCCTCCCAAAGCTCCATCTAGTGACTCCCTAAGAAGTGGGCTTTTTTGGAGCTGGTGGGTTTGGGTTCATGGGACTCATAGATTTTTTTTGTTAAGACCATTATATCATCTAGTCTGACCCCGTGCACGTCACAGGGCATAAAACTTCATCCAGTTACTTCTGTGGTGAGCCCAATGACTTGCATTTGGCTAAAGCATTATTTCCAGAAAGGCAATCAGACTTGATTTGAAAACTTCATGGAGAACCCATCACTTGCCTTGATAGTTTGTGTTAGACCTGAGTGAGTCCCCCTCAAGTGGACAGTTACCTGTCTGCAGGACTTGACCCAACCTTTGGATCCCACCTGCTGCGATGCCAACCGGGTCCGGGAAGAGCCCAGACGCTGACTGAAGTCCTGGCCTCTCAAACCCAGTCCTGGGGTGCATGCTGTCTGTCTGGCACCTTGGATGGTCAGATCTCACATCCCAACTAGCCTTGGCCCTGAGACCAGTGCTGAGCCCAACAAAGCCTCCCCGGTAATTTATGCATGATTCCCCGGAGCTCCATTCCCATGGGCACTCTGGATTACAATTTACCCTTTGGGGACCAAATGACACCCTTAACCCCCTCTGAGGAGCAGCGGGCTCCTGCTTGATGTCCCCTCTGGATCCCTTATTACTAATCTTTGACCTCATTCCCGATCCTGGTTTGGCTATTAGCCCCAGACATTACTAGTAGCTGGGCTCAGTGGTTCTGCCCCCTTAGCTGCAGGGGTGGGCCTATTGCATACACACTCCCTCTTTACTTAAGTTTAGGAAGTGTAAGAGAGAGACAGATCCAAAAAGCTATGCACAGGCCTCCCCTTTGTGGTTGCCCCTCCTGAGAGTTCACAGGGTGTCTGTGTCCTGAAGGGAAAGCCAGTCCCTCCTGCCCCACGCCACGAGCATGTTTGCTCTTTCTGGCACCGGTACGGCCTTTCATGTCTCTTTTAAAAAGCTGTCTGGAGCCTTTTGTCATTCCTCAAACTGGGAAGGATTCCAGCACCCCCCTAGCCCCTACACAGGTTTCAGTGAAGAGATAGTGCATGCAAAGGCTCTTGCTGGCAGAAACCCCATTGTCCAAGCAGTTAAGAACCATTCACTGTTGATGACTCCTTGCTGGTCCCGACATGGCTTTCCAGACAGTCTGTTTGCCATGTGCCAGGACCCTGCTAGCAAATGGCTGAGCTAATTTACAGTGGCTGTAGCAATCACAGTTGATATTTCATATAACAAAAAGGAATTCTTAAGCTGACACTGACATATTGCCCAGACTGTCACAGTTTGTTGCACCAGCTAATCACACTCACTGTTAAAGTGTGCCTTATTTCTTCTCATTTGAATGTCTGACTTAACTTCCAGCTAGTGTTTCTTGTTCCGCCTTTCTAGTACCTGGTATTTCTCCCCATGAAGGTCCTTGTACGCTATAATCAAGTCACGTCTCAAGTCTTTTTTTTGAGAAGCTAAAGAAATCGAGCTCTCTTTCATTGCAAGGTGTTTTCTCCATGCCTCAACTTACTTTTGTGGCTATTCTTTGCACCCTCTCTAGTTTTTTCAACATCCTTTGTGACATGTGGACACCAGAACTGTGTACAGTATTTCACTTCGTCTCACTACTGCTGTGCA